>NC_092825.1:40951572-42151572 GCF_039878825.1 Excalfactoria chinensis | reverse complement strand
TTGAATGATCACTCAGTCCTGAATAGATGGAGTGTTCAGTGGTATTAAATCTTGACCATGAAATCTAATGGGTAGAGATCATTCCATAGCAAGGAAGGAGTCCAAAGTGTATTTAACCTCCGGACTATCAAAATAGTAAAAATAATTTTAAAAAAGCTTAACTCCCTGTATGGGAAATTGGTAATCACAGCCTGAACCTCTGATTAATCAGCTGAGGCAAGTGTTGGGTCAGCTGTGTGAGCACAGGTGACAGTAATTTAGCTGTGCTCCCGGAAGGGGTGGAGCTTGACTCCACCTCCTCTAGACCTCATTTAAGGGCTGACCACCACTAAGGCAGCATCTCTTGGAGATTGCTCCCTGGTGGGGATTGCCTCAGTGTTTTCCAGTAAAGATATCCATATTGGTGGGTTTTTCCTTATAAATAGCCTTTTGAATATCTGTTACTATCTTTGTTACTATCTTTGTATCGTTCCACCTTAAACTCCCATACCCAAGATCCATTATAGTGAGCTGCCTAGTGGTCAGGACCCATCATTGGAGGATTTATTCCAGTCTACCATTTGGGGTGTTGCCTCTTGCAGTAGTCTAACTGCTCATGCTTGCAGTGCAGGATTAACACCTCTGCTGCAGCTCAGCACTGGAAGTTGTGTGGAGATTATTTTTCTATCAGTTTCAGAATCTTTTAAAACCCATCAATCTGAGATGGGTTTTCACTTTATACATGTCATTGTGGCAGTAAGGATGAGGAGAGGGATGGAACTGTGGGCTGGGGGGAACCTCAGGAGCTTTTTAATACAGTCTCTGCTCCAAGTCAGGTTGGCTCCGAGGCTAGATCAGCTTGTTCAGGGTTTCATCCTGGTTTCAACCTTCAGGGGTGGAGACTCTGGATAAACTGCTCCAGTGCTTGACTATACCATATCTGTATCACTGCTGCTTCTGGGGTGATGAAATCACAGCCTTTTTTTCTCCCATTCCCATGCATTTTTTCAGGTATTTCAAAGACAGTCCTGATACCTATATATCTGCATTTATTTAATTATTTCACAGCTTAGAGAACAGGAAATAATGAACTTATAGGAAAAGGAGTAATTTGTCTTGAGCCTTAAATTCTGGAATTTCAGAAAGAAGAGATGTTCAGTATGTAGTAATTGTCCACGTGTAAGGAAAGACAGTGCTGTGCTTTTACCTTGGCTCATGGGTGCATTTATCCTTGAGGGATTGAGGTAAGGGCAAAACAAAACCCAGCATTAATGTGTCATTCATCAGTAAATGTAACACAAACCATCATCTACATCTAGCTGTAGATGTCCCTTTTCATTGCAGAGGAGCTAGAGAAGATGGCCTTTGAAGGTCCCTTCCGGCTCAAACTATTCTATGGTTCTATGAGAGTTATCAGCGTTTATCAGGTGCATTTTCTTTTTTTTTTCTTTCTTTCTTTTTTAAACACCCCTCTTATTCCTCACTTCTAGAGACCTTAGCACAGAGCTAAGCACTTGACCATCTGATACGCCACTGGAATTTTCTAAGAAAGGCAACTGGCTTTGAAATAGTTAGAGATATTGGCTCAGCTGGATGGAATAAAAAGAACCCGTGTGTTTACAACTGCAAAGACCCATTATTTTTAAGCATAACAAAGTATAACAATTAAATGTTATAATTGATATGGTATTTGTCAAAGGAAATCAGGTTGTAGTTATCTAAAATATTTACATTTGGAAAGCATGCCACTAGGAAAAACAACAATAACAACAAAAAAGAATTGCTGTTTTGAAAGAAGAATTGTGTACTTGCATCGTATAAGCAAAACTCCCTGAACTCTAAAACAATTACAAACTGGATGGGATGTAATTAAAAAGAAGTATTTATGAGAGTCCACAGTAACAATGATGGAATTCTCAGTTCAATTATATATTACTTTAAAGGCAGCTTGGTTCCAGTGAAGTGGAATAAAATGATAGGATTGGACTAACATCTAGTCAAACACCAGTGACTTTTGCATGGTTGCTCTGTAATTATTGTCTGAATCGCATAGCTTGGAAGCAGTAGGGTTAGCCGTTTGAAATGTTATCCTCAAAGGAAAAGCAGAAACAAACAACAAATCCACGGGGAATCGAATAGAAAAGCTGACATTCACTCAACAGTACATTTCCACAGTTAACCACTAAATGTCAGGAAATACCAGATATTGGTCTCGTTGCATAACTGTGCTGCTGCTGCTTCTTTGTGTGCATTATCTTATTGGCTGATTACATGGGTACCTGAAGCCCTTCAGACAGAATCAGGTATAATGGCCCCACAAGGATACAAACCTATGCATGCATTCAGTATTTGTCATAGATTTGTGAGGAACCAGTTGCAAATTTATGGATGTGAAGTGACTGTGAGAAAGTATTCTAACAGTAACTGAGTGGAAACCAAGTCCTGTAAATTGGAAATCAAAGCTCTGTCACCTCAAGCACCACAGAGACCTCTGTAAGGGTATCTCTAGATTAATCTGGACTGTAACATGAGATTAATGTGAAGGGATATAAAAAAAAACTCTCTGGAGATTGCAAATTAATGGTTTGCATTTCCTCAAAAACTGAAGTCAGATGTTAACGTGACATTCAAAAGTGAGGTCATGCCTCGGAGACCAGCAAGCTGAGGCACTGGAGGCGGCCTCCAGCTGAGACCACACATGAGATCTGCACATAACATTCATATGTGACACTGGTCTGTATCTCCCCTCTTGCAACAATCACCACCACCTCCTCCTAAACCAGTTTGCATTTGATTTTGTCAGGCTGCAGAAATTTGGCCAACCTGAATCTCTCACCTGCAAACCCCTGAAAATCCTTTTCACTTTCACCTGACTAGGATGAGAAATTCACGGGGGGTTGTGAAAACTGGAACAGAAAAAGAGGTCCCCTGCTGCATTCTAGTGAAAGTCACAGGCTTGCAGCTCTCCTCAGCTTTGTTTCTCAGAGCTAATCTGCAGTGAAGCATGTGTGGGGAGGAGGGACAGGCTGAAAGAACATGCAGTAGCACCTGAGACATTTTGCAAGGCATCTGTGTGAAGGCAGGGGATTGGAAACTTTGGAAATAGTAATACTGAATAGCCTGAGAAGCAGGACAGAGCAGGAACTGGAAGAAAAAGTAGTTGTGGCCATCATCCATGCTCTGAAGCACATGGATGCATCCATTTCCCTTCTTTTCTGTATTTCTTTATTTTCAGACTGTCGTTGACAGAGTGTTCAGTGGATATAGCAGCAATCCTACAGGGTGGTGTAAAGAAATCTGATATATCACCTTTCTTTTTTTCTAATGCGGTCATTCTGTTTAGATGGCAAAAAAACTACACAGCTTAATTCAGTACGCCATGAATTCTCACCAGGCACCTTGTCACACATAATTTGTCATTCTCTGTATATGATACCACAGCCAGAGCTATCATTCACGTGTATCATTCATGTGACCTTAGTGTAAGATAATGTGAATGAACAGCTGGGCAAGACTTCCCAGGGCAGTGTAGAAGTACTTACTGCAGTTTGGATGGAAGCTTTCTGTCACAGTTTATCCTGGCTTCCAGCTATTGACAGTACAAAGTTATTGGTTAATATACACTCTGACTGCTTGTGAGGAATTCTGGGTGCTCAGAGTAAGGTGCCGGATGTGCAGAAGAGATGATGCATCATGCACACGTGTTTGATTTAATGGGAAACTCATAGCACCCATTTGGAGGAATTTCAGGAATTACTCAATAGGCAGGTCAGTGTCTTCCATTTTCCTTCCTTTTACCATTTAACACTGATGTTTTCCTAGAAGGTTGGTTTTTTACTTGGACTACCAGCTGAATTCCCACCCTCCTGTCAGACATAAGATTTTACATGAATTTTACATGGATCCTCATATCTGCATTTTAGAGAAGGCCTGTCATGTTTAGTAAGACTCTTGCTAACACTGGATATCTAGTTAAAGCAAGTAGTTTGAAAATAGTGTCAAAATCTGGAAGCCTTCCTGGACTGGTTGCTGCAGATGAGAAGCGTGTTCCATCATGGGTAGAGCCAGCACATGCAGAAATATCAGAGCAAGTACATGATCCTCCATTGCTGTAAAGTATCAGTGCTGTATTTAGTGGTAAGAAGTGCCATCTTCAGCAGCTTTGTTCTTGCTCCTGGGCAGACTTTCCTCTTCTTAACAATAACAGATCTACCTAACCATAGAAGATCTATCTAGCAATCTGGCAGCTTCCCTTCTAGGCACAGAACTGAGGAAATATGAGCTTTTGTGTCAGTAGGTGCTTTCACCAGCAAGTCAGGGACCATGAGATTGAAGGGCAAATAAATGATCTCGTAGGAAAGAGGAATAAGCCACTTCAGGAGAACTACTGAACAGGGAATGTGCTAGGCCCAAAGGGACTTTCTTGTTTTATCTATCTCCATAAGCCAGAGGGAAATGCTCATTCAAACACGTTAAAATTCATTAGAGCTTGAGAGAGGAAATCAAGGCCTGGATAGACAGATATTTGAATGGGGCAACTGTAAAGAAGCTGTTACAGAAGTTGGACAGGAAGTGGCAGTCTGGTCAGAATAAAATAATAACATGACTCTCTTTTTCTGCCTTTCTGTGACTTATACTCTGTGGCTGCATGCTTGTTCCTCGGAGATATCAAACCATTGGCCACAGCAGTTAGAGATGTGGTTTAAACATCTTTCATTTTACATCCTGCATGCTTTTTGGCTCGCCTTTATCCTTTGTCACAGATGGGTGTTCTCCTTCCACCAGTGATTTACTTGCATGTTTCTTCTGCTTGGAGTACTGCCTGTCCTTTAAGGACAAGAACTGAGCAAGTTCTTCCTTGGTGTTGTGTTAGATAGAAGAGAAACCAGCTTCCTCAACTGCAACTAAATTTATTGACAAATATTTGTTGATGTTTGCTTATTGTTAAATACTGGCAGCTGAGCAGCCATTGTCCAGGATAGTGTGGGTAAATCTACACAGCACAATGGGGTTCTGTGTGAACATATATTTTTCCTTGTGTTTTCTTTGTCACGGGTAACTTAAAACAATATAGAGCCATTTCAGCCACAAATGCTGGGCAAGAAATTAAGAATTTTAACAATGAAATCCTTCAAACTCATGAGAAAATGCATCTGAAGCACGTTCTTATAATGAAATGAATGACTTTTAACCTTCTGGTTTTGTGGACTGAATTAGGAGAAAATACTAGTTTGCTAAAGGTCACCAATGCCTGCCATAAAACAAGCCTGGCCACCATAACCATAGATCACATGCTGGGGCTTGCAGTTAGGTTTTTCCAGGAGCAGCAGCAGGAGGAATTAAGTAAGCTCTTTTAAGGCAGTTGAGAGTTTGCCAGGGTCAGACACCATAAGTTAGATTTGTTTTGAGGATTGATGGGTGTGAGTGTGGGTGAGTCTTTTCACTGGACTGTGGAAGAAAGGAACATTTTCAGTTTTAAGCTGCCATTTTTTTCACTAGGTTTTATGTACACTCACATCTTACCAGCAGCCAAATGAGCGCTTGTAACTTGACAATGCTGCAAGAGAAGAGACCGGTTTAATTTCATACCTTGAGCTCTTCAATATATGAATTTCTACACTTTGCTGCTATTTGGCTTTGCAGTACACTAGAAGTATACTTTTTGAAGGATCTGGAACAAGACTGTGAGACATTTTTGCAGATATCTATACAGAATAAGGTACACTAACTGGAGATTCTTATAGACTTGTTATATTATGTATTTAGGAGACCTACTATTGAGCAGGAGTTGGCTAATGACAGATGGAAGCTAACAAAGACAATGAAGTCTGAGAAACTCTCCTGTTAGTGTCCTCTTTATGGCTTATGGCCAAGAGGGGCCTCTGATTTAGCCTACTTTGAATACTTTTGAGGCTAAATAGATAGGTGATAGAATTTTTGAACCACTTACTTATGACTAATTAATACTGCCACTCAAAGATTCTTTATGATTTACTGGATACTTGTATAATGACCATGTTATCTACCATACTAGCAAAATCTATGGCCATGGTGGCATGGCCACTTTGAAAATACTCAAGCATTCAGTAGCTGGTACCTGACAAGGTTCAAAGCAGTAAAGCTGATACTGGACTTCTAGTGGCATTTGTAAGTTTGGAGATAAAAATGGTTTGTAATTTGTGGCCTCCAATATTTTGAGGTCTTGACTGAATTTTAATACTGTCCTTTCCAACCCTTGCAAACTGTGGATCTTTGAACTTGTGGATGGTGAATGTACATGTAGATATGGAACTTTGTGTATACATTGCAAAAGATACATCAATATGCAATTTGTAAAACTCCTATTTTGTAGACATTGTAGAAATAGTCCACAGGACTGTGGATTTGCAAACAACATGTTGAAAACAACTGATTTAAAGTATGAAGGAGAGAGACTCATTGAGTCATTGTGGCACGGACAGCACTGTCTAGTAATGACGCATAGAAAGCAAAACTGTAGTAAGGGTAGCATCTTAAATGCATGCTCAATTAATTGCATCCTTTGGTCACAGTTCTGTAAGAAGAAATGTTTGCTGCAGAAAATCTTGCCATCTCTTGACTTTGTCCATGCACGTCTATGCATGTGCATGCACGCATTGCCATGTAGTGACTGCCTCATGAAGAAAACTAATCTCTGTGGACCTACAGAGGAGAGATTTTCTTTGAGTGATAATTCTGTAAGTTGTTAAAGTGCAAGGACCAACCATCTCACTGTGTATGATTTATTGAATGGGCGGGGGAATTGTCTGCAGTGTATGGATTTACTCCAAACCGTAAGAAGCTGCAGGATTGTAGGAATTTTTCATTACTTGGATGTACTGATGTGTGAAAACGTTTGCAGTATTTGAGAAATAGACCTAGATTAGGATAAAATCTCTCTAACTCATAAGAAATCCCATTTTTCATTATGAAACTGTAAAAAAAAAAACTGCACAGGGGGCAAAATAATAAATGTCCATTAATTTTCCCCAGGAAAAAAACACAGTTTTTCAGCTTTTAATAGCAAAAAGGCTGTTAATCATTAGTAGACATCGTCTGTGTTCTTGTGAAGACAGATTAAAAATGAAAATTAAGCATTTTCCTCTTTTTATCATTTCCAAATTCATTTTTACAATGTTATATATGTAGTCACACAGTCATGCGTACCTTTCTGAAGCTTTGCCTTCTTATTTTCTGACCAGCTATTTTTTTGTTTGTTTGTTTAGAAGCTCGTAAAATATGAACTATTCCTATTTTTGCTCAACACAAGGTGGCAGTAGGACATTGCCTGGTGACATACGATAGCTGGGGCTGCTTGATGTTTCCATTCTCTTTACTTATCCGTCAGATAACAAAGCCCTCCAATGAATGAACATTGAAAGCCAACATGTTTATAATAAGAATACTTTGGATGAACAGATGAAGGAAATATTTTTACTAACGTCCAAAGCAGTTGGTTATGTTTTAGCAAACCATGTTATATAACGCTGTGGATAATATAAAATGCCACATTTTTTTTTTCCCTCTCTTTTGCTGTTACTGTTTCCTTTAGATTTGCACGTTAAATAAAGGCTGCTCAGGTCAAAGATGGAAATTTACTGGGCTTAAAGTTTTATTTTAGAAATATTCCAAATATTTGTGGAGATTCTGCATTTTGGAAAATGGTGTTTTCTACTTCTGTTCTTTGTTGTCTAGAAAACACTGCAGCATCATTGTGCTGAATAGTAGCCACACTGATGAACCCTCTTTGAAAAGCAGGGTGAGGGAGGAATGAAGAGTTGTGAAAGAGTATTCTGCTTGTAGTATCAAGAAAGGTTTTTTTTATTGTTTTGGGCAAATATTTATCATATGGTGACTATCCTGAGTGCACACCAGTGTGTTGCAGATGTAACTACTATTTCTTTTATATACTCCAGCAGGCCCAAGGCAAGGCTGAGCTACCAAACATGTTAACATGATTAAACACATCCTTGTGGAACAGATAATTGTGTCTTAGATCTTACACACAGCGTCCAAGAATAGCATGAAGTGTTTATTTATTGAGGTTTTGGCTAGCTGTTCCCTTAAAATAGAGCGTCTGTGGGATGACCCTGGCCACCCAGTGGCCTTTTGGTTTGTCTGTAGCCTCTCTATATGATCATGTATTTGTTGAGAGACAAACAGAAATTATAGATGATTCAGATGAGCTGATTTAACGGAAACTCTGCCTCCTTGTTTCACAAGTTATACATGTGGTTTATTTTCCAAGAACTGGTAGGCAGAAATCATATTATTTTGTTTTCCTTCGGAATGATTTACTTGTAGCTTTTAAAATAAAATACCACTTTTGATACCACGAACTCCTGTGCTTGAGTCACATATATAACTAGAAATAAGCATCCCTTAGTACCTTTCAAAAATGTAGTAGTTTTCTTTTGTTCAAAGACTGCTAAAAACATACAGAACTACTTCTTCCTTTACTTATCTATTCTTAGTTCTACTCTGAACATTTGCCACCAGGAACTGAATTAAGGGCTTTGGCAGTATGCAAAATAATAGAGTTTTCAGAAAGAGAATTCCAAGCTATATGATCAAAATATTCTACAGATGCCCTTCATGAATACTAGCCCTTAGAAGGTACATTTGAGCTAGCATTCACCCTGTTCTCAATATGTAATTCACATAAGAGGGTAGGGTTCGGAGTAAGAAAATGTCATACAATAAAACTCATTGGCTTGATTGACTGTGCATGATTTCTTTAGATAATATTACAGTTATGGGTCAGAAGGACTCTTCCAGGAATCCTCTTAGCATTTAGTTGTTTTTCCAAGAACACTTTATTAAATGTGTTGTGTCAGTTTCCTGATTTCTTCTTCTTATTAGTAGTAGATGAAGTGTCTTCTTTTTACAGAGATAAAGATCATTGCTACATTATTTTGCTAATACATGCTACTTATTCACAGAGAAATAGGGCTTCTGCTTTGATATATATCTGTGGTTGTTTTTGATGGAACCTCCGACACATTTGAGACTATCTGAATGTGATTACTCAAAATGTGAAATGGAATCTCTTCTACAATGGAACCTTATGAAAACCTCCTGTGAGGTCTCCTTTTCTAGGAGACTTTTAGCCTTTGAAGTTTTCACATTGTCTTTTATTTTAATCACATGCCATTGGCCATGCCATTTGTTGAAGCTTGTGAATCTGAAATAATACATTTTTGTCACTCTCATACTAGGAATGGCTGAAATACAAGTACATGGTGCTATTCCACTGAGTTCCCAAGGCACAGAGATGGGAAAAAAAAACAACAACAACAAAAAAACCCAACAGCCAACCCAGCCACGTGCTCCAAGAAAGAAATCAGTTGTTAAATGGTTTTCTTGGGAGACAAACTACGTGGCTTGGATAATCCTGGCCAATTGTGGGTTTACAAAATCTCTCTTGAGAATTTACCATAGCCAACTACTGCTCCACTTATACATCTGTTCATGGGTGTGGATATCACTCGGAAGTGTTATTTTTCTTGAAGTTTTGTTTTGTTTTTGTACAAGAATACACAGAAGAGATGCCAAGATAGGCTCTGTCTGAATGGACGTGCCATGCCTCTTGCAGGCTCACTTGCCGTCTTCACATAAGCAGCACACAGATTCTTGCTCTTCAGCTTCTTCTCCCAGTGGGTGATTCTCTTGTGTCAGCCAAGTTTTGCACACACATGAGAAACGATGGCATCTCTGCTGAGCAGCAGGATAACCTGAGGATAAAGATACCTGAAGGAATTTGAAAGCAAGTTAACTTGTGTACATAAACACAGCCTGTTTATTAGTTCTGAAACATTACTTGTTTTCTGCTTCTAATTCACTCAGTCACTTTTATTTCCACGCTAACTCACAATTTTCTGTTTTTTCCCCTACACTTATTAAAGAAGGTACCACAACTGTTGGTTACAGCTGAGTTCAGACTTGAGCATCTGTTTTTAAGAGTACCTGTACAGTATAAGGCAAACTAGTCAGAAATGATTTCTGTCTTAAATATTAGTGATGTCTGGGACTGCATAAAATTATATCTCTTTCTTTTCTGAACAACCAATAAAGTAACTTATAAGAAGTCTATATGTGTAGACAACTGTAAAAAAAAACCAAACTGCTGTGTTTATTGTGATGTTGACTTAGAGCACAGAGGAGGCATTTCTGTTTCAGCAGTCAGGGTTGTTGAATAGTGGGGTGGCTGCACTTCTTGGCAGGTAGTCACTGCTCTGCTTTATAATTCTGGAAAACAGAAAGGGCCAAATATTGCAGATTCAAGTTTTACTCACAAAATAGTGCACAGAAAAGCATTATAATTTTAAATATCTCTTAAATGAAAGCTGGAGAAATTGTGATGAGTTCTTGCTCTTATTGTGGGTCATGAAGACAAATAACTCCCAAACAAGTGGAGAAAGAAAGACACAGACCTCAGACCAATGTCCTTAGACCTGAAGTAATTGTAAGAAATGTTGAAGTTAGAGGTACTGGTATGCCCAAATGTTGCTAACAGATTTAGGCACCTACTTGCAAATCCACACTGAATCTTCTGTTAGGGAAAAATCAGACTCCAAAACTGCCTTAAGGACATGGCAGCCAACCCTGCCATTTCTCTGTTACTGGCTTCCTAACAGTAAGATCCATTATAGAGGAAGAGAGAAGATGCAAATGACAGGACTGATAACTAGGGCATTTTCCTTGATGTCAAGGAAATTTCTGGTTTCTGGTCTCTTTCATAGGCATACTCATGCCTTCAGAATGTCTTTTGTGAGGAGTAGGAAAATAAATTGTTAGTGAGCTCCGAGGAAAGAAATTTAGTATGTTTGTCTGTCTGAGGCCAAGAAAGAGAAAATTTGCGTTTGATTTCATATTCCTTATGTGAAAGTTTGCTTGACACAAATGGCAGAAGAAATTGGGGATTTTGTTTGGGATTCAAGCTAAAGAGGCTGCATTTTCTCAGCTTTTCCTGCCTCTTACTCTTTGGCAGAGAATTAGTTAAGAAGAAGAGGATCGTATAACAAGAGAAATATATTTGTGGCAGTGAAAGAAAATTAACATTAGATTTGAATGATGTTGCCATTGATATTTCACATTGAGCTCTAATGAAATTCTCAAATTTTGGACTAAAATCCCTGTTCTAACAGAACAAATCAGTCTGTGTTCTGGTTCATTAGGCAGTTCATTACATGTTCAGGTCAGCTTTTTTCCACATTTGGTTGTTCCTCGAGAAATTAATGACTGCCATTAATTCGTTTTCTCTCCATGTGTCAGTGACTCTGTTCAATTTTTTTGGTTGTATTTTCTTGAGTAGGAAGAGGTCATGAAGTTTCCTCTGTTGTATCACACTACTGTTAAAGAGCTTTTGTTGGCTTCACATTGGAGGCCATGACCACAAGTTGAAACAGAGAGGAAGACCTAAAATCTCCTAAGGAAATCCTGCCGTTCAACCTGCTGCATTTTCCGGGTACTTGTGGATGTCGATCCATACTGGAGAACAAAGCAGTGTGGAGTTCTGCTCTCCGTTGGCAGCGATGCCCTAGAACTCTGCCTTTAATTCTGGCTTGTTAACAGTGATAAAAAGAAATACCTTACACCAAAACATTAAAAAACTGGCCAAAGCAGAAGCTGTAAGCTTTTTAAACCTTCAAAGATTTTTTGATTTTATTGAGACTTCAGTAGTGGCACTACACAGAATTTTTCAGTTATTATTGGCATTAAAGAGACCACAGAAACTCCATGTGAGCCCTTGTGATTACTCTAGATGGGTCACTGCAACAAAACTGATCTGTAGTAGGTTTCAGCAAGCTCTATGAATGCGTAGTTTGTTGTCAATACTCTGAACAGTTTAAAGCCCTGGTTCAAAAGTTCACTTTTTTCTTGGCTGGAAGCAACATTTAAAGCTTTCCCTGGGGAAATCATACTGCTGGGTAATGAGTTAAAAATACTGGTTTATCACATCTGATAGGTTAAAAAGAAACAAAGAAAATGTATCCGTGCCAGATTTAAAGGGCAAGTTTCAGAATTATGAGGGATGGTGAATACAGAGGCACCCCAGTACCAACCATTCCAAGTTGCCTACCACTATTGTCTTTCCCTACACAAAAAGGAGGCTTCTGGATCTCTGTATCTAATACTCTCCCTATACTGGAGAACTGAAGTGTAAACTGTGAGTTCCATGTTCACAGTAGGGACCCTCGGTCTGAATACTAGCTGTTATTGTCCATAACCTGTACATTTGAATTGGCAGAATAGGCACAGGGGTTTTAGTTTGGTTTCCTGGATGTCAGGCAAGCCTGGCAGCCCTTCTGGTCTGTCTGCTGGTCAAATGGGGTGCTGGCTGCCTGCAGGTCCCAACGTAATTGCCACAGCATCAGAACTGATAGCAGCCCTTAAGAGAGGATATAAGAAAAAAGCATGTGTTTTAGCTGAGGAGTGACAGAATGACAGAAACATCTCCTCCATTAAACTCTAACTCAAAAACAGATGTTGGAAGAAAACCGCAGACTAATACTTTGTATTAATCAAATTACTTCTCTGAATCAGTAATCCTTCCCTCATGGATGGTTCTACTGGTAGGATGCTTCACTTAATTTATTTATTTATTATTTTATTTCTTCTTATATTTTGAAGGAGAAAAGAAAATATTCTTGCAATCAACAGAAACTTTTATAGCTTTGATTTCCTGTAGACTCACAGGGGGACAAAACAACATGGAACTCTGGCAGGGCTATCTCACCCACTCCAAAATGTGACTATATGGTGTATCAATTACTGATGGTGTTTGTCTCAAAACATCCTTATGTTATGCTAGATAATGTACAAATGTACTGAGAAAAGATGATCACATCTGCAGTGAGAACTTCAAGCCTCTGAAAATGACAACATCCTTTCCTCCCTGCAACAACGGTGCTGAGGGTCAGCTCTTCCTCTTTGCATTTGAAGTGCTGCTGAGAAGCACATGAAAGAGATTGTTTTTAAAATGCTCTCTCTTATGTGAGGCCCTCCACAATATCAGCTGAAGTGTCTCTTGTTTTCTGATAAGATGAGTGAGCAATATGCAATACTGAAGACACAGTGGAAGCAGTACAGTCCTTGATTCAGGCTTTCATGTTAAAATGGAGATAAAATGCAAATGCCTATTGTGCTGCTGTATGCATTAAACCACAGTGATAACACGGTTGAGCTAAATAGGAAATCACTTTGTGATGGATTTTATTAATGGAATATTGTACAGATAGGTCAGCTAGATTGATGCATATTTTTGTAAAAAACTTGTCACTTTTCTTTTTTTCCTTGGCAAATTTTGAGAGGCTTTTAGCCATGTATACTATTATTTCTGTAATATTACTTGCTGACAAGATGATAATTAGTAAAACCGTGTGTTGTGGTGTATTGCAGTAAGTTGGGATTTATGGACCTAAGTTGAAAAGCCCCTCAGCCTCCTTTTCCCCAGACTAAGCAGCCTCAGTCTCTTCCTTCAGTCTCTTCTTGTAGGGCACATTCTCCAAGCCCTTCAAGAGCCTTGTTGCCCTTCTCTGGACCTGCTCCAGCACCTCTGTGTCCTTTCTGTACTGAGGTGCCCAAAACTGAACACAGAACTCAATGTGAGGCCTCACCAATGCCGAGTACAGGGGCAAGATGACTTCCCTAGTCCTGCTCACCACACCATTCCTGATACAAGCCAGGATGCTGTTAGCCTTCTTGACCACCTGAGCACATTGCTGGCTCATATTCAGCCATCAGTACACCAAGGTTCCTTTCCATCAGGAAGCTTTCCAGCCACAAAGGAAAACTAAGGCTGGGAGCATTCAGGCTTTAGGGATTATTGGTAGCACTGCATGAACTGGCTGCTCCTGATGTTCTCCTTCTTTCTCTGCAGCCCCACAAACTGATGCCTGTGGGAGTTACATGGACACTGTGGCAGGAGGAAGGAGTGATAGACACTCTATCTGCTGCTTACAGCTACCAAATTTTGCTCTGCCACTGCAGGCATAAATGACAGTTTGTCAGAAATCTCTTTCCCATACTGCTCCTCACATATCACAGCAAGATCCCTCATGTGCTCTTGTTTTGTAGTGAGGTTTAATCCATTTTGCTTACCAGTCTCTTCATAAGACTGATTTTTCTTGAGATCTAGTTGCTTTTGTAGCCCACTTCTGAATTCAGCATATTAACTATCTGAAGGACAGGGCAGCTAAAGATGCATTTAATTTTGTTAGTTTATTTGTTGTTGTTAATTGGATGTATGATTCCTTGCACCACTAGAAGTGCTCGTAACCTGGTATTAGCTGGAACACGCCTGTGTGTGTCACTCTGCCATAACAGCATTGGCCTCTATTTGCAAAAAACTGTTAAATGCTCAAAGGATAAGATTAAAATAAATGTTTGTCAGGGCAGAACCCAAAGAGAATCTTGTAATAACAGCACATGAGGGCTGCATTCACATATAATATAGCAATAGCACTTTTTGCTAAACAGCTTTTTTTTTTTTTTTTTTTTTTTTTTTTTTTTTTTTTTGTTAAGTAACTTTGTGCTCAAGAGTGATCCAATTGAAAGGATTTAATAAAATCTCAGACTCTGTGATTGCATTTTCTTTAGGCACACTAAGCACTAAGTCACAACAATGGGTAGTATCAAACAAATGGAATGATTCAGACCCTCTGAGTCATGAGATTTAATAAAGAAACATCCATTAAATGCAATATTGCCTCTGTAAGAGCTTCTCTTACACTTTGGGCCAGCGTCATGTACCCTTCCTCTGTCAGCTTGGATGAGAGTTCAGTACAGATACAACAAGCAGTTAATGCAGATGTGCTTGCTTCTCTCTGAGGATGCCTCTGCTCAGAGTGAGGCTTAGGGGTGGATCTGAGTCTAAGTGCTCTGGAAGATGACAGTTCTGCCTCTGCTGCCTTGGCTCTTGGCTCCTGTGGTCATCTTTCTCTGCCTGAGCCCAGTGATCCAACAGACTTCACTGAGACTTAGTGAGCTGAACTGCCTCACCCAGACAGTGCCAAGAGCCAGACTGGATAGAAAGGAGAAAGAAGTCCTATGAGGAGCTGAAGGTTGGGAAGATTACTCCTGTGCCAGCAGTAGGCTGTTAGTCATATTTCTTCTTTGTTTCACTTTCTGCTGTACCTCCTTCCAGAGCACTTTCTTGCTCATTGTACCAGATTCTCCATCTCAATTTGCCTTTTGCCTTCTGCCCCGTCTTTACTCAAATTCCATTGCATTCTCCTCCTTGCCAGCTCCTGAAGCTCATAGATGTCATGCCAGAAACCTATTACCTTCTAGCTTCAGCTCCAAAGGAAAGCATGACAAATGGCAGGTCTTTCTAGCAGAGACGTTATTCTTGCAATGACTCAGAGATTTGTCTTGTGCTGTGGCCCACTGCTGCCTGAATAAACCCTCTGTTCATTAACTGTAGATCTCTCAGGTGCTAAAGAGCTCTTACTCCTGGTGGATGTGGATCTTGGTATTCGTGTTCATGGGAAATCCAGACCCAGATTCCCTGTGTGAAGGTCTTTATCATGGCCACAAAACGGTCACAATCATGCTGTGCCTCATGTGCTCCAAGGAACAGTTTCCCATTGGAAGTGCCACACCTTTGACTTCTGCTGGCAGGCTGCTGGCTCAGCTGCTTCAGCACAAGGGTTGAAGTGATCTGGTAACCAACACTCAAGGACTGGAGGTTCCAGACTGGAGGTACCTAGTGGTGACCAGTGGTGAGAATTCAGAATAAATGAGAAGGAAATAATGACTTCAGTCATGGTACTCCACATTGATCTCATAAAAGGGGGTCAGACAGTACTTGAGCAAGCAAATACAAACTAAACTTGCAGTGACACTATTCATTTAAATCTATGTACATATGATTTTCTACTTGTCCATCTCATGTAAGCACATCAAATTTTACTCAGAAGGTGCAGAAAAGTGGGCAATGTTTCGTGATGACAAATCTTTTTATTTGCAGAATGCCACTTGAAATACTGTTGCCTTTGTGCAAGAACAAAAGCTGATCAGAGGCAACAAATACGCTCCATAGGAAGCATAGCATAAGTATCCACTTGCAGCAGTCCTGGATTCATCACGGACTGCTCTGTGCCCTGCTGTAAGGCACTGAGTCCCCTCATCATTGTAGTTCTTCACGCAATAAATAGAGATGATAACCCTTAGCCCCAGTATAAGTAGGCTGATGACTTAAAGATGATAAATGTATAAAATGTATTGCTTTTACTTGCAATGATACAAAACTTTCTGCACATTACACGCAGTCAGCACCAAAAGCTTCAGATTTCTAATGGCTGCTTTTAAAAGCTTAAAGTACAACACTTGTGTAACACTTGACCTATTACTGAAGTCACTGACATTTAGGGAAACTCTCCCTTCTTTTAATATATAATTTTGGAACTATGCTTTCTCCATCTGGAAAATCTCCTAATTAGAGACTTTGTTTTTCCTCTAATAGTCCCTACAGCATTAAGAAAACAGGGATCGAGTATCCAGATTATGTTCAAGAAGCAAGAACGTGTCAGAAGCAGAGGAGGTGATGGCACAGTGCCACCAGTAAGAGCACAGTACATTAGTTACAAAGCAGGGAAAACAAGCAGAAAGCATGCCAACTGAGGAGAATTTCGTTGCTGTGCCTTCAGTTTCAGAGCCATACATTTAGAAAGCGTTGTGGTAATTGTTCTGAAACTTCTGGTATGCATCTTCTAAGATCCTCTAAAACTGTTCTCTTGCCAAATAATTCAGAATACATTTATTTATTTATTTATTTATTTATTTATTTATTTATTTTTCTGACAAAAGAATGACATTATAACCAGCAGTCTCTCCATACCTGCGCTTGTTGGATCAGCACCCTGAGACCAGCATTAGGAAAATTGTTGCTCAATTTCTTTCAGCTGATGAAATACATCTGTTCAGAAGCCAGTTCCAGTTGTTTGAAGCTACCCTTTCCCTCTTTTTCTCTAGTAACAAGGCACAAGCTAGGAAAAAACATTGGGTGCAAGAGGTTGCCTTTTCTTGGCCTGTGTATTTATCTTTGTTTCCATCTGTCTACTTTTACATGACAAAGACTGTCAAGTTTTAGCAGCTGCCTCCTGACAGGAGAAACATTTGCATGGGAGTGTACCAAAGCAGTCATGGTTTTATTTGACATTGAGACTATGCTGTTCTCTATAAAAATCTAAACCAGGGGCAGAAACACTACCGTACAGTGAGCTGCAAAAGAACTCATAGCAGACAGAAAACCTTGAATAAATAGCTCATTTTCAGTTCACAGACTGTCCCATTTTAACAGGTCTCTGTGACAGCCACCTGCCAATAATAAATTATTATGATATTGAAGAAGTCTTACCATAAGCAAAAAGGTAATAATTGTTTAAAATTTTATTTTCATGTATTGCCAATGAAATTTCTTTGTCAGAATTGTGTCAGAAGACACTTGAATTAAACCACTCAGAATGAGGCTGATGAGTGAATGGTATGTGTGGCTTTTTATTCTAGTGAGGAACTGTTTTAATGTAACATTTCAAGTGTTAGAATCACAGAATCATTAAGATTGGAAAATACCTCTAAGATCATCCAGTCCAACCATCAGCTCATGCCCACTGACCATGTCCCTCAGTGCCACATCCACACGTTCTTGAACTGCTCCAGGTATGGTGACTTCACCACCCCTCTGGGCAGATTGTGCCAGTGCAGCAGCTCACTGAGCAGAAACTGCTCCTAATATCCAACCTGAACCTCTCATTCTATCGCTGCTACTTGGGAGAAGAGGCTGACCCCACCTTACCCCAACCTCCTTTCAGATCATAGCAGAAAGCAATAGGGTCTCCCCTGAGCCTCCTCTTCTTCAGTCTGAACAATCCCAGTTCTCTCAGCCACTTCCCATCAGTCTTCTGTTCCAGACCCCTCACAGCTGCGTTGCCCTTCTCTGGACATGCTCCAGAGCCTCCATGTCTTTCTTGTACTGAGAAGCCCAAAACTGTACGCAGTAGACTCCTGATGAATCTCACCTCTTTATAGCCTTGCTCTGGACATCCTTATTGCTCTGTGGAACTACAACTTTTCCTCAGCAGTTGGCCAGGCTATTTCTTGGAGCAGTTCTGCACACCAGGCTGTGTCTGTGTCTTTCTATGCCCAGTGTGCCCGGATGCTCATGGTGGGGGGCTGCTGGCACTGCTGAGCCCTTTCACTTGTGCTGCCACCTGTCCCCCTGAACTCATGCTGTTCTGCCAAGAGGTACACACTGTTCCTACCCTATCTGTATGCCTTTGTTTCTCACTTCTGTACTTACTAGCCTCCCCCAACTGTGGTCATAATTGGTGACGAGTCATGAAGAGATTCAAAAAAGGGCATGAAAGGATTCAAAGAAGTGAATCTGTAGCAAAATGATGGAAAATGTAGTGTGAGTTGGCAGCAGCGTGGCACTGCTCTGGGTGAGGAAATGAGTGTCTTATGCTTACTTCCACAAATGACAGCCTGTTCTTCCTTTCCTGAGATGGAAAAGCAGAGCTTCTGCCAGCTCAGAGGGAGCAGAGGGACAAAGGAAATGCACAGGAAAGCATCTGAGACATAGAAAGAAGTTTATAATGCTTTCTGTACCCTAAACCACTGAAAATTCCCTCTCTGCTTATTCCTTCCAAAACAGGGGAAAGCCTCACAAATGGATAACAACAATATTAATGAGAAATATTTTTTCATCTATTACTTGGAGTTCTTGCTGTGCATTATAGTCTCTCTGCTTGAGAAAATAAAGCTCTGCATAGCAGGGTCCAGAGGAGGTTCTAACTAAGTAACACTAAAGAATCTAAGAAACTGTAATAATAAAACAGACTTGAAAAAACATAAGTAGAAGTCATCTCAGCGCTCTTTTATGAGATTACATTCTGAAAACAAAACAGACTTGCCATGTTCACTGGCAGTCACCCACAAATCTCTGCCTACTTAGGGAAGCCTATAAATGCAGTAACAGGTCAGCGGCTATCTCCCACTCTTTGCATGGATCCATACAGCACTCTTACAGATACAGGTTGAATATGGAACAGTGTCAGGACAACCACTGCTGAGATTTCCAGAGCTTCATGCAGCTTTTTGAAGACTTCAATTTCATGTCAAGGAAAAAAAATCTGGAATACTAAAAATCTTTCTTTTAACTATACTATTTCATTGTGTTATGTTTAAATTAACTTGTTACATTTACTTGGCTCTCATGGTTACTCCAAAAGTAATGCTTCCTATTTATTTCCATGAAAACTCCAAGAAAGAGCACAACAACGCCATTTGACAGAGAAAATTCTCATCTACAAAACACTACTTTTCTATAATGTCATCACCAGTCTCTATGCGCTTTCAGCAGAGATGAACAAAAGCCTGCATACCACACTCATAAAAATCTGCACCACTGGACAGGGTTCTGAGGTGCCCCCCGCACGTAGTCTGGCTTCAGGTAGCATTTCAATAAATATTTACATAGGCAGCAGCAGTCACAAGCGATGACCACATCAGCTTTTTTTCTTTCGATCCCAATTTCACCTTTCCTGCCCTTTCACTCCTGCAGTGGTGTATTTGGAGAATCACTAAGACAAATCATCATTGTCCAAACAAGGACCAAATAAAATGAAGCAACGTTTCCAGAAAAAAACTCCAAACCAAAACCAAGCCAAAACCAACCAAACAACAACAATGAAAAATGACCAAATGCTTTATGGCATTTGGTCAATATTATTTGTAAATCTAGTATATCTAAGTGAAAGCACTGAATTTATATAAAAGCGAGGCCCTGGCTTTGTTATACAAAAGATAAACTCAAAGATTGACCAAGTGATGGCCTTGTTTCTTACTCACATCCTCTCATGCTGGTACCCAGCTCACCCATTTGGTACACAACACAGTTCATTACAAATGCCACTGCACGTGTTCTTGTATGAGTTTGGTAAAGAAAAGTTTCTTCTTCACTAGAGCTAGTGCTTGAAACTGAAATGAAGATAAACAGAAATCCTACAAATTAAAAGCTACCTCTGAAGATGTAAACTCTCAATGTTATTATATGTTCTTCTCAGAAACTTCTTAACTTCCCAAATAACTGAGTGATGGGACTAAATCTTTGTTTCCCGGGAAATGCATATAATGAATCAGTGAGAACATTGCTTTCCCAGCTGTAATTTTGTTAAAGGTGAAGCAGAGGCGTGAACACCTTGTTGCAGCTCCCCTGCTGTTACATTAGAGCTGCACTTCCCTCCTTTACACCCAGCTATTACATCTTTTTGCTAACAAGCCTGTGTTGCTGTTCCCCTGCCCACCAAAGGCTTCTGTGTCAGCATCTGGCTCTCTCCCTATGGGCAAATAATGTTTGTGTTTGCCTTGTGCCATGGACCAGGCAAGACTGTTCTTGCTGCTCTGCCTGCTGGCTGGAGAAGTGTCTGGAGCACCATGTGGCTCTGGGAAGCCTGCCTCCAGCGCTCTCCCAGGAACCCAGCTCCACCCGAGAGATGGATTCCTGTTTCTTGGGTGAGGGCCAGGGGAAGGAGGCAGGGTGCATGCCTAACTGCCTATGTGCAGTAATGCACAGAGGTTGTCCGTGGGGATATGGGCCCAATGTTTTCCTTATGCATCTGGAAGCTGAGGCAGGTGTCAGTGGTAAGCCATCACCTGTTGCTTCCCATTTTGGGGAGCAGCAGTCATAGAACTAGAGCAGACTCAGCTCTGGGTCTCCGGCCCAGTGGGGTTAATTTCAGTGCATTGCATATGGTGGCACAGTGGAACAGAAGGCATATATGGAACAGTAAGAGTAGCAGAATTAGTCTCCGTAAAGCTAAGTAAGAGTTGGATGAAGCCTTAGAAAGAAAAAAATAAAAAATAGAATATGAAGGGACCAAACTTCTGTTTTATGGACTATCTGTCAGGCAATAATATAGAAGGATGATGTTCACAACAAAACTTTTTCTTTTAAAGTGGTTGTTTACAGAAATACTCCTAATTCTGGGCAAGATATCTCTCATGAACACCCAAATACATGTGGAGACTTCTCACAAGTTTTCCTTCCTTCAGACTTCAATTCCTCTACCCCGCTCTACTGCCACAGCTACAAGATCCCACTGAACAGCATGTTTCCATTTGCCTTCCTCCACAATTTCATTCTTACTTCCTATCTATCTTTGTTCATTTTCACGTACAAAATCTGTTTCATTCTAATGGAAGGTTATGAGCTTAAAAATAAATTAGTAGTTTTATTTGTGGTATTAATTCTCTTGCTGTAGCACATACAGAAGTAGTTATGACTGCATACAAGTTGTACCAAACTCTGAATAGATAGGACCGGGAGAGTTAAAATATATTGAATGTATTCGTTGACTGTGTTTAATTAAACATTTTAACTAAATACAGCTTTTAACAAAAGACAAATGAGGATGTTTTCTTCTCTTAAGAGAAGCTTTCAGTTAATTTATCTTTCAAAGATAGTGCTTTGTATTACCAGCAGAATGACATTTTTGCATAAGCCTGGAATTGTTTAAGGAAATGCAATATTTTTTTTTTTTTTAAAGAAAGACCGAAGTTCCGATCCTTACCATGAATAGAGAGGATTTTGTTCCTGGCTTGGTCCATTAAGTTCCAGTTAAATAAATCTCTCCACATGTGACTCATGCCCTGATTGATGCTGCCGCACTAGGAATTCCCCGTGTTGGCATTCATGCAACACTGGTCAAAATGTCTATTTTGTATTGGCTTCTTGATTCCAGTGTGACATATGGTACAGAGGCAAGAGGAAAAAAATCTTCAGATGTTACATAACCAAATGGAAAAACTCTAAATCACAAAAGCTTTAGACCACTTGAAAAATAGAACTGGCCAAGCCAACCTTGGGTATCAGATGAACTTCTTTGTTTGGCAGTGGATAAACTGCAAAAGCTGCTTGGGGCAGGAAGGTAGTGAACTCACCAAGCAGCAGGAGGGAAGGCGTTTCTAGAACATGTAATTTCCCTCCTTGGAGCTAGGGCAAAGGTTTCAATTACAGATGGGTGAACCTGGCGGTGTGAGGTTTTGAAAACTTCTCCAACAGATTTATTTTTTGCTTCACAACCATAGCCTAAGTTTCAAACTCTTCTATTATGTAATTTGAATGCAGGGCTAATTCTATATAGAAAAACAGGTTATTTTTCTCTCTTTGGATGAATGTGGAACCTATGTTATTATATATTCTGACACCAGCAAACTGATGGTAAATAGTACATATACACTGGACTAGCATTTTAGTCACGCTTTTCTTTCTTCACCATCTCCTCATGGCGAGGATTCATATTGCCTCTCTGAGAGGTGTAGCACAGAGCAAAGACGTAGAGGGAAAAACTGTATCTGTATGGAAGTGCCACATAGACCACCCAGATGCCTTTCTGATGGGTTCCTTTGTACAGGAAAGTGCACTGCCAGGACCCTTTTACACTCAAACACAACCAGTACCCCTCTCTACTCTGCCCTAATGCTGGCTCATAGAACAGAAGGAAAGGGAAGGAGGTAGGACTTTAATTTCCCCTCCTGCCTTCTTAACTTTCAAGCATGTAAACCAGAAACAAGACCTGAATTTGAGTGGGAATTCAACTCAGAATGAAAGCAAATGGGAAGTTACTGTTTTCTCTCTTGCACTAGAAAACAGTTAACTAAGATTTTCCAGGCTCTATGGAAGCCTTTACTGATTCAGGAAAATCCCACAGTCTTGAGAGTAGTTCTTTTTCAACAATTTTTCAAAATTAATCATTGAGTTAAGTGTTATTTTCTCATAGCATTGCCCAATGCTAAGGAACAAATCTTCGCTGATGTGGAACAGCTGGATAGAAATATCTCAGTGGTTGCAGAGTTCATTTTATAAATCAGTTTTGAAAATCCTGTTTACTGATTTGGTGGGGTGGGAGGGGAGGGAGAAGAGGAAAAGGAAAGACAAGGAATAAACTGAACCCAATATTAGCCATTGCAGGTCCATCTGCCAAAGTTGTAATGAGATATCTGTAAAGCAGTAATCAGCTGAATCAGTGATAAATTTTGTTTAAAGTAGGGATATGTGATAAAAGAATCCATAAAGGATTAGAGTGCTAAATTTCTCTGTTTTCCAAAAAAAGTTCTGGTTGTCATGAAATAATTCAAAACTCATTTAGCACTGCTTTCCCAAAGGAAATATTAGGTAACTTGGCACAAGTGTGTTGTTCTGACTAAAATACTTGGCATTGTGGTTGATGGTGAAGCATCATCCCCAGGGCTGAGCAGTCTCCTCAGAGATAAGTTCCTGGATGTTGGTGACTCTTTGCCTTTCACTTTGATTGCTTTGCCTTTGGTCTTACTTGTCAGTGTGTACATGCATTTGTCTAATTTGTGGCCTCTCAGGAACCTTATGAACTAAAACTTTGTCCTGCCCACATACCCTGGATTGTCTGCAACATCACCACTTTGTTCTCAGCAGTTAGTAGGCCCTTTGCAGTGCTCATTGACCTGCCCTTAGGGTATGGGCTTCAGATCGTCATTTCCTCTGCATTTTAAGATTGATAGAAGACACTAAACCACCATTTTTCATCCTAGTCCTTTCCCCATTCTCCAGGGTCTGTTTCCTCTCTATTCCCTCCCATCCTCTTCCCCCTGTATGTGTATGTACAGATCTCTGTGCATACATGTATGAATACTTTAACGCGCACACACTTATACACACGTGTTCATGTGTTCTGTAACTCTGTAGCTTATATAGGCCTTATAGACTTTAAAGCTGAGAATTTTTTTGAAATCAAAGTCTTGTGCTATGCATTACTGAATTTTCAGTAAGAGAAATTCCGTGCTCTGAGCTGTATACAGGTAAATAAGCAGAAAATGGGAGATTACGCAGATGCCAAAACAAGTAGAATGAGCCCAAGTCAGCACTGTAAGGCTTGGGCTCTACAATTTGAAAATTAGGATCTAAAATAGCAGCTGTACCTATTTGTGGCGAGAGCTGTAAACAGCCAGCCAACTCAGCAGCCTAAGGAGTCAGGTGGAGTGCTTTCCTGGCAGTGCTGCCCTTATTTTCAATGAGCATTTCAAGCAGCTGAGGGGGTTCTGCTAACATAAAAGATGTATGCCAGAAGCAGTTACAAATGCTGCCAGAGGAGAGAAGACATTGACCCATTCCCCAAGTCTCTTGTTAAAGACAGCCTCAAGAGCCAGGTGCCAGACTATATATCTACATCTATATATATTTCCATGTATATTGCTATAAATCTATCTCACAACTCTGCACATGTATGTATACCAGAGATACGTTATCACAGGTAACTGAGCAAGCCCAGGGCACTGAGCATATGCACGCACAAGAAATACTCCCAGATGCTCAAAATTTTAATATAAGCTTGGATCAATCAGGATTTTTTTTTTTTTTTTAATACAGACACCAGATGTTTTTCTCTAAAATAATGGAAGAACTTCATCTTCCACTTGGTAGGTGCTGCATAATGGGTTTTGCAAGAGTATGGATTTACTAAGAAAAGAAATGTGTTTACTCATTCCCAATAGCATCACTGAGCTTAAGGAATCACAGAATCTTAGAATTTCCCAATCTGGGACAGACACACAAAGATCATGGAGTCCTCTAAGGATGGAGTATAGATTCTGGGACCCATTCCCCAGAAACTGAATTTTGCATATGGCCTGGAAGAAATGAAAATCGAAGCAATCACTAGAATGCATCTTCATTTTTTCAGTGTAAATATATGCCCAGTGTTGTTCATCACACAGTGTTGTTTAACAAGTGTTTTAGCTGGGTGTTATTTTTTCCCCTTCCTCACATCAACAAGGTAGAAAGACTTATCTTTTCAGTTCTACAAAGCCACGTGTCACAGATTCCCACAAATCTTAATATGACTCAAAACAGTACTTCCATTGTTGATCACCTTTAGCAGCACAGTTGAAATGCCTTTTCACAGGAAAACACATTTCCCACATCCTAAGCTTGCTCAGCCTTGGAGAGCCCCATTGTGTAGTGCTACTGGAGGAGGCAGTACACAGTAGCTCATCTAACAGCATTGCAAAGGCATCTGGACACCACAATGAAGAACAGAAGTAGTGTAAATCATCCTATTGATAGATATAGGCTGCAACACAAGGTTTCATTTGCAGCAAATGGTAGCAATGTGTGTTTTTATAATTAACAAACAAACGTTAGCAAACATGTTTGTTAATTATAAACCATGCAAACCATGCACAAACCATGCACAGCTCTAAACTACTGCATTACAGAGACTTCTGACTTCTACATCTAGAATTTATGCATGGATTTCCTGGGAGATCCTGAGGCTCTTACCAGATAAATCTTTCTTTTTTTCTTCCTTTTTTTTTTTTTTTTTTTTTTTTTTCCTTTCCCCCTAAATATTAATCTTTAGCTGACAGGAGGTTTACATCAAATTTCTCAACAAACTCATTAAACTTCCAGAAGAAGAGATGGATCAACCAAGCAAAAGGGTAGCTTACTGCGCAGTGTGAATGAGGGGTGGCCAAGAACAGTGTGGGCACTGCAAGGTAGCTCTTTTGATGTGAATGTGTATCCCACTATACCCAGCAGCATATCCATCAAATATTCATAGCCCACTTTATTCCTATTTATGTGCTCCTGCTATCATGCAGCTTAAGAAGTTCTCAAGGAAAAAGGCACTGAAAAAATAAAGATATACGTGCAAACCAGGGGAGAAAAAAGTCCTGCTGATTACGGTAGTTTTAAATAAGGCTGTGAATACATAGATGTTCAGAAGTCTAAACACAGTTTTCCTCAAATTTTAACAGAAGTCAGGTGAAACTGGGTGGTGCTGCTAATGTAAACAAAAAGTCTCATGACTTTGCAAAGCAGTCATATGACAATCAATGGTTGCACATAAGCTATGTAGCACATTAGTAAACTTAAACTGAAGGTGTTAAGATGTGCAGTGTCCACAGTATATTATGTCCATGCTAACTTTCTGCTTCCATCCTCATGGAGAAATAACCAATCAGAGCCTACAAAGCCAGTCATGCCTCTTTAGCCTTTTTTTGGACAGCTGTTTTCCATCTGGAATTCACACAAACTCTTGGAAGATCTCCTGGGAAAAGAATTTCACAAGCAGAATATAAGAAATTCTGAAATTGCTTTTTAGATATACAGGAGACCATTCTTCCTGAATTTGGGGATGATTTACTATTTCTTTATTATTATTTCTTTCTAGACTATTTCACAAGAACAGAGAAAGCACTGCCTCTGTATTCTCTGCGTGTTCTCTGAGCTTTATTGTGGGTGATAACCTTGAAGCATGAATAATTTCAGATCATCATATTTATTTTTTTTCCACTCTGTTCATTCCTGATAACTGGAAGGACATTGTCTGAACATTAGTGACATTTTTCCGTTGCTTCTTTGTAACTCTGTTGTGCTATCACTCTATTCCAACAGATATTCACTTTTGAGTTGAGGTTGAAGAAGTTCAGATCTAAACAAACAAATCTGTAGCTTGAAATCAACAATTTATTTTATTTTATTTTATTTTATTTTATTTTATTTTATTTTATTTTATTTTATTTTATTTATTTTTCTGGAGTTACATCAGACTACAAAGACTGTTTTGAGCTTGTGTTTGGTATTTGACTTGATTTCACTCACACAGATAAGCTTTATGCATTCTTAGTTTAATTGTTCATACGGGGCAGCTCCTCATTAAGCAAAAAGCATGCAGAATGGTTACCTTTTCATGAAAAAAAAAATCTATTTCATGTTCAAAAGGTGAATGTGATGGCAAAACTATGAAAGAAAGCTGATCTCCATGAGATTTCAGTGCCCATTACCATTTTAACTTCACAAGAAAAAAAAAATCCTGCTGAACTAGTCATCCCTTCACACTGCTTTCTCATGTGTAATAATCTGCATCCCTTTGGTGTAGATAATTACATATCCTGTGGAACTGGATTACTGCCTTGAGAAATTAAAAAAAAGCTTTGTGGTTGTCTCTGAAATGCCAGGCTAATATCAAGAAAAATATAAATGGTATTAAAACCCTGGATTGTAAAGCTCTAAAAATACACATTTTGTTACCATTTGCTCAAAATAATTTTTTTTTCCATTGATCTCAACACTTGGCGTAAGTATTATAACAATTACTGAAACTGGTGTGCTATCTTTACTGCATAATTAATTAGAATAGATGCCAGTTAATAAAAAGTGGAAAATATCTGTGTCAGAAAGTTGGTTAATGCATAACTCTAGGCTTATGGAGACTTTAATTTTTAATGTTAGAGATGGTGTTTGGTGGTATTTGTTTATCATTTCTGTGGACTCTTATGCTTGTCATTCAGCCCCTAAAAACATCCCTATTGCAAATCTGTCTACTATGTGTAATATAGAGTGGAAAATTAAGCTGAAGAGGTGGAAGAGAGACTTTTTATTTCCTAAGGAATTTGTTTCAGAAGTTTGACTGATACATTCATTGGTAGTAAGAATAAAGGAGAGCTTAATTCTAACTCTGTTCTTTTGCATATCAAGAGAAACACTCTTAGGGGAGAATCGGAGGTCCGACTCAAAGCTATTTGGACAAGGCACATTGATGTGGGTCCTTCTGGAGTCTCACAGTCCAGGTTCCACTTTATCCTAATAGGACTCTTTAGGACTCTCTTGATGACCAAACAGGAACTGTTCACAAAGGCCAGACTAATCTGGAAAGCAAACTGCTAGACTGGTTTGTCCCGAGTCACCTCCTGGTGGCTCTAAGGTGTTCAAATATGTATGAAGATCCACCTCAGATCAAATAATTATGCAAGTTACATCTGTCTGAGGTCATAATAGGTCATATTTTTTCTTGAGACATAGCTGGATCTCACTGAAGTCTCCATTTTTCAACTAAAGTTTGAAACTTCTGATTTATATTTGTCTTAGTTTCAGTTGGGACAGAATTGTTTTCTTAAGTGTGTCTGATATGATGCTATGTCTTGGTTCTAGGAGAAAAACAGTGTTGGTAATGCACCAATGTTTATATAGTTATTGCTAAGCAGTGTTGTACTTAGTCAAGGAGCTGGGAGGAAACAGAATCAGGACAGCTGACTTAAACCTTCCAAAGGATGTTCCATACCATGTGACAACATACAGAAGGAGTTTTGAAGGGGGTAGGAATTCATCTTGCACTGTTCTGCTGCTCAAGAGGCAAGGTAGGCATTGCTTGGGGGGTGGTGAGTAGTTGTGTGTGCATTGCTTGCTACATACATAAACGTATATATATAATTTCATAATTGTTATTCCTTTTTTTTTCTTTTTTTTTTCTTTTTTTTTTTTTTTTCTGATTCTTTCTGCCATCCCACTGGGAAGGGGTGGGGAGTGAGCGAATGACTGTGGTGCTGAGCTGCCTGCTGGGTTAAACCACAACAATGTTCTACTCCAGTAAAAGGAGAGAAAGGAAGTGTTTCATTCCGCCTTCATCTTGAATGTATTACTGTTGCCCTAGTTGTATAGCCATACATAAACCACAACAACATGAGTTTGACTGAGGCAGATTGTACGTGGTATCGCATTACATGTCAAGTTCTGCCCTTTTAAGCTTATTGTAGATAAATTTAGAATTGTAGTCTCTTCTTCCTATACCCTTTACTCAATAAAATTCAATAAATTAGAAGATTTTCATAGAGTTTGCGTTGACAATGCAACCATATCACAGTCTCGAGGTTTCAGGAGGCCTCATATCTCCACTCTTCCTGTCAATTTATAACAATTACATACATTTCTATGACAAATCTTACCTTTCTGCCTGTTTTTGTTTCACCCCATGAAACATAGGAGACACCTGATGAGACAGAATGTGTCCTGCCATCTGTCAACCAGCACAATACTGCCCGAAATTTGGTTATGTCCTTTGATTCATTTAAAATGTAAAGAAATGCTCTAAGTTATCAAGAAAACGCCTTGCATGTGGACTACTACCCTGGTAACTGATTTACTGAATTCCAGTAAACCTAATAATGTCTTCTGGGGGAAAGCAAGGGGAGAGAGGAGGATTTTTCTTTAAGCCTGGAGACAGTATTGAAATATTTACGTTAATGTTATGAAGAGATATCACAGCATACATAAAACATGAAATGCCATGTAGGAAAACTAATATTGCTGTAGCTTTGCAAAGGCAGATGGTGTAGCACAGACAAAACATAATATTGTGCAGGCATTTGGTGGTTTGCAGTCCTTCCCTAAACAATAGGGTTAGCTTAAATTCTATTAAAAACAAAGGAAATTCTGTCTGCCTCCTGTCCAGGTTGGGAGGAACCAACTTCTTTTTAAAATGCCTTGTATCATATCCTGTGCAAGGTATGTTAGTGCTATTCTTTCAAAACAGGCAGGCTTCAGATTTGCCTCTAAATGTAAGTGTTGTTTGTGTTCTTTTTTCACCAAACAGCCAAGCAGTACTCATGAAGGATATTTCAGATGACAAGAGGAAGTAGACTGCAGCAGGAATATTTAAAGTAAATACTTTTAAATAAAGCATATAGATCCGTACATTCAAGTCTACTTTGAGAAATCCCTCCAGAGTGCTAATCCTAATGCTAACATATGAAACTTTGCTGCGCAGGAGCTTATCTTGACTGTGGGATATTTTTATCTTTTAACTTGTGGAGAGGAGGGGTCAGCTCAAACCTTAGCCCTTTTCTTTGTCTTGCAAATGGAATGAGTGTTTCTGAAAAGAGCAAATATGTCACAGCTGGATCTTATAGCCTAAATAAAACCTGTGTAAATTTGTCTTGACGAATGTAAACAGTCAAGCGATAGCTTTTTCCATTAACCCAGTCTGGAAAAAAGTAAACCAGTTTGTGTTATATTTCTGTATTTTCCCCTGTTAGGTGTTGCTAGCTGCCCCAGTGCTTGACTGTGCATTTTTTAGTAAATGAAGGTTGGGCTTTGTGTATCATATCTCTGTTAACACAAAACCACTCCAAAATAATTGGAAAGGATTTTCCAGTGAAAGAGATTGATCATAAGCTCTTACAATATCCACTGTCCATATGTGTTTCATGGAAAAATTGTCCCTTAATGATAACACCTTGCTTCTCTCTTTTCTCATCATTGCCCATTCTAGATGAAATGCCAAGACATTGATATCCTGCCAGAGGAAAAGTCTAAGGGAAAGAAGATTTCTGCACATCCTGAATTTCTGAAGTGTGGGAAGTGATGGGTAGGGCTGTGCCGAGGCTGTGAGCCTGCCTTAGATGAGCGAGCTGTTTGCAGCACAACTGGGTCCCAGCTCTGCTTCTAAAGTGCTTCAGCAGAGCACCATTTCCCTTTAATGTGGCAGTCACTTGGAGTCTGTAGTGCTTAAGTCCTTCATAGATGCCTCCTTGCTACCTCTCCCTGGCTGCCAATCTCAGGTGTTGATGTCTCTTCCCCTAGTCCAGCCTCTGTCCCGGTCAGGATTGATGGTGGTTTCAAAGGTTGCTTTTGGCAGTGGGTACAGGAGCAAAAAATTCTTTTTCTAGATTAAGATATTGAGGAATAATGCTAAGATGCTTCTGAATAGCAACAAAATTAGTGCTGTCAATGGCTTTGATGAAAGCAAACATCCCCAGTCAGATAGCTGAGCCCTTAACTAGCACCAGGTTATGGAATGAACAATCTCACCTATGTGATGGCTGGTGCAGTAACACCAAGGCAGTGTATGAGGTTTTTATTAACAACAAAATAAGTAATCTTGCTGACAAGCTCCACAATCCCAAACTGCAGTGTTCCCACTCTTGCTGGAAGTCTAGGCAGCTCTTCTAGGGTGACTCAAGTGTGTTCCCATGGCACTGGCCAGTTCTTGATGGTCACCTCCTCCTCAAAGGAGAGCATTTTCTCCATCAGGGGAAACCAAGTCCTGTTGGGACTCACAACCACATGGGCCCCTTCTTATTGATCCTGCCTGGTTTAGATAGCATGATGCCTACCATGAGCACTAAGCCTTTCATAAAGACCAAAGTCCTTCCTCATCACCTGCCTCCATCTGAGGAAAGAACTACCAGCCTTCAGATTGGCCAGCGCTCAGCCCAAGGACACATGCTTCCCTGTTATAAGCAGTGAAGGAAGAGTGGCAATTTAACAAGATTCAGCTGCACTCAAATACATTTTTAATAATGTAATATGTTTTCAGAATCCTCATTAAAAAGTCATAGGACTTCTCTTTCTTTTCCTTCCCATCATTTCTGAACAATTAGCCATGCATTTGTGCATAAGTGGGAGTGCTATTCTTTCTATAATTACTGAATGCTATAATTATAGATGCCTCCAATTCTAATTACCCTTGGGCAGCCACCTCTGAGATCAGCCTTTGCATATGCAACTGTACGCAAACCTCAGCACCAGGATGCTCAGAAGCATTTTTTTCCCTTTAACAAAGTTAACTCATCTTTGTCTTGCTATTCTTGTGACTTGCAGGAGATCTGTTATACAAAGAGTGTGGATGAGGTGGTTTGTGATTTATTTGGTGTGGCATCCTACATATCTTCACTGTCTTCCTGTTTTTGTAATGAAAGAAATGATTGGGGCAGAGAGAGGGGATCACAGAGCAGCAAATTCTACTCTGGACTCTGCAACTGATTTATGGAGTAATTTTAGAAACATCACATCACCTCCATGACTCTGCCAGTTAAAAAAAAATAAAAAGGGTAATGATTCTTAATGCTTTTATGAAATGCTTTCAGCACATTGGCTGAAAAATGCATAACATCGTTAATATTGAATGTGGATCACTGAGGGATAAAGGGCTGGTTAGCAGCAAGAGTTTGTATTTAGGTGTATTTGCTAACCTTAAAAAGAAGAACAAAGTGAACGATATTTTTAACTTGAAATTTTATAGAATCTTTCCTTAAATGTGACTAAATGAAATTTTTTTAACACTAAGTAAAATCTTGCAATTCATCTCATTTGCCTTATCTTGTTAGGATGTCTTTGCCTTTTTCTGATCTTAGAAAATGAAAGAAATAAGCAATACTTTGTGGGGAAACAGAACTTTCCAGTAATGATGACAAAAAGATCTTCTAATTAGGTGTACTTGTTAACCATTTCAAATGAAGTGAGTATGTCATTGAATAAAATGCTCTTGGAAAAAAATCATTGGAGAGAAAAGAATGAAGGCCTTTATTCCTACCCCTCTTCAATATCTGTGAATTTTCCAGTACACAGGTGTGCCTCCCCAATAACAAGATCATCTTACAGAGTCCTTAATGCAAGACTATTTTGGCTGGTGAGTTAAACAGGAAAAAAATCTGTCTCAGTATACTGCATTAGTGACGTTGAAATCTTCACTACAATATAAAAATCCACTCTTTCTACTCAAATATCTGCTATGAAGTCTATTCAGTTAATTTTTTCCAGTGCAGTGATATGTAAAGATGCAACTTATGACACCCTGGGAAGGGATGGATACGGGTACTGCATCAAAGAGCTCACTGAAGCAACTAAAAGTGTTTGAGATCAGGGAGAAATTATTCTTATGTACCTAATACCCAGTTTTTGTCTTACAATGGCAACACATGCATGCTTAGAAATCAAGTTTAACATAAAAGAATGAGACATAAGCTAGCAAGACAACGATCCTTGTGTTTTTCCTTTTAGTGCCAGCAAGGTTGGACTTTGAAAATCTCCCTGTGATGAAACTTGCACTTCAACACTCTTGGGAGCTGTCTGGCTCCTTCCTTTGTAATCGATCTGCTCTCTGCTCTATGGTAAAGACACAGGAACACCAAACAAAGTACAGCCTTTTACCCAAACCTGTTATGCTTGGCTTAAATAAGTGAGCATTCTGATTATATAGTACATAGTCTGGGTTTCTGTAACATGCACTCTATTGGGTGATGGGGCAATTTTTAGATTTCTGGTGGCAAATACATATTTCTAATACATAGGTGACATAGGCTATGAGTACAGTACTGGGTGATGTGTTTGATAATTGTATGAAGTGACTATTTGTTGATAAACAATTTACACTAATGAAACCTTCCAAGCAACTTGCATCAAGGAGGGTGCAGGAAAATTGGTTCTGCAGTTGAGTTGGAAGACTGGCTCTGCCTGTCTGTGGTGTGCCAATTAGGCTCCTAGATGACTACATCTTGTGGACCAGAACTATGTCACCATGAATTGATATGTAGATCAGTTACCAGATGCCCCATCCCTGGAGGTGTTCAAGGCCAGGTTGGATAGGGCCCTGGGCAGCCTAGTCTGGTATTAGATATGGAGGTTGGTGGCCCTGCATTCAGCAAGGGCAGTTGGAGCTTGATGATCCTTGAGGTCCCTTCCAGTCCAAGCCATTCTATGATTCTATGATGCACAATTTGTCTCTAACTACAGAGATTTTAGTACAGCTGTTGGTTATATGAAAAAAAAAACAACAAAAAAAAAAAACCAACAAAAAAACCCTCATCTCTGTCTACACATACACAGAAAAAATAGTGTGAACAGGTATGAGCTTCAGGGACTGCTCTGAATCTGAAGACCAGAGGATATTGGGAGCTCACAGTGGTCATGCATATGCACTACCATCATCATGACTCCCAGCACCTTTCCTATGGGCTCAGGAAAGGAGGGTCCTGGCTGAAAGCATAGAAAGATAGGCACTCAGAAATCAGGGTCTAGGCTGGATCTGATTTGTGAGAAAGTAGGGTTCACATCCCCCTCAACTATTTTTTTAAGGTATCTCAGACAATTAGAAAAGTTTTTCAATTTGCTGTAATACATGAATTGTTAAGTGCCACTCTGTGATTGTCACAGATAATTCGACAACAAAAAATAATCTATATATATATGGAATCTTGTTTCCAAACAGGTTGACTAAGTTTCATTATATCCAGAAGAAATGTTAAAAGTTTCAGCGTCTACTGAAAGCTTTCGTGAAAAAGCTCACCATTACAGTCTTATCTCAGGTCTGTTTTTCTTTAATTTCTTTGATATATGGGAAAAGAGCTTTGTTCTCTCTTTCTAGCAGCGGCCTTGCAGGCCTACTGTACAAAGCATCAGTTTGAAAGGAATGTACATATATATATATTATATATATATATGTATGTATGTATGTATGTATATGTATATGAGGGTTGACTTGAAAACACAAGAAAATGACCACACTAAAAACAGTAGCTGACCTTCAGTTTCACCCAACTTGTTGCTGTTATTTCCCTGAATAGATTAAAACAAAATATATAAATTTCTCAGGACAGACAAAAATCCCTAAACCATGAATGTAAATGCTAGAAAAATAATTATTGCATTGCAATGAAAATCTTAAATGAAAGAAAGTAGTTGGCAAGCATTCTTATAGCATGAGGTGAAAATATCTGAAATGTATGTGGAGAAGCATGTCCAGGATGAATAGAGATTTTATTTATTTATTTATTTTCCTGGGAGACGGCCTTGTTTATTTATTTATTTGTCTTTGTAAGATGTAAATCTGAAAGGAACCACTTCAGCTTTGTGAACCAGAGTTGCTGTGAGGTGTTTGGCTCAAGAAGTGGGCAGTGGCATGGTGAAACAGCTTCCCAAGGATGTAGGATATAGAAGAGGATAAAAGCTTGGTGGCTCTTATGTTCACCACATCTGAAATGATGAGTCAAAATCAGAACAGGTCAGAAATTCCATCTCACATGTTTGCTATTTGAGAATACTGATCCCTCGGTCCACGAACATAGCTTCGTTTCAGCACAAGCTCTGTGGAAAACAAGCATCCTCTTGACAGTCCAGCTACTCACTTCCCCAGCAGCCAGCCTCTGCTGTAATGAGTTATTATCCTTGGATCATTTACAGCTCCTGGTTTCCTCCTACAAAAAAATCTGTGAAAGCGTATTTAAAAGTTTATGATTTGCTGTGATCATTAAAATAGTATGTGCCTTAGGAGCATTTTTTAAATCAAAAAAATAACTTTTTTTATAAAGTAGTTGGCCACTATAATGGTGTTTCATCTGCTGCCATTAGGAATATTTTCTTAGATTCTTTTTGAGCTGGATCCAAACAGGGAAAAGAAAGATTATGAGCATTTTTGTGTCGAATAACTTGGAGCAGAGGCATAACATTTTTTCATGAAAGTATTCAGATTTTTCCATTAGCTTGAAACTTGCACGTAACTCATACAATGAAGCACTTTATAGCTGACTTGTTTTTCTCAGTACAGCTGCAGAAGTGAGCTTCTGCCATGAGTACTGAAAGAGGGATTAAAATGGATGAAGGAGTAGATGTTAGATGCTCACTTTTTGATAGGATTAAATTTTGAACTGGAGAGGGTCAGCTAGTACCTGTATTAAGGATGCTGTACATTGGAATTGGCCAATAGCCACACATTTGTTGCCCTCGACTTTGATGTGAATGTGAAATGTGTTAGAAGTATATGTCTTGGAAGTTGTGTTGATGAAGGCCTGTATTTTTCCAAAATCTCCTTGAGTCTTCTTGGCATTTCTCAAATGTCAGCAATGTGATAAAAATTTTCACATGGCTAGCCTTACCGCTTAACTATACCCTTTCCAATATTGTCAAGTATTAAAGGAAAACAAATCAAAGCCCCTAACCTGCCTTTTTTGACAGTGGGCTCCATTCATCTCTCTGTGACCTAATGGAAAGTGACAAGTGCTTCTTCACAGCACACTGGCTTTATGAACAAGTGTTGATAACACGGATTGAAAGACAGCCTCGTGCCACCGTGCCCAGCTGTTTCTTCACTAGTTACCATTGTGCTGCCTTGTTCTTTTCAGGCTGGCAAGTGTGTTTCCAGCTAGCCTTACAATTTGCCTCCAGAAAACTATGTCTTTGGTGCTGTTTGCCAGGACAATAGATGAACCTCTTTACCAGTGCTGAATGAGATGCTTTTGTGTAGACTTAATCTTTGGTGAAACAGGTTTGTCTCTGCTGTTTACAAAATTTGCAGCACTCAGCGCCAAGAAATGCATCTGCTGTTGGCCCTGTCATTTTGCTCTACTGAAACAACACCCATTTTGTGTTTCTAGGCTCTGTTGTGCTGATGTACTAAGAGATACTGTTCGAGGAGGATAATTTATTTTTACGCTTTATGACAGTGGTACTTATTTAACTTTTTGAAGTTTGGCTATACAAAAAAGCAGATGATTCCCAGAAACAGAATCCTTCCTAAAACATGGTTTATAGCCCAACCTTGGAGACAATAAGTTTGAATCAACTTAGAAATGCATCCTTTTTATGGAGTTTAATGGACAGGGTCTAAGCTCTCAGTTTTGCCGTGTTCTTCTTTAGATATAGCTGCAGATCTGGGGCTGCTGTACTGGCATATGTTTTCCTGAGACCAGCCCCAAACATCCCTATTTCTTCCATATTCGCAGTATACAGAGCCCTTCTAATCTACTGTCCGGCACTGTTGTGATCCTAAACAATACTGCCTGCATGGGCTTGGATAGGGGGATGCCCCTGCAGTACATGCAAACAACGAGGCCAGACAGAGCCTAATGAAACCCGAGTCAAAGAATTCTTCGAGACTCAGATTTCTTGAGGTTTCTTCTAGGGAACGCCTTGCTGCAAGCTCATTTCTGTCAAGACAGCTAGCAACCTTTTTGTCATGCCTGCTCTTGAAGCGACATGTAAAAGATATTATACAAATGAGGTCAATGTTTTCTTGGAGAAGGCGTAAACTACCTGCTTCATTAGAAAGCATCTTATCCATATATATGAACTGCATTGCCCTTTAGACTGTTATTTTTAATTTTTATTTTTTAATGTCAGTTTTCATTAGAAGTTGTGGTATGTAAATAAGTGAGCACATTACACATACACTTGTATTTAATTCACAATGCAACCTATGACTTTCCTACTCATACTACGTTTTGACAGGTATCAGCCATGCTAAAGAACAGCTATTTGTAGAAACCTATAGAAGCTCTCACTGAAGCACGGACTCCACAAAGCTGTTTGTATGCCAAAGTTTAACCTTTTTCCGGAGGAAAGAAAAAACATTTCAGATATTGCTATCAGGCTGAGCTCTCTCTTACCTCTGAAACATTCAGTACTCACAATCAAGAAAAACTGAGACTGATGCCAAATGCTTTGAAGCAGAGAGGACAAAATGAGAGAAAACGATATATATATATATATTTTGCAGTGAGCTCCACATAATCTAGGCTCAGAGTTGTCATTCCTACCCTGTGTTACAAGTTATAAGCAAGGACACCGTTGTGTTAGCTGTGCTTCAGTCTCTGCCAAGGACAGCAGTCTGAGTGTAGCAGATTACTGTCCTAAAATAACAGAAGTCAAAGAGGGAAAAAGGTTGCATGTCAAGTCCAAGCACAGCAGAGTTGTCTCCTGCTGCACACTGCCTGGTGCTTTCTGCAGACGGATTTTTAGAGCTTTGCTCTCTTGCTAAGTCTCTTGAGACAAGTTTTCTGTTTAAAAAAATCTCAGCTCAAAACCATCCTAAACTATAAATCCTTGCTTAGCTGTTATGATACTTTCAAGCCCCTACAGTAAATTCTTAAATGAATAGCACACCATATTAAGGCTTTGAAAAACAAAGTGAAATAAGCTGTGCTTCACCAGGTAATGGACAATGGCATCCTGGGCTTGAATGAAGAGCTAGCAGTTCATGGAATTTCATGTCTCCTTCTTCAGACTATAGCTGAAACAAATTCATAGTTCCTTTGCTTGTCCCTACAGCCAACAGTATCCTTGAGGAACAGCGGAAAATGATCCAAAATTAATGGATCTCCTGAGATTTGATTCTAAAATAACTGTGACAGATTTGTCCATTTGCTCAGTTTCCAAGAAGGCCAAACTTTTGTTTTTATTTACTATGTCTGGCTGCAATAAAATAAAGCCTGAATCAGTTTCTATTTTATATCCTTTCTTGTAGAACGCTGTCTCTGAGGGCACAATAGCAAAAACAGCATTATGTGGGCTGCCACCCATCATCTTCTGATGAGCAAATAAGCACTGCTTTGGAAGTGCTGTGTGTTCTGGAGATTGAAATTGAAAGTCTTGTTTCCCACTCTAGTGGACGTTTGCTTTTCTCTTTTGACATGAATAGAATAGCACCATATTTGTAGCAGTTATTAAAATAAAATAAAAATGAAGATCAATATGCACCTCTCTTTCATGATGCAGAGATGTATTTTTGTAATTGCTATGGACTTAATCTCCCCTATTTTCTTATTTTTACATATCTCCTGCCAGTTGCATCTGCAACTAGTGTAATTATATATGGATCTGGTATTATTTTCCTGATGACTTTTCTCTTTGCAACATGCTTGTGCTAGCATGTCCCCTTGGACTTTAAGCCCTGCAGAGTTGAGCCTTATAGGTAGGATTAATTCTTCCTTGAGTGAATGACTGAAAAAAGCTAGACATCGAGTCCAAACTTATTAAATAGTTTATCTTTATAGTCAGTGAAGTAGTTGTACCAGGAAAATTTAGATACCACAGCGATGATGGACAGACTTACCACTGTAAAGGTAGATTCCTCTCTGTGTTGTGTAGTGAGTGTATGGTCAGATCTTCATGTTAGGCTCCAAATTTTTGTATCATAATCTGGATTCCTCTTTCAGGTCTAGCAAGTTAGTTGGCTTTGGTTATGTGGGAAGTCTTCCACCTCTTGGGACACTAAGAATGACTTGAGGGGTAGGAATTCAGGATAAGGTCGGATTTTTTAAAAATGAGTACTGTATTCAGTAACACAGTGGTGAAGCATAGGAGAGCCTGACAGCAACTGGTTGGCACATGGATATGGTGTGTGGCAATGACAAGTTATGCACCCTATCACATGGTGCTGCTAGCTGGGTTGTAACGTAAGGTAAGAAAACAGACACTCTCCAGCCCCTTTCCTCCATGCTTATACCCATCTTACTAACATGGAAGCTGAACCATTTTGGCTTGTGATACTCAGTGAAATCCACTTTCTAATTCAGGACATCTATGTCCTGTGTGTGCCACAGAGCTGCTCTGATGTATTGACAGATTTTTAGCATCTGAACCTCAAATACATCTGATGGTCTAGGAAGGCAGATGGGTTTCCTAATACTGTGGCCCATGTTTATATAGGCACAATCCTGCTGACTTCATTAAAGAGTATCTTCCATTGAACTGTAACGCAATCAGGATTAAAGGTTTTGACCAAACACTTCATTAAGCATCCTCTTAATGAGAATGTCACTCATTTACAATTTTATTCTGTAAGTCTCTTCTCATGCAAATTTTCCATGATGTGGCCTTTCCCCTTACTTTGGCATCTTCTCATTGGGTTACTTGTTTGCCCTTCTGCATACTGTAGTGTTTACACCATTGTAACACTGACCAATAAGGAGTCAGAAGACCTGGCCCAGAGCATTTATAGGAATTAGACAGTAGAGGGTGCAATGTGAGCAATAAATTTATCTAACAGATACTGTCTCCTGGGATAAAGGTAACCTTTTTTACTCATCAACAAAAGCAAGTCCAAAGTCAATGCCTGAGTAAGGGGACCATGGGCCTTGGGCCTGATTGAAACCTTTAACGCTCTGGTTTCAGATGCATTTTGCAAGTAGTACACTCCTTATTCTTTCCAACTTTGCTTATCATAGTTCTTACTCTATAACCTCTGGATGCTAATGTGGATAATCTAGATAGCAAGTGAAGTCTGTTCTTCCCAACCCTGAACAGTTCCAATATTCATATGTTTCCCATAATTCTGGCTGTGAATCTAGATCATGAATCAACCTGTTTTTGGTTTTGTTAAAGAAGGATCATGAATTATTCATACCTTGGCAAAAGGCACAATGAAATAATTAGGCATTAACTATGCACTGTAAATCAACCATGAACACAGACCCTTCCAAGCTGAGACTATATTTCAAAAAGATTTATATCCATTTATATCATAACTATCTGGCAATTATGTTGCTGGTTTTCGGAAGCAAAAACAAAGCTCATCTTTTTGGCAGCTTGTGATGAACTGGAGATGTAGAATGTGAAGTTGTAATGATCCATACTCTGCAACTTTTCATCTTAGTGTAGGTCCTTGGTTAGAGAATAGTAGGCTTACAGTCTCTGACAAGATCAATCTCCAATCTGGCAAATTCTAGATAGTCACAGAACAGATAAAATTGCAGTTCAGTGATTAGCTAGTATAAACACTTGGCAAGGAAGCAATTTCAGTTTCTATATGCTTAACAGGAAACATCAATTAACCTGCTAGGCTTCTTTCAGACAAGGTCTCTGAACACATCCAATGTATTGTGGTTTCTTTCAGCTAGTGCAACTAGTGCAGTGTAGTAGTACCTGATCTTCATTTCCTTTTTAGTAGATTAATTGGAAAAGATAATGTTTGATGAATATTTGCATAGCCATTTGTGGGAATATACTTTCAAGCAGCTGGTCCCTAAGGCAACATTATGTTTCACCTGCATTTTGGTTGTTCAGGGCTAAACAGTCCTCCTTGTCTTCTGTCATTATTAAACAAGAGATCAATCACACACACACAAAATTGTAAAAATAACTACTCAAACCCATCTCTCTAATTTGAGAAATGCATGTTCACTGAATAGCTTCATGTAAGGTGCATGAGACACGACTCTTGTAGCTCAGTTTAGCTGAGAAAAACAGAGAGAAAAAGGTCAACACATGCAACAAATTGAGCACCAGGCTGAATCAAAGATACCGACCCGCTGTAAATGCCTTAGAGTATCTACTGTAATCACTTGTATCTGCCCATTGTGCATGTCCGTCCCACCACATGGTGAAAATTGATGACTAGTGAAACACACCGAAACCCAAAACATCCACAATGCAGTTACATCACAGCTATGGTCAGACTGAAATAATAGACAAAAGCTATCTTTACTTCAAAATATGTATTCATGGGGTACAGAAATAGAAATACACCACTGACAAGTCTACAAATTTAGAGAAGATTTTCAGTGGAACACTGAAAAACACCTACCTGCTGAAGTTTGAACCATCTCCAATGTAAACAAGAGAGCACAAAAAACAAGTGCAGAAATTATGTTATTCTAACAACAGAGCTGCATGCTAATGTGAGGAAACATGTACCATATAAAAACTCATGACCCTGTGTGTTCTTGGAAGAGTACCGTAATACCACAGAAATTACCTAGGGCGACAAATTGGGTCATAGCTACAATTGTGTTGAAAGGACACAAGAAATAAAAGCTGTTCACCTTAAGCAGTGTTGAAAAAGAACAACTCCTGCTGGTAGATTCATAATGGAGTCTGAAAACATATCCTTATAAACAGGAAAAGAAAGCTGCCATAGGCTAACACAGTCTTTGGGGAAAATGAGCAATCGCAGAACAAAAAAGAATGTGTTGTACCCAGGTGCTGGAGTCCAGAGCTGGCCAAAATATGAGAGGTGTTACTCTGTCATAGGAACACAAAGTACTTGGAGCAATTCTGCTTTTGCAATCATGCATGTCTTTTTAAATCTATCTTTTCATTGCCATGTATGCTTCTCATACAATTTGTACTACATATCTAGAATAGGCAATCTTGATTAATAGTAGCAAAAGACGTCAAGCACTGTGGGCTTTCTCTGTCATTTCACCAGTATTTTACTCAAATATCTAACTAGATTACTATGAGGCTTGCAGAGACGTACTCTACAGCAAAGCCTTTCCATCACATATAATTTCCTTTTCTAACACCATAAGTGTGTAGGCTGAAAGAACAATACTACTTCAGAAATGAAATTAGATGGCATACTGATATCATTAGGGCATTCCCAAAATCTTTAAAATGCCTTATTTGTTAATTTATTTTCAACCCGTTCTCATGCTACAAGAATAGTAAACTTAAACATTCATAAGCAATGATCTTTTAGAAGGCCAGTTAAAACTTTTAAACAACCTCACGGGCCTGCAGATTGCAGTAAAAAGATCTAATAATCAAACCCTAAATATAACAATCAAAGTATTCTTTCCTTTTCCCTGTCACAGTTACAATTACCCTCACACAGGATTTTGAAGCATTTTCATTTTAAGTGTGTGTTTGTTTCTTTGGCTGTTTAGTTTGAAAGCACTGATCACTCTTGTCATCTTTTCCTCACAGTCTCCTCTACCAGCTATTAGATTCATATTGGTTTATGACATGGCTGCTTTCACACTCCTTTAACCCTCACCTCTGAGTCCTGATGAAAGGGACTATAACAAATATCTTCCAATCAGGTATTCAAGAAGAGACGAGGAGGGGGCTCTGCAATTACATGTTGTCCAGTGACTGAGTTAGTATCCCCCTTGCAGAGAAAAGAGTGCTTGTAGTAAGAGAAGTAATGATCCAACTGGACAAACAGCTCTTCAGATGTGGGCTTCATGTTGATGTCTGCTAGGGAAGAGACAAGCACTTCCTCCTGCTGTGTTTCAGTAAGAACTGATGGTGTAAGCCCATGACAATGCATGGTTAGGAATAAGGGTGTTTAGATTTGGTGCCAGTACACCTCTGAACTAATCAATGGAGAATGTTTACCTGTGTGTTTGCCTTCCCTGAGGCTGTCCTGATTCTGGGAACAGCTGGCTGATGATAACAGGGAAACACACTCTAGATTTTACAGAATAGGAAACAACCCCAGCCCCTTTTGCAGGCAGGCTGCAGTCCTGGAGCTTGAGCATCCAAGCTTTGGCTTGCTATCTTCTACTGCCCTGCTATGGGGAGGTGTTCCTGGACATCACAGTTGTCCATGGGAAAGTGACATCTGGTGTCTCCCTACTCACAGGAACCTCTGAGCACCCACACACCCAAAAGTGCATGCACACACACATACACCACAAAGACCAGTGGGAAGGAGCAATAAAATGAATGTTGTTTGTTTGCTTACCATTCTGCTTGTTCTGACAACAAGGCTGTCTTTACAGGCTGTGTCTAGTGAGTGTTTTGTTATTGGTACTCCCTGGGGAGTTACAGGAGTGACTGAGCTTTGTCCATGTCCTTACCTAGAGAATGAAACACAATAATTGACAAAATACACTTGTAAAGATAAGACCGACTCTGAAGTATCTCCAAGAAGGAAATTGCACCTGGCTTCAGTATCCAACAGTACTCATGGACTAACTTTGGGAATTTGGGAATATGGAGGCTTTTCAGGCAAAAGAAATAACTCGTTATATACCAGTTGGAAGTTCTGCCTGGGCTTGATGGATATTTCTTCTTTGGAAACTTTTACACACTTGACAAACAACTTCTATTTCTCTGTAACACAGATTTCTTAGGGAAGCTCATTCCCCCTTGCAACCAATGCAGAAAAGGAAAAATAACTTTCAGTGGAGTTGATCAGGACATGTAGTGGCTCCGTTTACACAAAGCTTTTATAAATTACCAGGGAGGCACACTGGATGCAAAGCCGTGACTGCTCCTTCCTCCCCACCCCTGTACGATAGCTCTGCCAGCTCAGTGGGTAACTCTCATATTTCTAGACAATTGATTTTTACAAAGCACACTCATTGCTTGTAGTTGTGAGGAAAATGCCTTAATGCACTGTGATTCCCATCTAATTCTTTCTTTATTATGGTACTGTCCTGGAGTCTTGGCTCACTTGGAGACTGTTTTCATGCTGAGCTCCCCACAAACATGGGTCAGGATATTTTCCACAGCCTGGAGGGCCAACATCTGAGAAAAATTGGCTTTGTTTGTGTAACAGCTGAGCCTTCTGTCAAAATCCAGAAATACCATAAACTATCTTGCATCCCCACGCAGAAGTCTCCAACTCATATGCTGCAAATCCATAGCTTGGGCTGTTGCTCCCTGGAATGTCAGCTGATGAGTGACAAAGAGTCAAGATGTACATCCTGAGCAAATGTGTCTTTTGTCCCAGTCTCTTCTTGGAAAAGGCAGGCAAAAGGCTGCTGCCACTGCACTGTGAGCTGCAGGGCTGTCAGAAAACTATCCATAACATCTCTCCACATGAACCCTCAGGCCAGACATGGCCTGCAGGCCCATGGCCTCTGTTTCACCTCATGTGTGGCTTCAGGGTCACCTTTCTGGAGCAAGACGTGTATTTTGGGAGGAGAGCCATATGGCCAGGTTGCATTAAAAATATGAATGATATCATCATACCCAGCCTCATCAGGATGAAGGCCCTAAGTACTTTGTAGATGGTACTGAGTAACCTGCTCAAACTTCCGGTTTACTTAAACCAGTACTTCTAGTACTGTCTGAGATATGAAAAGGAAAGAAGCAGATCACTCCTAAACATGGCTAACCTCAGTGCTCTCACAGCCCTCACTAAAGAGGACTTGTCTTCTGTAAAATATTACCTCAGAACTAAGCTAGTTTAAGTTCCCCTTGATACTGGTTTAGCTGTTTGCTTCCACATGTGTGTCCAAGTGTCCTTGCTGTGAAACCAGAGACCTGGCTGTGCTTGAGAGAGGGGAGAATCTGATGTGCGTTTGGACTTCACCAAAATGAAAACTTGGCTGCAGACAGCAGCTCCAAAGCATTTGTAGGTCACTGAGTCTGGACTTCACCTCTGTCTCTCACTCCAACCAGTCCTTTCAGGAAGAAGGAGAAAACTGTAATAGTTGGCCTAATTCATTCCAAACAGATCTGACTTTACTTCATGATGGTCAATCTCAAGGTCAAGATCTTGTGAGGAGTATGTGGGAGGGTTGTTTTTTTCAAGGAGGTGCATTTCCAGAGTGCATAGGGAGACACCTGTAATACTGACTATTGAAAAACATCTCAAAGGGAAGAGCAAGGGCAACAGGTTCCTTAAGCTCCAGTCTTTAAAGGCATTTCATTTTTGCATAGTTAAATTTTTTATGACCAAATAGAGGAAGAAGTATTTATCCATATTGTTAGTAGTTTAAAACTGCCAAGTATATTCCCAGTGAATAGATAACTAGGGCTGGGAGGAAGGGAAGATGGAAACAAGTGATTATTTCTGGGCACCAAATACTTACAAAAATGCCTAAGAAGAGGGACATTTTACCTCGACCTACAAAAGAAAATATTTTTCAGAGTGGCTGGTGCTAAATGTTTTCATGTGCTTGATGCAGAGTAGAGAAACAGAGCAGAGGGCTTCCACATTCAGTACCCCATTCAGCACATTCAGTCACAGGTTCTTCAAGCTCCTGCTTGGGTTGGTTTTTGAACCTGAGCTGTTTCAGCAGAAAATGCAACAAATCTTTGATGGTGTAAAGCAAGAATTTAATCTATGCAAAAAGAGTGGAAGAACATGACCAGAGGCTCTGAGCAGCTCTGGAAAGAACTACATTGGCTGGACAAAACCTGGACGAACAAAAATGTACATTCCACATAACAAAAATAAGGTACCTAGAAGAAAAAAATAACATGCCACAGAGAACAAGTAGATCACTGTAAGGCTGAAGCTAGCACCTCATACTCACCCCAGCAGGCAGGAAGGGGCACAACAATACTTTGGAGCAGAATATGGGAACCTTTATGCCTACAAATCAGCAACCTGTCTTCTTAACATCTAACCTATGTTACCCCTCCTTTAGTTTAAAACCATTTCCCCCTGTCCTATTACTATTAGACCATGTAAAAAGCTGGTTTCCCTCCTGCTTATAAGCTCCCTTCAAATACTAGAAGGCCACTATAAAGTCTCCCTGGAGCCTTCTCTTCTCCAGACTGTACAAGCTCAACTCTCTCAACCTTTCTTAACAGGAGAGGTGCTCCAGCCCTCTGATCATCTCTGTGGCCATTCACTAGACCTGCTCCAACATCTCTGCTTCCTTCCTGTGCTGGGAGCCCAAGGCTTGAACACAGTATTTCAGATGAGGCCTTACAAGGGCAAAGCAGAGAGGAACAATCACCTCCTTTACCCTCCTGGCCACCCTTCTTTTGATGCATGCCAGGATGCAGGTGGCTTTCTGAGCTGCAATTATTATTCTGATATTCTACAATATGATAATGATGTTACCCATATTTAGGGCTGTAAGAAGGATGCTGTGGTTTTAGAGATCTCCCAGAAAGGACAGCTAGAAGAGGCTGTTGCTACACTGTGCCAGGCATAGGACTAAAATTACAAACCACAGATCAGTTTGACCTGATCCTTCCAGCAGATCTTGTCACGCTCCTTGACAATGTGCAGTTATTGAACAACACAACAAGAACCTTGTTTTTAGCTCTTTTTAGGGCTTCAGTGCACTGTCGTTGCTGCATAATCAGTGAGTGATTCAGGCCACAGCCGTCTGTGTAACAGCCCTGCAGCTTGTCCTACAGGCTGCAGAGTCAGTCCCACTCTTGTTCCTATTTAGCACTCAATACACCATGTGAGTAACTGGGGACTGTGTTGTCCTCAAGAAGCGGGATCCCATTCTCAAAATTAGATGCTTTGTTGGGAATGGTTTTTGTGCAGGGAGAGGTTATGGCTGAATGAATCTACCATGCAAGCTCTTGCTGCTGTATGAATGGCCCTACTGATAAAGCTTTTGTGTTTATGTGCTTGCTAACTTCAAAGCATGCTGTTGCCTATATGAATTCAGATCAGATTTCAGGAGCGAGTTAAAATCCAGCAAGGGCCAGATGGCTGACTGTTTGAAGAACTTTCATGTTTAGCTTTTAAAAAGGAAGGAAAAAAAAATACAACCCCCAAACCATAAACTAATAGCAAGTAAGAATGACATTTTTCTTTCAACCATTAATCTCATTTTGTTTCCTGCTCCCTTCTTAACTAAATGGTAGTTCGTATTCCTGTGTCTCAGCCTCAAATTAAAATACTTGGAGTACTTTGTCTTTTTTTTTTCTTCCCATATATCAAGTTTCCTTGGCATCGTCTTTGGGTGGTACAGCTTGTGGTTCAGAGAGGACCCAGCTATCTTCTATAATCTAGCAGGAAAAAACAGCAAATCTTGTCTGGCAGTTCTGCATAGTAAGCTAAATGACCCAAGCTGAATAGACAATGGGACACTGTTGCTGTGAATGCAGGCCCCATGAGCAGGATGGACATCCCTACCAGCCTTATCACCAGCACATAAAGGCTCTCTATGATCTCTCACCTTCCCTTCAGCTGTCCTGCTACCCACCAAACCTTCAAAAGCTCACATTTAAGACCATGAGGGAAGGCATACTGCATTTAGATTTTTTACTTGCACAAAGTGTTTATCAAAGTACTCATTCATTTGAGAATCCCTTAAATAATCTTGAGTGGTTGACATTTGGCTAGCAGAGTGAGGAACTGAAAGGAAAGACAGTTGCTTGATGGCTGCTTAGGAGAGACTGGTGTTGTAATGAATGTTGGGAAAATACATTTTGTAGAAATAGAAGTGGAAAAAAGAACCCACAAAATATAATGTAAGTTGTTTCTACAGAAGCTTCTAAGATTACAATAGAAAGAACATTTGCCTAAACAATATTGTTTCATATTAAATCATTTTGTAGACAGTCTTAGATTATAGGAAAAATACTATTTAATTCTACATCTCCTGGATTTTTTAGAGAATCAAGGGAGGAAAGGGTGGTGATATTAGAAGGGCGCTCCTGTGATGATACCTGTCTAGATTTAAGACTTCCTGCGTTTCTGCAGCTATTTAGCTACAGATGAGTGAACAATTCACAACAGCGGTTGAGCAGATTCTGTTATTATTATTTTTTTGCACATGGAATTAAACCTAAGATACTGATTTCCTTCACCTTTCCCCATAAAAACTTTTAAGAACATTGTTAGTTCCTGTACATATAAAACATGCACTGTGCTAGCAAAATAAGGCCATTCTCTGTAAGGTTGTTGTAAGAACACAGTTCAGAAATGACTGTGAGATATACAGATATGACAAGGGCCAGAAAAGTACTGCTGCCAAATACACCTCATCTCATGTTAATTACCAGTTTCTCTCAATATTTGGAACTACTGGGTCTTTTCCCTGGAGAAACCTTAGTGAAGCTACTTTATCTTTTGATGTACTTGGATCTGAGTGCAACTCCATCTGGAAAAAACAAACAAACATTCCAAATAATATGTTCAGACTTGTGCATTTGCAAATCAAAATCATACACAAAGCTTTGTATAAAACACATTGGTTTTGCAATGTGATGTAATTCTTCTCACATTTGCACTTCAAAACACTATATGGGGAAATCCTAGCTCAACTGTTGATAAGGTTTCTAATAAATCAGAGTCCAGAACATATCCTGCAGTGCTCAGTTACAAAAACTGACTCGGTGCTACTTGGCCAGTCTGTTGATATTTGTAGTGCCTTCAAAGTGCAGATTCAGCAACATCCAGCATGCTGCTGCAGACCACAAGTCTTGAACTACTGTACTGACCTTGCTCAACAAACACACTTGTTATTTTTGACACAGAGACAATTTACCAACCAGCTGCGCTCATTTTGGTTGACATTCCCAGAAGTTATTGTGTATTTGGAGGCTTGCTTAATGTATAGCTAGTAGTTATTTTTGAACTGTACTGAACATTTTGTAACGCTTCTATTGACTTCTTTAACCCATAAATGTATCATGGAAAATTACTTCTGCTCCTTGCTGTGGGGTTAGAAACGTGATCTTTTTTGGTTGTTTATACGGGGCACTGTGATAGGAATCTCTTTACACTGCACCGAATCAAAACAGAGCCTGGCCCATGGCACACAGTCCTGTGATTTACAGGCTGAAACAAGTCTCAGCTCCAGCCTCCCTCACAATTCAGGCTTTTGACTGGAAACACAATCTCTGGATCTCTCAAGCTGGGTGAACTTATTAATCAGAGAACTTACCCTGAGGTACTGTGTCCTTGGGAAGGAATAAAAAAGGGGGAGGAGAGTGCAGTATTGTAGCTAACTAGGTCAGTTAAAGTTCCCTAACCTTGTCAGATCCTCAGCTTTACCCCTTCCAGCATGCACACATTCCAGCTGACATGCAAGAATAGTTACACTTCTTCACTGGCATGCACACACAACATTCTGTAGCTTTTAGAGTGGAAAGTTGATGATATGATATTAAAGAGAAAAATGCAGGTTTTACATGTCAGGTTTTAATGTGTACACACACACACACACAGACTCTTTCTGTCTGTTTATTGAACTATTCACCTCAAACCCAGGAGCTGCATGAGCCACCTTTCATATTCCTCCCAGCTACTCAGAAATCTTTGGGACTCAGATTTATTTTCTGCTGCTTTTTTATCCCCTTCCTCTGTGTTGTCATTGGTCTTTTGACATTTTATTTTAAAGTAATGAAATACTGTGTACTGTGCTTGTGGGTACACCTTAAAAATACCAACACAAAGCCTTCTGGATCCACCCATGGGAGTGCCTGCCCATGAAGTGCCCCAGCCCAGGAAGGTGCCTCTCCCTTAACCTTTGCTGCTGGCAGGCTGGTCTTTTTGTTTGAACCAGCTGTGTGATTCTTACAGCACATTCCCTTATGCCTGAGGACTTATATAAGGATGATGGTATATGTGGTACTATTAATATAAGAATCTAAAAGTGTTCTATGGGCTTTGATCAGCATCTTAGAACCCTGCACAGCCATTTCATAGAATCATAGTATCAGGGACTGGCTTAGATTGAAAAGGATCTCAAAGATCATCAAGCTCCAAACCCCCTGCCATGAGCAGGGCTGCCACCCACCAGATCAAGCTGCCCAGGCCCCATCCAACCTGGTCTTGAATGCCTCCAGGGATGAGGCATACACAGCTTCTCTGAGCAGCCTGTGCTACTGCCTCACTGCCCTCTGAGTAAAGATCTTCCTCCTAACACCTATCCTAAATCTCTCCTCTTTTAGTTTAAAGCCATTCCCTCTTGTCCTGTTACTACCAGATCGAGTAAAAAGTTGCTTTCCCTCCTTTTTTTAATCTCCCTTTAAGCACTGAAAGACAGCAATGGGGTCTCCTCAGAGCTTTCTCAATGCTGAACAAGCTCAGCTCCCCCAGCCTTTTACTGTAGGAAGGTGCTGAGCCCTCTGATCATCTTTGTGGCCCTCTGCTGGGATTTCTACAATGAGTTACATCCTGGTGCTGGGAGGCCCAGGCCTGGTGAAGCATCCAGGTGGGGGAGCAGAATAGAGGGGAACAATCCTCTCCCTTGTCCTGCTGGCCAACCAACAGATACAGGAACCTCATTTGGTTCCCAGGGGCCCACTTTTCAGGACTGACTATGTCCCTCTGTATGGCATCTGGATGGATGTCCCTCTTCTGCAGTGTCAACAACACCACTCACTTTGGTGTCATTTGCAAACTTGTCAAGATCATTGAAAAAGATATTAAATAGGTATCTGTCAAATATTCTATCATTTTTGCTGCGGTTATGATCCAATGCATGCACAGACTTGGATTCTGATTTTTCCAGGCTTTGCCAAATGTTCACAGGTACTGGTTTGCATCTGAGTATGGGCTGCGTGACTTCTCCAGAGGTGTACTTTTGGGAATATCATAATCTACTGTTTTACCAGTGTCTTCTCTTGGTACCTATGTTTTCCTTGTTGGCAGTAGACAGCCCATACATTCTTCTTTTCAGTAGGTACCTTAGCCTTCCTAAGGCACAGTTTAAGTGCTTAAGTATGTGTTACTTAAACATGCTGAGAGCAAAATGTAAACCAGTTCATGTACAGAATTAGTTAAATAGAGACCAGATCATTTTTATTGTGAATAAGAGATATTTACCCCTGAATCACAGGATACTGACCCTGTGTCAAACTGGTGTGAATGCACACAGTGTTACATTCATAAGTGAGTTTAACCTAAGACAGGTCTTTCCTTTCCCATCTGTCCAAACACCATGAACCAAACCATGGCATCCCACCCAGCTCATGGCAGAGTGGACAGATTATGACTGAGGCAAGAATGTACACTCATCTGACATCATTCACCCGACATCCCCAGACTACAAGATTTCCCCACGTTCTCACATGCTTATCAGCCTGCAGCTGAACCTTGTTCTTTATTAAGCTGCAGAGGGGAGGTAGTCAAGGAAATGAAGGCAGTGCCAACACAGCCAGTGATTTACCTTTAGAGAAAGCTGTCTTTGCCGGGGGATGATTTCTGGTCTTTGTACATGCTAAGTGTTGGAAATGGAAGAGAGAAGAGTCTGTAGTCTGGATAGTATCTGTGGGCCACCAGGAAGTATTTTTCTCTCAAAAGATGTCTCTTACAGGAGTTTCTGTTGGTCTGTTGAGTGTCAAGGGGATTTCAGGTATCAAAATGAGCCACATCTCAGTTTCAGTCAGATTTCTTAAGTTCTGTGGTTAATAAGAACTTGCAAATATTAAAGAAACTGCAACAGACATACAGTGCAAGCAAACAAGAAACAAAGAACAGTCGTACTTACTGCAAAGTGAGAATTGCACTCCTTTAATGGCTTTTCATTGAAAATCTGCTGCCATGTGAATGGCTTTGCAGACTGTGAATATTGCCCAAATGGAATGCTTGGCTGTTACAAGAAAACATATAAAATGTTGAGCACACCGAGGACCTGCCTCCCATCATTAAATAACACAGCTGGCTTATGTTCACACTAATACTTTCCTGTGGAATTTTCTCCCTGCATCACTTGAAGCCCTCATCATCCTGTGCTGCCCTTTTTCATTATGTGCTCCATCTGTGTTTTCAGTGGAACTGAACTTAATGTGCCTGCTCTGTTTTGGTTACGCCTAAAGGTGGGCATGTCTGATTTTGGATTCACCACATTTTAAATTAAACATTTCTCTGTCCCCTGTGCAAACCCCAACCCCCTCTGACCATGGAAAATGTTTAAACTTTTTTTTTCCTGTGTGTGTGAGCTTTCACCCACTGCTCTACTTCCTGCTTTCAGCCAAAACACCGAGGGGAAGACATCAAAAGAAGAGGGCAAATGCAAAGCAGTAATTTCTTAAAAGGAGCCAATGGGCATGAAAAGTGGAACCTTCACAGCCTTCCCACATATGCACTTGACCTTGAAATGTGAATGTTTCTTTGTTATTTCAAGGGCTGGATTTCTTTATTTTTCTTCCTTTTCCGCAGCAAAACCAGCTTCATCTGGATGCTTTGCTAAAAAACGAGAAGTGTAATCAGTATCCTGAACTTTCCACAGTGCTGCAGTTCATTGCAGCTACTGCTGTCACAATTAAGTTCAATTAAAGAATGGGGATTCCAATTAAGAGAAATCACTTGTATTGTAATGGGGTAAAACTAGGAACAAAGTCCTTACAAACTGCTGCAAACCTCAGAACATAAGAACAGGGTAATGAACAGTCTCAGTCACAAGAATACTATGCAGTGTCACTTGGCAACTTCAGTGCCTCATACATCAATACTCAAATGCTTATCAGGAACTAATGAAGCTCCAGAACAATCCATCACAGTGTCACAGTATCCAGGAAAGCTTCTGGTCCTAATGATTAATGGGACTCTGTGATAGAGGCCAGGAATTTTTATCCTATTTCCGTATATCTTAGCGAATGTCCCATGATTATCTATGGGAAAAGAAACCCATCTTATTTTTACGGCAATCCACTCATCATCAAACCAAAAGGTAAAATACCTGCCATCAGGTAGTTGACAAGGTCCACCACACTTGCTTGTTCATTCCCTTTCAGTATGTGACTTAGTAAATGACAGAAATGTTTGTTACAAACGTAGCACTGTACTTTCTTTGTCAATACTACTGTAACTTCAAGAGCTATTCATTTGAGATCAGTTCCTAGATTTTCCACCCAGCATTTGATCTGCAGTTTTACTCTCTATCCCTACTCATTGTGTGAGTACACCACATATTCTTCGTTCAACCAGGAGAACAAGTTAGACCTTCTAAGCCAGTTTCTGTTGACACTGAAAACTTACCCCTTCTGCGGAACATAGTTCCTTCTGAAGTTTCTCAATTGCTTCTCAGTGCTTCTCAGCAGCACCTCAATACTTTTCAGTAGTTCTTTCTGAAGGGCTAACTTGCTCTTCTTGGTATTGGATAAATACAGAAATCATAAGGATAGTTTTCTGGTGGAAGGCTCTCACTTGTGTAAGACTAGCTTATGTTTGTTGACAACCAGTTTTTTTACTGTGTGATGTCTTAAATTACAGTACTGGTTTTACACACAAAAGCCTGGTCACTTTTCTCTTGTTTTGCAAATGATCTATGTTTTTGGATCACTGCGTATATGTAGAAGAAAGAGCTCACTACATTTTCTAGGTGTTCTTTTGATAACATTGAGTTGGTCAACATTCAAAGTCCCCCATCTTTCCCATTAAGTGTAGTAAGCTACTATCTTTAAAAGACGCATAGTTACCAGGTTAATCACAAATGAATCTTTGGTTGTCCTGGAAAAGTGGATGTATCTTATGTTTTGTGATTTCTCAGTCATCTTTTATCCCAGAATGGTGATACTACCCTCTTGCTGGCCCAAAAAGAACTTTTAAAAATACGTTTTATTCACACTCTGTGAATGCAGTCTTTGTATGGAGGTTCTGACTAACATGTAGTATTCCCTGTTGACTACACAGCTGTCAGCAACCAGTCGGGGATTTTATTTGAATTTTCTCCTCATTTTGCTTCAAATACCTTTTCACGATAACTGAGCCAAGCCAAATGCATTTGAAAAAAAACAGGTCAAAGTGAGGATGAATGAGTCACATTCATAGTGTGTTGTTTGCAGGTTAAATCAAACTAATTTGTGTTATCTATAAATCTGATACTTATATTTTTAAAAATCAAGCCAAAACAAAAGTTTCAGCTCTCTGTGTACAGAGTTAAGTTCAAAGCAGTTTTTTGCTTGATACAACATAGGAGCTGGAGCAGAGGTCTTTCATTTGTGAACTGAGTGTTGCCCCAAGCACTATTAAATGTGATCCTTCTGTTACTTTTTGGATCAGTAAACATTCAATGCATCCATACAAACAGCAGTGGTTCTGGGAAGAAAGAGAAAGAGCAGCACATGTGACGACTTGATTCTTAGAACACTATCCCAATAGTAAAAAATTTACACCCCCATTCTCTCTAGCAAAGGAGAAAATGGAATACAAATATTTTGTCATTTCTGCTCCTCATCTATGTAAATCTGCCCCAGACTTATATTACAGTCAGAACTATGAGCCGCAGCTTCCTATCTCACAGTAAAATTTGCTTTCTCTCTGAAATGAAATCCATCTATACCTTGTCTCAGTTTTCTCAGGTGTTAAGAACAGAGAGGTGCTGACAATGGGCAAGGTTGGTTGCTGTGATGTTCCTTGCTAGTTGTAAAGGATGGGATACCACTCAGGTTCAAAACTAAATATGATGTGTACAGGAAAGTGCCTGCATGCAACCAACAGAAATAAGTTCAGTGCTGAAGGAAGAACCAAGAAAGTAATCCCTCCTGGACAGAGATAGACTTAATGTTCAATTTGGATGCCTAATCTTGGGCATCTAGAGCTTTTGGAAATGAAGTATGGAATTCCACCCTGCCTTCAGCTGCTGGCTAAGGAAGCTGAGGCTTTCATGTGTCTAAACGGAGTTCCCTCTGCACAATGAGTTGAGTAGCTCTATCACTTTTCTGACTGCATTGCCTACACATTTGATCCAGTTGCCTGCACACACAAGTGTCTGCTGTAAGTAATGGTGACCTGGGATGATGCATTGATGTTCCAGAAACAGACGGATCTCCTAAGGGCTGTGTGCCACATCTGCCAGCTTATGTGAATGCCTTGGGTCTCCTAGGACATGAGGAGGCAACAAAACTGAGCATTAAACCTTACTTGAATATAATGTTCCATTGCTTAGAGGAGTGGTGAGAGAGTGGTGAGGTGCTGAAACAGGCTGTCCAGAGAGACTGCAGATGCCCCATTCCTGGAAGTGTTCAAGACCAGGTTGCATGGGGCCCTGGGCAGCCTGGTCTAGAACAATATCTGGAGGCTGGTGGCCCTGCCTATGGCAGGGGGATTGGAACTTAATGCTTCTTGGGGTCCTTTCCAAACCAAGCCATCCTATGGTTATATGATTCTATGATTAGTGGACATCTGCAGTCTCAAAAGTTGGGGTCTAAATGTCAGGCTATACTTGAGAGACTCATCTCATTACATTTGAAATAATTCATTTTGATGGAATCATAGAATCATTACGTCTGGAAAAGACCTCTAAAATCATCTAGTCCAAACATCCAACTACCACCAGTATTGCCCACTAAACCAGATCCCAAAAATAGAGAACAGACTCATTTGTCAGACTAAGAGCTCATCTGTCTTGTACCACAGACATTCAGAATAGGTGGAATTTACTACTGAGTATGGCTGACATTGTGAATGGTGCTGGTATATGACAGAATAGCAGGGGGTTGAGCACAGACTGCCTGACGTATGTCAGGGGTACTTTATTTATCATGTTCCTTCCTGCTTCTTTGCTGAGGAAGAACTTTGCTGAATTGGCTTTTTTTTTTTTTTTTTTCCTTCTTTCCCTTGTTGTTGTTGTTCATCTTGTTGGACACATCAGCCTAGTACTTTTCATCAAAAGCAATGGGCTTGCCATTCTTGAACCTTACTGAATTGAATTGTGTCAAAACCACAGTTTTATCTACCCACTTTACAAGAAGCTGAGGCATAGTGCGACAGAACAGTCCCTTGGCTTTTTCTTAAGCTTGCAAAATGACTTTGTATGGTGTTTCCTGGAAGTATTTGAAAAATATTTTTGTGTATGTATGTAGGTCACTCCAAAAGTAATGCCTCTTATTTATTTCCATGGTAAGTATGACTGATAGAAACAATATTTGATAAAGCAAATACTGCCATAACACCAACATCTTCCTCTGACATTATGATTCAACAGAATAAAAGAGGAAGCATTACTTCCAGAGCAGCCTTCATATTTCTGCAACAGAAATTTATTGGAAAAGACACTGAAACACTTACATTGTATTTTAAAATATGTCCCATGTGTTAAAGCTCACAAATTTATACTTTACAGTAGCCTGTAAAAGGAAATATTTCTCAGCCTTATCAGCCCACCGGACTCTGCTGCTGTATATAGTGAAATGGTGAAGTGGTAAATATATCTACATCCAAATTATGTCTGCTTTGTCCTTTTTATCATGTTTCTTTCTCTTTATCAAGAAAAGATTTAAAAATTATTTGAAAATTCTTCTGGTTACTGAAATTACTTATATATCTATATATAAAATAAATAACTATATAAGGCATACATCTCTATATGGTATCTTCTCTTAAGAAACAAGGCATATTTCCAAAGTAACAATAATAAGTTAACATCGTAATGAAAGAAGTTAAATGTGGTTGTCAGACAGCTATAGAGAACTGCATCAGTGTGTGTGTTTAGAAAGAGAGAACAAAAAGAGAGAGCAGAATGTTCATGATTTTGAATCATATTCTGAAGTCATTTATATGTTAAATCAGTAGGGCAACTATATGCAAGTTCATAAACAAAACTCCTTAAAGATTGTGAGATGGATTGTTTAAATAACCTAGCAATTTATGTTAAAAGAAAAAAAAGAAAAAAAAAAAAAAAAAAAAAAAAGAAGTAAATCTACTGATAATAAATTGTTAGCAAGAAATTAGATGAACTAGGTCTTCAGCATTAAAAGCCGTCATGTTGGCATATGTATAGGAGCTTTTGTATGAGTGCTCTAGGATATATTTTCAAAAATAAAAAGTATGTCCAAATACTCGACATACTACTTCTTCCTAATTTCTGAAAATGCTATAGCTCTTTTTACAAGTACCATTCTATTGCTGAGAGGTTTTTTTCCTTTTATTTTTCTCACCCACTGAGTGATGAACTCTTGCCCAGAAGTCAGGAAATTACTCTCCTGGAGCTGGATCTATTTGCCTTAATGTTTATTTCTAGAATTTATTTGTGAAGCAGACCAAGGATACAGAGAGATGTGCTCTGTTCAATATGTACATGGTATGACATCGTCCTTTGACATTCACTCTGTCCATGTCTCTTTTTATGTCTTAACAGTCCACTACTTTTTCAGGTCATATTCACAACCCCAAACCCTTATCTTTGTTTTACAATGCATTTCAAGCTCTGATTGCTAGCTTCTGCACAGACTTTGAATCATCATATCACTACATGCCATTCTGCTTTTCCTCTCTGCTCCTGGCTGTATCCTCCCTGGCTTCTCTTGCTGCTTCACCACAGCGATACAAATAACCTGTTACGCTTAGGCTTAGAGGAAGTAAAGCTTGTGCCTGAAACTTCAAAGTTTGTCTAAAGGCAAATATGTCTTTGTCTGAAGGGAAAATACAGACATTCCTACACCTGCTGCATTCACCATGGAGTCTACCTATTTAGCTCAGTCTATAATTTTTGAACTAAAGCTGTAAAAGTTCAAGCCCCAGTGGCTGCCAACATAGAGACCATGGGTGGTTTCCCTGAGGTTTTGACACGAAGTTGGGAAATGTTGCAACTTCTGCAGTGGAGTGACCATTACTGTGGCTGTCTAGGGCATAATTCCTATTTCTGTTGAATCAGATTAGGATCCACATAACCTTTGTTACTATATACAAGAGCTGCTCCAAAAGTAATGCTTCCTATTTTATTATGTTGGCCCACTGTGTCAGAGGCAGATAGCTGTGGTACGGGAGTAGAGGTTGAACCTTCCTGCCAATGTTTCATTACATTTTGTTGCTGTGTGACAGATGGCAGTGAAGGGGCAGCCTGATAAAATGGCATCTGACGTGGAAGTGCAAAAGGAGCAAATTAAATTCCTCCATGTGAAAAGAATGGCACCCACTGACATTCATCAACTCTTGCTGAATGTTAGTGGAGACCAAACAATGGATGTGAGCCCAATGAGATGGTGGGTGGTGCATTTCAGTAGTAGTGAGAGTCAGTTACCTCCACTGGTGCAGAAGCTTATGAGTGTGGCATGCAAGCACTTGTTTATCACTGATGCATAGTTAATATGTGTCTGGGTTGAAAAACAGTGTTTTGTTGCTGAGAAATTTTTCTACCAAATAGTGCTCTTTGTAGCTGTTATAGTTTCCATGAAAATACTAATTGGAGGCATTAAATTCAGACTGACCTACATAAAGTGCCCAGAGAAAATTATCTGATTGTAAGACTTTTGCTGGTCTTGCTCTGCTTGATGCTCTTCCACGGCATGATTGTACATTCCTTTTACTGAGTGCAATCAGTCTCCTCACTGTTGTCAGTGGGCTAAGGCAGCAGGTCTACCAGGAACTTCTTTCATTTGATCTGTGACTCAGTATACTGGATATTAAGGTTAAGCAAGGAAGCAGATGGACTTTTCAGACGTCTCTCCCTCTGTCTCTCATGGCTGCTGTCTTGCTGTCTTTCACTTTCCTCTTGGGAAAGCTGAGCCAGGCTGCAAGGGGATCATGCTCTGTTGTGGAAGGACAGAGAGGAAGGAACAAGAACACCAGTTTCTTTAGTTTTCTCCCCAAAACAATACCTACTCCCAGTAAATATTCCCAAGATATATGCTGATGAGGACATAGAAAGAACAGCTTTAGGAGGCTTGCAGCAAGGAGAAGAAAGTATATGGCAGGAAGTGGGAGAGGATACTGGTTCTAACAACATATAATTGGTGTGTTGGAAGAAATAGAATTGGAAGAATCATATGGGTAACTGGAGATATGAAACCAAAGTATAAAAAGGGAGAGTTGTGGAATTTGAAGATAAAAGATTACATGGTTGTGAATGAAGATGAGTCAAAACTGTTTTCTGGAATAAAATGGTTTAGTTTTAAGTCTTTTTACTGACCAAATCATCTCTGTCTGTATGAAGAGGAACAAAGCTCCTCTTACGAAGCAGAAACAGAGAGGTCCATGGCTGACTCACAGAAGCCACAACGCACTGTGTTTCTGAAAGTTTTCATACCTTCACCATCACTGATAAGATACAAGCCCTTATGACTGTTCAGATGGAGAAAAGCAGCTTTCTGTAACAGAAACCTATATTTTAAGGTGTAAGGAGGAATTTATATTCAGAAGAAAATTAAGAAGGTCATATCTAGATACACGGTGTAGAGATTATATTTTTCTAATCCAGAAAAGGTTCAGCAGAGTAGTGGGTAGTGGATTGCTATGAGATGGCAAAAACAACAACAACAACAAAACCCAAACAAACAACAAACCAGAACAAAGAAGTAAGTGAAAGGTGAATTTAAACCTCTTTTTTCTTATCTTTCCAAAAGCATTTGATGTTTGATATTCAAGAAGGGAATCCAGAAAGCTGATGGAGAGTACTGAAGTTAGAGTAATAGAGAGGAAGAAAACCATGATTGCCAGTTAATATTATAGAAGAATACATTTGCTCTGGGGTAGTACTAGGCATCTGCTGTGCACATACAATGCTGGAATACTAATGTAAAATGATTTCTGGTGCTTCATGGATGCAAAAATCCTAAACATTGGAGTTTTTTACATTGTCTAATTCATGTTCTTTCTTAGTTGTTCTGTTAGGATTTGCCACTGAATAGAAGGGTGGAGCTGCAGGAAACAAGGAGATCAATTTTTAACAGAAATCTCATTAAAAAGAGAGCTAACAAGCAGTCATTTTTGATTGCTATTTAATCAATAATGCATCTAATTGTTTTCTATATATAGTTTTGTTTTAAAAATACTTTTATAGAGATGGACATACACACACTCTTTTTAGCATTTATTTTGATTAACCAAATGACAAAGCATAGATTTGTATGCATTTTTCCAGTCTGAAATTCAGAGTACTTGCATTACTCTTGAATCCACCAGTTTGCTTTCTTTTTTCTCGACATATTTCTAGAAGAGATTAGTACTAATTTTAGAGGTGATTTTCTGAATAAACTAACACAATAATATCAACAGCAAAGGATAGAACAAAAACACTAGTCTTCACATTTCTTCTGGTTCTTCTTGGTGGCTGCAGAACAAGCAGCTCCTTGCTCATGCTGATATCTTTATAAGGTACTCAAGGAATCAGTTTATGTGAAATGCACGTGCATAGTAACATTCACTAAACTCCGTGTTCAGATAATGTGTGGTTTTCTTTTTTTTTTTTTTTCTTTTTTCTTTCTTTTTTTTTTTTTTTTTTTTTTTTTTTTTTTTTTTCAGAAACAGGAAATCAAGCTCAAGTGGGACTGATTCCAAACACTGACCAATTTTATCCTGACTGCAATTTTGCCTTGACCTTTCCTGACTAACGCAAAATGAGGCTGGCTACGTGGAGAGGTTTTTTGCAGTGTTTATACTGTAAGAGTCATGCTGACTCAAACAGAACCGTGCTTGTGCTCTTCCACTGAGCCACATAATAGATCCTTTGAGAGGAGCGGTGGATGTAGTGTGGAAGGTCATTGACTCTCAGACTCTGTATATGCCAAGAGGATGCAGACAAATGGTGGTGTGAATTCACACTGGTCAAAAACACCTGATCACATGACACAAGAGGGCAGCTTGAAAACAGGAAGAAGTAACAGAAGGTTCTGGGATTTCCTAAAGAAAGCCATAGAGACACATGCAACCACACACACACAATTTACCTACCACAGTTTCCTTCTCCTCTTCTCCCCTCACTTTCACAGTTAAATTTGATCTATTTAGACGTAGAATAAAGTCCCTGTTTTATCACTGCCTTTTTCTGGACCTTTGTGGGCTTTTGAATTTCTTCTCCAAAATAAAGTCATAGTAACTGAAGTTCTAGTGAAAATGTCTGGAGATGTTGGGCCACCCCATCTATGGTAATAATTTAGTTGTGATACCTATAACACTGCCTATGACCAAGACAGGAATAAGTGCTTTGATTTTTGCCCTAGTGGAGACCATCAGGCCCTGTCTGCAATTAGTGCGAGGAAGGAGACAGAATATTAAAGTCATGCAATCACTTCAGGTAGTTTGCTTGCCTACAAGGTCACAACTACTTTTTCCACAATGGTGGAAAGCCCCAGAAACCAGGGTTTTTACCTGTCTCTCACTTTACTTCTGACACTATGGTAAGCAGGATAACTCAAGTCGGCCACTAGTGAGAGGCTTCTTTCATCTGATGTTAGTCATTTGAAAATTGGAGACCAGTGTAAGCGACTTATCCAGGCTCCCTCTCTCCTCCAACCATGCTGATATGTCACAAGCCTCTTAAGTCTTGGGACAGGATTAATCAGTCCAGCTCGTAGAGAGCAGAGGGAGCTGATATGACAAGAATTCAAGAGAGACTTAAAATCCTGAGAGCTTGCTAGGGAAAACAAAGATGGCTCTACCACACTTTACTCTTCTCTGGTCTCCCCTATTCCCTATATGGGTACTGTTTCCTTTGCCTTCAAACTCCTTGCTTCTGGGATGAGCTCACGCTGTGAGGGAGGACAATACCTACAATTAGGCCATGCTTCTGTAACAGCTGTAGGGTCAGTAGGACTATTTGCATGCATTAGGTTACATGTATAGTACACTGAGTATACAACTTACTAGTGTTAATCTGCATCTGTTTCTTTTTATTGCTGCTTGGGGGCATATTTTTTACAAAGAATGGCCATTTCAGCAAGGCCTGCATGCTCCCTAAACACAGATCTGAAGTCCTGCCAAGCATCTGTGGATGGCAAGAAGTCAGTATTGTGAATAGCATGTCCCTCCTTTGTATTAAATTAGTGATATTACTGAAGTGCCTAGAGGCAGCAAATTAGATTTAGGGTCTCATTCTGTTAGGTCTTGTGTGGGCAAGTCAGATGTCACTGGCTCTTCTTTAGGGAACTTCCAGTTTTGCAAGCCTGCCTCTCAAGTGCAATTACAAACAGCTTTGATTTGGGGGGGGACGGCGTGGGATGAAGGAATGTCGAAGCAGATCTGGTTTAGAAATTGCAGCAAGTGACAATGTTGCCCTGGTCAAAGCTGAGGAGAGTGAGTAAGGATCTATGCAAACTATTGGCTGGTTACCTGTTGCACTGTCTTGGCTTGGCAAAGGGTAAAACTTCCCCTGTCAGGCTTGGAGAACCTGCAAGCAAGTGCTGCACCTTCCGTCTGGTGAAAGGCACCCCCATGAGCAGGTCTTCTGCCATGACTTGTATGCTCTCTGAGCAAGCAAGGAAAGGCATGCTGCTACTTATACTAGTGTGATACAGATAAGCCACCTCATCTGCTAAAACTGAAGTATGGAATTAAATGGCACGATAAATTTTAAAATAGAAAGTGAAAATAACATAGTAACTTCTTAGCAGTAATACAGCATTGGGAATGTATTGTTCAGTGATAATTCTCTTATCTTCTGTTTATCACAGATATTTCCATTCTAGGAATCTTTTTTTTTTTTTTTTTTTTTTTTTTTTCCCTCTCTAGTATGCACTGCAGTGCATGATACTGATGCCTGTTGTATGATGTACTGTTTATTGCAGGCCACAGGTAAGTCAATTAGCTAAAACAAAATATCATTCCTCCATTTAAATATGGAATATGAAGCCAATATTTGAGAAGATACAACCTATGTTTTCTCATTCTTTTCTGATATTGTTTTGCAAGCCCAAACAAAGCTGTTCCTTCACTGAAATACCTTCACCCTCTTCCCCTTTTTGTGTATGGGTACTTTGTTTTGTTTTTCCCCTGTGTAATCAATGAACTAGGACTGTTACTGATTCTGACATTGATACTGACCTACAAAAGTATTCACACAAAGCTCTGCCCGGAAATAAAACACTTCTATGTTGAGAAGATAATGTGGATTTTGCAAACAAACATAGACAAGAGAGGACGGACAACATTTTAGTCTTGCCAGTTTTGACAGCATCCCTTTGATGTGCCAAGGCTTTCTAGCTGCAAATGGATTTCCATTTCAGCTCTGTGAGGAGCAGAGCTGGGAAGCTGAGCAGCATAGAGAGTGCCAGGCTGGCACAAATGTTAGTTGTCGCCTTTTACCCGCTCCGTGAACCTGCAACGATTCCTGTGAAATGGAAACTGAAGATTCCAGCCTTCCCAGTGTATGCAGTGAGCATGAACTCTCTATGAACTTGGTGTGCGTTGAAGTCTAGAATAGTTCAAAAGGGAAGAATGGATGAATTGATAAAGAAGAAAACTGCACAGCTTCATGTTCTCGGTAACAGTGCCCGTATTGCTGTGCTGCTGTAGCCAGATAAGAATGTTGCTGCAGCCTGGAAGAGAAACCTTACAGAAGTGATAGGTTTTTCCTGAGGCTCTTCTGGTTAAAGCTGCTGCTACTTTGCTGGTGCTACAGGCTAAATAGCCAGACAGAACATAAAATCAAACAAGACAACATCCATAAAGGTAGTAAAAACCCTGGTACAAGAAGTTCTGGTATTATTTTCTCTTTCCTGTTCATTTCTGGCAAGAGCCGTGGAAAGAAGAAGCGTGATAGATGCCTGTGTTTGCTCCCATTGGAGACAAATGGCTCTTCTGATAATGTTATCTCTAGGACTGACCTTAAACTGCCAAGTTCACTCCATTTAACATATCTGCTGGGTTAACAGGCCATTTGAGCACGATCCCAGGATGTGCCAGGTGCCTGGGACAGTTTCTTGACGTCAGTGCTGGGGAGGGCTCCATGTCCCGAGCAAGTGTGGGAAGAACAGCTCCAGTATTGATCTAGAACTTTCCCACTGGCGCTGCCAGTGGGAAACTGCTGCCGAGTCTATGTGAGGGTACTTTGACCTCCATCAAGGAGATTACCCTCCCCAACACACTTCTCTCAAATAAATCTATAATTTATCTCTTTCCTTGTCCTGGCCTCTTTGGAGGATGTTCTGAGGGGATGATTAGTGTGGCAGAGCTGGAAACTGCCAGTGAATCCTGCTCCCTTTCCTCTGTGAAGCTCTTTAATACATTACAGCAATGTTTCTAGGGAAAAAAATAGCAAAGAAATGAATGTGCATGTTTTGACAAGGCAAATCAGGGAAGTGTAAACACTTTCTATCTGCTATTTTTTACTGCATGCATAAACCGTGTCTATGAGCAGTTACGTGGTCAAATAATTAACTATAAATGCAATATAACTGTACTCGTAGAAACTTCTGTGAAGAATTGCATGCCTTCCATTCTAATTTTCTAATTTCTTAATTGCTTGCATGAAATGCTACTCACTTTTGCGACAGAAACTGTCAGTGTCTTGCATCAGGATTATACAATTCATTTAGGACTCAGTTAACTTTCTGTAGCCCATGTAGAAGGTGCAGCCCCAGAGGGCAATTCATCCAGCCTCTCTCCAAAAGTGAGCCTGAAGGAGGGCAATGTTCCTCTGGGGGTACACATATCTAGTGTCCTGGATGATGAAAGCTTTAATGTGAGCCAGCAATCTGTGCTTGTGGCCTGGAAGGCCAAAGGTACCCTGGGTTCCATCAGAACTGGGGTGGCCAGCTGGGTGAGGAAGGTGATAATCCCTCTCTACTCTGCCCCATCTGGAGTACTGTGTCTAAATCTGGGGCCTCCGGCACAGGAAGGGTGTGGAGATTTTGGAGAGGGTCCAGAGGAAGGTCACAACGATGATCAGATGGCTGGAGGACCTATTCTGTGAAGACAGGCTGAAGGAACTGAAGTTCAGACTGGAAAAGACAAGGCTGCAGGGAGACCTCATTGTGGCCTTCCAGTATTTAAAGGGAGTTTATACATATGAAAGATATCAACTTTTTACATGCGTAGATAGGACAAGAGAGAATGGTCTTAAACTAAAATATGGTAGATTTAGATCAGATGTCAGGGGGAAATTTTTTACTGGGAGAGTGGTGGGGTGCTGGAACAGGTTGCCCAGAGAGTCTGTGGATGTCCTGTCTCTGGAGGTGTTTTGGGGTCCTGAGTAATCTGATCTAATACTTAATCTAGTGGCTGGCAATCCTGCTTGTGGCATTGGTGTAGGGACTTGATGATCCTTGAGGTCCCTTCCAACCCAAGCCATTCTATGATTCTCCATGATTGTTAGGATGCCTAGATGACTAGCTAAAACTTATGACTGCCTTTTGATGACTGCCTTCCCAAGAGATGATTCTGAAGCAGGGGGAGTGAAGGGGAAGTGTAAGGTCTACAGCCATGCCATGCACTGCCCATCAGTCTGGAAGTGCCAGGAGGAGGGGGTCCTGAGGCTGGCCTGTCTGCAGCAGAGCAGCCTGTGTGCAACAGAGCCTATGATTTTACTCTTGGTACAATTTTATGGTGCCTCTGTTTCCAAACCAAACAAAGGCCATGGTCTGTACATGAAAAATGTAACAGTAGAAATGCAACAAAGATAAGAAATAAGCTCCTGATCAGAACTGAAGATAAGAATGAAAATATTAAGGTCATAGGTTTATTATGTGTATTTTCGTCATGTGTCTTTGAGGTTTAATCAAATGCTGATATGTCATATTGTCAGAGCTGTTGTCAGATGTGATATAGGTCAAATGAACATTGCACACTCAGTAAAACTTTACTGGTGTGACACACTTCCCAGTAAAAGAACAGACCTTTCTGGTTTCTGTGGAAGCAGAATTTGGTCCTCCCCAGTCTTTAAAAAAGTGAAGTGTAAACATATGGGCTTTTCCAATTACTCCAGTAACTGCAACATCGACATTTAGAACCCAGTTGCCAACAAGACTTTCACTATTGACCATCGACATTTAGAACCCAGTTGCCAGCAAGACATTCACTATTGACCGTACTGATCAGTGGCTGGGATTATTGTTTGAGTCTTTCCCAGTGCATGGTAACCTCTGCCACTGGAAATCACTTTGTTTTACTGAATTTCAAACCTCTGCTCCTAAAACGTAGTTCAAAATACCACCAGGAGTGGCAGTACTTGGAAACAGCAGAGAATCAGAAGTTGACTGAAAAGAAAACGTGGTAGAATCTTTCCATTGTAATCCTCTTCTTCACAGAAATGTATTAAGCTGGGTGGACTAGACAAATGACCAGATTACAAGGCATCTCCTCTATTCCCTTCTGCCACTTTTTGGAATGAACAACATGACCCAAACATAGTGGGGAGAGAAAGGACAAGGAGAAGTGAGTATGAGGACAACAGTCTCTAACTCAGTGACTGTTTCTATGGCACATTTCTGAGATCTGTTGGTTTGGGAGTTATTTGTTTCTTTCACCAATTATTTGTTTCCCTCCACTTGAAAAAAAAAAAGAAAAAGCACGTATTGTAAGCATCTGTGAGAGGGTGAATAGCAGGACAGCTCTTACTGGATCCACAGCATTTGCTCCTGCCTCCCCCAGTTGGAGAACCCAACAGCTGTCTTCATAAATACTGTCACTCAGGATTTGAATAGTTTTACATAATCTGGACTGGAGTGGGGAATCCAAGCTTTTTACTGGTCAAGTGGCAGGTGGGGAACTTAAGCTTCTATAACAGGGCCACAATGGTTGCTCCCACAGGGATTTTCTTTTACTGTCTATTGATTTATTATAAGCTCTGAAGACCCCAGGATTAAAGTGGGGGCGGGGGGGTGATACATCCTGAAGGTCGGAGGGAGAAGACGGAGAGGAAATCTGAGTCTATCCCACTGCTGCTGCACCAGCCCAGACGGGTGGCCAGTATGCCCTGCTTGTGACCCCTGCACTGAAGAGGAGAAGGATTTAAATTGCTGGGTCACCAGCTGACATGAGAAAATGAGAAGTTGCTATTTTAGTTATGGGATTTTGGTTTTAATTCTCTTTCAGTATAGAAATACATGCCTGGCTCCTCATCCATTCTCAGCTCTGACCACAGCTCATGTCTTTGCTGTGCCAACCTGAGGCCTGGCTGCCCCAAGGAGCCCATATGCCCTACTAGTGCTGTCCCCTGTGGTCCCACAGATCACCCACCCACTGAGGGCCTCACACGCATCTGGTGGCCATGTCTGAGGGAAGTCATAACTGAGAAGATGGAGATCTAAAAGGACATCAAAGTTAGTGCTGAGTTCATTGTTGTATAATTACACTGGCATGGTATGGTGCGGCTTTTTCTGAATAATAGCTGACTGGTAGCTACAAAAAGTATGCCAGCCTAGAGCAAATACAGTAAACTAAATAGCGCTGGGATTAAAATAAAAAGTACACATTCTCTTCCTTACGCTTAGCTGACCATCCCTGCTGTTTGCATTTGCTGTGACATCAGCCTGCAGGTGGGGGCATATTTGCACATTAAAGCTAATGAAGCCTGATTGCAAGGGGCCTGAAACAGCCTCCCTTTTCCTCCCCAGCCCAGTTCCAGCCAGAGTGCGCCTGGCCAGCTTGCCCCACTGCCCCACGCCAAGGCCCCACGCCAAGGCCGCTGGGTGATGAACTGCTTCCACACAAAGCAGACCTTCATTCACTAGGAACAGGTGCAAAGTGTCCCTTTGTGTGAACAGCTGGGAAAGCTGTAACCCTTCCCTGCCCACATTTGTGTTGCTTCAGGCTCACGCTGCAGGAGGAAAAGGGTCAGAAGATTCGAAGCGATGTTTTCTGAGTCTGCCCTCTTGCCTTGGAAAAACTTTGCTTTTCACTCATTCCACAAAACAGCTTTTTAAAAATCTTTCTTTGTTTTTAGTGTGTGCAGAGCTGCTTCACAATCAAAGCAGATTTAAATGCCTCACTACGCTTGCCTTGCAAACGAACTGTGTCCACGTTCTGGCATGTGCTGTGGGGCGTCAGGCCATGGCTCTGTGGATGGGTGGTCTTGCCACAGTGAATTGCAGATGCATTCAGCTATCTCCTCTGCTGGACTCTAGACTCTTCTCTTTCCCTGCTGGTGAGAGATACTGGTCATAAAATCCTCACTCCTGTTGAGCATGTAACTGTATACTTAGGCCTATGTGTAGTAATCGTTCCAGTGAATTTAAATAAAGTTGAAGGCTTGCCTTCATCAGAGGACCCAAAGGAAATAAGCACTTGAGATCACATTTATCTTCCCGGGGAGCATGATTTAGTAATACTAATATAGTTAAACCCAAAGCAGACCCTTCCATTTCTTTGATAAGAACCCTTATTTTGTATTAGATTCAGTGCAAGAGCATTTTATTAAATCAAACTCTTTGTGTTTAAGAAAATTGCAGACAATGTATTTTTATTTTCAGAAATACAACATAAGGAAGAAAAATGCCAAGGTAATGCTAAGCAAGCACATCAAAATGAGATCAAAATGACCCACTCTAGTGGGTCAAGTTAAGGAATTCAGTAGTAAAGCAGTTAGTAAATGATGGGTTTGGGTACAGCATATTATTTTGCAAGTAACCATCTATAACAATTTGACAGTTATAAAATGCTTTGTGTATTCAGAAGGAAATTCAAAGCATCTTTAAAATCTAAAAGATCCTCTAAGTTATCTGAAATGACTTATTGAAAGCCAACATAAGTGCCAAGAAATTGGTTGTATGACAGAAATTTAGAATTAATAGACTCTGTTAGACCAAAAGAATTACTGACTGCTCTCATTGCTGCAGTGCACTTTCTTACAAAATGCTCTGCCTTGTACACAACAGGAAGACAGATACTTGCATCAACATAATATCTCATATAAGGCTGGGAAATCACTGACATCAAAAAGATGGTTATTAAAACTTGCTGCATTTCTGAGGGTATAGCAGAGTCAGATGAAAATAGTGAGATCAATTAGGAGACTATATTTAAAATACTGATGTGTTTTGATCATGCTTGGACAACACAGAGAACCTGGAAATTTTTTTACTGTGTAAGGAGAATGTGTCACAAATGCCTGTTCTTTTTGTTTGGTCCGGAATGTCTCAACCAACACACTTCTGAGAATATGGGGAATTTTGATGAATTCAGATGAACTAATTACTGCATGTTCTATTTTGGTCCTTTCTGTACTTCATAAATCCAAGATGGATTTAAATCTGCCTTTGCGTTAGATCAGTGTTTTCTTCATCTTTTCCTTTCCTTTTACTCTCAACTGGTGTAACTACCCTTCAATATTTCTAATACAATGGCAGTAGGGAGACTTTGGTAGACTGTGTTAAGTGTCACATGCACAGGAGGAGGCATGCAGCTGTGTTTGCTCTGTGCGCAAATTGTTCCCTGCTCCCTAGCACAAAGAAGTGGGCTGGATGGAAGTGGCCCATGGTCCAAGTTGTTAACTGCAAGCCAGACAATACCCACTTCCAGACAGGCATGTGGGAAGGCAGGACTGAAGCTTTCTGTCTCACAGCTCTACACCATAAAGCCAGAGAGACCTTCAGTGAGATTAAAAAATAACAGATCAAAATTCTTTATTCTAATATATGTAAGTAAATACTTGCTGGCAGAGGACTTCACAGAGGAGTTTTGCAAGAACTAGGGGAAGAATACGAGCAGCAGAATTTCCAGAATTATTCATCTTATCAGGAAAAAAATAAAAATAGAAACTATTAAATCTTGAACTGTAAGTCTTAATCAGCATCTGACTAGTGGAAGTGCAGGTGGTGTTGGTTGCCTAATGTAATTGTTCCATTCCAAGTCTGGGCAAAGCTCTGATTGCTTTAATTGAGGCCAAGTATCCAGCCCTGACTTGGAAACCTGCTGTCCTAGAAGGAAATGAACTAGTAATGGATGTTGCATTAATGTGTATGTGAGCTTTCTCTGCAGTGGTAACAGCGTATTGTGAGAACTATCATAATTCAGAGAGTGGTACCTTGAGAATATCCCTCTGTCAGATGAAAATGTTGTACTCATTCAAATAAATACGTCTCCTAAGACATAGCAGGCAAACAGTTATCAAAACTACCTTGCTGTTTCCCTGTAGGGGTGCTTTGGTCACAGGGCAGCAAGAGGGGTAAGGGACATGACAGAGGAAAGATCCCTAGTGTTAATATAAACCAGCCTTCCACTGCGTCTTTGCTACATCTGTGCCTTGGTACTTTCCAGGGAAAGGCTCTGCTTGCTACTGGATTGTGAATAGGACACATTTCCTTGTCTTGGTTTGCCCCTAAATTTCACCTATGCTTGGAGCAGCTGCAGGATATCTGCGTGATCCTACATGCAATAGATCCAAAAGAAGTACTCTGATGACTAGAAGCAAGGAAATAAAGTTTTGACTTCTTGCAGCTTTGGATATATAAAGGGCACCAATTCCCTGTGGTTAGGAGTCTAGCAGTAAGGTGTAAAAACAAAGAGGCAGTACACACAGCATGAAGAAAACACTGTACCAAGAGGAATACCTTAAAGGAGACCCTGAATTCTACCTCTTTTCACAAGAGATCATTAGTTCTGCAAAAACTTTAGTGTGCCTTAGTGAAACAACTTGCCAGCCTAGAGAACTGTAACCCCATTGACCCACAAGACTATAAATACCAAGCTCTCAAAGAGGAGAAAGATGGAACCAAGTGCAGCTTAGTGGAGTGAAGCTCCCTTGGGAGCTGTGTGTATGTATGCCCATCCAGAGAACTGCTGACTGACACTGAAAGATTTTCACGTGGAAACAATATCAGTATTATGTTTTCAGTCCTGCTTTCAAACAGGCAGGTCATGTGTGACTTTTCAGACATTTCAGTGAGTAAGAGGAAAGTAGGAAAACCTCAGACCTACAAAGAACTCTACAAAAGGTGCTGTCTAAAATGAATTTAAAGGTCATCGATCTATTATTAACTAGGAATAGGATCCTGTATTACTTGTGAAATATTTATGGAAATGGGGCTATTTAGTCTGGGGAAAAGGAGGCTGTGAAGATACCTTATTTCTCTCTTCCAATATCTGAAAGGTGCCTACAACTAGAGCGGGTTTGGTCTCTTCTCACTGGTGACAGGTGACAGAACAAGGGGAAATGGCCTCAAGTTGTGCCAGGGGAGGTATAGGTTGGATATCAGGAAAACTTTGCAGAAAGGGTTGTTAAGTGCTGGAATAGGCTCCCCAGGGAGGTGGTTGAGTCACCATTCCTGGATGTGTTTAAAAACCATTTGGATGTGGTGCTCAGGGACATCATTTAGTGGAGGGTTGTTAGTGAGGGTAGTTTGGTTATGCTGTGGTTTGACTTGATGATCTTTAAGGTCTTTTCCAATCTGAGTGATTCTATGATTCTATTCTTTCTTTTTTGAAGCTGTTAAAAAAATGGTCCTATAATCTCCTTGGATGACAGTATATAATATAAAATATACCCCGAGTAATCTGTATGAAAGAGGAAATGAAGAACCTAAGTAGTGGAAGACAAATCACATGGAGTATCAGTTACTGTGGACTACTCTTTTGCTTTTAGCCTCCAAGTACAACATTGAAATTGTAGTCAGTGAGAGTATTGTATGAAACAATGTGGAAGGCAAGCACAGATTTCACAGTCTTGTTTCATTTTATGAACTATATGCATAGGAAAAATGGAATCGGTTATTATATTATTTTCATGACGGATCTTACCAGATGCTTTATTAAACTGATAGCTACTGTTATTAGGTATTGTGGTCTGAGTGCCTATGAGCACCTCTGTTGAACAACACCAAACAAAGTCTGTTTGGTCCTGTGAAGGTTTCTACTTTTTTGTTTGCATTGCTCTTTAGTGAATTCAAAGGGAAGACAGAAAGAAAAAAAAAAAAAAAGGAAATAATATATTTTGCAAATGAATGGGCACAATAACTAGAGCAGGGACTTGCAGCAAATCTTAACTAATTTTTATTTATCTTCAAGTTATTTAGGATTCTGTTACTGATCTTTGGATGTCTAAGCAGGTCACTTCAAGCATTTAAGAAGATGCATTGAAATAGGAAGTGTGAAGCAAAATGATTTTGTTTAATGATCTGCAGAGGAGTGGTGTGCACACCAGGGCTTTAGGCATGAGATGCCATCTTTAAAATATCAGTACAAAATAAAAATCATAAAGATGCAATGTTTTCTGTCAGAATAATCTTTTTACAAGTTGAACCTGTAAAGCTCAAGGAAGTGGCTTGATTAGATGAGCCAAGAAGATAGTTTTGCCCTTAGAAGCTATATTACTACTTGTGGTTTTCTAGAGATACATCTAAAGATAAAGAGCAAACTGTGGAGATCCATAGAAGATGCTGACCACAAATGCTCAACATTGGAATGAAAGATGGAATACAAGCTGCCTGGATGTATAAAATTCAAAATGTATCAAATCAGCTGGCTTAGCAAGATCATGGTGAAAATGCGACTGGAAAGCTAAGCACTGCAGCTCTTGTCTTGGCTATGAAAGCAAAGCAAAGTCAATAAGACAGCAGGGAGGTTAGAAGCCCTGGCATCATATAAGAGCCAAGACCAATGAGCATGAAAGGCAGATCTTGGAGACCTGCCATGAATCAGGGTATTGAAGGATGCCAAGCTTCTCAACCACCAGGCCTTTCAGAGGGATTGAGATCCTAGGGCTTTGTCACCATTGGAAAAGGTACAGAAGTCTGGAAAGCTGCACAAGAAAACCATGGAAAGCACTGGGGGCCCTGAGGCAGACCTATCATGAGGCTCACAGATGCTCTATGGTCTGTCATGTGTCATCGTTTGCCAGAAGGCTGTGAAGCCATAGCCTTATGCAGTGTTTTTAATTTTGGTGGACATCTGAAAATCTGTTTCACAATAAAATAGACAGCCAGCTCTATGATCTTCATGATTTGCCCTGAATTTCACTGAATGTCTGTTTATCTTGCACAAGTAAATGTGGGTAGAAATTCACCCTGAAAGTGAAGCCATTTCCAAGGGTAAGAAAGTTACAGTGGGAAACTATAAGAGGGCAGAAACCTAGCTATAAGCTTCTGATAGATAAGGTGTTTTTGGTGAGGAGATTGCAGCTGTCGTAAACTCACTGTCTGCATATCCGTGCTATCCATTTTCTGACATATTTACACCTTCCTCATTCATCTACACTGTCTGTACATTGCATTGCTTTGTGCTTGCCAACAGAAACTCTCATTCCTTAGGATGTTTCTGTGGTGCCTATGCTCTCTGATTTAATCCAAGTGAAGTGACAGAAATAATAATTCATCTCTGTCATAATTGCTTGCATTGCAGCAGTGGTATGGGAAGTCCCAAGCTTCCTTCTTTCTTGCAAGTTAGTAATCAAAGCAGTACTGTGGGTTAATTGGGTATGTTGTATCCATGTATGAATCATCAATGGGAATTTTCTGTCAGGTGTATCGTGATGCTGAGAGTTTTTCCTGTTCTCTTGCACACTGCGCTACAAAATGTTGGAAATCTCTTTCTTTTACAGGAATTAACACAGTAAACTTGATTGAAAATGCAATGAGAAGCATACTGGGTAATCCCTTAAGCATGCAATAGCTGCAAAGATGTTAAGTAGCCTTGATGATAGTTAAATTCAGAAACACTGACCCATCCAGAAAGGAACCAACTCTTATTTTCTAAGTCTGATAATGACAGGAATTACAGTAGCTTCATGTTGAAAGAAAGACCTGGAGAAATTTGAATTGTTTTTGTACTTAAAATTTACCATGATAAGTTACTATAAAGCAAGCAAGCAACAAGAACAAACTTCTCCAGTTGTACCAAAATAGAGAGCCCTCAGACAGAAACTGTGAGGTGTTCAAGATAAGACTGAGAGAACACAGCAGAGTTATTTTACATCATTACTGCTCCACTTGTAAAACATTTAAACTGTTTACTTCCCATTTACATATCTAGAGTAACGCTGATACCTTGCTTTATGAAATCCTCCAGGATCCAGCACTTCAGAGACTCGACTATTATTATCATTGTAGCAAAGATGAAGGAATATTGTGCAAATAGTTCTAGATTTACATGTGCTGATTTTTAAATATTTTACAATTCTCTCTTGTTATATGAGAACGAATATATTTAGGAAGCATTTATTTTGTAGTGCACATTTCTGCATATTTCTGCTCCTTAGTGATTTTTTTAACTATCTGAAAAATTAGAAGTGTGAAATTTTAGGGCTGGATTGTACTGGGTTATTGGATAAGCTATCTTATGTAAAAATTGCGCATAGTGTTCAAAGAACAAGAAATCTGTGCGTAACTGAAGGCTGCAAAATTGCAAGGAACAAAAATAGTTTGGGTGTTACTTTGTGGTGGAAGGCATTTAAAAGGATTATTTTGGCTAAGCTCGAAACAAACCTTTGCAATAGTGAGATACCAGTCTTTGTGGGAAGAATGTTTGTCTAATTGGAACTTTGTTGACTTGGCAAAATACTAGCTGATGACATGCAGCGAAGCTTCTTGCATTAGCAGAGAACAACAAGAAGATAAGCTAGTTGGTCTTTTAGACACTGCATTCTGGACACTCCCCTTCCTCCCATACAAATAGAAAGGAAATTAAAAAGAGAAAGGTGATACTGAAAATATGAGAACGTGTTCCTCTGCGACACTCCCTTTGCTTCCTAATATGATCTCAGCAGGAAGTTCTGCAGCAGTAGCCTTTCTTGTGAGATGATTGATAAAAAGTGGAGGTGCTAAAAGAATGAAAAAAATAAATTCTGAATTTCAAAGAAATAAATGTTTCGGTGGAAGTACTGAATAGGTTGAGATACTGAATAGTGTTCTGGTTACTTTGTTTTTTAATCAAAATTCTTCAGCTCATGCTAACATTATTTAAGTTTATAATACAGCAACAGGGTATTGAATAAATACGATAAATTAAACACAATCAGTGGAAGTTTTATTTAGGCTAAGTAGGGCACACAACTGAAGTGAATTCCACTCTTAATCTTTCACAGATTTCTATTGTGTTATCTGGTGAGGAGTTCCTTGTGGGGTGCTTGTTCAGACATAGCAGCCTATTTCTCAGGTATTGCTGCATGGACAAAGATATTGAAATGATTTCTCCTAATAGAAGACTCTTCTGAATATAATTACTATGAATAGATTTTTACCATTGAGATACTTTCTATTTCATCACTTATTATTATTTGCCTGGCTTTCTTACTTTCCTGTTGTAACCTGATTCTCATTTTACCTCCAAAAGTGAGGTGATCACCAGGGCACTCACTTGTAGACCTGACAGCTCTCATTATGAGGTTAGTAAGTAGATGTATTTCGCTTGCGTCTACTAGGGGAAATAGCTGCATGGCTATATCCCCTGCTGTGGTGATGAGACTACCACTGCGCACAGTGAAATGATGCTTTTTTTTTTTTTTTTTTTTTTCATTTTTGAATAGCCTTGCAAACTTTCTCATGGTGAAACTTAATCAGATGGCAATTTCATACCCTATCTCCTTCTCAGGCCACAAATAAGCTTGGGAACAAAAAAATTTAAAATGTGTCTAACTTTCGTGAGCCTCAAGAACACGAAGTGTTCTTAGACAGTAATTAAAGAGAGCTCTGAGCTGCTGTATATAGCTTGATGAGATTTCAATATAACAAACATCAGAGGGAAGAGGCTTGGAGGAAGGGAGATGGAAATCTGTGTGCTTTTCTGTCAGGCAGCTATTAACTGACAACTATGTTCAAAGCCGAATCTTTCTGTCCTCTGAAAGCACCACAATTTCAGTGACCATATTTTCATGTTACCTTATTTCTACCGCATGGCAATTTTGTTTTTGTGTTGATGGAGACTGACAGAAAAGAGCAGAACATTGAAATAATTTCCCTTATGCTCTTGCTACTTTTCCCAGAACAGGCAGAGGTGAGACACTACCTTTTAGCCAATCAAGTTCTGATAGGGTGCAAGCATGAGTCATACCATTTAGGTTAAAATCAATCATTGAATATCCTATTCTGTTTTGCAGCTTGAACAAAACCTCTGAAGAAAAGATCTCTCTCCTTTTTTTTTTTTTTTTTTTTTTTTTTTTTTTTTTTTTTTCTTTCATTGCAGTTATAGCACTTCTAAATGGATATAACCTCTCAACTGCCCACAGGCACTTCAGTGTACTAACATGTCTTTCCCTACACAAAGTCTCACATGTGTTTGAATGAGCGCATGACTGGCTACGTCAGCAACCTTGGGCAGCAATATCTTTGCAAGAGGAGGCAAATCCTCAGGAATGAACAAATGCCAGCTAACTCCATGTGGCTGGGCTTGATATGATCATGAAAACAACACACAACACAACTACATTTAAAGAAAATAGTCAAACAATTCTTATTTATACAAGAGTTACCCTTCTAAGTACTAAATCTCTACTAGTATCAGGGAGAAAGAAGTATTTCCCAGAATATTCAGAAAGATCAGCTGTCTTTAAAGATTAACAGCACTAATTTGTGCTTGGTCTTTGGGGCTTTTTGTTTCTTTCTGTGAGATGCTAAGCAGTCTAAAATAATAGCTTTATTGAATAGCTGCACTGTGGTTGGTCTAAACACAACTTAGCAACTAATGAAGGCCCCTAAAGTTCAGTACAGCCCTCAGCCTGTGACTACTTAAGACACTAGAAAGAGTATTTGCCTAGAAGCAGGACACTATTGTGTGAGCTTGATTCCTTCACTCTTTCTGTGTTTACCTATCCCCTCAGCCCAGTATACTGGCCCGAGGGTAGCTGTCTGTCTAATAATTTATTCAGCAGTCTTCTAAAAAAGAAGCTACCCATGAGTCATTTCACACTCCCCAGGCCCTCTACATGGGTAGCACGAAAGCTTGCTCAATCATGCACACAAACTGTTTTCTTTCCATTAAGGTAATTGGCATATCCTTTTTGAGGATATATGTCACATGGCTTGACTGCATATTGCCAGGCAGTCAGCCTCACTTCACTTCATTTACTGTGAAGTGTGGTGTGCCCATGCAGTCAGCCTCTGCAGCAGATGCCGTGCAGACCTGCTATGATAACGCTATCACCCAATCATGCTTGGGAGTGCATAGTTTCATGATAGACAAGAGACATTTGCCTTGCTGCTGCCCACTGCTTCTAGATAATCTCAGGCCTGTCAGTGAGCCTTTCAAAACACAGCCTTATGAGATTTATTTATTTATTTTTTATGGTTATCAACAAAGTAAATATCTTCACTCCCCCTTCCCTCAGTTTCAAATCTTCTAATTCATTGCCAGTAAATCTTCTCAGTGATCATAGAAAATGAAGCAAAGCTGTTGTGTACAGATAAAAAAAGAAGATTCTTTGAGTCCTTACTTCCTGATTTAATGAAGAACTTTCAGGTTAGAGCAAACATAATAATTCAAGTATTGCTGCAGGGTGTATTTTCAGTAATTTAAGTAGCACTTGTCTTCTTGATCTTGGTTTTTCTCTCATTTCCACAAATACAACCTGGAACACAATCTCCTGCTATTGCAGGCAACCATGTGATGTAATCCCTTACACGTGGTGATCTCTTTTTTTAAAGCCAGATGTGCTACTTTTCCTCACTTCTCCCATTAGAAGGCTGTTCAGGAATTTCATTCCTCCATTAGATAGAAATATGTTAAGTCAAAACTTACTGTGACCATCCTTTATAATTAGCTCTTATATCTCATTGTCCTCTAATTTAAACAGATCTCTCACTGAGTAATGCATACTGAGGTATTGTTAGAAAATGCCTGCAGCACTGTTTTTACAGACTAAACAAGACTCTTCCTGCATGATAAACTTTCCAATCTGCTGTTTTGCTGGTACTCCTCCTCTCTGTCTTTTCTAATCTGACTTTATGTTTATCCGGCCCATGGACCAGAACAACATCTAATGCTGCATTGGCTGTTTCACCAGTGCTCTGCTCCTGCTAAAATCACTTTACCTCCTGCTTCATAAAGCTGAATGACAGTGATGGCATCTGAGCAGCCACTAATGCTCCATACAACAAAGTCACAGATTCTACTGCTAAATATTTTTCCGTTTGTACTCAAAGTCACTCAGAATTTCTTACATAATATCAGAGTTCTTCTTACGTTTCCAATACTGCTCAGCTTCATGTTATTAGGGAACTTTTCTAGCCCATTTTTAGTTTCTCTGACAACACAGTTTACATGAAACATAATCACTGGGGAAAATATATATAGATATATACATATATATACATATATATATATATATATACACACACACATATATAATATATGTACGTATGTATAGCTTTTCTTTAGTGGGATTTTTTTTTTAGATTTTTAACCTGTTTACTTAGCACATACCTGAACAGTTTTCTGTTCACGTATCTTTAACAGAAACATACTAAAGAGACAGTCAGAGACCAAACTTTTTCTTCACACTTAGATATGGCTGACATTAAAGAGTATATTAGTTCAAAGCAGTATTTTTCTCCCTGAGGCTCATCTGCTCTTGTTGATCAGCTTTCTACTCTAATAATATTTTCTTTTTTTTCCCACTGACTGACATTTACTTTCTGCAGTAGCAAGTCCTTGATAATTGCATTCTCCCACTGGGCTCATTTAATAGTGCAGAGAGAAAAGGTGGTTTTCATGGAGTGGAATTGTTGTCTTTAGATTTTATCTCCTATGATAATCACCAAAGAGGATTTACAAAGCAATAGGGGTAATAAATAAAAAATAAATAAATAAAGAGAGAAAAGAAGGAAGATGCAGGGTTTCATTTACAAATTTTGAAATGTGGCCTTTAGTTCAGAACTTGCAGACAGATAAAGGCCATGCAACTGCCCTCTCTAATCTTCTGCAACTGGTGTTGAACCCTATATCTCCCCGGCTTGAATAGCATTTTCCTAAGAATTAGCTCAGTTGTACAGTCCTAAGTAAATGTCAGGTTCTCCTTTTCTGTCTTCTGAGGGAATTCCCCTCCTATTTCAAGTTTGAACTGAGAAAGGTACTTTCAATGCATCCAAGAAATATGTTTGAGTAATGACGATTTTTGAAGCTGGGATTTTCCATTTCCCAACCTCAGTAAAATCACAGCATTTCCAGTCTTAAATGGTATATGAGGTATGTCCCATTTGAGGAACTGATAAATCCTAACATTACCAAAGTCCAAAGTACACATAAGACCTCCTTTTAAAGGCACCCACTTCTCTTCAGTAAAGGATGAACCTTGCTAGGGAGAGTTCAGTTATAATATGAAAGCTGTCACTGACTTAAGTCATATGTCATTGATGGGGCTAGATTCACTGGAAGAAAGGACCTGGAACTTTTGTTCTTTCTCTGATTTTATTAGAAGTAATTAACCTGTAGGAGTAAAAAGTGAAACCCTCTCTTGCAGCAGGATTGAAGTTTATGATTGCACTATTCTGAAGGGAGATCTCGAAAAAAGAAAAAAAGATCTTAAAATTCTGTCAGAAAGAAAAGTTCAAAGGAAATCAGAATAGCTACAAAATAGGATATTCTACCAAGTAGAGATTCACATAATACCTACTGTGGTGAAAACTGCAGATATAAATATATACAGTACTGATCAGTGTATCTGTATCTCACAGCTTCCATTCAAGAACCTATCACACTTAACAGAGAGTTTCATTGCCTGAGGGGATGTTGCATTCTTTAATAAAATATGTGAGACAATTGTAGATGCTTCTTGGAACCATCCTGTAGAGACAACTGGGGTTTTTATTTTAGCAAGATCTCAGTGTCCTGGCTGAGGCGAAAGAGAAAAGGGGTGAAACATTGTACAGAAGGTAGCTGACAGATTTTACCAATAACCTTGGAAGAGTCCCCTATTTGACCTGAATGGAAAGTGATACTGTATTTGCATGCACCAACAGTTTTGCTGTGAGGCCAACGATCAAAGGCTCTCAATGTTGCCATTATCAACCCACTGAAAGAAGCAATGTTTGCAGCGGTGTTGGCACATGGTCCCTCTATCTTAACTGAGATCAACTTTAAATCACTCAGTGAAACAGAACATACAGACTGTCACAGGCACCGTCATACAAAGTGCCTTCACATAGCTTCCTATGGGGTCTGGTTGTATTTTGAGAGGGTTTTAACAGGATGCAGGATGTGGCCTCTTTCCTTGACAAGCTATCTAGAAAAAAAAATAGCCTTTGATTACCCATAGTTTGTGCACATGTGCGTATTTATACACAAACAAGCACCAGTGGAGGAAACCACAGCCTTCTCAGTTTTGCAGATCAGCTGTTTGACTTCATTGTGTACCTATCTCCCCAGTAATCAGATCACATAGCAACGTGAGTGTTACTGGGCCAACAATAGCCCTGCCTTCAGCAAACTTTCCTTTCTTAACCCTGAGCAAAAGCAAGTGTAGGAAATGGTGTCTGTCAGATAACAGCTGCTAATTATGAGAAAATGAGTGTGTGCAATAATTAGTCTTCATTAACAATTCGGTCTTATGTTTTTCCATATCCCAGAAGGTATCTCAAAGATGAGTTATTTCAAAGCAAGAATCAGAGAGTCTTAGCTTGATGCATTCATTATTAATAATGATAAACTAGTTAATTGTGGTCAAGCTTTTTGCGGAGTTACTCTTTGAAAGTAAAGAATATGTGAAGGCAGTGATCTCTGAAACTTTACCAATGTATTTCACAGAACAAATCAGAAGGCACCATTCACTTTTGAAGGTTAGGAATGTTGGGTAGTCCCATGTAGAGTCAGGAGCTGGACTTGATCCTTACGGATCCCTTCACCACTCAGGTTATTCTATTATTCAATGACTATTGCTACATGCAGTTAACAAGTCAGTAACTTATATATGTGTACAGCCGTTATACAGCATATGGTCTCCATTATATGTCATTTATATATTTCAGCAATGCTTAAGGTCGTTAATAGAGTTACTTATGAAAGGAACTAACTTACAGTGAAACACAATGTAACTTTTGTTTTCCCATTTTCACATTCTTTGCTGTTTTGTGGTCCAACAGAATTTCAAGAAAATAAAACAAGAGCAATATTTTTTATGGTGTGAAATTACGCTGAGAGCATCAAGTATTTAGCCTGTAAGCTTTATAAATTGGTTTAGAAAAAAAAAGAATAAGCCAATTTGCAGTGTTTCTGTGTTTTGTATACATGTATACACACATATATACGTGTGACACTTGGGGAAGAGACTAAAGGGATAAATAGCAAAACTTCCACTGAATTCAATGCAGTCTGGAGTCGTGACTTCCAGGACTACTGGAGCTTCAGTTGATACTATCTTCAAGTGTAAAACATACAGAAAATCCCTATGATATATATATAATTGTGTAATTATAAAGTTTGTCTTAAAGATAATGAAAATCAGTATATACAAAAAAGTTGAAGGAATTGATTATCAGATCCTAATCTTGGAACTTTTTATGATTTTACACTTTTCATAATGAGATATACAACATATTGGATGAAATACTCTTGTTAGAAAGCTTTCAAAAGGGATAGGATGTGACTATGGAGTTCTTCAAAATGTGAACATTCGAATGGAAATTTGGAAAGGAGTTGAGAACTTGATATACAAAGTGTGTAAAAATCCCACCAGCAGCACTCCCTGGTACTGTGGGAGTCAAGTCAGAAGAACCTTATTTATTCTTGTTAAAGTTTCTTCTAATTCTGCCTGTAATACATGGAAAGAAAACAATGCGTGATACAAAGCTATATGAAAGTGAGTAATCTGAATATCAGTTCAAGCAAATTTTTCCATTTTAAGAAAGAGATGCCACTGGGACACAGCCTGAGGTTAGCAAATAGAGGTGAAACAATTCATTCACTTTTGAGAAACAAACTGTTCTTGCAAAAAGCTATTGTATTTAGTCCATTTGGGGCCCATTTATGGTGGAAGAAGATAAAAATTTTCAAAGCAAACAGAGTTATTCTTGGGGCTCCTGTTTGATGTCAGAGTAGCAGAGAAGATGCAGTAGGTGGACAGACAGAAAAAGAAGTTCAGAAGGTGAAAAAAAGATATATCTTTCAGTAAAATACTGTACAAATCAGAAGCAGTGGTAGTCAACAATAGAGAGAATGCTGCAGTAATAGATGGCAATGGGAAGCCATTATGTTCAATAGCAAATATAAAACGTCAGATTTGTAAAAGACTGCTGCATGCTCCCAGCTTCTACAGCTCCAAAGAATTTTGATCTGCTCTGTTATGCACTTTTATAGTAACTTCAATATACATGCATCATGGCACACTAAACATTTAATCTGGGAACAGCAGTATAAACTCGAAGTTTATGGTACTTTGCAGGAATGAAGCAAAACCTGTCTCACTTAACTGGTGCCTCAATACAGTCATTTCCACATTTTCCACATGTGTTAGACACTGGTAAATAGCAAGAGTTTTTGAGTTTAACACCATTGCTTACATACTGTCCAACAGACTGTATTTTATTCTTTCTACACACCCTACCTTCAAGCAGGTCTTTTTGTTTTTTTGTTTGTTTGTTTGTTTGTTTTTCTCCCAACTTCAGAGACTTTTTGTAGTTAGGAAGCAATCGACAGGTCTTAGAGCACCAAAAATTGTTTCCCTTATTTGGGTTAGAACACTGATCTCTTGTGTAATTTACATTACAACTGAAGAATGAAAATTTCAAATTCTAGTACAGTGGTTATTGTATTAATGTGTTGTATTAATGGTTATTAAGTAGAAATTCCACCTTCAATTCATAGATCTTCCAGACATATATTAACCTGATCTGGACTTAATGGACATGGTTGCATCCTGACACTTCCTAGCTTCTTGTTTTTCTGTTCTATAACAACTATGCTATTGTTTTGAATTGTGTAATAAGTGGTTCTCTGTATTATGTAGTTTGTGTTCATATTTCAACTTTTAAAAAACACTTTTGCTTCTCAAATTTTAAATGCATCTGTTATCCTCATATGTTCACAAATATTTGAGAGCAAAATAGCGTTTCTAGCATTATTCTAATTAACCCTTCAGATTTGTTGCTGTTAGCAGTTCTGAAAAATGAGAGATTATAGATTCACTCTTAGTAATTTATTTTGTAGAAAAACAATGGTTTTTGGTCCATTTTGTAGCTCTGTATCTTACTTTACTGATTTGTTTATTCCTGATTTGCTAAAATAAAACTTCAGAAATGATAATCCAATAAATGAGAAGGAGGATATTCTAGCTGAGGAACTGAATTCACGAGGTTGAATATACTTATGGAGAACCTTTGCCACAGGGAGACTGATTCCGAGAACTGTCAAATGAAGATGTTCATTTGTAGATCATGAGGAATACCACAGCTAAAAATCCAAGTCAGGTGAAGTATGTCTGTAATACTGCAATGCATAAAGGGCAATGTCTGTCAGAGAAGAAATATTTTTTACCTGGAGATGTTTTAAATATATTTCAAATTCAAAATCATCATTACATCCCAGAAAGTGTTTCCATAGAAGTGTAAAGATTCTCTTGTTGTAAATAAGTGCCATTGTAATGGAGTGAAAACTAGGAAGTAGAAATACATTTTCTGTGTATCATGTGTTACAAAAGAGAGGAAAGGAGACCACAAATTCCCAGACAAATAAGGCTTATGAGTGTTAATTCAAGAAGAGAAAACAGAATGCAAAACATTTCAGAACCAACAAATCTCTCCCTCTACTTTTGTAAAATGAAGGAGAAGACAACAACTTAAAATTTTGATGACTTTAACCACTGAATTAAACATATCTTAAGTGTATTCATGAATAAGCTTGTTTGCTCCCAGTCTCTTCTAAAAATGTTTTCTCATTGATTTTTGTTGTGGAATTAGAAGTGCAGTGATTTTCTCAGGCATATGTCCTGAAAATAGGCCATCCATTTAGCAAACAGAAGTCAGTACCATGTGGCTAAGGAACAATAATATGTCTCCATTCAAACAGTAAGTGGTGACTCTTTTTGGACATTGAATTTGATTTACTATTAAAAATAGGGAACATCATGATAAGCACAATGAGACTTACTAGCTATGTGTATAGTCATTCATCCAGCTTTATTATTTGCAGCTGCACATACTTCTTCCTCTTTCCTCATAATGGTGGTCTCTTGACACTCTGAATCACAAATTCTGGGGGAAAAATTGCTTTCTTACAGAATTCAAAGTTAAAATGTTAATTTATCTTCCAAAACATTCTCAGTTACATGAGCCAAACTTTCTTAATGATTATGTTATATTCACTAACACTGTTCATACTTTGGCATCCTATCAGATACATTTTGGGTCTATTATAGCAGTTTGAGAATGTTTCCAGAGTACTTTTCCAGTTTCCAAAGAAAATACAGATTTCTCTCAGTCTTTGAATTCATTCTCTGAAACTTAGCCAATAAAAACAAATATTTAACATAGACTTGTAGCAGTTAACATATGGCTGCTGTGCTGAGAATATTAATATAGTCTTTAAATGTATAGATATTAGAAATCACAGATATTAATTCTAAAAAAGACATTCACCCATCTTTAGCTTTACGAGTATGGATATGAGAAGTCCCAGAGAAGGAAGGAAACTACTCACAAACATACGAACTCTTCTCACAAGAAGAAGTCTTTTCTTTAAGGGGCTAATATGAAAGTTATTATATTTACAGTCTGAGCCAAAGGAGATTATTTTATTAAATGATCACCTCCCTCTAGACTTTCAGAAACCTACAAAGGTGTTTTTAACTCCCTATTGTGACATATCAAAGGGAATTATTTGTAACTACTTTTGGACCTACAACGCCTTAGGTCTTCTCTGTTCTAGATGCTGTACAAAGTAAATTGTTCATGCCCTGAATATCACACCAGCTAAAAGCTTGTTGAAACTGGTAAAATTCTCAGCACAACTACAAAAGCTTGATTGTGCTGCTGCAAGCGTAGTGAAATAACCACGTGCGTGACAGTTCTCTCTCATAGGAACATCCCTCTGGAGCTCTACCGTGTGTTCACACAAAATTGGCAAATGCATTGAGAAGGGACATGACACCAGAGAGCCATGAACAGAGGATAGGATCCCTGTGCTGCAGTGGGATTGAAGAGGTTTTTTTGGCTTTGGTTTTGTTCTGTTTCAGATAAAGTTAAGTTAGAAATGTTGGGAAGGGAATCCTGTGGGCAATGAGGACAAGAGGATGCACAGAGAATCACAGAATCGGTTAGTTGGATGAGGCCCTTACGGTCAAACACTACCAAGTCCACCACTAAACTGTCCTTAAGCCTCACATCCACTTGTCTCATAAGTACCTACATGGATGGTGACTCTACCACATCCCTGGGCAGTACAATTCAATGCCTAAACATCCTTTCTGTGAATAAATTCTTACTGTTATTGATTTAAACCTCTCCTGACGAAACTTGAGGCCATTTCCTTTCTAGTAATAGTTACTCGTCACCCTAGAGAAGATATCAGTGCCCTTTTTTCTGCAGCTTCCTGTCAGATGGTTGTAGAGAGTGATGAGGTCTCAGTCTCTCCTGCAAACTATATAACCTCAGTTCCATTCACTCCTCATATGTCCAGTTTTCTGGGGTAGAAGGGAAGAAAGCAGAAAGAAGGGCAGGGGAGGATGAAGCTGAGGTGAAAGGACTGTAGTAAGGACTGAAATTTGTTTAGGGAAAAAAGTGAATCAGTATATATACTGGCCTGCTGCAGTTTTAAGGTAGTAGGAGCCCTCTCATCATTTTTGAAAAATCTGTTTTCCTAATTTATTGCAGTAAATTTCTTAGTGAGTATTTTGTTTTTTTTTTGTTTTTTTCCCCTCAGCTATCTTCTCCCAGATGAGCTTTGATCTGTCAGACCAGGCTAAAGCAGGTACATTCCCACTATTGGGCAGTATAAACAGGGCAGAAATTCTCTGAAAAGATATTGTTCTAGGAGGGGATGGGATGCTCTTGGGAGGCTCTAGATTCTTTGCAGGGCAAGGAGAAAGGGGAATCCTTAATGGAGGATAAGATGGAAAAGTATTTTTGCTAAGCTCAGAAGGATGATCTGTGTATCTGCGAACACGGCCTGTAGAAACAGGACTTTGCTCAACTTGCAGGTAAGTGGTACACTAAGTGGAAAATCAGTACCAGGATGTTCTAGTTAGGAATTCTGATGGGGTAGACTCACAACTGGGAGCCAGTATAGCTTCAACATGCTATTGCTTGGGCTATTTGGTTTCTAGTCAACTTTAGAATATACTTCTTCACTTGGCAATTTGGCACATCATACTATCCTACAACAGATCATTCCATTTATTTACAGTAGATATACAGAAAAAAAAGAGGAAAAAACATTACCTAACTCCTTAATTAGAATTCTATACTTTGTTCAGTCTCAGGCCACCCATTCTTTCATCTTGGACTACTGATGACTGAAGGTCATGGTGAGCAAATAATATATGATTTATAACTATACTGGTGGCAATAGACACCTGATCCCATCTCTGTTTTCTAGGAATGGCTATGTTAGAAGTATATGAGGGTAAAAGGAAAGAGAACAGGAGTTTTGATCTAATGTGAGTTGGTCTTTTGAACCCCATCCATTTCTTCATGATCCCCTCATTCTCTGAGACTAAACAAAGAGAAAAGGAGGGTATATTTCAGCTTGGAGGAACCTGGTACATTGTCAAGAATTGTAAACTAACACAGACAATGATATATTCTGCACTTATAACTCCCTTCTGCTTGGTTAAGTATGGAAAGAAAAAGTGGTCCTCATATCAAAATTTTCATTTTTCAAAACATATGTGAGGTGCTTTCTTGTGAAGTTCAGGAATGTAAATACAAGATCAAATAATCTGCACTTGACTGTTCCTGTAGAGTTTCAGTATTAGTAGATGTGCTGTACTATCTGACACAGGATAAGGCATCTACATATGCACTGATTTCCACAGCCTTATCTTTAAACACCTTGTGTTCAGCATATGTGAAATGATTCGGTCTGTGGTGCCCTCCTGTCTGCCACATTTTGTCACACTCATATGGAGATAAAACAAAACCAAAGCAAAATAAAAAAACCTCAGGGAATATTAGAAGATCCATGTGAGCCTGGACCTTTTATACATCTAATGAAAGACCTTAATGACAGATAGTGGTAGCCTGTCAGATAATACTGGAGCAAAAAATTAATCTCCACTTGTTAGCTATAAACCATTTACTTCAAGGATTCTTAAACTCTTGGAACAAATGGTTGAAACGAATTCAATAGGAAAAAAAGGCCGTTATTTTGTCACCTTGTTAAAATATGACTGTGGTGGTGCTTTTCAAAAGTGTTTACAGTGTCACGGTGAAAATACAAGCAGTGCAAAATCACAGTCCTGCAAAGAGGCAAATTACTTTTAGTAGCATCCATTGGGAATATTTTTTTGAAGAGTTGTACACTTTCAGTGCTCAAGGCTTTAAACTAGAAGCAAATAAATGGACTGTAAGACAGAGGTCTATTTTGTAGGTGAGATATAATCCTGAGTTAAAACCCGTGGTAACTTTTTTAGAGATGCATCATCGTTAGATTGTTTTAGATCATTTCTATAGGTAACAGAATGAGGAATATTTGAAAAAATGGAAAAAAAAGCCAACACAAAACTCACCATGTTGTTGCTCTAATATTGGCTTCTGCTTCTTGTTTTCTTGCTGAGTTTTACCCTTCTCATCTGTTTCCAGTGGTCATCTCTTCAGTCCCTAAACCATATTAGAGTGATTTGTTTCCCTTGTAATTTTAATCAAGTTCTCCACACAACATCCCATAGGAAAAATAAAACAGAAACAAAACCCCAGTCTTTTCAGCTGTGGAGAAAGAAATGCCAGCAGTAAGAAGGTGTACATAACTCCTTGCACCATTGCAGGCTTTAATTTTCTTTGTATTGCCAGTATATTTCCCTACAGAAACTCACTATCAGGTCAGAAAATGGGTGTTGGAACAGTTGTCACTTCTACATTATAGATGCAGAATCTATAATCAAACAGAGAGAATGGGAAAGCTCTGGAAGGAATAAGTTAAAGTGGCAAATGGATGCAGTTTATTTTAAACTGAATTTATTTAGGATTTAAGCACAGTTTTTTCCTTGGGGAATTAAGATGCTATTTTAGTGTCTATTTCCAGATATTTTACACATTGCTGCAATCACTTTCAGATGACTTAAACATATGAACAGTTATTGTTTATGCCTTCTGTCATCTCATACATTTTCATTCAGCTGCTCTTTATTTTGAACCCTCTTTGATGTATCTTGATTTAGGTCTTGCCAAACTGAGAACTCTTAATCAAGAGAACAAATACTTCAAAAAGACCCTCTGACATTAAGTCTTTCTTTTTTTTCTCCCCTCCTCTCTCTTTTTCTTCTCTCTTCTCTCCTTTTTTTCTTTGGCCTTATAATAGGAGAGCAGAAAAAGGGGTTTCTCTTTGGGAATCACACTGTGATGAGAGTTTGCAGTTTTACAAAATACTGCACTGCTTCCCAATTCTCATTTAAACACACTTCTAAATCTTTCTGGTCTCAGTGCAGCTCATATCATAATTCACAGCATTTGGGTTACAAATTGCCCTTTTGTTTAAGTACTATTGCCTACTGCAGGACTTCAGAACTTACTTTTTCATACACCATTTGTCAGACACACAGAGTCTTCATATTGTAGGTTTCATAAGTAGAGTAGTAGCTGTTAAGAAGCACTAACTGGAGGAGCCCTCTGATAGTTATCCTACTTTGTACAAGGTAAGTTAACTCCCATAAAGCTACTAGTCTGTATCCTGAGGAAAGGCAAGTGAAGTGAAGGCATTCATGAGGTGAAATAACTGTTTCAGGATGACACATATGTCAACACAATCTGAGAGTTGCGTTGGAAATGTTATGATACTTTGGGTGGGCCTTGGGGTGATACTAAGGACAGGCCCTCATCTGCTGTCCAGTTCAGGCTGTGTACCCCCACATATCAGTTTTTCTCTGCTGTGGCTAATATATCTGTACTACCAGTTTTACTTTTTTTTTTTTTTTTTTTTCCTTTTTCTTTTTTTTCTATTCTTTTTTTTTCTATTCTTTTTTTTCCTTTTTTTTCTATTCTTTTTTTTTTTTTTAAATTCAGTTTCTTTCTGAAAATAAAAAAACCAAAATAAAAAAAACCACAGCAATAAACAATGGTCATATTTGATATCAACTTGATAAGCAGCAGTTTACAGGTAGACTTACAAACAACCTGACCAGCTCTGTTAATCAGAGTTCACTTAAGTTGCACTCTAACATTCTCCCAAATGTTTCGTGCTTGAGATGAAATCTGATTGACCCACAGTTTACTCTCAGGCAATTTACATTTAGTTTTCTTGTGGTGGTGTTTGTTTGAGAACTTGTTTAAAACAAGTAGCAGTGGTAGAGTTCTGAGATCTAAGCTACTTCCATTTGAAGTGTGAGACACCTGCAGCGTAGTGAGATCTATCTGGGATCATCACCTTCAGCCCTGTCTGTAGTTGACAGAGTATCATTCACACATCTGGTGTGTATTTTTGTCTCTTCCTGAGAAATCTGAAATAGATTAAATGAATGATTCTACAGAACTACTTAAATTTCTCCCTCGCCAAAAGGAAGGTTATGTAACCAGCTTAGAAAACAGTATCTGCCTACTAGGCACCTTAATACTGATGGGTAAATTCTGTACAATAGAGCAACACATCCAAAATTCATACAGGAATAAAATTGTTGTAGACAAGATTCAATTTTTCTTGATGTGATCACAGAGTAAATAGTGGATAGTTTAAAATTAGCATAGTATGCCCAACAGAGAACTCCTCTGGTACAGTCATCACTTCTGATTTCATTCTGGATGTCCACATTGTGAAGGAAAGACTGAAACTAAAACATTCATGACTTTTTCTGGATAAAAAGGTAAGAAGAAATGAAGTATCAAAGGCAGATGTGCTCTGGAAGAAGTCTTCATTAGCTTAATGAGTGGTGTATGTCAGCAGTGTACTGTCAGCACTGTATGTGTCTACACATACACAAGTGAATATCAGAAGTGCATTCTGGTTCTCTTATCCTTCTCTAGAGAGGATTTTGACACAGGACAGTACATTAGAGACTGTGTCATTTGGGGATAATATGTGACTTCTTTGGCTTTTCTATTACCATCCTTCTCTTGGGTCATTTTTGTTGCACAGTATCCTTTCCTATCCCTATTATTTCTTCCATGTCTCTTTGTGAGGCTTCTGATCTCTCTTACTGAATTCTTGGCATTGTTGACAGTTCCCTTTTCAAGTCATTTATACTTCTCCTTTTCCCATGAACTTTCCACATATCTGTCTGGCTCATTCAATTATTACTTAGCTTAACATTTTCTCCAGCAACCGCAGTTTACTGTTTCCAACACATGCTGAAAAAAGGTCACATATATAGTCATTTCCTCTAACCTTCTTGCTTGTAGTTTTTCTTTTTTCTGGATTTCCAGTTCTCTGTTTTCCTTTGCTTCCATTATTGTTACCAGCCTGTGCTTTCCACCTCCTTTGCAGTTTCAAAGACTATCCATATTCAATTGGTTGTAAGCATCCTGATAGCTCTCTAACACCGCAGTGACTTTGTGAGTAGATGACCAGTGTCACTGTGCACCATACAATCACATTTTTGTTTTTTATGGTAGAAGAACATCACTTACATGACATGAAAGCTTCCTGTTTTTGCAGTATTACTACTCAGAGTCAGTGACTAAATACTGGTCAATCCTATATGCTTTAATATTTGAAGAAGAGAGAATCAGGTGTTTAGAATTAAACATATGAGCATTCTGCTGAATCAGGGATAAGAATTTGCTCTTCATTTCCATTCACATTAATCTGACACAGCTGAATGTTTAAGAAGCATGTGCTACCCAGACAAAGAGATCTAGTAAAGGACTCATAGCTGTTATGTCTATGAGTAAAAGAATTAATAAGGTATTTTGAAACAATTATTTTTGGTACTGTTGATCTCCATAATGTTTTTCTACTTGATATACTTCTACCTTTTTAATGTTTCATCTTAAAAGTCTGCCCTTAGGAAAACCTGGAAAACCCAGCTTTCTTGGAGTGACTTTTCTAATAATTTCATTTCAAATGAATGCTGTTAGGGTAAAGTATTTCAGAAAGTGATCACATCGTAGCAATGGAAGCCCAATCCTACATAATGAGCTCTTTGAATGTCTCTAGTCAGACTTGTACTCCATGTGCAGAGCTAGGGCAAGCCCTCTGTAGAAATGCAGTGATCAAAGTCAGACTGATCTGACTAGATTTTTTCCCATGACTGGCAGTTTTTCACTTAAGTTTAATTCCTCTGTTGTGTCAATCCTTTCAATTTTTTTCCAGCCTTAATGGTTTCACTTCAAAATTTGCTATCTCTTCCATTTATCTAAAGGGACTCAGACTGAGTAAGCAGTTACTCTTTGATGCAATTCCACAGGCCCCCTCTAAATTACCGTATACATCTGAAGAAGAAAAGAAATGAAATTAGACTGTCAGTACAAGTTTTATTTTAAAAAAAATCTCAAATCTTGATCTGGTAAAATTGTAATGAAAAAATACAGTAAAGGTTCTCATTCTGAAGATTTTCAAGCACAGTAACAGGTCACTACATTACTGTGGGTTGCTTCTGGATCCTGTCCCCCATTATATTTTGAATTAGTAGCAACAGCAGATAAAGAAACACCTTTAGGCATCATGCTCAGAGTTATGTGGTAAGTTCTGAATCAAATCAAATGATACAAACTTTTTAAATTAAATTACACAATGTAAAGCATGGTAAAAGCAAGCCACCTGAAAGACATTACTCAAGCACCTTTTTTCTTCATTCCATATATATTTGAAAAGAATGCACAGTACACACCCATCAGGAATAATGACCCTAGCACTTACAGGGAGTGAATGGATTTCTTTAATAGTTCACACCCAAGTTATTGGCAAACTGTTCAAATTATGCAAACAAATCACCTCAGTTATTTGTAGTAAGTTGTAGTCTTAGGCACTGAATCACTCACTTGAGTAATGGACAGTGTAAGTAAAATATCTATTTCACTATTGAGGCCAATGTCAAGGCTAGATCCACAAAGAAGAGACTGGTATTACTTGCTTTTGACCCAGGAGGTGGAACCTTCATTTAATTATTGAGAAAGAATACTAGGCTTTCTTGAGGGACAATAATCTGCCTCCAGCTGTCTTTTCCTATCAAATAAGCTGAGCGCTTCCAGGAAAACTCATTCCAACAGCTTTCTGAAGTATTGAAGCTCAAATCTACCAAAGGTTTAAAAACAAGATACACTATTTCTACATTTTGCAGTATTAAATATTTGCTGGGGCTGTGTGTTCTGAAAAAACAAAGGAACAATTTAATGTGAAATAAATTCTCATGGGATTATTACGTTAATTCACCTCTGAAAAAAAAAAAAAAAAGCAAAACAAAAAAACAAACAACCTACAACCTTAACTTTTTACCATTTTGGAGCAAGAATGTTTGTTACATAGATACATCGAGGCATTTCATACCTGCGGGAATACTGTGAGAACAGTAACAATATTCATTGCTGTTCTTGCTAAAAGTAGAAGACAGGGATACTATGAGTGCAACTGGAAGAAATTAGTGTAAAAAACATGCAAGCTGGCGTGGGAAAATTTCCTCACAAATGAGAAATTGCAAGTTATGGGGTATTTTTCTAAGGAAAGCAGTAGCAACTTCATTGCTTAAGATGTGTGGTGAAACAAATTACTAAATCACAGAATCACAGAAGTGTAGGGGTTGGAAGGGGACCTCCAAAGATCATGGAGTCCAACCCCCCTGCCAAAACAGGTTCCCTACACCAGGTCTCACAGGTAGGTGTCCAGGCGTGTCTTGAATATCTCCAGAGAAGGAGACTCCACAACCCCCCTGGGCAGCCTGTTCCAGTTCTCCATCACCCTCACCGTAAAGAAGTTCTTGTGCACATCTGTGTGGAACTTCCTATGCTCCAGTTTCTGGCCGTTTCCGCTTGTTCTGTCTCCACACACTGCTGAAAAGAGTCTGGCCTTGCCACTTTGCACCCACACCTCAGATATTTATAGGCCTGGATCAGGTCCCCTCTCAGTCTTTTTTTCTCAAGGCTAAACACACCCAGTTTACTTAGCAAATAATAAATAGTACACTGCAGGAAAAAAATAGACAAAGGGTCTGAGTAATCTTCACATCTTTTCCATTTCTAACATTCTCATGAAAATATGTAAAAAAAGAGGATGAGACTGGCTTCACGGAAATTTTATGAACTTATTTTCAGTGTATTCTTCTAAGCAAATATCATATCTCTCTCCATGCCTCACTGAAGTCACCAGCTCTGGCCCAAACATTTCATACTGGATATGGCTATTATTCACAGTACATCTACTTGGTAAATGTACATTGAGGCAGCTTTGTAATTAAAAACATGATAACTAAATTTATTTTGTCCAAAAACAAAGAAACTATAATTTATTTATTTATTTTATTTTTTTTTTAAAAGAGGTTTAAGTTTAAGTAGTACAATACTGTTCTCTGAATTCATGTAGCTCTTGGGATAAAAAAGCTTCCAGATTGAATTTAGGAACCAAATTGTCCGGGTCATTCTGGCCAAAGCTATCTTTATGCTTATCAGCAGCTTAGACTGAATGAATTCTCCTCTTTCCTTTTGTCCTCAAACCTGCCTTGAACAACCCAGGCCTAGAGGTGAATTAATGGAACAAAAGCAGGGAAAATCATCTGAGTTCAAGAGAACTGGTCTAGGGAAGTGGGGAGACAGAGGAGTTACAGCAAAGCAGGACATGTGAAAATGGCTAGAAATGGTCTGCAAGTTTTGCAGGAGTTCTGGGCTGGAATATGTGCAGGAAGATAAAGGCATCTTGAGGCATAGGGAAATGGTTGCTATCTCTGCCTGTCACCCAGGAGAAGCAGGTTGAGCGATGCAAGTGGGAGTCAGAAACCGGCTGTTCTAGCTCATATTGCCACAACAGTTACTCTTTTGGCCAGAATACCATAAGTAGGAAGGATGCTACCTCAGGCAACATCCTGTTTTCTTTGGCCTAAAGCAGTGGTTTATTCTGGTTAAGCAAAACTATAAACTCAGCCTAAAACTAGCATAGCCAACTAATCTGAGGCCATTTCATGCCTAGGCTGTGTATGGCGTGTGTGTCCCACAGTTTTGATAATGAATGCAATATGAGGATGAGAGCAGACTACATGGACTCAAATCCATAGTGAGGGGGTAGAATTTGGTCCTTAGAATTATAGTGTGTGACATAATGTAGTTATAATGCAAATATTTAGCTCTTAGGGAAGATTCTGATAAAAATACACATTTGAATTTTATTGTATGCAAAACAGCTTTCTTGGTTGATTTACAGAAAATAATTGTACTCCACCCTGCCAGTACCATATACCAGAGGAAATAGTAACATTATGAATACAAAGAGAAATGTCCTTTGTGACCTTGTTTTGTAGAGCGTTGTTTAAAAATATAGAAGGCTGTTGTATTGTAGCAGATTAATCTCCACAGATCTTTCAGCCTTCTACTTCCACATTCTGCTAGCCTTGATTTCAGTTTACTCATGCAAGAAAGCCATCATCTAGGGCTCTCCTATAGCAATTCAGTATTTATTATCAGTCATTTATTGCATTTGACCTCAGTCAAACACAGCTGAGTGAGGCTTAGCCCTGAGTTATTAGACAGAACATACAGAATGAATAAGTAAGGTCCATTGTTCGCATTTTTTTTCAGGGTAACAATTTTTCATAACTTAATACATTTTAAGACTGAACTTCAGAGGTCATTTGTGCTGTAAATATTCAACTCCTAAGTAATTTTCATACAAAGATGGTCAGGAATATAAAACAAATTGGAAAAATAATTTCTAGGTGGTTATGAGGCTCCAAAGGTTAATAGTCTAGGCTTTCTAAAATAAAGGTTTTGTGTCCGAGGCAAAAACATATTACTACTAGTAGTTTGCTACTGTATAGAACTGTCACTGAGAGGAAAAAAAGTTGTGTTGGTCTTTTAAGAAATTGACCTGGTGTAACCAAGAGCTAATCTGGTGATGGCCAGTGTGGCCCTTTTCCCCATCCAGCTGTTCCAACAATCGAAGGTAGCAGATCCAAGTCAGTGACAGTCCATTTTATACTGTATCCATGGGCAGGAAACGGAGCTTTGCTTATCTGCCTGTGTTTGCCAGTCTGGTTTTCACCTTCATTTCTGAAAGTGTTGCATAGAAAAATTGCTGCTTTGTACATTCACTTCTTAGGCACATAGAATATATGGCTGGAGAATAAGAAGGCTTCAAAATCTCTTTAAAATTCATGATTATCCACTTTATTGTTTATCTCTCCTGGCTGCATATATTCTTCTTGTAGAGGCTTCTAAGGAGGCAGTGCACCTTCTCATGTTTTGTCATCTGCCTCTGACCTATTTGACACACTTCACTAAAGGATTTGATCTTAGTGAAGTACTGAGATACTGCTGCTCAAGGCGACAGATATTTTATGAGTTCTAAATTCAGGAATATTATCACTAGGCATTGTACTAAACCAGAAACTGGCAATTAAACATTCTATCTCTTAATGCAGTGTTTGAACTCATATGCTGATATCCCTGGAATGGTGTCAGATTGAATCTCTTGGCCCCTAAGCCACTGGTCTATTTTATTGGACAGCTTCTCTGCTTCTGTCAGTGTGTTCCATGTGCCGTGGGTAGTGTTCTGAATCTTGGCGCCTACCTCAGTCTATTAACTCTAAGATTTTTTTTGTGTTTGTGATATAATGATTTATTTTAGTTCTGCTTGCACCACTGCTGTAATCTCTGGCTTTTCTTGGAGTCTCCTTAGCTCTTAAAAAATAATTGGCCAACTAATAACTCATTGCTTTCCTGTCAAACTTTCACTGAATTGACTTGATAATGTTTAGAAACCTAAAACTTTTCTGGAAATACCAATAACCTGTGTGTGTATGTGGTAATAGATATATATGATTATACTCTCAATTATAAAGCATTCATACATCTTGTCATTAAACAGTCTTAATGCTTTTATTGTTTATGATCGACTTTGAAGTTCAGAAGGGAGAGGGCCTTGGGCTAGAGATGTGCCTTTTCTTGCTCCCATGTAATTCCAAAGAAGTTTAGCAGAGATGTAAGCTGCTAGAAATCACCATTTCCTGCCTTGTACTTGTGTTCTTCAGAGAAATGTTAACAGCCTGCATATAATAAATGCACATAAACATTTTAAACAGCTGGGTTCAAAAATACCACCAAAAAAAAATCAACTGCAGCAGCCTGGAAACCACAGGCTAACAGCCTTAGGAAGATAACTAGAAACAGACCAGCTTACCAAAATCTTTTTTCTATCCATCAGAAGCCCAGCTGAAAAGATTTAGCATTGGTTCTAGCAGTCCATTCTCATACTGTGAGACAGCGACTTTCAGATGTTGCCAAATGAATAGGACAAAAGAGATATCTGAATTGTTTTATGGGTTACATAGGAGTTAGCCTGAATATTGCATTCATGGTAATGTACAGCACAGACAAACTGAAGAGTGCAATTCAGTCCTTTGTCTTCAAGGGACTGCCTAACATTGTAGGCAGCTAAATTGTCAGGCACCTCCTTATTTCCCATGGCACTTAGTTTTGTCCGTCCCTGTGCGCTATTAATTGCACATTGCAGAGATGAAATTCAGTCTTCCTTCCTGTGCTCTGCTGTGACCCAGGTTTAAGTGTAGATGGGTACACAAAATTTTCCTAACATGTTAGGGAAAGCACGAAGGGGATGGCTTCTGGTCAGTAGTACAGCAGATCATACCTTAGGAAGTGGTACTTGTCCAGCTGTTTGTTTAGTGGTTTCAGGTACCATTTTCAGCATTTAGGGTGGAAATCTAAGGCTAAGCGATGCTTTTCAGTCAGGTTGGAATTTCATTCCTATCACTCTAAAGAGATTCATACCTACTAGCATAAAACTGAGAACACTATTGTGCATTTTCCAGCGGGCTACAGAACTACTACATATTTGGCTTTCCAGTGTCTCAGCTTGTAAAGAAGTGATAAAAATTGCTTTATACGGGAGCACAAAAAAAGCCACAATTACACAGAGTCTATGGAACAGCCTAGCACTAAAATCAGGGCATGGGAGATGTTCTCCAAGCTGAGCAGAAGCTAGAGCTACAGCCTCCTTCATCCTGAGTGACTGCCCTCAAAGTACTCTGTCTGTAAGTGATGTCTCCTTTATGCCTTTCAGTGTCCTGCTTCAGAAGTGAACTAGGCAACTGGGTAGAGGCACTTGCCACTTTCTTTCTAGTCCATGTATGATCTGATGAACGACACCATCCTTTGGATGTGTCTGTATATGATGAAATGAACACTCTACAGTAGGACTGCAAAGGCATCTTGTTCTTTTTGTTTACTGAATATGGAACTCAAACTATTTGGTTAGGTGAATTACTTTGCTCCTTCTGCATGTCTCATTTCACTTTGGGGGTGCTATTCTGCCTGCCAAGATGGACTTGGATCAGAAGAAACTGTAAGTAATATCAAGGAGGAAGTGAAACAATACCAAGAAGATAAGGCATCTTTAGGTATAACGTCAAGAGGGTAAAGAAAACAAAGGCCAAGCAATTGACTGGGGAAATATTAATTCTAGCTGCCAAGAAAATTTGCTTAGTCTTCTTGCTAAGGCTAAGGATCAAAACCAACATCTGTTGGTTAAAACTTTCACTTGAGGAAGGATGAAGAAGAGTGAGGGAGAGGCAGCAACTGAGAAGGCAGCTTTGTACAGAAGAGATGATCAAAATACAGGTCTTATGGGAGGACAGTTAGGCTGCTAAAAGAGACATGAGGAATAGCAAACTGAATATGAGTACCAAGATTGTATGCTGTTTTGTTTGTTTGTTTGTTTCCTTTCCATCACATGCCTATAGCAGAAATAGTAATGAGTTTCTCTGTAAGAAGTAGAGATATTAAATCAGAAGCTTGTGGAACAGAAGTTTGCTTTGATGGGATCCCAGATCACTTCTAGAGAGAGTGGGACAGTCTCAACAGGCTTGGGAGCTGTGCGGGGGACTGTGTAGGTCCTAGCATCACACTGGTGTAGGTAAAGGCCTTGGAGTAGTGCATGTGAGTCTGGTGTTGCAGAGCAAGGGCACTCACTACCAAATTTTCTCCATGTGCTAGTCTGCTGCTGAGATGGGACAGAAAAAGGTGAATTTCTTTTGTGTGGCAAATACAGTCGTGTGTGTCATATCAGTCAGCTGGAAAAATAAAAAAGGAAGATTTCAACAGAGATTGTAATACATTCATCCAGGGATCCAGTCTTACGTGCTGGATATCAAAACTAAAGAAGTAAAGGAAAGTCAGCTTGTCACCTCTCAACAGTGTGCATGGAAGGAAGGGAAATACCAGGTGACGTACTTTGTCCTGTGGATGAAGTGGTGGAGGTTTGTGCTGCAGGTCTGACAGGATTGCACTTCTGGTGGCAATTTGTCTTGGGAAGAAGAAAATGATCTCTTGCATGTATGCAGTGTAATTTGGTTCTACCTTCTAACTGAACAAAGAAAGAAAATTTAGGAAATTATACTAAAAAACCCTCTGCTAACAGATATGTTACTCAGATTACAAACAGAGGAAGTGAGAAGTTAGGAATGTCAAAACAATCATTTCCCCTGAAGTGGTAATCATCCCCTTGCATGTATATGTTACGTTTTTAGTTAGATAGTAATATGCTTCTTGTCCAAAGGACTCAGTGCATGGGATAATCATTGCAATGCGTAAGCAGCTATTCACAGACAGAAATAACATCCATAAAGAGAGAGAAATTTAAAAATGCATTCCAGCAGAATTGGCTGGTCACTGCCTAGAAAAAAAAAAAAAAAAAAAACAACAAAAACCTATTAGCTTCCAAATCAAAATCATTCATCAAGAAACCCTTGGAATTAAAAACCTCTAGTTAACAGAAAAATAAAATGCAATTTTGTCCACATAGCCGTGATGATGAAATATGTATTGCTTTGTTAAGTAAAACCGACACACTGTGATACTGCAGAAGTGATTAAAGAGCTGGAGAGTATTTTTCCAGTGGGCGGGGAAAAGAAGTTACATATATAAAGGAAAAGGAAAACAGAAGGATTTTTAGTTCATTTGGCTCTATTCATAATTTATATGATGAATGAATACAAGAGCAGATGGTCCAAAGAACTTTGAGCTATTTGATTCACCTTTAATGTCTGATTTATTAGTTAAGTTTTCTTCCAAAATACCACAAATCAGAGGTTTTAACAGCTGTCCAAGAGATTATTACTGTGGGTTCATTAGTCAACATGTGGCCCCTGATTGCTGGCTGCTACAAGAAGCTAGGATGGATAAGTACTATCTGAACACCATCTCTCCTTGTAAACAACTTAAAGTGAAAGAGATCGAGGCTGTTGTCATTAGGTGGTGAGAGGTATGGAGAGAGGCAGGCTGTGGTTCAGGAGGAAACCAGTCTGTGAATGTGGGGAGTCTCACCATTGAAATGGATGACACTTTCTGACTAGATCTGTATAACTAGATCCAAGAACAGTTTCTATCTCCTTGGTCCCAGTATATCACTGTATGAGCTCAAAACTCAGGCAGGTATGCTTTTTTATTCTTCCTTCTCCTCATCCCCCTTTCCTCACCTTTCTCCCCTACACAAAGAACCTGAGCTGGCTGGGGGTGAGGAGTGGCAGCAGTGCGGCCAGGCAGTTCTCCAAGGACAGTACATGGTTTCTGTGTGCCAGGGTGGCTCCTCCAAAAGGGAGAGAAGCACAGACCCCATGGGAGTGGATCTCCAGCAAAGACTGTTCTCTGCACGGGTAGAAATTGGAAATTTTCCCAAGAGAAAAGCCAAACCCAATTTTCCATTAGGAAAGTGGAGATGACAGATAGAACCATGCAGCTGATCTGAGAAAGTGTTGTCAAGAAGGGGAAAGTGAATGTGCAAATGCCCTTCTCAGGAAGGTGAAGAACTCCAATTCTCAAATAGTTTTACTTCATAATTCTTTCCCCATTACATAATTTTATTCTATTTTTTTTTATTGGTGCTCCTTCCTCAGATGATCCTTTTTCCTTAAACATGACATTTTCAGGAGATACAAATCATATTTTCCAGTCAGTTTCTTTCCAGTCTTAGCCATAACTGCCTCTGGCTGAGGCTCTAGTGTCTTTTATCAGGTAATATCCTGGATGCTTATGAAGTTGCAGTGCAGCCCAAGAAGAGCTCAGCTGTTCTAGAGGACTGGAAAAAGACCCAGAAATTATAGCCTCTCCAGCTGACATCTTGGAGAGTGAAAAATGGAGTAAGCAGCAGGAAGCCTGAGGCACTGCTGTGGCCTCAGCTGAGCTGATGAAATGTTGCTGTTGTCCAGTGCTGTTGTCCTGTGCTGTCTCTTACATGAGACATGCTAGACTTTCTCTGGTCTCTAAGCTTCCCTCATTCCTCCCCGCTGCCAGACTCTTCCAGCTGATAACTTTTCTGCTCCTCAGCTTTGTCACCTGTTTAACTGTAATGTGGAAGAAAATTAGGCACCTTCTTGCTAGGTTGCATTTCTGCTGGGTCAGTGAATTGGTTGGTTCAAGGGCCTTCCCCTTTCTACCCAGAGCCCAGGATCACCTTTCAGCCAAGCACAAGGCTGTCAATCCCTGCCTTAGGTCACCCACTACTACCTGGCTTCATCCCTCTTCTTGAGATATTGGTGGGTTTCCTGGACCAGCCTCAAACAGTTGGTTATCCTGTCTGACCTGATGATCTCTGGACAATCATTAAGACCTATGGCACTAACTGACCTGCTCTGCCTATATGTCAGTGGTATGGTAAGGTCGCTGCTCTGCTTACACTGGACTACCCTTGTTTCCCCGTTCACCTGCCCTGTTGCTCCCTAATGTGAAGCCCCTTGGATGCCCAGCTCCAACTAAACTTTTTCTTTCATATGGCCCTAAACTTCACCTTAGCCCAAGCACCCAAGTAGTGATACAGATACCAAATCTGTAGGAGGAGGTTCTTTGTGTTACCCAAACATTCACTTCATACCCTCTTGCAATCAGATCACAAATGGATCATTCTTAGGTTAGGTTTTCATTTAAGGTTAGCAGAGGCACAAAGCCAGGGGGTACAAGTTGTAGCAGAGTTGTAAAGGGGCTGCATAGAGAACATTTGGTCAGTTAGTCATGGCCAAAGCTGGAGGTCCTTTCACAGGGCTGAGTCCTTGACAAGTGTTAGGGTTGAGATGGCAGAGAGACAAAGTGTAGGTTGAGGGGAGGTTGCCCAGAGGCTGTTAAGGGAAAGAACAGGCTGCAGGAGAAGGTTTTCACCCAGGGCACAGATAGCCTTTGTTATATCATTTCCCCAGGACTTTCACTTGTAGAACATCATGTTTATTGCCATTAAAATACTTGCTGAGAAGTATGAAGTACAGATATGTTATGATGTCCTGGTATGCGTACACTGAAAATAAAATTACAAGCAATCCTATAGAAAACGTTCTCAAAAAAAAAAAAAAAAAAAAAAAAGTGGAAAAGAAATGTCATGTTATGTTATGGAACACAAATCGTATATTAAAGAGTACTTGTCAAACTTCAAATGAAATATGTAAAGGGGTAAGAGAGTATAAGACTCAACTCATAATACAGAAGCTAATGTATGGAGATGACTGAAAGACCTTCCTATATACCTGTGAGAGAGGAATGGTAGGAGAGTGAGTTCTGATTACAATTTTGATCACAGTAAGTAATTTAAAAGCAAGCAGTGACTTAGTGGGATTCACCTACGAATGCACATAACATTTTGGTGATAATTCAGGAAAAATCCCCTAGTTTTAATCTGAAACCCAGAAGACAGAAGCAAGCTCAACCCAAAAGCACCCATCCTAGCTTAAAGGGAAGCATGCCCATGGCTAACAGAACAGAATTTCTTGCTGTTGCTGTGAAATCCCCATCCCTAAAAACTGAAAAAGGGACTTGCCCAGAATTGAGAATTTATTGGGGTTTTAGAACTACAAGTTTCAAATTCCCTGAAATACAGGTTTTATGTTCTGGACCCAGATGGTTGGTTGTCCTTATCTTTGGGTTGATATTTTATGATGAGGAAACTGGAAAATAACTTGCCTCCTCTAATATAATTTTGCAGGGAGGATAACCTTAGCACATATGGCTGGAGGTCAGTTAGTTCCTCCTTTGTGCTGAAAAAGCTAGCTAGTACCTCACAGGAACTTCATAAGCATGAGAGTACTTTCATAACTGAGATAGAACTGTGTGTATCATGCTGCTGTAATTCTGTTAATACACTTGAAATTGAATTTGCCCCTATCATTACACCATAGCAATGATGTAATGGTTATTTCTATGATTTCTATTTGCTGTTAGGATCTCATTTGTGTGTAGCTGCTGTAAGCTTAGCCTCCATTTCAACTGGAGGAATCATTTGCTTTATTTGCCTTTCACACTAAGAGTGAAGAGAAATTCAAAAAGGAGTTGATCAACTCAAGTGGAAGTACTGGTATAGAGAGATGAGGATATGAATGACAAACCAGCACCAAAACCTTTCAGGGGCCATGGACAAAAAGCTCTGATTATGTGACAATGCTGGTTAAAGTGTCACATAGCAAAAAAAGATGAGAAAGTTGTGAGGAGGATGAAAGAGTATTTAGTAGACTGTTTGGGAGGTCAGTAAGAAAGAAATTCCCTTGAATACTATGTAGGCAAATGATCATGTCTGTCTATGTGTATTCTGTATCACAAAGCAGAAATTAGGAAAAAAGGACAAAGTAAGAGAAAGATTCCAGGACTCCTTAGGGTTCTGACCAGCCTCAAAAGCAGAGAGAAAACTGAAGCAGGGAAACTGGTCTAGGAGTATCCAAAGGCTGGCTTTTCATCAGTGTTTTCTCTAAGCAGCAGCCCTGATACTCAAATGGTGAACTGGAATAAACTTATGGTTCTCAGATGTGTTTTGTTTCTTTCCAAAGCTGCCTGAAGAACAGTGCAAATACCTGCTCACCTTTATAACTGGACTACAACCTAGATCACTAAAATGAGCTTTTTCTTGCTTAGTTCTTAAGCAATACAAAACTGTGCTACTTTTAGAAGGATAGAGGTGTCTGACCACCTCTCCCATTCCCTGTTTTCTGTATTACATGTGATTACACAGCCTTGGGTTATGGCACACCAAAGACTGTGTTGTGTTTTTTTTCTTCCAGTTCGGGCTGCCTGCAGGTCTGGTTTCTTGTCCTTATGCAACTAACAGCAAAGCACAAAGTACTGCTCTTCGGGTCTAGGCTGCACCTCACTGAAAGGAGGCTTGCATCTCCGGTGCTTAGCACTCTGCTTTCAGCAATCCCAAGTAAATCTCTAATGCTGTAAATAATCTCAGAATCTCTTTTTTGTCTTTGCCTCAGAGGAAATAACTCACAAGTAATACTTAGATATGCTCCTAAAAATTGTCAATAATTTTTCCAGTCCAATAAGTTACTACTTTTCAAGACTAAATGGATTAAATACTTCTCTCCTATGCATCTATCTGACATAGTTTCTTTCCTTTACATATAAAAAATGATTGATGTATATCTAGGTTTAGCAGGAATGGGCTTTAATGCTAAAAAAAAAAACCAAACCAAAACAACAACACATCGAAAGAAACAATAAACTTGTTTATCAGCAATAAGGACTGAACACAATTCACTGTTCTTCATGGTATTTAACCTTCACCATATCAAGCACTACTGATTTTGATTAGGGCAAACAATTTGCACTTGCACAGTAGATACTCTAAGCTCCTCTATTTGGCCTCTACTGCAATTAATATTGTAATAATGATGTGTAACTTGTTCATCACAGAGGAAAGACATGCACTAGATTTTCAAAGAGACATATTTGGCCTGGAGTTTAGTATTTATGCAGCTTACATGTGTAGATACGGGCAACACTGTCATCAAATGCTATCTTACCAACTATTTCTTACTCTTACTAAAATGATAAAAAATATAATTGTCTGCTTTTAAATTCTAGAGTATTATAGAAACTGACTTTATCAACATCCCTTGATCTAGGGAGGAATTCACCCCACATTCTATCTGGCTAATGACTAGTACTGAGCTCTAATATTAAAAGGTATATGTGAATTCAATCCTCAAAAGTTCTTGAGTGACGTGTTTTGAACCTACATCCATGCTATGTTCATGAATCATGGTATCTGTCCTTTGTGTTCCTGTCATATTATTTCAGTAAGTTTAGATGACAAGTAGCTAGGAAAATGTGTTCAAAAATGGTTAGAAGAAACAAACTAAGACAAATTCAACTAAGTTTGAATATGGTGCTTATTTCTCAGTCAGTTTTAACGGTCATGGCAGTACATCAGAGACTATGAAACTGTTGCAAGTAATTCCAAAAAAGAATATCCATTTCCTGTATTGAAATTCTCTTAAATTCTTTATACACCTGCAAAAAGCTTATCTTTTCTTACCATTGCTTATCAATTAGTATCCATGCTTAGAGAGTCTAGTTATACCTCTTATACATCTGTGGGGAATGATTTTCCATTGCAATTGCAATACAAAAGCAGTTACTTTTCAATTAGGAATTCTGCTAAGTTGATGGGCAGCTAGATGTTGTACGGTCTGCCTTACTAATGCTAAAAGTGGCATACATTATTAAATTCATATCACTATAAGTTGTTATTGACATTGAGTAGCCAATTAATAACGTATCATGTTTCTGACATATCTAGAAATGTCTATAACCACACACACAGGTTATGGAACTGGAGTATTGCATGAGGGATATGATTTAGCTGAGAAGTATTGGTGATGGTTGGACTGGATGATCTTTTAGGATTTTTCCAACCTTGATAATTCTATGATTCTGTGATTCTGTGATAAATTATGAAATCCTAAGTGTAATTTCTTTGTGTTTTTGTTTCATTCTATCTCAATCCAGACTCATGCATCTTATTCACACTCATATATTTGTCCTATATCTGGTGTGCACAGCTGTTTATGTGCTTTCTCATGTATGTGCTTTCATTATTTTGACATATTTAGTGTGTGCAATGGGGGAAAAGTGAGCAGAATGATTTTATGTGTGCATCTGAATTGCATGAATCTGTGTGTTCCTATGTAAGTGCACACACACCTCTTGATGCCTAGAGATTGCTTGCATGTGCTGAGAGCAGACCGTATGTGCGCATATGTAATTTAGTGTTAGGAATATGTGCTTTCAGCTATAATGCTTTTCAGGCAAAAGTTTTGAGTAGGTTGTGTTTAGAATGGTCTTGCGTGGCAGTTTTCTGCAGCTAATTCCCTTCAGTGTCTTATGTAAACTCCTGCCAATTGCCATGTATTTGAAGCCAAAGGCTTCTCCTACATAATGATGCACCGTACAGCTCAATAACACCTCTGCAATGCCGGTTGTCCACAGACGCAGCTGGAATGCACAGAACACTGAACCTGCCCAGGGCCAGCCTCTGTTCTGGCGTAAGTAAGGTCACGATCCCGGTAAATGAAAATACAAAGCAATATATATAAGCAATATATAAGAGCAATAGAAACAATCATATCAATATCTTTAAATTGTCCAATTACTGGTTAATCCAGTATTTAAACAGTTCTGTTTGTTTCAAAACCTGATCTCAAAGCAAGATGTTTTGTTTTTCCCTTTAGGACATCAAGAAAAGTCAAATCCATTTCTTCATTTTACTTTTAGATCTGTGCTACTGTGAGAGACAAGTCTTCCTATTTTCAAAGTAATGAATTTAGGATAATGGGTGGATTTTCTTCTAGTATTATTTGAACTTTACACAATTACCTGTCTTAAATTTTAGCAGATGCTTCCCTGCCTGAAATGTATATGATTAATTGTTCATTCCTTGTTTTGTAGTAATTGGAGATATGCTCAATAGTACAGTTTTAATGGAATCTGCAGGATAACAGTTGTTTTCTATTAACCACCTTAGGTGAAATAATAGAAATACTTCAAATTGTGAATGCCAACTGTTCCTTTAAAAGCCAAAAACTAAATATCCTCTGTTCCTCTGTTTTTGTTTTAGTGCAATTGAATGAAAGTATTGTGACGATTAGATATTTTGGGTCACCTTCCAGAAATGCTGCTGTTACTATAGAACGTAAAGAGGCATTTCATTTGTGAGAAATTGCACAGTTTAAAAGGAAACACGAGTCACTCAGGTGTGCCACATGATTCTGTCAATGTAACACACTGCTTGATGGTAGCTGAAGCAGAACGACTCATTTATAGTAAAACATTTTTTAAATTACTTTTATTTTCAACTCTACTCCACCCATTTGTATTTATTCATTTATTTATTAGGAGAGGAGAAAAGTGGAATTTTGGTTTTCCAGAATGGTAGGTTCTCATTATGACTCATCATGTTAATGACAGCTGAGGGATTATATGCCCTTTGGAGCAAAGCCACTTGAATTTAAAGGACTGTGGATGGCAATTCTACTGTGGGATCTTTCAGAAGGATGCAAATCCAGGTGTGAGATTTTATTGACTCAAATAATCAAAGTCATTTTTTTCTTGCCTTGGATTTGGAAACCAAAGGCTGTGAATTGCATGGAAAGTAATATTAATTTCACATTAATATTTTGTTCAGGATATGTCTTTCTGCAAGAATGTCCAGAGCCTCTTGGGAACTCAACATTTGTAACGGTAGCTCTTTGTATGCCCCAACATCTGGCTGCTTCTTTCAGAGTTGTCACAGAGGTTTGTCTTAATCCCAGTTTGAAGTTTTTTGCCAAATCAAAGGTTGAATAAGTATTGTGCTTCCTTCCTTACTAAATGCTTTCTGAGATTATCCTCTGTCACCTCCTATGCTTATTATCTGTGTATCCCCAAAGAGCCAGCTTTTATGATGTGGTGCTTTCAGGAGTGTTATTTAATCATTAAAAAGATGGATTCCAAATGAAAAGGCACTTGCTACAGAAATGACATTTCATCTCAAGAGATAAAAGGAGCTGCCTGTGGCTAGGTCCAGATTGTGCTACTTTTCTTGCACTTCCCTATTGATTTTTGAGCTTCAGGCCTTCTCTTGGCCTAAAATGGAGAATAATGTGAATTCAGAGAGATTGCAGCCATTGAAAAACAGAGATTGAGTGTGAGATGGAGATGAATATCACTTTTTGATACAGAAGATGATGTCTCAAGAGAGTCATGCACCGGGGAGAAAGGAGAAAGCATGGTGAAGTGTTAAAAAAAGGAAGGAAAGTGAAGGCAAGCCTTGAAAAACTTGCTCATGTTGTAGTCATTCATAATATATCCGCATCCTATCCTACTGTAGCAATGCCACAGATAGTCTGTCTTCTTGGCAGTTTATTCTAGCAAGAAAGTTTGGACTAAGTGTGTCTAGGATTCCAGCAAAACTGTTTTTGCCTCTGTACAGGTGAAATAAAAAAGTCCTTCTGCACCCACTCTTTTTGGGCACACAACAGCCATAAGCCTAAAACGTATTTTAACCTTGCAACACTTCTGGTCAACATGCAAAACAAACAAGGGAATTTCTGTGAAAAAAAGGAAAGACATAGGAAGCGGTGAGCTTGCCAACATAATATGTGCTGAATAAAGCTCAAATTACTCTTCTGTTCTGCATGTGTTCATTTAAATCTACCTTGGGTTGTGAATGCAGTGAGGACACTTCACAGATCAGTACAGCATGATCTCCTGAAGGGCACTGCTCATGGCAGGGTTAAGGTGACTTGGTAGCATCATTGCTAGGCTTTCTGAGAATTAGAGTACTGAAAATCTGCTGGAAGATATTCCTACTAAAAATATAAATGATAAAAACCTAATGGTTTCTTCAAGCTGGGTCTTCCTAGCTTTTCCTTTTTGAGGGCTTGCTGGTATGCCCAGTGTCTGAAGCTAATACATTCCTAAACTCACTGAATTGATGGCTTTTCAACTTTATGGCTCCCAACCCATCTGGCTCCCAAGCAGCTTAAGGTTTTGTAGAGATTTACTTTGATTTTCTGAAAAATGTTTTTTGATTTTTTTTTTTATTATTATTATTTTTTTTTTTTTATGGTGTCCACATGAAAGGCTTTTCTTTCAGAATGGGGTGTTTACAACTGAGTGAAACTTTTACGGTTCCTCCTCCAGTGAGGTACAGCAAGCCCTGAGAAAGAGTTTAGTTGGTCTCTTATGTCTCCTGGATGGTGTGTGAAATTATGGAGCAGAGATCATCAGTGCCTGAGTTTACAGTTGAACCACAACATGACTTTTAGAGAGAAATGACACCTCTTTTTCAACATGTTCAGTTCATCAGCTTGTTCGCTGTTTGTTAGGTCTGAGTTCTGTTAGCCTGACACTAAGAAGATGCTGCCTTTTGATTTTGACTTTTTGTCTCATGTAGTCATTAATTAAATGCTAGAAAATTGAGAGATTTAAGAGATACCTCAATGCTACTCAGACTGGAAGCCCTGAACAAGGGAACTGCAAGGTATTTCCTATTTGCCTAATCAGCATCAAAATATCAAAATACTCAAGGAAAACTTCCTGAACTTAAAGACAAAATCAAGGTTAAATTTGAGGATTGCATAATTTAAAGCAACCAAACTGTCCTAATAGCAAACATGATTAGTTAAAGACATTGTTATATTTTTAGAAAGTATTTATATTTATTACAGTGAAGTTCTAGCTTGGGTTAGATTCTGGCTGGTTTTTGTGCTACAGAAATATGGTATGAAGTGAGTCTGGAATATAAGTTTAAAATGTCACAACATACAAAGAAGACAAGCAGGAGGATTAATGGATATATCAGGAACCTGATGGATTCTGAACAGTAGCACACCTAGATCTTATCTCACATGCTTCCTCTACAGTTCAGAAAGGAAAGGTAGAAGAGAATACTTGAAGGGCTAATTTGGAAAAGTTAAAGAGGAGAGCTATGTTTACTAACTGAGGAGGGCAGAATTTGCGTCACAGCCATTTATTCAGTATCTTAATTTTTCTCATTGTTCCACATGTAGTTCTATGCCTCATGCACTGGTGATCACTCAGCTCCTGCTCTGAACTGTTAAAGCAGTTCCTAACATGGGTTTAGATCATGACAGTTCTTCTCTGACAATTGCTGAGCTTAGGAGTCAAGCAAGCTGTTCCCGGCAGACTCTATGGAGAAGTCCATAACATTCTGGAAGCTGAACTGAATGGTATGGACAGAGGTGCACTATGCATTGATCCCCCAAGCAGTGAGTGGTTCTGGAACATTACATAACTGTTGCCTGTATATTCAAAACACAGCTGACACTGGCTCTAGCAACATTTGGAAATGCACCAGTGTTTTCTGTCTTAGACCTCAGAGTCTCAAGCAAAGGACTCCTGTTATGGCTCATTACCTGTGAAATGTTTCTTTGAGTGACTAGTCTTGTATCACATTGACAGTCTATGGCTCAAAAATAGACAGAATTCACTTCTCCAGTCTCTTCAGTGTAAGTTCCAACTTTATCTCCCTTTGTATTTCTTTTTCTTTGTTATTCACTGTGGAGAAATTGCAAAAAGTGATCTCAACCAGAATAAAAGACCATGGTGTTTTTCTGTTCTCCTTGGATCATTTCAGTTGATGATTCCCACATATAAAATGTGTGAATATGCTGGGGAGCAGACACCTTCTGATCCTCCCCTTTTCTAATTGTCACCAGTTCTTTTCCACTTACTTCAATGTCTTAATCAATTGACTATTGAGTCAATCCCTACCTGCTTGTTCTCTTGGCCATATGATTCCCTTTTATTTTTTTCCCTTATATGTTGGCTTGCTCCAAGAGAAACTTCAGAAGGAAAAGCACAGAGGAACCCTCTTTTGAACTGGGGTTTTCTGCAAGGTAAGACTTGTGAATTCAAAATGCCTTTGAAGTGCTACAACTTTGTAGGTGTTCCCTTTTCCAAAAGAAGAGACAGTGCCATTAACAGTAGATACTAGCAGTGCTAGGTTTTACCTTCTGGATCCCATACTAGTTAGGGCAAAGAGTGTGTATGATATGAGCTTTAGGTTCTTTAGACTCACAGTGTTTTGAGTAATAGAACCTGAGTAAATGACTTAGTCCATCTCCACACAAAGCAAGGCTGACATCATAAGTTAGATAAGTCAGATTGCTTAGGGCCTTGGAACAGCATCATTCTTTGAATCTCAAAGGAAGGAGATCTCACTGCTTCCCTGAGCCCTCTTTCCACTGCTTCACTACTTTCACTGAAAGATCCCTTTCTGAAGTGTCTGATCATTCACTGCCTTACTCCCTTTTACTGCATGACTTTGACTGTCTGCTTTCACCTTTTTCTTGATTACTTTAGATCCATTATCCTCTTATTGGCCCTCCAGAAGGCTATCTCCAGTTTTGAAGAGTTTAAAACTGGTGACTTGTTGGTTATCTGCTTGTTGCTCGTGCTTAGCTGCCTTTATTTACTTTTTTTTTTCTTTATTTTATTTTATTTTATTTTATTTTATTTTATTTTATTTTATTTTATTTTTTATTTTTTCCTGCACAAACAAGCATCTTGTTCATATTTGATTTGTCCTCCATTACTCTGAAAAATCTCTTCTGCAGAGCTGTTATCCCATCAACCAGTTCCCAACCTCCGTATTACTCTATTCCATCCCAGGTGCAGGGCTCTGTGTTTGCCTTTTCTGCTTCATGAGATTGAACCTGAATGTTTGGGTCCCTTAAAATAATAACAACAGTAAATCCTTTCCACCTTTTGAGAGGATGATTTTAACATGGAAAAATGTTGACATATAATTAAATATCCGCATGTGCACTAGAAGGAAAAGAATATAAGGTGCTTCTTTGCAACCTTGATGATGTTCTGGCAATGTGGGTGTAATGTAAGGTATTTTATACTCTACAGGGTTAAGAAGAAGGCTCTGTGACAGTTCTTATTAACATGACCCCAGTATTAGGCTTCTAGACCTGAAAGATATATCTTATACTGCCACATATGTAATTCTGTACAGAACTGATTCTGTAGGATCAGTTACATTGTGGAGATGGCACAGAAATTCCTAACAATCTTTCCTGCCCACAATAGTTTTCCAGAAGGCAGAACATACTGCTGCCCATGCACGTTAAGTCTTTGGATGAGCTAATATGAAATACTTCTGCTGTTCTAATTTCCTCTTGTATGTATTTTTTCCTGGCTTAGAGTCAGTGACCTAATTCCTTTCTTCATTCTGTCCGAGCTTTTTTTATTTTTCCAAGCTAGTAACATCAGACTCTTTCCCATTGTGGAATCTGTGCTTTTTATTTCTGCTTTGCATTACCAGTGTGGGATATTTGCATTGACCTCTCTATTGCTCCTCTATCTGCTGTCCTAAGGATGGATACCAAGTACAGAGAAAGTACAGAAGACAACTTTCATAATATTTTGTCTTCTGTAAACAGTGATTAAGTGTGTACTAGACACACTTAATGGAGTCCTTGCAAGCCTACATGAAACTCTTATCCTAGAGTTCACAGTGGAACGAACACAATTAAAAGCAGTACCTAGAAGAATATGTTTGCTCTCCATGTGCGTTGACTGGAGTGCTAAACCAGTCAAATGTCTCGCCATTTGTTTACTTGCCTTTTAAAAGTACAAAAAGACTTGAACAACTTCCTCCAATCCCCTTTTCTTTTCTTTTTTTTTTTTTTTTTTCTTTTTTTTTTTTTTTTTTTGGACAAGGTGTGTGTGGTGTTGCATTTAGCTAAACAAAATATACAAACAAAAGGCTCTTTATTTTTCATACTTGTGAAATCCTCAAACTAGTATACGCATGTTTCCCAGCCTTGACTGAGGCATGCTTAGGCCAGTTCAAAGGCGTGTAGAGAGCAGACCCAGCAGTTTCTCTGTCTTTGATTTTGATTCAAATTAACTTTTTTCATTATTTATTCTAGTAGTACAGAAGGTTGACAAAGGGTAGGCTTGCTCTTTTGTTGTTGTTTTTTGATTCAATTGCAATTCTAGGCCTCTATTTCTTTTCTATTCTTTCTTTCTTTCTTTCTTTGAGCTCCCCAGCAATTTCTATGTTGTAGATGTTTGTTTTGTTGCAGATGTTTTCTTGTATGTTAAGGAGATTTTGTGCATTCGCAAAATAATCTCCATGGCACCACTCACGGGCTTAGCGTATTAACCATCACAAAGACTATTTTAAACACTCTTCCTGTCTTGACAAGAAATGGTATGAGCACTGTAATCACTGTTTATCTGGGGGAGAGGATCACTCTGTTCATGAACTGAAAAAGTAACCAAACCAAACAAACTGTGAAAATGTGTTTGAAATTTTAGCCTAGGAATAAATTGCACCTTTTCCAAAGCAAAACTGACTGTAAGCTTTTCAGAAATTAAGTTCTGGAACTTCAGATGCAAGTTATATATATGGAAAAGAGTTTATTTGTACTTTGGCTTGTTTCTGTACAGGCAATGCAATTTCTCGGGCTGCAGAAGGATGTGTACTTGTATCCTGTGACAGGCTGACTTCTCTAGCAGAAGGCCAGCTTTTCCATGTTCCTACAGATGTGAAGAGCAAATAAGCTGACTTCCACCAGTGTTTCACTACCTTTAACTCTCAAGTCCTGCTGGCATTGCAGCTGATATTGTTTGACTTGCAATCTTAATCTTCAGTTTTCTTAATGCTACATGCTGCATTGGCCTTAGGGTTTACAATTATGTGCTGGTGTGTATTTACACATATTCTAAACTAAAAAAAGTAGAAACCATCTGATTTTCAGTAGGAAAGCACTAAGAAAGTTCTCCATCGCTTTTATCCTGGGAACTTTTTAAGAACAGAGTGACATAGAAGTTCCTGTCTCCTAGCTATTTGCTTCACAGTACCGTGTTATCCCTTCTGCTGCAAACAGACAAACAAACAAATAAAAGAATAAAAGCAAAAACAAAAACAAAAATAACCCCAAACAAACAAGTCCAAAACCTATAGAAAAGATTCTTTTTACTAGAAATGAAATTCAGGAACACATGAAACTTTCTGGTTTTGATTTGCTTCTGAGTGATGAAAACAACTCAGGCTATGTATAAAAAGGCGTCTCACATTACTTACAGAACAAAAAGTTGCTGGCTTGTAAAAATGAAAATGAGAGCCTTGAGATGAAAGGGTGTTATATTTTGCCTCAGTCATAAAAATAAATAAATAAATAAATAAATAAATAAATAAATCTTTTTTTGTCTTTTCTTTCAACTGAACTCTTGAAAAAGTGCAGTTTTAGTTCGAGACATTTTGGTTCATATCACAGTGTAAATTGTATTAAGCAATAAGACCAGACAGAGCTTGAATCATTGTGCAATTTATGCTTAGGTGCATTCTCAGGCATGAGCCTGAAGGCTGAGTGTTATCAAGTTCTGCAGTGTTTCACAAAAATTATGGTAAATTAAGGGAAAAGAAAGGAGTGTATATATACTACTGGTGTCTGAGCTCAACAGAGATCTCCACCAGCCAGTCTCCTCTGTTGAGATGTTCTGGGTTAATTGCGGCTGTTGGAGTCATCGGAGGAGGCTCTACATCTATTTCTTTGTGGTGTTTTGGAGAAATCTCCCCCTGTCCCTGCTCTAGGAGACCATACATAGTTAATGTAAATGACATTTAGCTTTTAACAAAGACTAAAATTTGCTACAATTTCTTGATACCACCAGCTTAAACTAAAGAAGGTCCATCAGTTAATCTTTTCAGGCTATTTCCCCCTCATATTACTGCTGTTTTTTAATGCTTCAAAATCCAGTCCAGATCAGAGTAAGGATGTTGCACAATGAATAACACTTTTCCAAATGTCTCAGCACTTTCTTGGTCACATGGATTTCAAATGGGTGTCTTTTAAATGGGATAGGATCCCTTCAGGTTTAAGCCAACAGTACTAAAAGCCAAAGCTGAAAGGAGAAGGAAAACAACAACATGCCAAAGAGGGAGGAAGAAGGTGAGAGTGAGATATATAGACAAATGCAACATAAATCTGACATTAAAATAGGGTCTGTTAGCTTCATTATCAAAGAGGGGATGTGTGCAGGAGCCAGTACTGGCATGTAAGCAGTTGTCCAGTTGGTAGGTGGCAAAAGACAAATTTCCAGGAATACACCTTTTCTAGAATTATGAAATAAGAAACAACAACAACAACAACAACAACAACAACAAAATCCCTGAAAAAAGGAGGGAGAACAGTGACAGCAGCAGAAAGCAAAGCAGCAGGGATGGGGGGACTTTGGCAACCTACACTGCCTTCACTAGTGGGGCCGAGCCAGAACATGTATTGAGACCCAATCACTTCCCAGTGTTGCTGCACCTGGTCTTGCTCGGCTTGAAGGGCACTATGCCCACTTCCTTCTCTGGTGGGTGGTGAGTCAGGGCTGGGAGCCCAGCATCCTCTGCCCAGTGCCCATGGTGGGCAGCAGGGTTAGCGGGGCTCTAGGGATAAAACAGGATGTTTCTCTTCATATGTGTCTTGTGAGGAAATCTCTGATGCAGACATGGAGCTGACAGACAGTAAATATGTTTCGCAGAACAATGAGCCTTGTGCTGTGAATGCTAGCTAAAGCCTCTAGTTTTCTAAATCGACATCTGCCAGGATCTTGCACTACGGCTCTGAAAGGCTGCTTTTCTCACTTGTTTCTATTTTGTCTTTCATGAAATGGGAACTGTCATCCTATAACATTTTTTTTTTTTTTTTTTTTGGTGTGTGTGTGTGCAGTTGTTTTACCTTCCATCACTTGATGGGACAAAATCAAATCTTTGTCCTATTTTATTTTATTTTATTTTATTTTATTTTATTTTATTTTATTTTATTTTATTTTATTTTATTCTATTTTATTCTATTTTATTCCATTTTGTTTTTTTGGGAAGGATAAAGGGAGGAGAACGCATCATCAAGGATTAGCCTGTACTTCATAATTTAAGATCACGACTCTATTTTTGGAGCAGGGCTAATACCCTTGAGCTAACAGCTCCAAGATCTCAGTTGAGTGCCTTATTCCATGGCTCTCAGACTCTTGAAACAAATCTACAGATCTTTTTCTGACTACATTTTCATCCAACCAAACATGTTTTCATGTACAGATTAGCTTTTAGGAGCTAGATTTCTAATAACATTTGTTTTTAAAATAATTCTTAATGACATGTTAGCCTAGCTCAGAAGGAAAACAGCTAAAGCAAGTAGTATTGGCATTTGGAGAAAGAACTCGTGTGTGTTTCATTACCAGATTAGCAAAGACTTAATGACATGGGGAGAACTGAGTACAACAAACTCCTCCTCCTCCTCTCACTCTGCCCATCAGGGTAAGGGTTGAAGAAGCACTTTCGCTCCCTCAGCTGTATCCAGTTCTCATGCAATGTTGCAGGCTGCTGATATGATTTGCTCTGCTTTCTTCAGACCCACAAGACACTGAGTCTAATCTATTATTTATTTATTTTGTGCATTAGATTACAGGGACATGGCAAATTAATCAGATGCCTCTTTTGGTGGGAATTTTTATGAAGGCATGAGAGCTTGCTCAATTCTTTAGAAAGCAGCGGTCTGAGGTCACGTACATAGTTGTGCTATTGCTAGAGAGATGGCCTTGCATTTGGGATTTCAAGTTCCTTTCAGTCAGAGTCTCTCTGTACGTCTTTGAATTTTTGAAAACACCTTCCCTGAATTTCTTTTTTGGCTGTATCATATCATCTACTTTGCTTCCCTCCTTTGTATAAATATGATTCATTTTGTTTGGTGGGCTGCTTGAGCAGTGGGCTGACAGCTACTTCTTACCTACATGGCAGCTTCATGGGTTACTTCTCTGTATCTTCAGTTACGTAAGAATTTGGTGACCACAGGACATAATTCAGAGCTGCTGTCAGTCAGCAGTAGTCATAAACTGCCCTGATGTGAGCCATGATTTATTTTTCATCGCTGTGAATAGCAGTATACAAATCACTCTTTTGTGAGAAAATATGGCAACTGCAAATAAAGGAGATCCAATGGTGCTCTATAGTATCCCCATTTTTTTTTTTTTTTACTCTTACCCTCTGATAAGCCCCAAAATAGGCCTTTACCTATACATTTCCACTGGTTCCCAGAAGGGTAACCCACGGGGACTAGGGAAGACTGGATTCCATTCCTGGCTCCACAGTGAACTCAGTGTCAAACACAGGGCATGCCTAAAAATACTTCCTTCCATTGTTGGGAAGTGCTTTGAGGTTGGTAGCTGAAAAGTGCCACTGAAAGACGAAGTGTGAGGTGATTATTGTTTTTCACAGGTGGAGATGTTTTCGTTATCTAAATTTCACCTGTCTTTCCTCCAGAATATATGCAGAGGGGACAGAAATAGAGTGTGAAAAAGAGAGAACAAATTCTCTCTGTCGCTCAATGCCCTCCTCAGATAGTCATGGCAAATCCGCTGTTACTGCAAACCCGTCACCTAAAGATGATGTTAGGTGCTGTGGCCACAATGTATTTGCCAGTGCTGAAGAATTTATTATTTTCTTAATTCATTGCAAGTTGCTGGAGAATAAAACCAGTAATAATAATAAATAATAATAATACCATGATAAAATCATTTCCAGTGATGTATTTGCAACAGTTCTATTCTAAGGAAAATGTGGGACATGAAAACCTTAATGGTGCCTCCTTTAAATGCGTATTTGTTTCTCAGTAGACTGTAATCTCTATTTCCTTGATTGATAGAGCTATAATGCCCAGGAAAGAATGGAATGGATGGGCCAATCAGAAAGGAAGAACGGAGAAAAGGTCAAAATGGTGGAGCACTTCACTATATTTCTTGAAAGATGTTGGGTATTAAATGTCAGATGCAATCTTTGTCATGAAAATGAAGTAACAAGCCACTAGTGCGACCCTCTCCTTTGAATAATAGTCTTGTCACTTTTTCTAATGCTCTTTCATCAGGGTTTAAATTAAGGGAGAATGCTGCCTATCTTGTAAAATATTTAAATAATAGAACACATTCAGGATGCTGAGGGAAGGTGGGGAAAAGAGGGAAACAAATCCTTTGTTAGATACTTGCTTGGCATCCCTCCTCAAATGTTAATTTGTGGTGCGGCAAAGCAGATTCTAAGAGGTCAATACATACTGGGTGCATTATTATTTTATGAAGAAGCTTTCTGATTTGCGTTTGGAGTCTCCCTAGTCCATCTATCAATAGAACAGACTCGATGGCCCTATTCTCAGTATGGGCAGGCATTTTAGTAAGTCAGTCAAAGGAAACACCTATGGAAATGAAAGAAATTTCATTTGGGTCATATTCTGAAGCATTGTGCTTTTTACCCCATCCTCCATGCAAACAAATTACTTCTGTTGGCAAACAAAATTATTTTTGCATGCGGGCTGCATGGTGCTATTGCTGGTTCTGCACCCTTATAGTGGAATGAAGGCTGGATATGGTTTACTTTCTTAAAAAAGGGAAAACTTTTCCAGCTTAGGCAGAATCCCAGCAATCTGCCATCAGTGCAGAAAGCAATCCACACTTGGCCATGCTGGTAGGTAACCCAGGGCACCTTGGCTTGGTGCTACCACAGACACAACGTTACAGTGACTACTTCCACTTTGTACACAGGAAGGCACTCCCTGCAGTTTTGTTTGTGATAGTTTAGTAGACATTGTACATTTAGTGTTTCCCCCTCATGCTTTCCTTTCTTTCCTCTGACAGCACAGGCAGGGAAGGAAGGGATTTTACATGATTGTACTCCTCTTGTTATGTAGCAAGAGAGTGACCAGGGTGTTAGAGCTGACAGACATCGCCTAGAAAGTACTCCTTAGCTCCTCTTGTAAGGGTACAGACATCACTGTCATTCCTCAACTGAACTCAGTGAGGCTAAATGCTCTGTGCTGAAATTATAGGCTCTCCATTCCCTCTTCCCATAGACCCTTGGTTTCTTCTCTGTGTTTGGCAAAATAGCAGAGCTCTAACATGGCCTCTTACGTGCCAAGTTTAAAGACAGCCACAGACAGTGAAAGAAATACAAGGATAGCTCTGTCAAGAGTCAAATATATGTGTGGCTAGGTAGGAAAAAGAATGAGAAATTAAAGGCCTAAACCATGAATAGAGTAATGGAAGGGTACCTTGTTCTCCACACTCTGTTTGCATAGATTTTTCAGAAGACAGAAAATGACTGAATGGCAAAGAATGAGTTTCATGTAATGGGTTTTAGGCACTAACTACTTTTAATCCTGTGAACTATTTGACTCCTTTCCTGAGAGATGAACTCAGGATTCTTCCCCTCCTCCTTTGGCTTTACTTAAACTCTTAAACAACACGTTGCCTTCCCCAGTTCTCCCTACATTGCATTTTACTTTATTTCTTTTCCCATTGTCTTGTGTTTAACGGGAAGACTGATTAGCAGTCTGGAAGTGTATCTTTGTCAGCTGCTGTGTAGATAATGTTATCTTGAATAGCTCAGCCCTGGTATAAGTTTGCTGGATGTGCAGATGTCAGACAAGACAATGTGCCGGGCTCATATTTCCACAACAGTCAGCGTGAAGCAGCAACTCAACAGGACAGAAATAAAACACTTTTTCTCTGTTTACTGGATTTTTCTCACCTTGACTGTATGTCTTATGCACATTCTAAAGGGTTGCAATAACAACATCTCAGCTGATTCTTCTCTTCCAACAAGAACAACTAATAATGTATTTCATACAACCTGAAAGATTGCCAAACAGGGATTTTTCACACATAAAAATTCACTGCAAGTAATGGGAAAGGGAATAAGGGATGTCAGCCAAATGAAATATGCCACATTTGAAATACTTACATTGTTTTTTCTTCTGCACCTTTATTTTAAAAGAAATTACATTGTTTTTTTCCAGGTTTGTTGCTGTGAATCTCAGATCCTTGTTCACGCATCTAGAGCTTATTTAACAGTTTAGTCTTGTACGAGGCTGTGCCAACTCCTTTAGCCAGCAGATCTTGTTTGTTGCCTTTGTTATTTCAAAATCATGTTGCCAGAGCATACTAGAAAAAAAAGAAGTATCAAACAAGATATTTTTTCTTGTACTGTCCAGATTAAACTAGATCTGCTTCCTGCATACATTCCCCATTTCATTCTTCATCTCTGCCAGCAGACACAGAGTCCTGTCCACCACAGACCAGTGGGGTCCTATACCAGCACCCAGTGGTTCATCAAAGATGATCATGACCATCATCCAGCTGAGCATTCCTCTGTAGCACCTGACAGAACACTTGCCAATGCTTCAGTTTTCAGGAGTTAGGAGTGCAAAGAAAGGACTTACCCAGAAGCCTCCAGACTTGGCTCAGATTTATGCTGTCCTTTCATTTCCCCTTCAGACCTCCAAAGGGGGAAAGCACTGAACTGTAAGCAGCAGTCATTTCACTGGAGTGCAGCAGCCCCACATTCCAGCCATGACGTCCTTATTGCTAAGCATTCTTTACCACAGCAAAAACATTTGTTTAATTGGAACCAGATTTGGGTCATAAACCTTAAGCCTATCAAGATTTATGTTAGCTAATATTTACCTTATTGTACTCTTTTTTTTTTTTTTTTTTTTTTTTTTTTTTTTTTTTTGTATTCTCTCTCTCCCTAGTGAAAATAAATAAATAATAATAATAATAAAGTATTGCTGTAAGGGGAATGCAGGCAGGCAAATAAAGCAAAGGAAATCAGGAAATACTGTGAACTGCATGTGACTTGCAGCTGCAGGGTCCCTCACAATAAAGAACCCTGCCTCAACAAAGTGGCTTATGTGCTTTAACAAGTATCAGCTGTTTGTTTGGGGTGTAATGAACAAACTAGAGCCAGAGTGACAACTGCTTCAAGTAATTATGAAGACAGCTTGCAAACTATGGCCCCACTTGTTTCAGATTCTGAATGACAACAATCAGGCTGCTGTTGCTGCCAGCTTTATTTCTGAGCACTTTTATTTCCATATTTCAAAGGTCAGTGTGTGGTGGCAATGGCAGCCACAGAAAGTCTGTGTGAGCAGTATGTGTGTGCCCATGTCTTCGTGAGAGAGAGAGAGGAAAGAAAAGAATTTTTCAGCATTGACAATAACTGCTGCATCAATAATAAACCCTTAATGAAGTGTTTATAATATGTTAAAACCTGCAAGACCAGATAAGATGGGGGTTTCCTTGCTGCAGATGTTGTTTGTATGTGTAGCAAGGGAGGCTCTGCCCTGAGGAGGTTACAGTGCTAATGGGAGAGATGGCAAAGCAGTGATCCCAGGGAAACTCAGTGCTGTTCTTTGACAGAGAGCTATGAAACATGGAGTAACTTATCCAGGCACACAGAAGGTTTTACATCCAGGTTAAAATTGAATTGACTGGAACCCCTCTGAATCTCATGCCATTATTTAGGCTGCACCTTTTCTTTCCTTCAATAATTTATGTTTTAAAATGCTGAAGAGGTTATCGTTTACATGGATCAATGCTTGGTACATTTTCTACAGGAAATTCATAGCAATTTTACACAAATACTAATTTAATTTGACCACAGAGTGACCTAGTTTTCATTTTTCTTTTCTTTTCTTTTCTTTTTTTTTTTTTTTTTTTAAATAAATGTATCCATCAAATATCTCATGAAGTAAATGTGAAATAGTACAGAAAGGGAGGTGATGGTGTAAGGAGAGAGTTGAAAGAGCTAAATTCCTTGGTGAGAAAGAGAGAACAGAAGTCACCTGGGTCCCAGTACTAGTCTCACTTCAGGCACACCTTCTGCAAAAGCAGGATTTGTGGGAGAAAGATCTGAAGGGAATATGAAAGGAATGAGCAAATTAAATGTCTGGACACAGGAAGAGACATATTTTCTGTGGAGATCTGAAAGCAAGATAGAATAGGATATTGTTTTAAAAATGACAGTGGTTACCCTGGCTGCTGGGAGAAAGCATGTGGCAGATATAGCAGCAGAGGGGCACTGACAAAATGGTGTCTGACATGGAAGTGTGTATGAAGCAAAGCTGTGGGACTGAATTCCTTTGTGCAGAAAAAAATGACACCCATTCACGTCCATCAACACTTGCTGTACATCTATGGAGACCAAACGTTGGATGTGAGCACAGTGAGGCAGTGAGGTGGTACATTTCAGAAGTGGTGACAATGAGTGACCTCCGCTGATATGGATTTTTATGAGTGTAGCATCATGTTCATTGCTGGTGAAAATTCACAGCTAGTGGTGGTGACTGTCCTGAGAAATAGAGCTTTGTAGCTGAGAAATGGCTCAATCAAATATTGCTACGGTGCTCTTTGAATCTATTGTAGTTTCCATGGAAATAAATAGGAAGCATTAATTTTGGAGCAACCTACGTACATGGTCAGAAATGTACGTATGCATACCATATAAAACTTTTAGTCTCGAAAGCTGACTAAAAATCCCACTGACTTTGGTCATTTCCTCTGTAGGATAATTCATAATACCTACTTGCAGTGCAAGAATTGTGAACAAATTGTAAGTAAAATTTGCATCCTTATATGGTAGTTCCATTCTTATTGTATTTCATAATAATAATTTAATCTTCTTTAAGCCTCACTTGGCAGATTTCCTCATGTGTCATTTTGTAGGCTTGCCCCAGGAAATTCAGCAGAGAGCAGCATGTGCCACTCTGAAGTAGCCATTTCATAGTGGCCTCTGGATGTCTCTTACTGCTGAGTGCATGCAGTTTCTGTTTTTCTCCTGCTAATCTTATTCTTACAGAACCTGCTTACACAGGTTTCTCCAGGGCTGCTAAAATGAGGGAGGCAGGGAGCTATTGTTCTGGATGTCTCTTGTGGATGTCATTTCTAGTTCTTTTCCCATTTGAAGTCCCTGGGAATTTTTGCTCAATAGGAAAGAACCTGATGCAGTGTCCCAGCTTCCCTCCTCTAGAGCACAGTTGTTCTAATGTTTCTAATGTAGAAATTAGAGTGTCAAGATTAAAGACAAAAATGAGTCTCAGTAAACACAGCTGGGGAACATTGTAAGCATAGAACTTTGAAAATGAATGTCTCTTTTTCTGTTACTACCAATGAATGATTAGGTTTGTTCCGAGGAACTTTTCTACAGATCACAGTTGAAAATATTAATAAAGATATATTATTGTTAAGCAGGTTGCAGTAGATATCGAAGATTAATGTTGAAAAAGTGTGCATAGAGGATACTCAGGAGCACCACCATACACCATGCTAGTTATTAATACTATTATTATTGTTTAGCGGATTACTTTAACATTTAGCTGTTTGTTCCTCCAAGGGTGGAAAATGTAAGAAAAGGTGATCATCGGTTGTCCCAAGGCCACTGAGATGGTAAGCGATTGAGGTAAGACTACAGTACAGAGTTAGATTTGCACAGTCACTGAGGTAAGCAGCGTTAAGGCAGGCTCTTATGACTCAGTAGCACCTATCACTCTATAGCAGACTCTTTATAAAAGTATTACCATTAAAAAGTAACGCTCATCTGCCACGCTGATTAATGTGCAAATAACAACAAAACAAAATACAGATAGGTGATGTGACTCAGGTAATTTACCTCATCTGAGACTCAGTGAGCCAGGGCAAGGTAAACTGTATAAACTTTCTCTCCACCATATTTTGCTTCTGCATGATTGCTATCTCCTAGCCTATTTATGGGAGCGCAGAGTGGCTTGTAGGGAGGGTCTTATTTTAGAAGCACATTGAGTATGCTGGGAGACTGCCATTTTTCTCCTTAGGAAGTCTCTATCTTTATTCTTCTCTGACATGAAATTTAGGCTTTGATACTAAGAAGCACAATGAAAAAGAATTGTTTTCCCTTGCCCATTATCTTCCCCTTTTGTTGAACCTGAGAATCGGCTTATTTCTATGAGAGGTTGAATCAAGAATGGAATGATACTTTTTAATTTATTTTGTCATATACGATTTCTTGTTTTATGATGGAACCAATGGGATTTTTTAGTATTTTTTTAAGACTAGGTTTATAAAATGGCAAATAGGCAATTATGGCATGGCAATTACATTCTAAAAAAGCTTACTATGGCTGCCATTCTTGCAGTGTTTCTAGCTTTGTCTTTATTATGGATCCATTTTGCTTACTGTCATCTACAATCCTCTTCATTAGTAGTGACAGAGAAAGCTAGAAAAACAAAAGAAAAAAGTGTACAAAGATCTCTAGACCAAGCAGAAAATGCCGACATACAGAGCTGATAAGAGATTCCCCCTAATATCTCCTAGGATCTTTAGATATTATCAAAAGCAGATATTTCTGCATTTTAAGATCCTTCATGCATTCTGTAACCTGCAGGCCCTATGTCTACGAAAAGATGAGGGAGAATTATCTTTACGCACTTCTTTGTTAAGCAGACTCTTTCTCATTTTCACATCTGCTCTACGGGGTGATGCCACTGCAGGCATTCAGGATGTAGATTTATGAGGGAAATACTTATGCTTTTTTCTTGAAAATTAAACATGCTGCATTGGTGGAACAGTTCAGTGTCTAGTTTTACCAATTCAGATGGTCTGTGAAGAACTAGAGAGGCAAAGAGATACTTCCTTAGACTTTTTTTTTTCCTTAAATTTCTGACAGGTGGTGCAATCTGACAGATTTTGAAAGCAAAACATTTAAACAGAAGTACATTCAAATCTTTCTCTTGAGTTTCATGTAGTTTATTTGCAGACTAATGTTGTTTCTCAAGGTGGCCCACGGACAAGTAATTATTTTCCTTGCTATACTTGCAGTATTCATAGGGAAGAAATGCCATGGAGAAGTTAAACATTTCATTGTGGTATTCAAATGTCCCACGTGATCTGCAGTAATATTGCTCAAAATGTGGACCAAAGAGTTTAGATGAAAAAAAACACAGGAGGTCATATAATAAAATGGGGTGCTTTTAGGGTCCAGGAGTAGAGGAGATGATGATGTTCTATAGGCTTAGCTGCCAAGAGAATGGAAAAGGCATTTTCCTAGAACCAACATCTTCAAATCAAGAAGATAGAAGTACAAACATGATTATACAGTGGATGAAAAAAAGCTGGCAAAACTTAAAGTGATGCTGATTGGTGAACTGAAATTAAAAAAATGGGTCGAATATCTTCTCAGGCTCCCGTTGAAGGCATGTATCCATTATCTGTTGATGTGTGACAAAGCCTTGCGAACACGGAGAACTTCATCTGCTAGTGAAACTGGGATAAACAGATAATACTGTTTTCCAAATACTGGGATCATGAGCGGACAGAAGTCTAGTAAAGTTCAATGGATGGATATCTGTGAATATAATTGCTTCCAAGGGAATCACTAAAATTGAGGGCAATCATGTTAAGCAGAAGGCTGATGCCATATATCCAATGCCTGGGCCCAATGTGAGCACAACAGGTATTTACTGAAGTGTCTCAGCTACTCCAGTCAGCTGTCAATGCCAGTTCATAATTCGTGTCCCAACTTACAGAGTAACTAATGAACTGAGTTTCAGCTACATGAAGATCAAATTTCTCTGACAGCTGAGGAGACTACAAATCCCAAATATAAAAACTTATTTGTTTGGGAAAGGAAAATGGTGGGGAAAGGAGCATTTGTTATGAAAGAGCGTGGCCCCAGAGACCACGCAGATCCAAATGCTGAGCACATTTTAGCATGGATTGTAAATCATTTACATCCAACGTGACAACTATAATCTCAGACTTATTCCTGAATTTATATTTTCCAAAAACTCTTAACCCAAGCAGAGTTTTAGTCTCAAAGATGGTAAAGTGGCAGTTACCCTGACATTCCCTGAGGATTTTACTATTGAATTTGATTTGTATATGGAAAGTCCTCATATGTTTACACTGACTTATCATTGTGTTTAAAAAAGTAGGACATAATGAGGTGAACTTCCTCCTGAGTGTAGGGGTTGTGTCTGTGGGTAGAATGGAGAAATATAAGTAGCAGGATAATAAGCTGGATATGTGCATTGATTTTAAGTGCTGGTTCACATTTTTCTAAACTAAGAGGAGGGTTGCTGATGCATTTTATTTCACACAAGGATTTTATCTCTTATGACTGCTTAGACAAGGTATACATTAAAATTTTAACAGTAAAAACAATGTGGTTTGGCTCTAGCATCCACCTTAGAGATATTCCTATATAGCGCACCAGATGTACTATGTAAACAACGCATGGCACGTGAGATTCATACTATATACTAACAGGGAACTCTGTGGACTAAGCTATAATCAGTTCTGGAATGTATCTGAAATTAAGTTTAACTGAGTAGATAGTTCAAAAGAAGCCCTGTTACTTTTTCTGGGCTAACGCAAAGGCTAACAAAGAATGACCTTGGTGGAAAAAGATTCTTAAGCCCAGGGGTATAAACGTCCCCATGCTATTTGTTAACTTGCACATTTTATTTATTTATTTATTAAAAATAATACTATTTATTTGATCTGCTCTCCAGGAAAGGTTGCATCTGCATACTTGCTCCAATTTTCAGTGGACTTAGATACCTTTCCTTCCCACTCTGTGTCTTACCTGTCCTTTTAATTATTCAAGAGACAGTACCACAGAAGCCAAGACCCTGCAACAGAGGCAGCAGAATTGGTTTGAAACCTAGACCCTAAAGGAAGAATAGCAGCTTTAAATGCCTATGTCCCCTTGTTTATGGTGCTGGATTTCCTGTAGCAGTATCTCAATACAGGCAGGATGCAGGTCCCCATGGTGCAGATACCAACTGCCCCTACTGCTGAGCCACAAACACAGCAAAATCTGTGACAACTCACTCCACACTGTTGTAATTCTCACGTCAGAAAATGTCTTTTGCTTGGTGCTATACCTGATTTGGTATGACTGGAAGGGTCATGGGGCTTGATGAGGACACTGGTGTCACTGAGCCATAGGGCATGAGCGTAGCATTGCAGGTTAATTTTGGCCTGGGGAGTTCTGTACCATACTGTCTTCCCTGGTCTTGAGAGCGATGGTTGTTCAGGCTTTGCTTTTCCTGAGCAGTAACTGTAAAAAGCGTATTTATGATCTCTACACCCATCAAATTCTTTCCTGCTACTGAGTTCAGAAATATCTAGCAAGATCTGTTCATTCTTCACCTCTAGATTTGCCAGTATTATTCACATTAACACATCTTTCCAAATTCTGTGTTGCTGGTACTCCACAAACATGTCATATAGTTAATTATCTCTTTAATCTCTTATATTAAAATCCAGAAATAAATGAAGGAGAGATGAAATTGATCTGTAAGAACTTGATGGGGACAAAGCAAAGAGTATAGAAAATCAGAAATATCATGCATAATTAAGAAAACTGCTAATGATCACTTTAATCAATGAAATTAGAGATGGAAAGACTGCAAGGTCACATATTTCATCCAAGGCCTCTGACAGCTTATTTCCTTATCACAGTTTTCAATTTCATGCCTGATTTTGGCTTATCCTTCACTTCCAGCTAACAAGAAAAATCTTTTAATTTCACAGATCAGATTCTACTCTTTCCAGAAAGCTTAAGGCAAAATGAAGAAGTCATTTGCAAGAATAGAGGGCTAAAACATGTGGGATTTTCACTTAAAAACACTCTAGCATAGTTAAAACTATACACTAGTCTGTTATGGCTTGGCCTGGAACAGCTTTGCATTTATTTTCTTCTCTGGACTTTAGCAGCAGCTTGCCTGAACCCACATCTCCAGATTCTGCAACAAACCAGAAGGGGCAGGGGAAGCATCGGGAGGGGAGTCAAAGGAGGGTTCTCATCTTGTTCTGCTGATAAATAAGCTAAGAAGTGATGGGTTTGGGGCACTTAAGGCCACCCAATGTATGTTTCCGCATCTAGGTTAACTCACTGTAGCAAATCTAAGTAGGTGCACTGCCTTATTAAAGCAGGATAGGCCCACAGTTACCCCTAGTGCAATTACTGGGGTTTTCATCAAGAAAGCTTGGATGTGGTGGGAGAGGACTGTGTGAACAGGTAGAGAGGATGTTGCCTACAAATGCATCAGAAAAGACTTACGTAGGGTATGATCAATGTAACTTGAAACATGTGACAAACATCTGAGTCATCCTCTCTGTTTCCATCTTGGTCTTCAACAGTAAGACTGATGGAGTGTGGGGTAGGCATAGGAAAACTGAACAATGGGAAAAATAGCTAACCACCTCATGCTGTGGATATAAACAGATCAAATACAGCTCTATTTACATGCTGCAAATACTGTATTTACCTGGTAAGATACTTTAAATTCTGAAAGATAAAAAGGTTTCTCTGCAGAGATCAGATTTTTTGCCCTCAGAAACCTGATTTATACCAGCCCTAGGTGAGGCTGTGGTACGTGAAAAGGAGTAGGGAAAGAGGGAAGATTTCAGGGGTAAAGAGGAGAATAAATATTTTATTCAGGAAAAAAAGGAAAAAAAAAAAAAAGAAAGGAAAAAAAGGGAAAAAAGAAAGAAAGAAAAAAGAAGTTTTACACATAAACACAGAAAAAAAAAAGATACTGAATACTAGTATTTTTTGGGTGCTTTTCCTGTTAAAAATGAGTAATCTGCCTAGAGCCATGGGTTAAAATCTAGGCAGGATTGCCTTTGCCCTGCATCCTCAATTTTCATCTCCATGGGAATAGATTAGTGCTAAGCAGCACACACTACAGCAGGAAACAGTCTCAGTGTGTGCTGTTCCTCTGAGCCAGAGCATTTCCTTTCTCAGTGCACTTCTATGATCTACTTAGCGTTTCTTTTTATATGTTCAGCAAAGCCTTCTGCATTATTTCAAACACATGATAAAGCTCCAAATTGTATCGTTTATGTAATCTAATTTGTGCTCCTCGCATCTCTCAGTAGGAATGTATGTATCCAAACAGGCTTTTTCAGCTTTCTGTGCTTTGACTGTCCATATGCTCTTTTGCTTCTATCCTGGATGAATTCTGTAAGTAAAACAATAAGAACCAACAGATTAGATGCTCAAATCGAGGCAGTGTATTTCTATTTTTTTGCGGAATACTGATCAGACCTGCTTCATCTGACACAGCTACTGAGGTCATCTTTCACTTGAATTAACATAAAATTAAGATGAGTAAATCAGTGGTGCATATGTTGTTTAGATGAGTTACCGCTTAAGTCTCTCAGCTAGCCAGACATATGGATAAGCTAGGCACAGATTAAGCAGGTCTGCACTGACATTAAAATGCTATTCTTGTGATAAATATTGCAGTACAAACAAGTATATTTTAAATGCAACCCTGACTACATTCATTTTCAGGGTAATATTGATGAAATCCTGGGGCTGTACTGTATGCTTCGTGCATTAGTCCAAGATTTGTCAGCAAATGCCAATGAAAAGCCACAAAGTATACAAGTTAGATTTCTTTCAATTGTCTCTCTAAGCAGACGTGGAAGAATTTTATCACTTTTCATATTTGAATCAGTAATTACTCGAATAGCAACTAATGATTTGGAGCTTTAGATGTGTCCTGGGTAGAAATCTGAAGGAAGTGAATTGTTGAAAAAGTCATGGAGTCCAGCCTCCACATGTCATTTCTTTATATTGTGTTGAAGTCAGCACCAACTATTGCAGTAGGTCTTCTATTTTTTTTCTTCTGATCTGTAGGCTGCATTAGGAGCCTGATAGAGTCAGGTGCTCTAAGAACTCTGAAATTAAGAAAAAGCTGGCAAAGTCACTAGGGACCTTCTAAAATACATATTTAGGGCCTTATTGTTTACTGGGCAAAATGTGCACCTGTACAGGATATTAGCCCCCTGCTCTCCTGTGGCTCAGAGAAATCTGCTGTCAGGGATGCATGTTGGCCCAGGGGAACTGCTCCATGCGTTGTGTACTGCATTCTTTGTAACTTCATGGTTAACTTCTCTGCCCAGACCTTCAGTAATAGACCCTGACTGAGAAGAAGAGAGTTTATAGCTTGCTCATGCTTTGCCTGGCTTTTACTAATGTCATTGGCTTCAGAGGTGCACGCCTCTCAACTGCAAATATACATATCTGTTACTCCTTGTAGCCTTGTGTTATTTCAAAGTGACATTGAGCTACTGACCTGTGTTTCTAAACTGAAGCGTGGTCGATGACCATGTTTTATCCTGTAACTTTTGCACAACTCTGAAATTGCAGCATCAACAGAGAAATGTATCAGCAAAAATTTTGATTGCATTCATAGGCTAACTGCAAGTTAACTCCATATCAATCAAAGGGTTTGTCTGCAGTGATGTAAATTTGCATTTGTTTTAAAGAATTTGCATTTATGGTGAAAAACTATCAAATCTACTCTTGGTTTCTGAAGCATACTGCTTTATTTTGTTCTGCTTTATACATATATTTATGTGCAATGTCAGGAAAAAAATACTTTCCTGCAGTAGGCTAGGAAAAGGATCCACTGAGACTATGAAGCCAGCATTTCAGCTTCTTTCCCCTGAGACTGAAATATAACAGCAAGTGAAGTTGTCAATTACTTTTAAAGCAAGCTGTTTATAGGCTATTATTCCCAAGGCTTTACTTGCTTGCTTCCTTTGCAAGTAAGATGATGGAGACAGCTCCCCTATTAAACAATCTGTCACCGTCCTTCTTGCTGAGTCCTTACCCTACATCTTACCCCAAACATTCTATCTTCAGCTTCTGCCTCAGTCCATTTATTTCTCAGACCGAGGCAATCTGCTGCAGACTGGTGGCCTCGTGATCTCATCTATCGCTTATGGACGTGAGAATTACATAGTGAACTTAGCATCCAAAAGTTAGAATCAGACAGACGTTTTGCTTTCAGTTGTTTCTTAGATTTGTTGCTTTGTGTTTTGAAGAGCTCCATGATCTAATCATCACTTTGAAATAAAAAATGTCTTCTTGTCTTCCTTATTCAGGCTAACTAAGGACTTTTGAGGACTGAAAAACACTGAGTTTCATAAAAGTCACAGGACTTGCTAGAAACATTTTGATGACATACATTGCCTTTGTGAGGAAAGATAAGAAAGCTGGAAAACACAGAATTCTCTTTTAGTCCTAATTTCCATGAAAAGATGAAATCCTATGATGTTCCTTTTTACTTGTTACTTTGTTGATGTTACTTTATCACTTTGTTTGATGTTACTTTATCACTTTCACATGCACTGACATATAGCCTAGGAGAAGGAAGGTATGATGATATTTTGTGGGATGGATCAGGGGATTGATTCTCAATGATGACAAAGAAGCAATAATCCCATCATACAAGGGCCAGGTAAAGCAACACCTGGAGTTTACTGCTGATCAGTGAAAATGAAATTACAGGGGAACAACTGAAGACTACAGGAATTGACAAATGCAAGAAGAGTTTGTCCTAGCAATAAAGATGAGCAAGCCAAGTTATTTATTCGTGAAACAAAGAATGGGTATAGAAAATATTGCTCTGTAAGAATATGTCAGCTTAAGAGGCAGAGGAGCTGTTTAAGCTAAAGAACAGTACTTGCTTTGGGGAAAACAAAGAGACCTGGTGACACATAAACTTGACTGAAAATGAGAAGGTGCTTTGGAGTCTTCTCAGGCATAAAGCTCTGGGATAGGTTTTGATGGGAGATATAATTGCAGAAATCATAGCTGTTTAAAGAAGTTTGGTATTTTCATGACTTGGTTTAAGCAGTGCAGTTGCCTGTAATAACTGGGGATGAGTCTCGTTAACCTAGGAGTTCTCTTCCGCAGTTGAATACAAGAATGACATTTGAGTCAATAATTAATGACATTAATGGTAACTTAAAATAGTTTCTGAGGAAGGTGTGTATGATACAAAGATGTATATGTTAATTAATGTTGTACACAATGCAATAAAGCCACTCAGTAGAGACAAATACTCTAATTCTAAGTGAAATTGTATAGTATTAATATATTCCTTGAGTTCAACCCATTTAAATAGGCCACCAAATTGCTCTATTCGTGGACAAAGCACCAGTGCATTTGACTCTGTTAGAAAAACTGTGCCTTGAGTCATCAGCCTGCCTGATGTGTTTTTCTTTCCTTTCTATTTTCCTTGTGTTTTTGTTACCATAGTAACATCCAATATGCATTTTTTTATTTTTCAGTTGTTCAGTTTCAGAGGAATTTTAGAAAACTCACAGGAATCAAAACAAAATTCAAGCCAGGGAAAGCACAGCTGAAGCATTATGGGGGAAACTCCAGATAACTGATGTCAGCGTGGGAGATGGCAGAGCTCGTGTTTGGTTATCAGCAAGAAGTGATGAGGCTCTGTAGCTGCTGCTTGGTTTCTGTTCCACTAAATCTGTACCATTTTAACAAAAGGTAGTAAGCTTTGTTGAGTTATTTATTTATTATTACTGTGACAAAGGCTGGGAATTGGAAATGAATGTCTGCTGTCAGAGCAGGAATGGTCCGAAAGCCTGTGAGGTCAGCAGACCATTTTCCTCTGCTGAAGTGAGCTGGATCAGTCTGCTTATCTCTCATCACTCAGAATGGTTTCAAATGAGGGAAAGAGGCCACAGAACCCAATCTTTCTATGTGAGACTATGGAAAGAAAGTCGGCAGTGTTTATTATGTGAAAGAAACAACTAGGCACTCTTCTGACCAAAACATCTAACTGAAAGTTGTCAGTAGACATTAGAGAATGGATTATCATCAGAGAAGAGGGAGTTAATGCAGGAATAAAGTGAAGCAAACAAGCTGAATAATCAAATCAGAACTATAAGTTGTTAAGGAAAATGGCATCTGGCTTATGATATTCTTGTAGTAAATTCTGCCTTTGATTTAACCTTACCTGCTACAGTTGTACAATGCTGAGTTATATCACTATATCTGTTAGGGAGAATTACTTCATGTAATATGATTCTATATCTACTGCAACTAGAAACATGATTTAAAAACACCTGTGAGGGGAAAATAAAATCCTGTGTACCTTATTCTTCAAATCCGCAGTATTTGATAATGCTTGTAATTATATGATAAGCAATACTACTTTTATTTATTTCATTTTTTCACATTAAAAAAAAAGCCTGCTAACGTTATTTATGAACTAAATTCCCCTTCTTTCACTTAACCCTGTAGATGGTTGATTTGGTTTGGTTCGGTTTGGGTTTTTGTTTTTTGAACTTTATTTTTTTTTTCTTATTTTTTTTTCTTTATTTTTTTTTATTTTTCTTTTTTTTTTTTTTTGTTTTTTGAACTTTTTTTTTTTTTTTTTTCCTAATCAAAAGGATTTCTACTTCTCTTATAAGCAAATCTTCTGTTAAACAACTCAGCCTGGAGAAAAATGGCTTTAATCTCAGAGACTGCATTAAACTTAGGAAGTAGCCCAATCGATTAAGGTGAAGGTCAGGGAAACAGATGATTAGCGCAAAGAATGGGCTGCCTACTGTACAACAGGACTATAAAACAAACCAAAACAAAAGCCCATCAGAATACATCAAGCTAGAACTTTGTGAATGGAATCCTCTTCAGATAGTTGAATAGTCAGTTTTGTCCTGCAGTTCTTCCTCCTTTTTTTCTGCCTCCTGTCTCCCTTCTCTTTCCCTGCCCTTTTCTTCAGGCAATAAGCAAAACTACCCTGTAGAAAGATTGGTGGGCCCCAGCTGACTAATGTGTCAGGTTTTTCAATGCCTGCAAATACCTTGTGCTGACATGTATGTGATGCAAAATGAATATTCCTCTCAAATTGGGGAGAAATGTACCCTATCACAATCTATATATCCACCTTCTATCTCTATATGTGTATAACAACAATTCTAGTATACAGTTTCTAGCTGATTTTTATTTTTTTAGCGTAAAGAGTAGAGGAGAAATTGGGGGACAGGTTTGAAAATTGGAGGAGTGAATAGCCACAGTGATTGAGGACTTGGTTTAGATCCTAGAGCTTAATAATAGTTAGGGTTAATGGTCTGAGGTGATTAACTAGTTCCAGCCAGTCATTAATCTGCAGGAGGTGTCTTTACCCTCGTTCATTATTTCTAAGAAATGACACCCTAGCATTTTGCTTGAACTTTGTTCTTTTCTTGTTGACAAATGAATCTGAAAACAAATGTGGTGGAATGAGAACCTGTGGCACTTGTCTGGGGCTCGTATCATGAGCTGCCCTGCAACTGGGGGAGCAGGCTGGGGCCTGACAAAGCTGGCAGAAATTGTGTTCCTAATTCTGTTCTTAAGTCTGATTTTCTGTTCCTTTTCTCCCTGGGTGTATATTGTATACCTACAGATTCTCAGCGCTATTGAAAATTAGGCCACTTATTAAATTGTATGTGGATGTGAATCTCATCCTCATGCTTTAAAGTCAAGGATGCTAATTCTTATACTGATGTTTCCTCTGTCCAGCTCCTTTCACTGATCTGGAGGGAATTTGCAGGAGCTGATGGTTGGTTTTTGATCACAGTCCCTGTGCTGGCATCAGCCACATGCAGACCTTGACAACCCACTTCAGTGGAGATGAAAACAAGAGCAGCAAGGGAATTATCACCACAGAGGACCCAAAGCACACAAATGCACACAGTTATTAAGCTAAATCTGGAGAAGTCATCAATCATTTTGAAAGGAGGCTGTTTGGTTCTTTCCTCACAGTCCAATTGGGCCTGACGCTGGCCTGATACCACTTTATTTCTGTGCAGGCCCATCACAGTCTTGTTCTGATACTTTGTCAAAAAGATCAATGACATATTAAAAAAAACCCCAAAAAACAACACCAAGACTCCAGCAATGTTAGTGTATATGAAGGGAATGATGGAGGGGAAAAGCAGAATAAAAAGAAGGCTTAAAGGTTTAAAGGCACAGGTCTTTTAAATGCTAATTTAAATTCATTCTACTGTTGCAGGGCCCTTTGTCGCCTCCACAGAGGCAAGTGCACAGTGACTGACACATGCAATTACACTGCTCGATAAAATACATTAGAAAAGCCTAGCGGTATCTTTTATTTGAAATACTAAATCTGCCCTTCCTTTCCCTTTTATATCACAGCTGCATAAAAAAAGCAAAAAGAAGGGAGAAAGAAAAGAAGTGAAGAACTACAATTCATGACAAAAAGAGGAGGAATTCTCAGGACACCTTGCTGCAGAGAAAGCATTGGAGGTAACAATGTCTGTTGCTGATAAAGAAAAATAGCTGGTGAGATTATCCTGGCCTCCAGAATTAAGCTAGGCTTGGTGCAGCGTACTTGGTGTTGCTGTCATATAGGAACCTATCATGTTATCAGAATGGATATATACATACAGGACAGGGGCTGTGCTGTACACAGGGCTGCTGATGGCCACTCCAGTGCCCTGTTTTTAAATGACCAAATTTCACTCACGCAGAACAGATTTGTTTTGTGAGTCAAGAGGTTTTTAAAATTATGCTCTAAAACCAACGCTGCCTGTAACAAGCACTGAATTATTCCTAGTATAGTGAGTCAGACAGGATAGAGCAGTGTATTTTTTCAGGTGCACAATTCAGAAAGACTGAGAATATGCCTGAGCTTTTACAGCCTGCTCCAAAGCCGTAAGCCTCAGAGCCTGCTTAAATAACTGCTTTAGACCTGATCTGCCTGCTGCTGTGATTAAAGATTACAGTGTAAATAAGTCTAGTCCTAATGCCGAAGATGTCAGAGAGGATGGTGGATAAAGGCCTGCTTGCACTAGCACACGTCCAGGCATACAGGACTGGGGTTCCCAGCTTCCAGCTGACCCAAGTGCTCCTGTGGCTCAAAGGTCCCATCAACCCTTGCTCTAAGGACCTGTTATGCCCAGGATGTACTTCCCCATGGCTTCTGTAGACGAGTTCTCAGCAGCACTTCTGTACTGACTGTCCCTCATGGTCATGTAAGGGCTACCATCTGCTGACATTTGGGCCATCGATTAGGCAAAGATAGTTTGATGCTCTTCAGAGTGGTGAACACAGTGGTGGTTATGGGATGGAGGATGTTAGAAAGAGACATGGGGATAAAAGTACTTTTTGATCTCGTTCCCCATCCACTGTTTTTATCAGCTTCCCTCTTTTCCATTAACTGCATGAGCATACCCTTTTATCAGCTTAGAGGCCTTAAAGTACAGAATTCCATATGTGGATTAAGGGCAATGTGCAGCTCTAAGCAACTCATCCCAATGAATTCCTCTTTGGAGTGAAGTCATAGAGGAGAGCTGCTTTGCTTTTCTGTGTCACTTACAGAAATATCAGATAAATAGATGCAATTTGTCAAAAACCCAGTCAGAGTAATGCATTTCTGCCTCAATACAGTATTTCCCCTGGAGTTTAAATAAGTTTACTTGCACTCAATACAAGAAATCAGAGTATGTTTACTTTCAGCTACACAACTAAATCCATGTCAGCCTATTTTGTATGAGAAGTTAAATGATTTAATAATGGCTTTCTCAAAATACTTTCTTATTTTCTGGATGTTGGAAAAGACATGGAATGCATCATTTTATTCTTGCTTTAGCTATGCAAATTACCTCACTGATAAATTAAAATTGATATTTCAAAGCTGTAGTGTATTATAGCCTGATGGCACAAAGCCCTTATCATTCAAGGCAGTATTTAACTCTGAATAATATATTATGCTAGCTCTCTGAAATTGTTATGATGAGATTTTAATGCACCATAAAACACGTCCTGTGATCTTCAGCTTATTAATATGTCAGTCTAACTTATGAATCTAACATATATCCTAAAAAGCAGTAATTTTGACAAAATCTGCCCTCATATAGAATATTTCTTTTACTACATTTCATATGTGGATTTGTGTGTAAGTACAGAATCTGCAATATATGCATAAAAGAATTATTGTTTTTATCCTGCATGTGTAAAAGCTTATCACTGTGAGATCACAGCTGTAATTGAGAACCCTAGATTCTCAGAATTTAATCAGATTTATTTATTAAATAAACAGTATTGTTGGCAAAGCAGCTATGATACTGAAGCAACGTGTGTGAATCTGATCTTGGTTTTAAATTTGGACTGCCAGGTTGTTGATGTTTGATATTAGTTTAGAGGTAACTATTTTATTTTGGCAGTTTTGAGGCAATTCCAGCTAATCTTGAACTGGAGGAGGACAGGAAAGAACAAAGCGCAGACTCTTGCAGCATGGAATTTATGCAGACGGTAGCAAAAGGAGAATTGTGAGTCACTGTCTCCAGTCATGTGGGCTGGGTAAGTCATCTTTATATCTGCTCAGTCATAGGGGTGCTCTGGGCTTTGTGAGGACCACAGTGACGTACTGCTGACACAAGGTAGTCAGCTAACCATTAAACTCTTCTGGGGCAAAGCAACATGACCATCATACCACTTCTTTTTTATGATGACCAAAGTGAGACAAAGAAGCTATCAGAGGGATTTTGCATCCTCTAAGATCGTTCCTCATCTGTAGAGGAATGTTCTGCAAGACTTACAGCTGTACTACCATGGAGCAGTCAGCTTAACACTGCATACACTCATCACAGCTGGAGTAAACACTCCAGGGCACTGTTCTTTTCAGACTGCAGTTTAGCAAATAGAAGTCCCAAATCAAAGTGTATTTTCCCATTTGTGTCTATTAGTCAAAATTTTGTAATCCTGGTCTTTTATTTTGATGGAATTTGATAGGTTCCATATGAAAAACAATTTTAGAGGCAATCCTTGTATTTTCTGTTTCTTTCTTTCTTTCTTTCTTTCTTTCTTTCTTTCTTTCTTTCTTTCTTTCTTTCTTTCTTTCTTTCTTTCTTTCTTTCTTTCTTTCTTTCTTTCTTTCTTTCTTTTTGTGAGAATGGATAGCTCACATCAAGATTAGAACATTCTTCACAACAAACTAAATAGTCAATGCATGTGTTATTACTCGTGTTCTGAATATTCTTTAGTACCTAGAAAGCTAGTAACTGTCATGTATTTTCTTTCAAAATTAAGGAGATTGTTAAGGTAAGAAAACTGGGAAAGGCAAAAATGTTCTTATTTAGTTCTACAAGTTTACTAGTTAAAGTGATTTGGACCAGAAAACTGTAGAGAAAAGCAATCTTCATTTGAAGCCAATTGTTGCTTTGCTGCCAGATGACGTTCTTTCTCTACCTATGTACTAGAGGTAGTATCTTAACACAGTAGGCTATTGTGAAATAAAAATGAAGCAATAGGTGTCCTTGCATGTGCACATTTTCTGTTTTTCATTCAAACAGATTTGGCAACTTCCATGCTTACCAGAGTAAGGATATATTCTATTTTATGTCATACCAAGTTTTCAGCTGGTGTTAAAAACACGATGATTGGAGGCTCTGCTGAGATCTGTATTTACATCACTTGAAAACACATGCTTGCATTTACCTATCTAAACACACCTACAGCTATCTAATCCAAATCTTTCACATTTAGGTGGTCTGTTTTATAGAACTTGTAATTGCAGCCTGCAGGAACTGCCTTTGATTATCCTGATTATACGCTGGCAATGATCAGAGATGCCATTTTCTGATTTTAAAGATGTAACAAAGAGAAAAAAAAATAAAATGAAAATAATGGCCAGATGTAATGCTGAAGGCGCAGTAATTGAAAGGAAGAACAATATTTTGTAGTATATTGCAAAAGAGATGGAGGCTGTGCAGTTTTAAAGGAGAGGTTACAGGCATAAGAAAAATTTCAATTCAAGGCCAGCAGTGGCCACCTGTGGTAGAGAAGATGCTTGTGAAGAAGAGGGAACAAGAAGTATAATGCATGGATAATAGGCTTCATAAAGAGAAGATTCAATAAAGCAGCAGCTGGAGAGACATCTCAGTGCTACATCAACCTTTGTTAGGTTTGTGCTGCTGTTTGTTGCTGCTCTCCTCATTGCTACTGAAAAAAAAAAAATCAAGGAGGGACAGTACTTAGAAAAATTAGATTGCATTTTCCCTTTGCTAGGAAATGCGCTTTTTGTTCAGTAGATAACAGAAAAACTTATATATTATCAAAAGGGGTTGTGTATGTTTTCTTTCATAAAATAAATCTCCAATGAGTCTTTTTCATACAGATTTCAGAGAAGTAGTTTGTTTGTTTGTTTTCTAAGGAAACTCACAAAGACTTTTTGTATCCAAAGCAGGGGGTTTTCATATGCTCATAATGACTGATCTACAAGAACTGGATATAGACAAGCATAAAAATATTTATAGGCAGATGATTTATCCTGTGTTATTGGCACTAGGCAACTGCAGACTAATGGCGGTATATGAAAATCTGTAAAAGTCTAGTCATCACCAAAGAGTTCTGTGCTAATTAGCAGATACAGGTGGATTGCTCTTGAAATGAAGCATATAAAGAATTTCAAAATTCAGATCTCCCAAACTTCAGTAAATAAGAATAATGCTCTATAGATTTTTGCAAAAAAAGGGACAGATTTCTTAGCTCTAATGTTTGGCATAACTACTGAAGGTTTAGGAATGCACTGGCACCAAGGCCCAAGTCAGGGCCTGGGAAGATGTGGGTACAAACATGTTGGACAGCAGTGCCTACTTTGGCCCTTACCTCACATACCAGCCAGCCTCCCTTTACCATCCAGGCTTCAGCATCCAGGCATGCTCTGAAATTATCTGAGGCCCTGACTGACCTCAAGGTGAAACATTTTAAATCGGTGAACATAAGCTTTGTAGAATTTATCTCCTTGTATACTTTCAAGCATATTTCATTGACACGGTATCAAACCCCAAACCAACTAACCAGTCTCCCTACACAATCAAGGGAGTTTTGTATTTAAGGCAAAAGTGAACTGGGAAATTATTGTTTAGGGTGACAACAAGGAAGATGTGAATCACAGAATATTTCCATCAAGAATTTGTTGACAGTTTGGAGATGGCAAGCAATTCAGTGACTAAGTGAGAAGTCTGTTATTCTTCTTTGTTGTATATTATTTGGGAAGTGTGATTTTTCTTTATATAATTTCTGAGTAATAGCAGAGGATAAAGGATCATTACCATATTAGAAGGATCTTTCAGACTTCGTGAAGTGAAAGATGAGATCTCAGATAAACGTTCCTAATGAAGGAAACGAGAACACTTACAGGGCAAGAAGATTTAAAAAAAGAATGTAGATTTGTGTTATTGAATGAACAAATGCTTCTAAATCTTTTATTTCAAGTGTGACCAAAGGGTTATCTATCAAAGTAGGACTGTCACCCGTGCAAGTCTGAGTGCAAGATGAGGAAGCTCTTACATATTGGAGAAGGGCTGGAGACAAAGTCCTCCAGCTGTAGTTTGAAAAGGAAAAATGTTTCTAAATTGAATCCAAATGAGATATTGTGGACTAACTTTTTTTTTTTTTTTTTTTTTTTTTTTTTTTTTTTTTTTTCCTTGTGGCATGTTACCTCAAGCCATAGATTCAACCCACAAGAAAAGACAGCCAATAGTATGGACTTCACTTTATCCACATCTGATAATAGAACAAGGTTTCAGCAGAGACATTTACAAAACATTTTGCTCAGCTGTCACTAATACTTGGTCAGGGAAATTCTTCAGGGAAGTTTCTACATGAAACTGACGCATCATGTAGATGACTCAGTTATTAAAATGTCACTATTCCTTTTCAGTGAACAGCGTGGTAATATGGACAAAGCAATTTGGATTATTAAAAAACAGGAATCATTGGAGTCAGGCATCTACATTTAGAGCAGAGATGCTGGCTATCATGTTCTAGGTAAAGTGAAGTCTGAAACACTACATTTCTTTCAAGGTTTAGAATGTACATCCAATTGGTCAACTAATTTTCCCCTCTGTATAGCAAGCAATTATTGTCCTGAATGCTTAATGCAGTTCCTACATGGTGTATTTGCATGTACATTTGCATGCTTCAAGGGTATTGCAGGATGCTTAAACCACTAATTCTTAGATGTGAGCATGATCCCATCAACTTGCCAATATGGTGAGATTATGAGTGCAGCTCCAGAAGTAATGCCTTCTATTTTATGATGTTGAACAATGACAGAGGTGGTTGTTGGTTGTATGGCAGTAAATATTGAATCTTCCCATCAATATTCCACCACATTTTGTTGCTGTGTGACAGCTGGCAGCCAAGGGGCAGTGTAACAGGGGTGAATGAAAGATCCTAGGGACTACATATGATGAAAGAAGTTTCTTTCACTGTTGATTGTTTTTTTTTTTTTCACATAGGAATCATCTCCTCCCTTCTCAGATAGCCAAAAATGATCCTGCTTTTGCAGGATCCTAAGCAATGATAACTAGAGAAGGGAAAAAGCATATATAAGTATATTGCTGGATACTTTTGGAAAAATGCTGAAATAGAGTCTGAGAGGTCCTCTCTGGTCAAACACAGATGCATGAGCTGTAAAAGCGTGGTGCGGGCTATAACACAGCATGCATAAATAATCACACTTTTATTAAAAAAAATATGTCGCTCCTCCACAACAAAGGTCAAGAAGAACACTTCTTCCACCTCCTAAGCACATGCATGGTAATCTTCCTGAACACACAGCAGTGTTCCTCAAAACACATCATTCATCCTTAAGCAGTGAGGCCTTATAGAGCAGCTGCTCCCTAAATTCACCAGAGGAAGATGATTAAGCCCTTGTATGGCCATGGTATGATGCACAGACCTCTCGGTGCTCTCTCAGCATGCTGTTTGCAATTTGAGGTGTCAGTGATTAAAAGTCAATGTGAGATGGCTATTCACAGTTCAGCACTGATCTGCTGGTGTAGTAAGTCCTATTGTCATCAAAAAGGTGACAAAAGAACTGGGAGTCTTTGGGGATGCCATGAGCCCTTCACTCTGGTGAAAAATTGAGTTTGTTTCCTTATACTTATTTTTGCACCCTCTCCTTCTCATCTTACATTTCTGTCTTGTCTTGGTTTCCCTGCCCCTTAGCCCTCTTTGTTTTCCTGTTTTGCTGCCTCAATTCTGCACTGGGATCCTTATTCCCATTGTCTGTTTTATCTCCACTCCCCCTTACTGCTGCAGGATGCTTCACAGTTGATATTATTACAAGATTAGTAATACTCCCAAGACTGTACAGTGTCCCACATGTTGCTAATTGAGGCCTTCCATGCTTCCTGTATAAAACTGCAGAACAAACAGAGCAGGAACAGATAGGGACTCCAATGACAGTAGCGTAATAACCAACTGCTATATGGAGTGTGAAGACTCTTTTCAAAGAGGGACATTTTCCCCTGTATTAGTGTTTTCAGTGCTCCTTTCCCCATCCTACCCTGCCACAAAGCACAGACACAGATGTGCCCCACATTCTGGGGAGGGCACCTGGTTATAGCCTAGATGGACTTGGAAATTATCCCCATGTGCCATTCCATCATCCCCACCATGCAGAGATGCTAATGATAGATATGCTGTGTACCCAGAGGCAGCAGTAGTATTTTCACAGCGTGATATCCTTGGTCTCCTGTAGCAGCTGTGTCAGGCAGCCACTCTCTTTGCAAGAAGGTCTCTCAGAAATGAGCTCTGTACGTTTCTACCATAACCAAAATCCCAGAGGAGTAAACACAGTCAAGCTAATTTCTTTGGCCAAAGACAGGAAAGCTGAAAGGGTTGACTTGGCACAACTTTCCTATTGAACCCAAGTTAAGCGGAAGTGAGCTTAAGGCTAATAGTAATAATAATAATAATAATAATGATGATGATGATGAAAGTATGGAAAAGGAAGAAAATGGGGAAAGCTGAAGGCAATGTAGTGACAGAACTGATCACCACTTTGGAAGAGAATAACAGCTTTTCCATTTTATTTGTGCATGGTCTCACTTCTACACCTAAGGAGCCCACAACATCCTTTAGTAAGACCGGCACCCTAGTACAGAGGGATGTACAACTGAACCTGAGATAGCTTCCTTTGTATCTTCTCCCCTAGCCTGTGCTCCCTGAAATATCATGTTGTCCTGCAGCTGCTGTGCAGTATCTTAAATTTTTAGGCTCCCCTTAGAAGTAATTGCAGAAAAACACTTTCTCAGCTTTCAGGTTTGAATAAAGTACAAAATCCTAGAGGTAACATAGTTCTATTTTACTTGATGCACAAAAATGAGGCAAGTAAATAAGCCCTGATCTAGAATACCAATCAAAATTGACATGTACTGTATTTTTCCCATACTTTACCATTGTATTTCTGGGGTGACTTAACTGTTTTTTATCAGTAGCTTTTGTAAATTTATTATGGTTTTGTAGGAAACACTTTTCTTTCCCAATTCACATCTCATACTGCAAGATTTTAGGAATGACAGCACATCCAGAGCAATGTATTTGGCTCTAGAAGGAAAAAAAAACAACACAGATGATATATGAAATTACCCATGGCCTGTGTTTCAATAGTATCTGTACCTTTAACTGCTTCAATTTCTGGGGTCTGAATTAAGGCACTTGCCAAGAGAGGTCAGTATGTCTAAAAATGCAGACAGATTACTTTGGGAAACAGTGGCTCAGATGGTACCAAACTGGTTTGCTTTTATTGTGGAAGGGTTCCGGTATACGCAACATTTATATATGTTCTTGACATGTACCTTTACCTGTGCATACACCACTCTTGCTAAGATTAACTTGAAGTGTTTACAGATTGATCCCCACCCTTATAGGGGAAGCTCTACAAATAAATAGATGTGTTTTTCCTGTATAATATTTCATGTGGGATAAAGACTGAATTATGACTACACACCACAAAGCCTGGGTGCTTTTCTTAACAGTCTTCTGTGTTGTTTTAGAATTTTCAAACAAAGCAGGGTTGGGTGTAGGACTGTTATGTAAATAGAACAAGTTTACCTCACTCTGCAGGGGAATTTCACAGTCCTTGCTTTATCCACCTTATTTACTGAGCTTTATTTTTTTCTGTGGGTCTTCTGGCACTTTGCTGCTTTTCTGCATGTATCAATTTTGCAATAGGGCATCTTGCCTATTTCCCAAAAAACATTTTTACATTTCCATTTCATTAAAAAGAAAGTATTTTTTTCTCATTAAATCCTGAAGAAGGCAGAACTAATCAGCTGCGGAGTTTTAGCTTCACTGATTGATGTCATCTGTAAATTGTATTGGAAGGCTAATTCCTTTATTTGCACCAAAGGACTATAGAAATAACACAGGTCAAGGACAAAGATATATCCTGTGTGAGCAGACAGACTCCAACCAGAATAATATGTGAGTGGAACACTGACACTTGAATCTTTGTAACCAGTTCTGACCTGACAGATAGCAATAAGCCTCTCTGAACTGGGTCAGAGAGAGTGAAGGGTCAAAAAATTAATTAATGTTTTGCTGGAGCAATGTAATTTTGGTACTACTGAACCAGCAGTGATCCTTTCCTACTCCTGTTCTGAGCTAATATGCCCAGAAAGTTACATGAAATATGTATCTGAGCAGACCCTGAATAAAACACAAGAATGTTTTAAAACAGTATAGAATCACTCCTGATACAATCGTGAGCAAATCTTTAATTTTATTTCCACAGATAAAAGATTTCTATTATGTCAGAAGGGATGAAATGTGCAGTATCATAGAATCTTTCAATGACCTGGGACAATGATCATCTGGTTTCAACCTCCCTGCTATGTGCAGGGCCACACCAGATCAGGCTGCCCAGTGCCACATCCAGCCTGGCCTTGAATGCATGCAGGGATGGGGCATCCAAACCTCCTTGGGCAACCTGTGCCAGTGTGCCACACCCTCTGTGTGAAAAACTTTCTCCTAATCTCTAACCTAAACCTCCCGTCTTAGTTTAAAACCATTCCCCCTTGTCCTGTCACTATCCACCCTTGTAAACAGGCATTCTCCATCCTGTTTAAATGCTCCTTTCAGGTACTGGAAGACTGTGATGAGGTGCCCCTGGATCCCTTACTTCTCCAAGCTAAACAAGCCCAGTTCCCTCAGTGTTTCTTCATAGGAGTGGTGTGTCTCTTTTGGAAATCAGATGTGTCTAAAACATTAGCTCTTTGACCACAGATCTCACAAGTGTGGTGCTGGCCCTAGAGATTAAATGACTGTGGCTGACTACAACCTGCTGGATGGTGCCCTCTAAGTCTAAGTGGAGGGATCTCACAGTGAGCTGTGAAGTGCTGAACCAAAAGGTTTACCCTAATACAAACACTGGACCCCCATCTTTCTCCTCCCCCAACCATTATACATGGCAGTTGTAGAACACATTCTTCCTGTTCTTTTTATCCATCCACCTTGTAGTGTCAGCCTCCTTTACTGTTTGGTCCTCAAGTATGAAGGGACTTGTATTGCTCTATGTCCATGCAGTGGTGCCTCCCAGATGAGAGGAGCCATTCGGCCGGCTGCACTGGGCTGGAAGGGTATGGGATGGTGGCAGTGCAGGTAAACATGGCTCTTCTGCAGGATGACCCACTTCACCATTCTGTGTGGAAATGAGTTATGGAGATAATTAAAAGGATTCCTATGTCTTGCTGCTTTCATAAAGCAACTCCCGGAAGCTCGTTTATATTCTTGGCTTGTGCCTCTTTCAAATTTCTCAGTAGAAATTCAAGCCAGGAAATACCCTGCATCAATAAAAGGTTGCCATGTAACTCTCAGGTATGCACTTTTGCTTCTGGTCCTCAGGGCTGGATGATTTGCAGTAGAAGAAAGAGTAAAGCTGGACAAATTCAGCAACCCTGTGACAAATCCAAGTTTCTTTGTGCTGTGGAGTTGCCCATGAAACACTGCTTAAGAGGTCAGTGCTGGGAAGGAGATAGAACAGTGCTGACGGGGCCAAGAGGAAATCAGGACAGAAGGTTAGGAATGTGATCTCAGGGTGCAGGTGATGGCTGTGTGGAGTAGGACTACGATGCAGTCTCAACACAATGAGCAACATGGGGAAAACTGAGGGGAAGTGTACTTGACTTTTGTTTTCTGGCCCTGTGGGAACTTCCTGATGACTCAGGGCTGGTTTGGAGCTGGGGGGTGTGGGTGTCTCAGAGACCTGAAGGCCTGCTGAGCAGGGAGAATCTGCAGTGGCAGCTAGCACAGCCTCTGGGTGGCCAGATGAAGCCTCACAGCAGTTCTGCAGCCCATCCTCTCATGGTGAACGCATCTTCCTGATTACATATGATCACTTGAGACCAGCTGAGAGGGTTTTATGCATTTGTTGACTTTTATGCTATTTGCATGAACACATGCTAGCCTGCAACGTACTGTGATTAATGGCCAAGGTATGTGACGTTCATAACTGGGTGTTTGAACAATGACTGTGGCACAGAGCACAGAAAGGAGTCCTTGTTTGGGTGCCAGAGGTACCGGATCCACACCCCAGGCCCTACACCATCATGGTTTGCTTTATGATGCTACACCAAACCAGTGCCACATATTGGTGTGTGCACAGGCAGGTACACACCAGACTGAAGTATACATGTGTGTGACTTATGCTTACACAGAAATACATGCTCGCAGCAGTGTCTGAGATGCTTTCAGTCCTCTCTCCCAGCAGGCGTGGGAACAAGGCTCTGCAAATACTTGTGGGAGGAGAAAGTAAATAAAAAGTGCTCAGGTGTGTTGCTGGTTGATGTGCATCCTCAGGTGTTCCATACAGCAAATCAGTGTTGTAGTTGGGATGCTCTAACACAGCTTGTCATCTCTGTCATCAGCTACTTTTAAATGATAAATAATTAATGTCCACATAATGGTTTAGTTCACAATTTCTAAATATTTGTTTGGCAAATACCTTCATTTCCAGGGCCCTGTTAACTGATGAACAATCAATCTAACAACTGTTTCTGCCCTGTTATTTTAAGAAATGCTTTTAGATACTGTATCCACTTGCAGTCATAAGCCACAAATATTTCCTTTAAAGGCTTGAATTGGAGATGTGCTTTAAGTTTCCTTTCCAAACTGGAGCAAATGTTTTAAATGCACTTACATTCCCTGTTGCTGTAAAAGCTGGCTGTTTCAGCACACTTGGGTCTTACTGCAGCTGAGAAATGAAGCTTTCTACCCAAATCGGGAAGGTTTGTTTTCCTTTCTTTTCTTCCCTCCCTCCATTCCTCTTTTCCTTCCTCCCTCCCTCCCTCCCTTCCTTCCTTCTCACCACTTGTCTCTTTTGCTCTTTTTTTTTTTTTTTACTCCCCCCAGAGCTCATAGCTAAAAAGTTGGAATTATCTGAATCTCTGAATCTCTGGCAAAAGCTTTGTTTCCCTGCTTTATTGCTAGCCTGGCTCCATTCAAGTCAGATAAGTTCCACATTTTGTGCCCTGCTAAAACTGGACTAGCTCCTGAACTGCCCCTACCTCCTACCACGTGAGTCAATAGGAGACTACAGAATTCTACAGAAAGGGATTTATTTTGTGCATGGTCAGATAACACATTATTTGCTTAGATGACAGTTCCTGCAATTATGGCTTTGCAAGTAGGCATATTGTAGTTGGCTGTTCTTTACCTGGAATAAAACCAGTTGGATTCATAGCTGTGACAGTACCTTGGGATTAAAATGATGTCCTGCAGTTTAAGCATCTGTGTTCTGAGGAGGGGTATGGGAGCATATATTCTAAATGGGAAAAGATTAGCAAGCAATATCTCCTCTGTAATCAGCTTTGGAAACAACAATAATAAATCTCACTTGCTTGATTATTTGAAAGGCTCTAGTAAATATTTGAATCAAATAAGATGATGCATCTATAAACAAATGAAAAGGCAAGAGTTCATTTGACCTTGTCTTCAAGAAGTGATAGAAGCTAAACTCTTCCTCCTGTGCCTCTTTGCCTTTGATTGACCCAGTTTCCATCTGCTTACCATATTTTTGCTGTATGCACCCTGACATAAATAATGTCTTGCTGACAGGGCCAGATTTGGATTCTGCGGTGCTTTGTCCTCCTGACCCTACTGGGGCCTTGTCAGTGCAATCTGCTTTGTCAGATGTTGGGCTACTTAACACTGTTTCCCTGGTTTTAGATCTCTATTGTCTGAAGACTGAGTCTCCTTAAAAATCCAAACACACCAGGAAAACCAATTTTCATCTTCTCTGTTGTCTTTGTACCAATAAGCAAAAGAGTCTCCCAAGCAGAAGAGCTCTGAAACTGCAATCGCCACTTTGTTGCTTTTGCAAATGCAGAAACACTTCAAATTGCCCAAGCTGTACTGAGTCCCATCTGGTTATTATAGGAGAGTCTGAAAGGAGAAAAATTATATTTCTCCTTGATTTACTGAAGTAGTCCATTCTATGCATTGAGTACTTTTCTAACAGTGTGTAGAAGTCATGTTGAAAGAAGACATGGAATTCTTGTTAAGAACAAAACTTAGTAAATATCTTGCATGCACAGGACAACAGGACAATTCCGAACACTTTTCTGAAAGCTTTATATAATTCAAACATAGGCAACATTGTTCTACCCTTATATTATTGAGGATCATTGCATTAATAAAGAGGAATTATTTTTGTTTTCAAAAGTATTGATAGGTAAAAAAGGCTGTAGTATACAAATACGAACTCATATTTGTGTGTTGTTCGGAGTTACTTCATCGCACTCTCACCAGCTGCAAAACAGAAATGCAGGATTAACGTGAGAACTGGAACAACATCAGCACCAGAACAAAATGGTTGATAAAAAGATTATCATGACAAACACAACATTTAATAACACTAATTTAGCAGCCAAACAATTTTCTGTCTACCCTGGAGCAGGAGAAGGAAGCAAGGAAAATGTGGCTCAAGGAAGTGGCAGGATGCTGGGTGTTAATGCTCTGAGCTTGCAGATGGATTCTGGGTCAATTATTGGATTCATGGTCACAGCATTTTTCAAAATCACCAGATTTTGCTTACGCCGTGAAAATACAATTTTCCCCTCATTTGGTGATGAAGTAGCTCACAGCTAAAACAGAATGAGGGATCTCTGAAAGAGGTATATCAGCCTTACAGCACACCTCGTTCAACCAGCAACTGTGGAAGGAATTTAAAATCGGGCATGGTTTCATTATAAAACCCTTGGAACGGTTTTACAACTCTATTTGGGCGATTTTGTTCATGCTGAATAATTTCAGCCTATTTTCCTGCTGAAGATAATTATTTTCTCTTCCTATGTTAAAAAAGAGCTGGCAAAGTAATGCACACACTGACAGCACCTTTTATTATGAGTACATAGACTAAACTGCTGTTCAAAGCTAAGTTGTTTCCACTAAACACTTGAGTCTCATGTCCAGCAGTGCATGGCCATTGACACAAAGCACAGCAAATGCTCTGGACACAAACTAAAGAAGCTGAAATGTGCTTCCCCTGATGTAGCAGTAACATATTTCCCTGTGTGGACAGGAGGGAGGATCAGCCACTTGGTCAGTCTGCCTTCTGCTTGGCTGCATATTTTGACTAAGCTTGATACAGGAATCATCCTTAATACAGTAACTTAGATTCTGATTCAAAAGCAAAAAATAAATTTCATGATGTTACAAATGTGCTTAAGGTTGATAAACCGGTTCCCTTTCCAGAAACAAAACCCTGTAAAACAGCCTTCAAATTATTATTAAAAACAATAAAACAGTCCACTGAAAATTCCTTTCTGTTTGTAACTGAGGTTGCTTTTGAGATCATTTACAAAGCTGTGGTTAAAGTCCTACTAGACAAGTTATAGAGCTCTGCACTATTAAATGCATTTATTTTAAACTGGGTTAGTATGTCCTTTGGGGCAATGCCACAATAGTTACGGTAGTGCCAAAAAATCACACGCTTGCAGAATATTTGCTTGGAAGTAAGGAGTGCATTGAAAGCCAGTGTCAGCGGTTTCAAGATCCTGTCTCCACCAACCTCGTGATTCCAGGCAGTGGGAAGCACACCTGGACAAGTTTCCAGAAGCATAATGCAGGCAGCATTATGAAGGGGGTGTGGGAAGGGCTTAACTTGACATGGCCACACAGTTCAAAAAGTGCTTAATGACTGCTTTTCTTTTTTCTTTTCTTTTTTAAAGGGCTTAATTTTGTTTTGTGAAGAGGCAATCAGATGCATCATAGGAAGGACTTCTTTCCTTTTAGTGCAATGACATGTCACAGCAGTTCCCAGGCTGTAATATGCTGATCAGGGCTGCATAATGAACTGTAATCAGGTGATAGCTGAACTAGTTTGAAAGTAAAAATAAATAAATAAATAAATAAATAATCAGAGGAGGAATCCCTTTAAAATGCATGGCTATGGAAGCTGGTATAACCAGGTGCCTGAACTTCAAGTGCAGTGTGTACTGGGAACGATCTGAGTGTTGCTGATAAATTTAAGGCAGCAGTGAAGGAGATGCGTCAGTGTCTCCCTCACTGTCTGTACAGTGCTGAGTGCAGCACATTCCAAATAACAGAACTTTCTACAGAGAGTTAACTTATTCCTTAATCACCACGAAGGCTGTGGTTGTGTGCCTGGATCCCAGCTCAAGTGTTTGCAGCTGCTCCAACATGTACTTGCTTTGTGCCCTTGGAAGCCAGCCACCCCTTCCCCAAAGAGCAGCTCTCGCTTCTTTTCCTTTTTCATGCTTTCCTTGTGCTTGGGCTCAGAGGGGAAATTTTCACTTCAGTTTAAGAAAAATAACTGCATTTGACTTTAGATCTTCCCGTTTAGAGAATATGCTTTGCAACAAAAGCACTTTAACACAGCAAAATCTGCTGGTATTCTGCCTATGAGTGTAAGCATTTCTGCATGTGTTACTTCAAGAAAGTATACTGTGCTCTAGAAAACTGAAAGGTCATTTGAAGCAAGTCTTCATATTAGCACTACTTATTTGATTTGATTTGATTTTTTTAACTGAGGGACACAAATGTTTAAGAATATGTACTGGAAAGCAAACGTGACTCCAGTCAGCGTTCTTCCTGTAACAAAGAGCTATTTCCATCTCTGCCATGAAACATGTCTGTGCCTGTGTGCAGCTGGCTGACATTTGTGCTTATCTGTGCTGTTGTCATTTTTGATTGTTGGATTAAACTTCGGAAAAGTCAAGGGAGCGTGTTTTTATGTGCCATTTATATAGGTCACAAGTAATTTCCTTTATGCAGTGAATGCAAGAGAGGGAAAATAACATTTTTGTTTTGTTTTATGTTTTAGCATATACTGAATGAATGCTTAAATTGTTGTATACACATCCAGTATCTTAAATACCCTGTAAAATAATATGTTATGGAAACAGTCATAGAATCACAGAATCATTAAGGTTGGAAAAGACCACCGTGATCATCCAGTCCAACCATCAGCCCATCCCCACCATGCCCAGAGACCATGTCCCTCAGTGCCACATCCACACAGCTCTGGAACACCTCCAGCGACAGAGACTCCACCACCTCCCTGGGCAGCCTGTGCCACTGACCAACCACTCCTTCTGAGCAGAAGCTCTTCCTAATATCCAACCTGAACTTCCTCTGGTGTTACTTAAGGCCATTACTTCCCATCCTACCATAGTTACCTGGGAGAACTGGATGACCTCACCTTGCCACAGCCTCCTTTCAGATCATCATAGAGACCAATGATGACCCTGAGACCTTGAGACTCCCCCAACTCTTTGATTTTTAACAAAGCAGATCATTCTTTCATTCTGGTATCATTTAACTTGAGGTGAAAAAGAAGGAGAAAAAAATCTGTGTAAATAAGGAGATAACTTGCTCTATGTTCTTACATTTTGTGTATGGGTATGTGGGTGTCTGAAAGCACTTCAATGATTTGGGCATCCCTGTGTTGCGTGCAGTGTCACGCAGCCCAGGCAGTGCTGTGAAGCACCTCCACAGAGTTCAGACAGGAAGTAAGTAACTCATGTTCTTAAACAAATTTCCAAACAAGCACTCTGACATTCATGCAGCCTGCATTGTTTTGCATGAGAATGTATGCATACACATTTTATCCGTGTGCATACACATTTTATCTAAGGCCATCAAGCTGGAGCGCTGACAACACCAAGGGTTAAGAAAGCACAGGTGTATTTTTGCTTCTGAGGACTAGGCTGAGGAAAGACTTTGATTAAATCTAGCTTGGCTGGGAGAACACCTACAGCCACACTTCTGAAGATCTCGTTAACGTGACCTAGTTGAGTTGCAGTGCATGTAAGGAGTTTGAAATTCAGATGTGCGTGCAAGCACATATGACACAAAACTGACAGCCAAATCCACAATGGTTAGAATAGCTAACACCTACCATTTCCTTTAGGTCTCTGGTAGCAACTGGGGTTTTTTGTTTTGTTTTTTGTAAGCAGAGTGAAAAAAGCATCCTCTTAAAGCTTCAGTGAATATGGTATCGTCCTCTACTTCCTTCTACAAGCAAATGCATTATGTGAATGAGTTATAAATTGTTAATTTACTTTGTGCAACGCATGCAGTTATACAGGTTTTCCTGTGTTTCATCACAGAGGTGGTTTCTTTACAGAATACATCTTATCTGCAGCTGAAGCTGTTGTCTGCAGCCCTGACAATGTGCTTTCAGCTGTTCTGAGGCAGGAGGTCTTGCTGAAATAAGATGTAATTGTATTCATGGTGTATTTCTAGTACATCCCCTCAGCAGAAGCATATTGCAGCTATTCAGATTTAGGATAGCATTTTTATTTATTTATTTTGCCTGGATTAGGCATGTTCATGACACCTGTGCACATTAGATTCTGAATAAATACAATTGCATGTCCTGAGAATGGAATGGTTCAAGACAGCGACCTAATGCTAATGTAGCCCCATCTGTCGAACAAGTGGCTGTATTGGGGTTCTCCAATGACACGAGATCTGTCCCAGGGTAGAGCTGCAGATGAGACTGTAGATCAGCTCATCAGCTCTGTTAAGGGAGCTATCATATCTGGCAGCTTTTAAACTTCTTTTCTCTGCACAGTACCATGGTGGGAGCTTAGTTTTTGTGTTACTTCTGGAATCTGGAACTTTGCCCTAGGAAGATGGTTTCTTTCCTGCACTGAGTCAGTGGGAAAGATCAGTCCTTCAGCAAACTGCCTCCATCTAACCCCAACTTCTAGGGGCCACACTACACAGCGGTGTGCAAATATCAACTTGAGTACTCTTCTCCCAAAGTTTATATCTGTGAGATGAACTCAGTTCCCTCATGACACACATGGTGTAAACACTACTTTCTGACTTTCAACACTTGCTCAATGTTTTCTCAACCCCAGAAGCTCCACTGAGATCTGAAGTTGGAAGTGCAAGGGAGGATGAAGTTCCGTGTTACACAAGAGATAAACATGGGGCTAGGGAGGAGGCTAAGTATTTCTACTTCCCTTCCCTAGCATTTTCGTGGCGTTTCTCATAGACTGCCAGCCCCCCAGGACCAGGCTGACAGTGCTGGTAAATAAATAGGTACTGAATAGGTAAGTGCTCTCCTTCCTCCAGCAAACACCTGCTCTTTTTGCTGCCTGAGGTGCTGTGCAGGCCACGTGCTGGTAACAAACTCCTTCCTCCTCCATCTGGCTCCAGCTCTTTCCTCCCTGCTCCGATACCCCTGTGGCTCAGAAACAAAAGCTGGTCTGACAATAAACTTTCACTGTTTGCAATTCAAATGATTCAAAGTCTACTTCACAACAGTAAAACAATTTGAAGAAGCTTTTGAGGCTTTAAAGATATTCTTACTTTTCCAGCAGCGCTCAGCTCTGTTCTCCTAATTGCCTTGTTCCTCACTTACTGAGGGACAAATGGTGATGGCAAACAATGAGCTGGTACCTGCTGCCTCACCTAAAAGCACATCTTCTCTGGGATTACTGTAATTGTACATGTAATGTCAGTGACAAGAGCACTGATGGGTGCTTGGATCAGGCTTGCACTTGTGTTTCATTAGTTTGAGTAGAGCTGTCCCTTCTCACTTTGGAGAGGTCTGGATATTTTAAACCTTAAACAAAAGGCTGACTGCCTGCTCTTAAATGTGTGTGGATTTGGACTGAATTAGTTTCTCATACATGCTGTCGCTGTCAGTCTACCTCTTAAGCGTGTGAACCATCTCAGAAACCATGGGTGCATTTGTTGAAGGTTACATGTTCTCAGATTCAGCACCCAAAGTCACTAGCCATGTATGGAAAATATCATAAAATCCTGCAGTATTTTTCCTTATCACAAGGAAAACCACTCAGAATATACTGCAGATATCTGATGACCACCCTTTAAAACCGGGACACAGTTCAAATACAGTAACATTTACATTAATGCATCACAGTTCCCCTCCACTTCTGTTCAACTAAATACAGTTGATAATAAAAATAAGATATTAATAAAGATTGGCTGTGAAAGACTTTAATAATGTTTTTTTTCAGTACCAGATTATGACTATGCATTAATGAAAAAGAAATTATTTCGCATTTGATTAATATCTTGCACCAGCATGTTTCAAACCAGAGTGATAAATTAAAAAAAACACACACATCCACTGCCTTTGTTCTTTTTTGTGTTCCCAAAGAAAAAAGTCTATGTATATATTTAGTGAGCAAAAGGATAAAGTAATCACAACCTTTATTTCCAAGCAAGGAAATGTATGCATATATATGTAAAATGCAGAAGAGATGACCTAATGGAAAAAAGCTCTATTTTTATTAATGCTTTGTTACATTTTTTTTCTTGGTCACACTCTGTTTGCTGCATCTAGCCAGTTCTATTGTTGACTCTAAAAGTGACAGAAAAAAAAGCATGTCTGATTAAGGGTTGATCCTTGTGTTGCCAGATAATGTGATCTGCTTCTGAGCTTCATAGCATCTACTTTTTACATTGGATCCCAAAATTGCTGTGAGTTTAAACATCCATTACAGGCCATAAGCACATTCTCCATTCTTTTAGTGCATGGCATGCATAGGCAGTGATGTATGTAAAGTTCTCCTTAGGTGGAAAATTGTTGCTTATTATTATTATTTTTTTTAAAATAATTGGTGTGTAAAGCTGCTGTGTCAAAGCAGCCATGTCCTTTTACAAGGCTTCCCGGGAGCACCTTCAATAGCTCACAGTTCCATGCCATATGCTCTTCTCATCTGCCGGTAGAGAGAGACACCCTACAGTGGTCAGTGCACTACAAATGCCTAAAAAAATTAGACAAGTATAGAATAGAGCATACATTAAAGCAGCCACAGGCGATACAATATGTTAATGGAATAACTGCACAGTACAGTGACCATGAAAAACAAGATTAATGAAGTCAGGCAGCGTGGATGTCCCAAGGAGTAGCAGCAAAATCCAAGATGCAGCTTCTTCACTAGAGGTGAATTATTCCCCATAAAATGCTCTGGTAGGAGAAACTCCCGTAAACTACAAAACCCAAAGGCCAGGGGACATTGTTTTCCTAAGGAAATTCTTCCAAAATAAGATATTGGGCATTTGCATGTATAGTGTAGGGAGAAAGTTCCTCCTCACGTTGCTCTTATTTTGAAATACAACTGTGACTTAGGAATTCCTGGGAGAAGAGGACAAGCAGAAAGCCTTGCCACTGTCTCTTTGCATTCAAATCTATTCACAGCTCCTCGCTGGGAACTTCCTTAACCCCTTGCCTAAAGCAGCCCTCAATAGCTGCAAGCAAGAGCAGACAGCTATGCTGTTTTAAAAATGCCTGTTGTGAGAGAGGATCTGCATGTAGATACTTGAGCTACAGCTGCTACCTGACTTTTCCCATTAGGAGGTGAGGACCCAGGGTCTTGTTCCAGTCCAGTCATCCTGACTGCATACAGCCAGCAGAGCCCACACTTCTCTTTTTTGTTGCTTTTGTCACATTGATGCTTCTGCCTTGACAACACATTTGGGGAAAACATGAATCCTCATATACACACTAGGATGTATTTAAATATCTTTGCTTGATCACTTCTTCAGGTATTTTCCTCATATTTAGGTATTTACATAGGTTTCAGCGGTAGTGATTTTTAAGACATATTTTTCAGTATATATTTTTTCATTTTACATATCTATCTATCATCTATCTATCTATCTATCTATCTATCTATCTATCTATCTATCTATCTATCTATCTATCTATCCATCCTTTCTCCCTTCAGGTCAAAATATGTTTCTGAGTTCTTTATTTGGTAACATAGGAAAGTGTGTCAGTGTAAATGCATTCATCAGGACAACACTTTTTTGTCCTCTAGATTCACTGAAACACCTTTCTTCTTTCCCATTTCCTGGTTTTCTGTTTATTTATTTATTTAAGGCTCAGCATCCGGCCCATGATACACTTCCCTTTGACTGCATTAATAATTCTAAGGTTAAGTTCCAGTTTCTTTAAAGTAACACGTTTGCCAGTCAATCCTTCGATAGTAGGAAAAAGCAGAAGTGGCTGGCTCTTTACATGACCTCTCACAAGTCCGCAAAATGTGACTGAAATCCTCAGAGTGTAATCTCAAATTCCATCTAAGTCAATCAATTTTTTGTGCTTTTGTTTCCCCCCTAGGCTTCAAATGGAGCCAAAACAGACACCATTGATCTCTTCAGATCACAGAAGACCATTTAGAAAATATGAATGCTTCTTTGCATCTCGAGTGCTTAAATACAGTGGCCTACTTTAAATCAAAGGTTGAAGAAAGTGAGTAAGAAATTCATCCATAGTTTTGTCATCTAACAGGCGAACTAACCTACTTCAGAAGGGGAAATGTAACAAAACAGCTACTGGATTGTTTATATGCCATTAATTTTTTTGGCAGTTACATTATCAGGAGCAATAGTATCTGACTCTTGCTAGCTCTTCACTTTAGCTTAGGGCTTTAATTGAATTAAAGGGTATGAACATGAAAGAAGTTTCAAGGCTCCCCTGTGTGTAACTTCTTCATGCTAAAATGGTGAACAATTAAAGGAATAAGGTCTTCTTTTTTCCTTGTCACAATTCCCAGTTGCATTTATTTGAAAAAGGTAAGGCTCTGAATGATAAAATTGGGGTTGATTTTGCCATACAAGCCAAGCAGGTCATCGCCTAGGGAAAAACATAGGAAGAGTTGAATCTTTTATAATTATATTGGGGATTTCTGAGGCAGAGCAAAGGGAATCATGTTTGTCAAGGCAGCTGAGCCTTAAATTCAGCTCTGGACAGACATGCAATTAGAATGGCTTGTTTGGGATCATTTTCTGTTCCCAGCAATGAGTTAAAACAAATAACTGAGCACCTGTAACAAAGAAATGGAATTTTATTAGAATAGGCTATTCTATCCATTGTATAGTGATAAATTGAAATGCTCTTATTTGACCTTTTGCTTTTGCTTCAGGCTTATGTTGGTGCACTATACACAAATTTTAGTACTGTTTTCTAACAAGGTGGCACACTTAGAGGCACTGAAGCCCTTAAAGGGATGACCTCCTAACCATGCAGCCTGCTCCACCCTAGTGCAATTTTTGGAGTTTAAGGAAGCCATGCTCGGGTAAGGAATTGCAGTTGTTGCAATCCGCTCTCACAGAGAGTGACCCAGTATATTTAAAGCAAGCTTTAAAAACAGTTTGGAAAAACAGGTCATAGAGTTCATGTTTGTCCTGTCATCAGGCCAACTGTTGGGCCTCAGATGAGAGATACAGAGCTGTGACTTTAATCTATGCAGGGTAGCCCTAATCACCGATATATTTAGACAGACATTATCAGCTGCAGGGTGGACCTGATTGCTGTTAAGAGCCCAGGCCCTGTGTTGTGGCAGCACTGTGCCTTGTACAGCTACTATAAGCAAAAACACTCTGAGATGATTGATGCCCAACTGACCTGGTCCTGGGGCTTTCCATGGTGGCCCCACTCTGCGAGCTCCCTTGCAGTGGCACTTCTCCTTGTGCTTACAGTGCATAAGTAGCCAGTTACCCGTCACCATTCCTTCTAAGGAAGCCTTGATTCCCAGTGGTCTCTGGGATTAAATTATCCCCAGTCTCAAATGGATCAGGTTTTTGCAAGCTGGTGGGAGTACCTTGGCTGGACCGACTGCAGTCTGCCTTTGACTGAAGAGCACCATGGGGAGCACGTTAATGAGGACAGAGTTTCACAAGAGGGTTCTTTGGAAATGAAGCTCCCCATTGTGACCACTTGGTAATGCATTAGTTCCCATCACAGTGTGGTCCTGAGGGCTTGAACGAGATTCCTTCAGGCTGCAGCAGAACCAAGGGACATGGCCCATGAGCATATCTAATGTCCTCCATTCACTAACACATGTATAGCCCACAGGACCAGACTAGAGATGGTCCAAAGGAAACATTCAGAAGCTGTGCAGTGTAGTTATTGGGCACTGAGCACCAAATACTTACTTCAGAAATGTTACTCTCTTGGCCAGAGCATAGGCAGAGCCACAGCATGGGAAAGTGGCTCTTACCTCCAGCTTTTGAGGTTACGCTTAAAAAAGCTTTCATTTTGTAGACAGTGTAAGTAGGAGATCTGTTTAGGCCAGAGCCAGTGCTTCAATCACTCCAAAAATTCAGCTATTATTTACTACTCTATTGACTGGTCCAATGTATCCTTTAAAATCTTCTAGTAATATTTTATTTCTCCCTGTTTCCATAAGAATACCAGCCACTCCCCACAGCAGAAGAATAAAGCAAAAATATTCATCCAACCTTCTTTTTTAAAAAATGCTGTGCTAAGTGGATGTAAAACCAACAGTCCATCTTTCATGAGCTCTGGGATGTATGAATGATATACCTAAATATGTCTGAAATGCTCCACTGCTGTCAGTTGTACATTATCTTTGCTTCCCGTCAGTGTATGTTGGAACATTTATTTTCTGTTGCTTTCAAATGGATGTCCCCAACTCTCTTCAAAGTACTGAAAATGAAAGCAGAAATGGATTTATTCCACTTGTGGAGTGGAACTCGTCTTCCCAATTTAATACTAAAACTTTAATACTATTGTTCTGTGTTTTATCAGTGCTGTAACCCATGTGGTAATCTCGTTTCTAAATTTTGACATTTGTTGGTGTTTATATTCTGTATAAATCTTTATCTATTTTTGGCATCATTTAATTATTTTTGTAAATGTTCAATATTTTAATAATCTTAATAGCTCTTGAATCCATTTGTCATTTACAGGGTTGGCCAAAGTTAGACAGTCCCAAGACTTCTTTGCACTACATGCTAAAGGGCTAACGATAAGGTACAAATCTTGAAGAGCAACCTTTAGGCTCCGTCTCTCCACAATGCCTGATCTCATACTCTACTCCTGACAAGAAGGAATTCACCTACTTCCCAACATTTCAATGGTCTATCAGTTAAAACTGAGATAAACAATTGTGAATGTTAGTCTACAGGTGATGAGCTGTGTGAAGAAAAAGAAAATTACATTTACATTCATAAAGTATAAAAATGTAGTAAAATCTTATCCTGTTTCCACAAAACTCCACAGCAAAGTTCAGAAGAAAGTCTGTGGAATCTGGGAAGCGTATAAAAGTGGCAAATAGCTCATACTAGTGCATAACAATGCACTATGCTACAAGCACAGGAAGGCCTGGTCACCTTTCCAACGAGTTGGTGTAATTGTTATATAATCAATGAGGAAGTTAAAAATGATACAGCCATAAAAATACTTGGGGAGGAGTCATGGCAGTTATAAAACAAAGTATTCTGCTGCCTTTGTTTCATTTGCTTCAGAAATGAGTACACGCAAAATTCACCTCCACCCTCCATTAAATATCTGCTTGGTTTCCAATCTTTGGAGTTAATGAACAACAGTATTGCATTTTTTATGTGCACATCCATAACCATATTTACTGTAGGTAGTTTTTTATGTCTTCATCTCTGTAGAAGAGGGTGTTTACTTTTATCAGGAATAGTAAAACTGGTTTGGCTTTGTTCTGGAACCTCCACTGATGACTTAAGCATTTCTGCGGCCAGTGTTACTGCTTTATAGCTGAAGTGGGGAAGGAACAGAAAGTTTCTGGCATTTACAAACATGTGGTCAGAGTAATCTGAGGCAAGCAGATTCAGAATGGACTTAAACTCATGGTTATAAAATTTGTGGTGTATGAAACACACCATCAGCAGGAAACAAGTAAAATTCTGCACCCCAAGAATTGTGAGATTCCACAAACAGTCAAAGTTCTCTGAGGTACTGAGCCCTGTGTGTTACCATGAGGGTTGTAACCACTCTTATCTTCAAATCTCAATCAACTGAAATTCATCCCTATTCTAATTTTGGTCATTGGCTGGAATACTGAGGACATGTCAAGAAAGCACAGAAGTAAGACTAGATTTGTAATTTTAAGGCTGGCTGTTTTGTGTAGAAATTTCTGCAGTAGTCTATCCATTTAAAACACGTACATGAAAAATGCAATTTTCGATCATTATTTCTTACTGTGGATTTCACTACCTCAAAAAGAAGACCAGTCTATAGGTAATATCAGCTATTACTAAGTCATCTTTATATAAACTAATGACTTTGGTTTTGTTACAATGTAGGAAATTTACGGCTAGATCAGTTCCTCCATTTCTGCAGCAACAGAGGTGGCTTTCCCCTGATCACTTCTGACCACCCCTTGTCATTCCTTGGACACCCCTGACCATTTCCTTATGCTATGATATGAATACATAAATTCAGGGGGCACGCACCCACACTTGGTGGCAGCTTTGAACAGTTCTCCTGGAATATTTTGTATTACTGTTGTTTCCTTTTTACTTTGAAACTGAAGAGTCTGGGTGTTGGCAGCACCAGTTTTGGCATGGCCCTTGAAGCCATGCTGTCTGGTAGATGAGACTGAACCTCTGATCTGGTGGGAGGAGATGACTCTGCAGGAAATACCCTACAGCTCCAGGGTAACAAAACTGAGTGGAAACAATGAAGGCATGTCTGTGCAGAGGAAAGGAATGTGATGAAGACATTCCCTGCCTTCGCCTCAAACATGTTGGTTTCTTTGTATGAAGTAGAGCAGTTTTGGGGCCTGAACATGCTGCAGTTGTGTGGCATCAGAGTCGGGCTGAGACAGCTGGTGGGGTTCCACCTGCTTATGGTGTTGTGTACTGAGGGATACACATATAGTGCTCTTGCTCCATAGTGTGGATGGGCATGGGTTTACCTTCCCCTGTTATCTTGTGAATTTCCACGTGTTCCCCTTCCACTTGCTCCTAGCTGAATTGTTGGGCAGAAAACACTCAGGTGAAAAAATGGTTGCTGCAAAGACATTATAAATAACTTAAAAGGATGCTCTATGTGACTGCTGTCTCTCACATGTAATATTTTGTAACTCAGGTTTTTATGAAGCATTGAATTTAAAAATAAATCACGTTTAAAAAAAATAAATTCAAGCAATCTCTTTAAAAAATTGAAATTGAATTACAACAAAGAAAATAAAAGGCAAGGAAAAGTACTGGAATAGTAGGTTTGTCATCTGCAAGCTCAGGCTCTTGTATTAATGTACTGCATAGCTGTGAAGAAAATGGCTTTCTGTCTTTGCCTGTGTGTTAGATCCTGCTGGAACACTCTGTTCCCTGCTCCGAGGAACACTTAATGCTGCTCGAAGCATGTGTACCCGGCGCTACACGGAAGAATCGAGCAGCTCCTCCCACACAGCCCGGCGCATCTCCTTCCTATTGTAAGAGGGGTATCAAGCAGCTCTTTGTTCCTCCGGCTCTGGGAATAAAGCAGAGACAAACACAGGGAAGTGAAAGGGGGAACGGTCACTGCTTCAAGGTGGTGTTGGAAGCAGGAGAGGAAGAGCTTAGATCACAAGACTGTATTTTCTTAGATTTGTCAATGTTGTGTTTTTTTCTTTTTCTTTCTTTCTTTCTTTTTTTTTTTTTCTTTTAAATTTAATTAGAAAACTGTGCTTTTTTATTTATTTATTTTTTATTTTTTAATTACGTCTGTTTGAGACATCTGGCTGCTCTAAATCGGAACTAATGGCCTAATTTTACTGAGGTGTATGCTTCTGCTCTTTCTGCTGTCAAGACCTTTGTTTTTATTTGAGTTAGGCTTTTCTGACTGTTTCTAAAAACAACGCAGGCAACAATCCATGCTTTTGGGTGAGAAAAAAGCACTTTGGGAACTGTCCCCCACCATTTCCAGTGCTATTAAGCACACTTACAACATATAGAATCCTATATTCTTAACAGTCAGTTCTTGTGTTCACCAAAACATAAAGCTGTTATAACCCAGACTGTTTTGCCTTTGTTGTTGTTGGTTTAGGTTTTTTTTGGTAGGTATTGGCTGCTTATAGGCAATATAGGACAAAGCAGGTTCCTTAGTTTATGGCACATCTCTCAGAAAGGAAAAAAAAAAAAAAAAAGCAACAAGCAGGCAGTGTGAGCTCTGAGATGAAAGGTCCTGGATCATGTGCCCTAGCATCACCATCCTGTTCATTTGCAATAACATGGATGCTCTCTCATCAAAGTCAGGGAGATCACTCTCAAGAATGAATTTAGGAAAATAAGTTACTGAGCGTTAGGTTTGCTCACTGCTCCTGGGGACAGAGTTGGCCCCCAGAATTTTGGGCACGTAATGCAAAATGCAATATCACTTTATAGGAAAGAATGACTATGTATTCACACAGGTATGTTTGAAGTCTTCATACATAAATACAGTTGATATAGTATGTAGGCAAATATGTATTATAAAACAAATAAAAACAGAGTGACTGTCTTTATTTATTTATTTATTTATTTATTTTATTTATTTATTTTTAAGGATTTCTTCCATCTGATCATAACCAGAACATCTATCAGTGCTCAAAGCAAGGTAATATGCAGACTCCCAACAACATGATGTTCCTTCAGACGGCCAAATCCGCCCAAGAAAACTAATTATATTAATTTTGCCCTGAGAATTCACAGGCAAAATTTATGTCTGAGACTGATTAAAAGGCCTGAGTTAATACCACTGAAAGAAAAGAAAAAGCTGTAACAAGTGCCATGACTACAAATGATAATGAGAAAGAGACTAAATTGCACTAAGAGCTGGCTAAAAAATGACTGATAAGTGTCTGCTTTTACCACAGTGTATTCATTGCATTATATTCAAGATTTAGATACAACAGACCACAATGAAATTATAGAGAAGTAGCTAATCTAAAATCAGTTGTCCTTTGTAGACAGATCCTGCACTGAATGAAACATGGGGGAACACTCGCAAAAAATCACATCCAGCTTTGGTTACAGTCATTTCTCCTCACATCACCCTCTTTATTTCCCACTTAACTCATGCCAGAAAAGAAGCTGAGTTTGTGAATCAGAGGTGTATGTCTATCTACATATTGCAATAACCATTTCACTCGTTCTTCCTTTGCTGTCTGATCTCCAGTGCTGCTGTCGCAGTTTCCTCATTTTGCTATTTTTAAGTACCTTTGAGACAGGTAGATTTACTGAGGGTTCATCGTTATTACTTCAAGTCCCTTCTGAATAAGCCATCTGTCTGAAAATCTATCACATTTCCAAATCACAAACATAAATAAAGCTGCTCAAGCAATTTTAATGACAGAACTGGAAAGTGAATATATATATTCTGGGATATTCTAAAGGATTTTTAAAAATCTGAGTTTTTTAACCACATCATTAAGTGAAGTACATAAACTGCAAATCCTAAGGAAAAATGAATTCAGTAGCAGGATCAATATGTAGTTTTCTTAAAATCTCCAACTATCTTAATGAAAGTCTATACTTAAAATCTGCAGACAGTTTTATTCTTAAGCAAAGGAAATATTGCTATAAAACTATCATTAAAATCCACGAACGAAATATAGTTAGGCTTGTGGGCTCTTTACAGCATGGAGCTCTGTTCTGGAACTGATACATTGCTAAAAACCATACTCAGATGTATTTGGATGGTTCAGATGTTTGGATGCCTATTCTGAGTGAGCATTAGGCAGAGCACCATGTTACAATCTATAACGATTCTGCTGCTCTTAATGCAGCAGCTGATAAGATTCATCTAACTGTAATATCGTGTTCCTGCTGCGGATTTCATGCCTGGTTTGTCCTTCTCCCAGCAGGGTACCCCTGCCTGCGCTACCTTTGCCTGATCATGGTGGGACAAGCAGCCCTGTGCTGACCCACAGAGCCTGTTTGGGCAGGCAGCAGTGCAAAAGCCCACGAACAGCCACTACAGAGAAGGTAGTTTTCATGTTATTGCACAATTTCTTAAAGCAATACTGTACGCCAGAAAAGAAAACTCTGGGAACTAGGAAGTTACACATAAATCTATTTATCTTCACTTCCATCCCAGCTGCACCATGGAAAATGATAGAAGAGGCAAAAACTTGGAATTTTGAGCTGGTACAATGTCATCATTTGAATAGAGAGTACGATAAAAATGGTTAAAACAGTCTCTTAATATAAACGCTCCTTTCACTTTAATATAATTGTTAATAACTTTCCCATGCAGAGTCGCAATCTCTGGCTGTTTATCTCATCTGTATTTGCCTCTCCTGTTTTATTCATAAGTACATACAAATGAAAAAATGGATGCGTAATATTGGTTATGTGCAACTCTGGGTTGCAAGGAGCTCTTTATTGACAAGCTTTCAAATAAGCTGCTTCTATTGTCATCTCAAATTTTTGTTGTTACTGGATCCAAATGATGATTGCTTTGCTAAAAACAAGCACCATATTTGCTGCCACACCTGCTATTATCCCACTTGAAAAAATCACCTCTGCAACAAAACCAGAGTACTACTATTTTCTGAATTTGCTATTTTTTTTTACTACACGTGCGTGGTATTACAAGCTGTTTGCAGAACTCAAAGGAATACATTTGGAAAACACTTCTCTTGAACCTGTTCTTGCTGGATTCTGATTTCTCCTACTTGAGACTCACACCACAAGGAGAACCTTCTCTGTGAGCAGTGCCCTTTAAAATCACACTTTGCTAAGTAAGCATTTTTCTGTACAGTATATGTCCATCAGTATTTACTTCTGAGGTAGATTTTTCTGATACCTGTTTTGCAGAACCTGCTATAGGTAGAACTAATATTGTCTGCATCCCCTGTACCTCCAAGCCTTACCAACTCTCTCACACTCCCCACAGTGCTGGAGGTTCTTGACAGGTGTTTGCTGAGTGCAAAATGGGACTCTGGCTGAGCTGCCTTGTCCCACTGGCTGGAAAGGGACTACTTGTGTCAGTAGTGATTTGAGGGATTCAGTGCCTGATAAAACAGACCTGGAAATGCAGTTTGTGTATGCACATGTGTGGGCATGCTGGAGAGAAAGGGAGGTTCCCAGTGTGGTCACGTTCAGACATTGCCCTTTCTCTGATTCACATTAGTCTATCTTAAGTTTTCAAAGCCAAGATTGCTCCATTCTGGAAGAATATGACTGGCTTCTTCACCCCTAGACACTCTGAGGATAAAATATTAATAATACTGTGGTTACTTTCAAAGTTGTAATGCTGAGCTGAGAGAAAGGCCTGCAACCAGAGCCCCACTGCACAGTGCATCTTTGCAAGTGGGCTCCATTGACAACACGTCTGAGCCCAGGCATGTACGTAATCATGTCCTGTGATAACACAATACAAAGGGCAACCTGCTCTCAGTATCCAGTCTTAAGCAAAAAAACAACACCCAAACCCACATCAAATCCCTACAGGCCCAACATGCCCCTTGACAGGAACCTCAACATGTTCACCAGTAAACTCAGTAGTGGGGTGGCCCAAATGTTTCTGTCCCATTTTAACAGTAACCACGGGGCCAAAGTCTTTCCAAGGACTCCAGGACCTCTGTGGCTGGATGGAGGCCTTCCTGGAAACTTTGCAGGACAGAGTGGGAGCCCTTGGCATGGCTATGGGTCACTGGGGAAGCAGCACACAAATGCACAGTGCTGGACACAAACCCTCCAGCTTACAGCTGTCCCTGGGGCCCATCTTCTTTAATATCTTTATTGATGACTGAGATGAGGGAATGTACCCTCAGTAAGTTTGCAGATTACACCAAACTGGGAGGTGGTGTTGATCTGCCTGAGGGTACGGAAGACCTTCAGAGGGATCTAGATAAGCTGGATCTCTGGGCTGAGGTGACTGGGATGAGGCTCAACAAGGCCAAATGCTGGGTCCTGCACTTTGGCCACAATAACCCCATGCAGTGCTATAGCCTTGGGGTTGAGTGGCTGGTAGACTGTGAAGAAAAAAGGGACCTGGGGGTGTTGGTCAATGCTTGGCTGAACATGAGTCAACAGTTTTACCAGGTGGCCAAGAAGGCCAATGGCATCCTGGCCTGTATTAGAGTGTGGCCAGCAGGAGCAGAGAGGGAATCATCTCTCTCAGAGAGTGGTCAGGCACTGGAATGGCTGCCCAGGGAGGTGGTGGAGTTGCCATCCCTGGCAGTGTTCAAGAGGCATCTGGATGAGGAGCTACAAGACATGGTTTAGTGGTTTTCTGTAGGTATGGCAAAGGGAGGACGGTTGGACTAGATGATTATGTAGGTCCCTTCCAACCTTGTGATTCTATGATTCTATGATCCCCAACTACAGGGGGTGAGTCTACATCTCAAGTATTGTGTTCAGTTTTGGGCCCCTCACTACAACAAAGACACTGAGGCCCTAGAGTGTGTCCAGAGAAGGGCAGCAAAACTGGTGAGAGGTCTGGAGCACAAGTCTTATGAGGAGTGGCTGAGGGAGCTGGGATTGTTTAGTCTGGAGGAGGCTCAGAGGAGACCTTATCACACTCTACAACTTCCTGAAGAGAGGTTGTGATAAGGAGGGGTTTGGCCTCTTCTCCCAGGCAATAAACAGGACCCAAGGAGATGGGCACAAGTTGTACCAGAGGAGGTTTAGATTAGATATAAGGAAAAACATTTTTTCTCAGAGAGTGGTCAGGCACTGGAATGGCTGCTCAAGGAGGTGGTGGAGTTGCCATCCCTGGCAGTGTCCAAGAGGCGCCTGGATGAGAAGCCCCAAGATATGGCTTAGTAGCTTGTGGTAGCAACAGTAATGGGAGGATGGTTGGACTAGATAATCTTGTAGGTCCTTTCCAACCTTGTGTTTCTATGATTCTATGATTCTCTGGAACAGAAGCTCTATATCCCTTCAGACTTTCCTATGTGTCTTTATTCTGTCAAGAATACTTCCCCTAACAGAAAAAACAATCTATGCTGCACATATAGTGCATTTATTTTCATAAACAAGTATGTATTAGTTCAGATTCTAGGACTATAACAAATTAAAAAATCAAGTAACTCTCATTCTTCTTCTTTGAATTCTTGAATCTTCTCACATATCATGAAGTGCACTCTGTAGCTTCCTTCAGAAAAAGCTGGGAAAAGAGCATGTTACAGTAGTTACAGGGTGTGTATGTGTGTGGGGGACACAGAAAAGCTGTATTTCTGTTACTTGTTTCCAAGATGACAGAACTCACAAAATGCCAGGCTCCCTCCAAACCAATAGTGAGAAACAGTGCTTGCCAAGGCAACATGAAAGAAGTGTTGCAAAGGTTGCAACGTATTGCTTAAAAGTTAGGAAATATCAGAAGCTGGGTTGCCAGTACAACCTTAATTCAACCCTTCTGTGCATATTATGATACAGTCTTTAATTACATGATCACAAACTCTTTTCTTTATTTTCTCTCCCTAGGGGCACTGCTTCATTTAAAGAATCAGATTGGATGAATAAGGCAGTTGTTAAATGTTTACATTCATCCCCTTCGGTGCACTGCTGTCAAGGTATCCGTGAGCATCTTGCACTGTTGACCAGGCTTCCTCCTCTATGACTGGAGCTGCCAGAGCAGAGATGGACACCTGTACATGTTTCCCAAGATGTACAGGTGCTAAAAAAGTCTAGAACAAAATAGTAGGTCAGTAAAATGCATAGGCATTTTGGCAGGAAGCTAAGGAATAAACCATCAGCCACCCTAAGGTATAACCGGCTTCTCTGGTGTTCTCCGCTGAAGTCCTATCAAGGAAAGTCAGCTTTCTCTGATGCTGTGAGCTGTATGCCAAAGTCTTCATCATCACTAACAGCATGCATACTTTAAAGATGAGGATCTCTGGGAGCGTTTCTCAGACAGGAAGCAGCAGCAACTGCTTTCCTATCCTCCCATAGCACTGAGATGGAGGCAGGCTTGGCCAGACTGGGAAAACAAGACAGTTTTCAGCATAAGCAGCTCCCGGCACCTTGCTTCCTCCCACAGTCTGGGACGAGGTCCTGCTGGTGGGCATCTCATGGAACCTTACCCTTAAAGTTACATTTGAATTGCTTGCTGGCTTTGCAGGAAGAACACCAGGGTAGTTCATTCCTCACTAGCAGACTGGATCTGCACAGCCATTTATTCATTCCACAGACAAGGCCTTCTTTATACAGGCTGTAACTGTCTGGAAGTAATAGAAACTAAGAGAACTTCTCGATTGGCAAAATGGTCTGGATTTATTGACTTTGCAGGACATTTGAGGGAAACCATTTGATAGACAAGCAAGTTGTTCTAAAGGAGGAAAAAGAAAACCAACACAAAAAACCCTTTAAATTTCTTCCCCTATCACAGAGTGTGAGATGAGGAGCATGATACCATTTTCCATTTTCATCATGCAAAATTCAAAGGGGGTGATTCAAATCTGATCTGCACAGCCTTGCTGTCCATGACAGCTGTGGTGTGATGAGGAGAGCTTGTTAAACCTGTTTTGGGATGCCCCTGCATAAGACAACTTATCTACACTGGAGTCTCTGAAACTCCTCCTGAGCTTGATTCTGTTTGGAACTAAGCAAGAGAGATGAGAAATTGGCTCAGATGAAGCTCAGATCCAAAAGAGAAGGTGGCCAGTGCTGTGCTTATGCTATATTCTTTTCTGCTGAAGTACTTTCAGTAGTTATTTTGTTATAATCGCAATGCCCATTTTGCACAAGAACAAAGGGCTGATGGACCTCATTGTGAAGGAGAATCATCTGCTGCTCTGTGGCTTGAAAAAGAACAGCAAATTCCAAGCTACAAACAAATAAAAAATAGCTGCTCTGAATGCACTTTACTACTCAGGAGAAGCAATGGGGAAGAAGGGATAGTTAGCATCTGTGAAGAACCAAGAGGAGGGTCAGTTTATCAGCTCCTCCCATCTCATAGGACAGGACAGCTCATGAGATCATCATAGATGAGACTGTGCTCTAAAACCTATACCAAGATTTTTAGCATGCAGTAAAGCTGTGGATTTAAGCTCCTGGAATTATCTTTTGAAGGTGCTTTGCTCATCTCCCTTGTGCATAGACAAAGTGATAGTCCCTTGAGACAGTCTGAGATAGAATAGCTCACGAGTGCAGAAAAAAAATACAGTGCTATTCAGATTCATCTCTAACACTGCACAAAAGTGGTGAATTTCTATCTTTTATTTAAATTATTTCACATATTTATTGGTATATGTTACACTATTGATTTACTGAAAAAGAAATGTCAGGACTTTTAATGCTCTTTTTAATCATTGGATATCTGATGTCAGACTGCAAGCACTGTACATATGAATACACACATGTACAAAAACAAGTATTTTATTTGCACCTTTGCATATGAACAGAGTATATGACCGAGGGGATCGATGAATTTTCTGTCAAAGAAACTAACACTTTGTGCTTTTAATAAGAAAACAAAAGAACACCATACAAAAAAATAACAAAACAAAACAAGCCAACTTCTGCTGCTGCTTTCATCTCTGTGCAGAAAGGAGATGCATAGCACTGGGGAGACTGCAGCTTCACCCTCTTCTTGGTCATTGCCAGGTGAGTAATGTTCTCCAGCCTTCCTGACCAGCCAGTGTTTCCCCCACGCAAAGCAAGCAATCCAAAAGCAAGTAAGAAACACAGAACCAGCTTAGCATGGATGGGACCTTAACACCTGTCCAGTTCCATCCCTCTGCAGTGGATGGGACTGAAACATACCAGATCAAGCTGGCAAGGACTCCATCCAATCTGGCCTTTCAACACCTTTCGGATGGGGCACCCACAGCCTCCCTGAGCAACCCCTGCCACTGTCTCACTGCTCTCCAAGTGAAGAACTGCCTCCTACCCCCTCATCTAAATCCTACTTATTTTAAAATCAATCCCCCTTGTCCTACCACTATCAGACCATGGACCAAGTTGGTTCCCCTCTTGTTTATAAGCTCCCTTAAAGTACCGAAAGGCCATACTGGGGCCCCTTGGGAGCCTCCTTGTCTCTTGGACTGCACAAAGGGAACACATGCTGTTAAGCAGCACACAGGAAACGCCTGGAAGAACAGAACGGGTACTTCTGGGTGCCCAGGGCTGAGATCTGGGCCCGTGAGAAGGCTCTTCCCACGACTAGCGATGTGCCTTTCGGTTCGCTAGGCCCTGCAGTCCCAAGGAGTGACCAGCATCGTGGCTTTGCTCCTTGCCCCCCGCGTGGAGCCCCTCGCGGCGCTATGGGCACGGTCAGCAGAGGACAGAACAGCGATGGGACCGCAAGCTGGGAGACTGGCCCCCACCGCGTCTCAAAAGGAAAAGGGGGCAGAGCTGCCCGCATGCAGGGGGGAACGCGGGGCCGAGCCCGCAGACACGCGGTGGGACTCGCCCGGAGACAAGTCCGAACACGCGCAGCGAGCGCCCCACCGGCGCTGCCGCCGCCTGCGCGCTCACACCTCCCCACTGCCTGGGCTGGGCCGGGCCGCCCCGCGCTGACGTGTCGCTGCTCTCCCCAGATACAGCGCGAGGCCGAGCCCAGCGCCGTGCGCTCGCGCTGCCGCTGTCTGCACGGCACACGGGGGCGGGCGGCGGCCCCCCGCGCAGCGCGCACACCGCATCCCGTCGCGCGCGCCCCCGCTCTATTTGTTTACAACCGATTACGTCACCCCCCCGTCTCCAGGCACCGCCTCCCATCCGCCGTCACAATGGTGCGATCTCCCGATTGGCTGCGCCGCGCCCTCGGCGCTCAGACGTCACTTCCGGACAGCGGTAGCTATAAGAGACGGCGGGAGGCGTTCGGCTCTCTTCGCCCCTCTCAGCAGGAGATGCGTGGAGCGCTACCGCGGCCGCCGCTGCTGCCGCCGCCCCCCTGCTGCAGGAGGAGGAGGCGGAGGCTGCCGCCCCCGGGATGTGATCTGGGTACCGCCGCCTATTCCTCACCCAGTTAAAGCCGTTCACGCTCCGCTCCCTTCGCCCGCCGCCCCGTCCGGGTGCCCGCCGGCCGCCCCGGAGAGCTGGCTACCGGCCGCCGCCGCCTCCATGCATCCCGCCCTGTACACCCGGGCCAGCATGATACGTGAGATCGCCGCAGCCGTGGCCTTCATCTCCAAGTTCCTGCGCACCAAGGGACTGATGAACGAACGGCAGCTGCAGACCTTCAGCCAGAGCCTGCAGGAGCTGCTGGCAGGTGAGGGCGGCGGGAGCCGAGCCTCTCGGAGGCCGGGAAACCGAGCCCGGCCCCGCCGCGCCCCGCCCGTGGCGGTTGAGGGGGGTGGGGGCGGCGGCGGGGTCTGCCGGCGCCGTTGGGCGCTGCCGTGCCGCTCCCCGGCGGAGGGGGCTGTAAACAAAGCGCTCCCGGCGCCGTGCGCGCACCCCGCGGCGCACGTTCCGCAGACAAAGCGCTCCGAGCAACCCGCGCGTTCCGTCCCAGCCGTCCCGTGTCCGGCAGGAAAAATGCTCCTCAACGGCGGTTTTGTCGGGTAGTAGTCGGTAGTCGATGTCGCTTCCTCTTCTGGAAACGTCTTACAGCCGCCCTAATACTCCGGTTGGGAGTAAATACCGATGGTTTTCTTGCTGCCCCGTAGGGTTTTGTAGCACCCAACTCGAGTCCCAGGCTGCCTGGCGGCGGCTCGTACCTCGTGCCACAAGTGGTTGCGGGGTGCTGGTGGGATAGAATTGCAGAGGTAAGTTAAACCGTAGGGCTCTCATCCGGAAAAATAGTCTGGGAAGATAATTGGGGGGAAGAACTTGAGCCCGTAAATGTCGCCCAGTTGTTTCCCTGGTCATTTTTAGGTGCTCTTAGAATTTGAGGAATGAAGCGTGGGTGTAGCTGCAAAATGACGCTGAAAAGGTTCTTCTCGTGGTGTTTTTTCAAAGTGCTTTGTAAGCACTTTGTTACACTGGTTTTTATGAATACCAGGAAGTTGCGTTTTGCTCCTTTCAGACGGCAGACATTGTTCTCTGTATGGTAGCATGAAACAATAACCGTACATGAGTACTCCTGAGGGGATGCTGCACTTCTGTAAATCATCGCAGAGGGAGACCACAATGATATTTTAAGTCAGCTGATGCTAAAATAAGCATCTCGGCACCTACGGTTGTGAAACTTTGTAAGAGAACAGTAATCAGTGCGCACTTCTTTTGAATGCAGAATTAAGGAAGATAATCCTTTTTTTTTATTTTATAGAACATTATAAACACCACTGGTTCCCAGAAAAGCCATGCAAGGGATCGGGTTACCGATGTATCCGGATCAACCATAAAATGGATCCTCTCATTGGACAGGCAGCACAGCGGATTGGATTGAGCAGTCAGGAACTGTTCCAGCTTCTTCCGAGCGAACTCACTCTATGGGTTGACCCGTATGAAGTGTCCTATCGTATTGGAGAGGATGGCTCAATCTGTGTGCTGTATGAAGCCGCACCCGCAGGAGGTAGCCAAAATAACACCAACATGCAAATGGTAGACAGCAGAATAAGCTGTAAGGAGGAACTTCTCTTGGGCAGAACTAGCCCTTCCAAAAGCTACAATATGATGACTGTATCGGGTTAAGATATAGTCAGTGGATGGATCACCTTAAAATGGATGGATAAGTTTGGTTTTTACTTTGGGTGGGCACCTCTGGGGATGGATTATGGAATTTAAACCATGTCACAGCTGTGAAGATCTGGCACACGTTAGAGTGGTATTCTTTAAAGTGACAGTGCCATAGTTTGGACAGTACCTTTCAGTGATTTAATAGCCTGTGAGTCAAAATGATTACAACTTGCTAGGGAGTGAAGAAGATCTAGGAAGGGTCAGTTTCTCCAAGACATCTTACTTAATTTCTACACCAATTCTTTCGACTCCAATCTGTATTTATAAAGTGATTCTCTGCAGTACGTCTTGCAGAGTAAATTTGCACTATTACATTATTAATTGTTAGCATTTTTGGCAGCTCAGTAACGAGACTTACTGTTATGAACACAATAGTACTGGAAATTTTATCTTTCAGACTTTTACCTAGCACTTACAACTGTGTATAAATGTACATAAGATAAACTAGTAAGTATGACCTGGGGAAATGGTCGGATCTTTACATTGGCCTCAGAAGTAGCAAGTGATCAGAGTTTGCCATGGCAACAGGCTTTAAAAAGACCCTATAAAGACACTGTCTGAACTGTGGTGTTAGCACCAGCCAGCTATCTGTACATTTGCTAGCTTGTAGTTTTCTAAGACTGAGTAAACTTCTTATTTTTAGAAAGTGGAGGTCTGGTTTGTAATTTCCTTGTTCTTAATTGGGTAAAAGTCTTTTCCACAAACCACCATCTATTTTGTGAACTTTGTTAGTCATCTTTTATTTGGTAAATTATGAACTGGTGTAAATTTGTACAGTTCATGTATATTGATTGTGGCAAAGTTGTACAGATTTCTATATTTTGGATGAGAAATTTTTCTTCTCTCTATAATAAATTGTTTCCTATCTTGGCATTTTAATTAATCTCTTGTCGTGATTACATAGGACCAGTCAAACTATTTTTGTCTCACAGTAGATATAAAATAGGTACTACACAGGTTTAAGAGTATCATTGGCACCGTGACACTAGGGAACACTCGATGCAGGCATGGATTGATGGAAGACCTCGCTGTATATAAATGCTTGGGAAGTTTAAGGGAACACAATGAGTTACATGTCATTTAAAAACTTTTATAATGTGTCCATGTGGAAGTAACTCCAGGGCCAATAATTCCGGGATATGAGGAAAAGGTACAGAAATAACATCCACCAAAGAAAGATGACTTGACTAAATCCAGAAGATTAAAGTTTACTTGGCTTCCTGATGAAGGATATAGCAAAACTAAATGTCACTTTTGACCTACTTGCTCACAAGTTCTCAGTTGCTCCTTGATGGATTCCCTGCTCATTAAGAGTTTTTGGGACAAATGTCCCTTAGCTTTACGAGCAGGTTAACCACTCTACAGAAAAGGTTGCTCGCCTTTTGCTTTCTTCAGATGCAAGACTTTCACTTTAGAAATCATTAAGATGGGATTCAACAAAAGGTATGTAGATCTTTTTTTCCCAAACTTAAAGGATTGGTTGAGGCGAAGTGAGAAGCCCCTACTTATGGGTTTCCAAAGTTAATGAATGATGTGGAGTACGTGATTCACTTAAGCACTACACTAATGTCATTTGTATACTTAGTTACACTTGAGAGAAATTCCTTACCACTTTATTTACACTTGTTAAAGTGCTGGACTCTAAAGCATGGGAGGAACTTTCTGTTCCTTATCTCCTGTGTACTTTGTCATGTGTGCATTTAATAAAAGGCCTACCCCAGTTGGTCACTTACATTATGAAAGCAAATGCTTTTGCACTGGAGGAAAAGAAAACAATCATTACTTGCCACCTTGCTTTCTTATGGGCAGGACTGAACTCCAGAGTTGCAGTCTATTGCAGCAGGTCCCGCAGGAGTATGAGGCTTTACAAAACAGTGATAGTAATGTTTTGCATCCAGTTCAAGTGATTGTGTAAGCAAAACCTAAGGCTGAGCTGTCTAGTTTCTCCTGATTTCTTTCCCACAGTTTTTTGAAAGTTCAGCTTTACAAATACGTATGTAGGTCATGGTAAAATAAGTATGTCAGCTGTCAGCACTTTAAAGGATTGCTATTATATTTCCAATAGTATTGCATAGCAGGATGGTTTATTAGTATAGATGAGTGCAAGCATAATGGCTGCTGAAGCCATGAACTGTAACAAACCTTACTCATCTGGATGTGATGGTAGTAGATCCACTGTCAAAGCTTAGGCACGAGCTTGCCTCGGAGTACAGATGTTACTCTTAAGAATACTTGAAGTATAGTTTCACATCTTTACACCTCAAAAATTACACTTATAAGGTGATGCTTCCAACTTGCGAAGTATTTAAGGGATTTATTCAAGTAACAGAACTTCTCAAGCGATGCTTCTGTCATATGACATGGCCATAGGCAGCATATGCTGTGCCTGCATTGAAAGAAAAATAGAGCTTGGCTTCCTGTAAAGCAGCATTCAACTTCTATGAAACGTGCTGCTGACTATGCTGGGCTTGGTATGTCATGATGCACTCTGTGGTCTTCTTTGCTGTGCAGTAAGAGCAGCAGAAAGATGGGTTATCTAATTGATCTTTGACATGAGCTGTGTAAATAATGAAAGCATCAGCTGTTGGTGCTATCATATTGATAAGTTAAGCGCAGTCTTGCAAGCCAGCAAGTGTTCCATCTGTGAGGCTGGCGTGTGATGCTGAAATAAGAACGAGCGCGTTCCCTTAGATGGTTAACATTTTAGTCCTTTTATGGTGGGGTGCTTTCATTCATGGTGTGATTTTTTAACTGCAGCTGTAACTAGTAATTGGCACAACCTGTGTCCTCGGTTATTGGGATTTCTTCCAGCTGGAGTTTAAATACACCCCAATGTGCACACAATGTGCCCTTGTCTAATTTTAAAAATGCTTAACATACTGAGGCAGCGGGACATAGGAAGGACTCTGAGAGAAATGGAGTAGCTGCCAGTGCTGCTGCCAATCCTATGTTTTGGTTTAAGTAGAACAAACAGTGCAGTAAGCTGAATGTTTGTCACTTCTGAATTTTATTTAAGGTGCTGTTATGAAACCATCATGGCTCTCATTTTAATACAAATATTAGGGATGAGAGAAGCATGTTTGAGACTTGCTTGTCAAATGCAGGCTAAATAATCTGGACTTTCTTTGTGATGTATTGAATAATCCTGTTCTGTCAGCTGTGTGCAACTTAATGTTAGAGCTCATATCCTAGACTTATGCAGCATCTGCTGAAACTTGCTGACCTTTCAGTGAATGTTTTTAAGTATACAATTGCTTCCATGTTTATGCCAGGTGAGCAAATGTTTCTTTTTCTCAGAGGGTGCTCTCCCACCATGTCATGTGGTGTCAGATCCTACACACTTGAGTGTACCTTTGCATTTCATGCTCATTAATGATGCTCCTAGAGAAAGCTGTATTATATGTGTTCTTCAGGAATCTCTTGGGTTTTTGTTTCTTTTCTCCCTGCAGTTGTGTTTTTTTTTTCTCTTCCCTTGCTTATTCCACGGATGTTCATCTGGTTTAAGCAGTCATTCAGATCATCAGTTTTTATTCCTCCTGCAGACCTTAGGATCATTCTTAGGTCTGAATAGAGGTGTGTAAAGGCTTTCATTCAACTTCTAATAGTACTGATTTTAGTGTTCTACTTTTCTACCAAGTCTACAAGGATTTTCTGGCACATCTGTGTGATGGGCCTCATAGTGCCACAGGATTTTTTGATGGTTGGTCGTATCAGGCTACATGGGATCTTGGGAATGAATAACCGACATGGACAATGTTCTGTTGTGAAGATACTGATTTTGGTATCTACTTCTGCTGAATTTGTATGAACTTGAATAGTTCACAAGATTAAAAAAAAAAAAGTGATCTAGTTGTTAGTAAAGAAATTCTTTTGGGATCAGAAGATGATGTGGTGCTGTCCCGTGTCATAGTTAATGATGACAATTCTGTATATTCTTGACTGCGTCAGCCTTAAACAGACTAAAAGAGTGGCTTGAGAGATGATTTTGTAGCACGGGGAACTCCTGCATTAGGACCTTACAAAACAGTTTACTGATGTGCAAACCATAAAGAATCCAGTTAATGTTCCCAGGGTGGCTAGTTTGTCCCGATGCTTGTAAACATTTCTGTCACCAAATTAAGCAGATGTCACTGAGCATGAGCACCAAATCCACATAAGATGTCCTTCTAATTAACCTTGCTTTACTTACGCTCTGAGAATATGGTCTCTTGTTTTTTGCAAAGGTTAGCAGTGAATAAAATGAAGAACATAGCTTCTTTTCTTTACTGAGTATCTAAGTAAAAACCTATTTCTTAATTTCCATAAATCAAGTAGCACTCTGCATTTTCCAAAGTTTCCTCCACTTGATGCCATAATTTTTAGCAAAAACAAGTTTATATTGGCCACTTGACTGAAGAACATTAAAGCTGTTTTTGGTTTAAAGAGTGAAACATGTATGGAGTGGAGATAAATAGCTCTCCCAAAAAGGAATGTGTATTTACACATTCTTGGTGTAATAGCAGAGGTTATTTTTACACATTTCAGATTTACATTCCAATGTGGCATAAAGTGAATACTGTGAAGCAGGATGTTAATTCAGTGGCTTTCAAAGGTTGGTAGAGCAAGCTGGGCTTTGACAGTAAATGCTGTATTAATGGTTAGCAGTGACAATTTCATCAACAAAGGAATTGCAGGGTATAATTAACATCAGTTGCTTTGACACTATGCTCTTAATGTATGGTTTCAACCTTTCTTTCAGTAGCTGTTGGAGAATGCACTGTGACAAATTATTGCTGATACAAAGTAGGTCAACAGTAAAATGGCTGACTTACCGTAAATGATCGCATCTGAATTATTGCGACTTTGTGTCCAGTGGAGCTGCCGTAGTTTTCTATGCCCTTGTATTTCTGAAACGTGTGGTATTTCCCATCTCTGAACCATTGAGCATTTTTGTCTAAACAAGAAGAACGTTTTGTCCTGGCTGTTGGGGAGAGATCCATACAAGTAATAATACTGCATGTGTGACTAGAAATACTTGCCATATAGTAGTTCTGTAAACACAAAGCAAGAACTGAGAAATGACTCTCAGCTCGTGAAAGTAAGTAAAATACCACATCTTTGGGTTTTGAGGGGTTCTTCACTGAAAATCTCCCAGGGCAACACACAAGGAAGGGAGATAGGACTATGATCTTATTCGATTTATTTATGCACAGGGAAGTGCTTTCACCCTGTGATTCTTATGATTCTCAGTATCTCATCACAGCTTGCAATGAGCTTTTAAAAGTTTTTTTGTGAGAGGTGTAGCTTTATTTGATGCTTTTATCTCTTGGATGTCAGGAAATGGCCTCTAGCTTTACCACTTCTCTGGGGCACTGTAAAATCCTGTACAATTGTGTTATGTGATGATTACATAACTGAATAAAATGATAAACAACTATTTAATCTGTCAGGATTTTAAGGACGCAGGGGATGAGAACTTGAGCATTCTCAGAGCAGCCTTGAATATGTGCAAGGAGCTGCGGTATCTAAGGCTCCAAACAATAGGGGCAGGGCTGGGGATGCTGACTGCCTTTCACTGCTGTGTTCCCAGGCTCAGCCCTGAGTCAAATGGCTCCAGTGTAGGGCTAGAGCTTAGGTACAGCTTCTAACTCCAAGATCAGCCTAAAGACAGATTTCTAGTGCTGATAGTATTATCTGCTGATGCTGGTTGCAATTGAGACATTTCAACAGTGTGCCCTTGCCCTGTGTTGTACAAGATTCCATTATTATTGCTTTTTATAACCTAAAAACAGCTAATTATTGGTGTCTGCCTTGGTGTTCTACTGTCTAACAAACAGGTTCATTAACAGACATCTTGTACTTGGAAAGAATACTGAAAGACAGCCTTCCTCTATGCATTCTTTCCTTCCAGTGTGAACTGTAAACCTGTTTTTGTATGTATACATATACCCAGAGGCACACAAAAAATTTCTTTTATAAATACATATATATGTAATTACTGAAATATTTTTCAGTGGATCACCATACGTCCTTGCTTTCAGTGATTTAACTCACAGGTCACTGCAGATGTTCTGAAGATTGTAAATGCACACGCATGGGGAAAAATGATTCCTCTTCTGGTGCCTTAATACATTCACATTCTGTTCTGCTGTTTCAATTTTACAGATGTGAATTTGCAGCTCAGCTTAGTTTGCTTGTTAGCTGAACATATTTTTGGATATTTTTTGTGCTGCTTAAAAACAATTTGTAGCTGTCGGAAGGAAAATTTGCTGTATTTTAATTAATGTATCTGAAAATAAATTGAAATGAAGCGAAGATACTTTTAGAATCTTTGAGTTATTCAGACTAAAGCTTTGTCATATAGGAGACTTCCCAATAAACAGTTACCTGAATCATCAGAAAAAGCTCCATTTCAGTGGAGCTGAGCACCTTTCCCTGCATGAGTGCACCACGGCAGTTGGTTTTATCTGGTAATGTTTGTGTTCAGTGGTGCATAAACTAGAAACTGTTTTCCAAGTGTGAAAGGCTCTACATCGTAAGTGCAAAATAAGATCAAGCTATCTGTGTTTGGTACACTTAGTGATATGAATTTATAACTAGTGGCGTTACGTCAATCTTTGCACTTGCATCCCTAAATCTAACTTGTAATCTCTTCTTTAACCCTTACCTGCTTGCTTCCTTTGTCATTTACAGCCTATATTCTAACTCCCTGGCTTGCAGTCAGTATAACATCATCTGTTTATAGACATTCAGATCAGTAAAGAAAAAATAAAGCAGAGGAAATGGTAATATCAGTCTGAATCAGGATGACATTAAAGCAAATGATACATTTAGTGCTGTGTTTGTAAAGGATCTGATCCTGTGTGACTAAGGTACCAGACGATGCATTTTGATGCTATTTATCACACTTTATGTATTTAGCCAAGATGGGGCTTTTGTAATATGACTGAGGAAAAGCATGTTGCGAAGATGTGAGTACTTTTCAGAGGGGCACCTGAGCAAATATCTCTGCTTGATTGCTCATGCAAATGTTCCTGTGAATATCTTCAGAGCCTGATGTTTGCAGAAATGACAAGTCCTAAATCTCAAACAGCAGAACACTGGCTGAGTCCTGCAAGTGATAGTTTCCACAGTTATTCAAACGAAAATATATGTGCGTGTCGCTCAGGTTTGAAATAGCTGGTAGAATTTACTGAAGTTGAAGAAGTTAATTCCAAGCCAAGCTGACAAGTGTACAGAATGTCTCCTGAGTTATCAGACTGATGTAACCCCGTGACTAATTCTGCAATTCATGAATGTTGATTTCCTTTTCTTGCCCTTTCTTGGTGCATAATCCTATCTTCAGAAACATCCCTTTGTAATCAGTTTATAATCAGTAGAAGGAAGATTGGATTTTGAATTGGATTTGCACTTTTAGATTCTAAGGCCATAGCCTTTGTACTTTCCTAATTTCACCATTATGAGTACCATGAAACCTCTTAACTTATTCATGTGAGTACGTCATCTGCCCTTCAGTGTTTTATAGGATCAAGTATGTGTCAAAAGCCTTCTCAATGAGGCAGAAATGTGGTTTTTATTATTTCCATAGGCATTGGAAGGCACATTAAAATCTTTATTATTGACTGAAAAGAATTTTTCCTCTTATTGCAGTAGAATAGAGATAGTGAATAGACTGAAAAGTGAATGCTGCACACATACTGCATCATGATCTCATTCTCAACATGATTGCCTCGGTGTTTGCCTGTTCCAGCGTACGTGAGTCACACTCTAGTATGCGATTTGCTTAAAAGCAATAAATGTCAGCACTTTTATTTACAGTCTGAAGATTTAGAACTCAAAGCTTCAACACTTCTTGTACTGCTATGAAGTCTGGAGGCTGTCTTCATCTTTTTCTTTTAAATGAGAGAGGAAAGCCTTGATTGACTGTTAGTAGGTCTGGGCTAGCTGTAGTGAGTTAAAATGTAACTACACAAACATAGACTTTCCCCTGCTTAGGCAGAAATTGCCCTTCTGGTAGTTGAGGTGGCAGAACGTGTGTCTGGTGCGTTCCTTGGCCGTTCTGACCCTTGCCCAAAATGATCTGAAGTTGTTAGGGTTGCTAGATTTGTGCTATGGCAGACCCCAGTGTGGTGGGATCCAAGTGCTGCTCTCACATCTGCTGAGGAGATAGCAGCTTCTGTCAGAGGGCTGTGTTGATGGAGGCCTTGTGAGCTTAATACCCATCTGTGTGAGCCCTGCAAGCTGCTTTTGTCACCTGATGTCAAGAGATGGGGTGTATGGCCAAGCATACTTGTGCTGAGATGTCAGGATTAGGTCTTGTGTGAGCTGTGGGGAGGGAAAGGAGTGGAGAGAGCAAAAGACCAGACACATAATCCATATGGTGAGTCAGTGGGAGAGAATTGAATGTAATTTCAACCTAATCGTGACTCACAGTCCTATTGTTTATAGTCCTTGAGAGGGTGTCTGATCACACAGGCTGCAATATACACATTTATGTTCCATCCTTTGGGACAAACAAGGGACTTTATAGGAAAGAAAAGGAACAACAGAAACCAAGCTTTTAATTTTAGCTTACCTCCTTTTTGTGTATATATGATCATTTCCATTTATTCTAAACCACATTGCCCCAGGCTTCTATGCTAGCAAGGCTGGCAAATTTTTCTTTTGAGCTACGTGTGCTTGCTAGGAATCATGCAGGCATTATAGAACTGCTTTTTAGATACCTACAAGAATGTGGGGCACCATCCTGCAGTGTTTATGTTACATTCTTGTTAGGTAGCACAGCGGCGGTGCTTTGGGAACCTGACTTTGTACATGCACAATTCAGTGGATAATCCTATCCTTCATTTTCACGGTCCTTGAGTTTGGTATGTGTTTGACTGCATTTGCTGTTACTATATATTGCTCAACTCCAAGATAAAGCACCGTGCTGATTTGCCGGAATTAGTTTCCCAAGTGATTATTTTCTTTGCAGCCTGCTTTCCAGATGTAGCTATGGGCAGTGTGGATCCAGCCTAGGCTGCAGATAACATACAGTCAGGGGATAGGGTAGCTGCAGTGATAAGGAAGGCAGATATTCTGCCGGGGGCAAGGGGAAGTAATATAAACGGTTTTTTGGCTAATGATTTCTAAAGAAAAGACCCTTCTAGTGGAGAGTATTCTGGGAGATGTAATTGTGGTTGATTGGCTGTCCCAGTGGTGGGTCTGCACACTGCTTTACATTCTCAAGAACGTTCATGTTGCTGTAAACATTTAACAGTACTGTTACGTAAACACTATGTGTCCACAAAGGTTTGTCCATGCAAATGTACTAGAAGCTAAATCACTGCTATGAAAGAGGAGATTGGTTTAACATGTTTAAAAAACATCTGCAAATATTATGGATTGGTTTAAACAATGATTATTGCATAAAATTTATGAAAACAGTGGATGCATCCAAAGGCAGGAAAGCACTCTCTGTCCACTTGGGAAACATGGGGACAATTCTCATATTTCAACCTTTTATGTGAAGTTCTGCCTTTCCAAAAAACACAAAAAATGACCATGAGAGGAGGGAATTGGAGGAACTTACGGAAGTCTGAAATCAAGGCATCTAGAATCTCACCTGCAAGTTTTAACATCCTTAATCTACAAGCATATCTTCTTTTATGATCTAAATGAGGCATAGCTGTCATCAGTTTGAGTTGAAATTAATTTGGTTGTTTTTTATGTAGAGTCAAAGACTGATCCATAGGTGGGGAAAATAATTTCAGAGAAACATGTCCCTTCTTCCCCAAGTTCAGAATGCCTCTCCTTGGCCTGTTGTCCTCTCTCCCAGTAGCAACTCCCAGTATCCAGTTGTCTCCATGCCTGTTTTTGAGGCCTCTTCCCTATGCTCAGCTTCTTTTCTATGAAGAGATACAAGCCTGTTATGGGAAAGTCATGGTGTATTGCAGCAGCTTTTTCTAGAAGGGATGCACTCTAGTATCAGCACTATTTTCTCTCCTTCATTTGAAATGGTTGAGAGAACTTGCTCAGATAACACTGATTCAGCCTGGTCAGGTGAGTTACATCTCCCCCACCAGAGTGAAGCCCTTCAGGTGATTCTTAAATGCGATTTAACTCAAAGTGAATTGGCTAGACACCTGCAACTATTTTAACGCTAATGCCTCAAATGAAGAATAGCTTGCGGTCATGTTCATTTTGCAGACCAGTGGAATACCAGTACCTCAGAGGAAATCATCAGCAATATGTTTCCTGAATTTCAGGAACAAGTGCTCAAACAGTGGGAACAGTGGAAATTTATTTCTGAGAAGTTGCGGGGTTTGGCTCATCCCATGGCAGCTTTTCTCCAGGAAATGTTGTACTACGTGTTGATCGTTATGTATTATTTTCTTGATGGAAAGGAGAAATAAGTATATTTTTTTAGTTCTCATACTTCATTCAGTTTTCCAAGTCAGTTCCCAAGCACAAAGGCCAGATTCTGCTGTTCAGCATCAAATTGGCTCATTTGAAGTCACTGGATTCCCTTTGGATTGCTGTCAGTGTAATTGCTAACTACAGAAAACTGATTAAACATAAAACTGGATCTCTTAAGCTCATCTTTCTGGAGAAAAGCATGCTCTGAGAGGACCTGAGCACATCTTTATTATTATTATTTATTTATTTATTTATTTAGAGTATGTGTTATGTAACTAACACAAAAAGCCAGACAACTGGTCATGTTGAATTGTCATCTTGTGAAATAGGGCTTTCTCATGTCACAGAAGATGCTTACTCATGGCAGAGAAGAGCAGCCAGAGTCACTGACGGAGCAGAAAGCAATAGATGATAGGCTCCAAGACACATCCCCTTTTGTAGGTGTGCCCCAAACTCCATCTTATCTTTTTTATAATGTGCTGTAAGTAAGGTTGCCTCCTTCTACTGGTTATCTGACGAGCTAAAACTTCTGTGATCTGTGATGGTGGGAAGGATCAAGCAATGGACTCATCTTCACAGTGGCATACAAGCCCAGTGACTTTCATCATTTCTCAGCAGTTTTTCACTTATGTTTCCTTTAAATGGTAGGAGTCCTGCTTGTTTTTGTCGTGTGCTCTGAATTTTCTTGCACAGTGAAATGTAAACATCATCTTTCCTCTTAGCGTTTGGATATTTTGACTGCACAAAACCCTGCAAGACCATGCTTTTTTCATTATGATCCATTAATATGTTCATAGTGTGAATTTATCCCACTTGTATATGAGCACGCTTAGAAACAAATAATTGTGGGTTGTTTTGTTTTGCTATGCTTTATTTTTTTCAAAGTCAGCTGCTGCTCAATCTTGACTTGCTGTCTATACTTGTGAATGCTAATGGCACATTTGAGTCAAAGCCAATAAAAACTTTCTCGGTTGATTACTGCCTTTTAGATTACATGGAATAGATTATCGTTACCTTGGACTAGAGGGAAAGATGCTGTTGATTGTTGCAAATGAGTTTTCTCTGTGCTTGTGGTGCTATAAGAGTGAATTGTGGCTTAAATGTTTAAAGCAGGTCTTCTCCTGCTCTCAACAAAAAACATTCCCTAGCACAACTTGATTTCATACAGAACAGGATCTGTCCCTTGGTGCTCTAACATACAGAACTGCCATTTGTTTGGATATTTTTCCAGTCATAATAGCTTTGTTAAGAACTGTGTAATGTATCACAGAACTCAATAAATGGAATAGAACTGGCTGTTCTCAAAAAGACTGTCAATGGAGACTCATCACTGAATGGAAATGTTTCTAGTGAAGTTCTGCAGGGACCAGTACTGTAAAAATGCTATTAAGGATTCTCATTAGTGTTTTGGAAACACATGAAAAATCTCTGCTCTTAAAATGCCTATATACCACGATTTGGAGGAACATAAAGACAATAAAGTGCTGATCCTGAATGATCTGTATTGCTCAATAAACAGTCCATTTATGATGTATTTGATCTTGTTGAAACATATTGAAATCACTCATTTAGAAGTAAGAAATATATGTCCTCTATTCTTCCAGTGGGAAACTGTGTCCTGGAAATTAGTAGATGGAAGGAGTTTGCAGCTCAGCAGATGAGCAAAAGTAGCAGCCAACAGCACGATGTTATAGCAGAAATAGCCATTGAGACCCTTGGGTGCATAAAATTTGGGCAAGGAGGGGTGTGATTTTACTTTGAAACATGGCATGACTGGTGCCAGGAAACTACTTACCTAAATATCAGTGTCACTGTCACAGTAAGGATTTCAGAAACTGGGGAGTGGGCAGAGCAATGCCACCAGAAGAGTTCCCAGTGCTTAGACTTCAGCTTTCTATTCCAGGTAGCATATCAAAAAAGCCAGGACTGACGATCTCACCTTACAGTCTGCAAGAAGTACTGACCAAGAATGCTGCAGCTCTAGAGAGAGGGAGATAATGAAAAGCAAAGTCTTGGAAATGCCCGGATCTATTCATTTTTTGGATCGGAAATAATAAAATGCTTATTTTACAAAGAGGGTTTAATCTGTCCAGCAGCCTACCAAAGTAACCAAGGGCCCCATTCTCTTGTTTGCAAATCAAGGCCTTTTGACTTTCTGGAAGATATATTAAAGTTAAATGTAAGTTAATAGGTTTCAGATTAAGAAAACTAGATGAAATGTGCAAGCTTGTGGTATGTGAGTGTTTAAAAACAGAACAGCTAATAAAGTACTTGATTATCAGACCTTTTCTTTGTCCTTAAATTCTGAGTTTACAAATATGTAAACTTCTATATTTGGAGCATTTTCTCATTTTTGTCTGCATTCCCCGAGCAGTAATTGGTTGTACCAAGCTGCCTTGGCAGTCATTCTTTATATATAGGTCTGTGGTCCATTAAAGATATACAGATTTTTTTTTGCACCTAATTCCAAAGCTGTGCCTCTTGCAGCTGTCCTGATAAACAGCATCTTAAAAAAGTTATGAGAGTATTTAGAGATCATGCTTTTCTTAAAGAGGAAGACTTCTCCTTCCATTAACATTAGTGATGCATACACACTTAGAGGCGCTTTCTGTCTTTTCAAGGACTGTTGTTTTCAACTTGGATTCTCTAACAAATTGCAGGATTATTTTCTACCTATAAACTGTGCTTTATTAAAACACTTTGTGTTACTTCACTATTCTGAGTGGAGTTGAGGCTAAATTAGTATGGGAGTGTCTTGGTAGACATAAAGTAACATGCAGATAAGGATTGAATGAAGTACTATGAAAATAAAATCTTTTTCTATATTCATATGAACTGATACAGAAAGCCCGGAAGAAAAGGAGAGTCATCCAAGGATTCTGAAAGGCAAAGGTGATTTTCTGCTTATTTGATGCTTTCAAAATTGTTACCTGCAATATTTTCACACTTTGATGCCTATTTTTTATTACATACTGTTTTCATTTTGAGCTCACAGTTTAGTGACCAGAGAAAAGGAAAATACAAGTGGGAACTGAAAACAGACACAGAGTTTTTATAAGAAACACGGCAAAATGTCTACAAGGGATAGTTGTTTCAATTAATGTTTTAGTAATTACTAGGGTCCCAAATACATCTCACAAGTGTAAAGCATGAATTCCCATTTCATGCTTGCAAATTAGTTGCCTTCATGAGATTCTTTGTGGATTTGGCCATCTCTGTGTTTAATATAATGTTTCAAAATGGATCATAGTATTGAAAAACTGATGCTCAATTGATTTTACCCCTTATTTCCATAAATACATTAGAGATTGGAAATGAAAGACGAGATTAGGCTCTAGCTTCCTTTCTTGTGCATGTACTTGATATCACATGGTCATCTTTATTCACGTTGCTGCACATCAGTGTCTTGCAGCTGCATCTAGCCATTTAAAAATGAGTTTAAATTACAATGCTGATGGAGTCTGACATCCTTGTTTACAGGCACTTCAGGGACCTGAAAACATGTGTGCCACCTCAATGGTGGCCTTGTCCTCTTGGAAGACAAGGGTTTCATGCCGTTTTGTGACTCTTCCCTCAGAAGTGGCCCTGAAGAGCAGTACTGCAAATGTTACAGCTGATTTGAATCAGAGAATCCAGGTTTATTAGAAACCTCCTTGTATTGACTTTAAACTAGAAGAGGATAGATTTATATTAGGTATTAGGAAGAAATTCTTCACTGTGAAGGTTTTGAGGCGTTCACGGACAGGTTGAATGGTGTCACTGCCTGTGGTAGGAGTGATTAGGTGATCTTTAAGGTCCCCAGCTCAAACCCAGTAAGGAACCTCTAAGAGAAGTGTGGATGCCCAAGAGCAACCTGCTTTGTGTGTCTTTATTCTGCATTAGATATACAGTAGATGTGAATTTGCTATTTTTTTCTCAGGGTTACATAAATGTTATGTCATTACAAATAATCTAAAGGATTATATTTTCAGAAACAATGTATTTAGAGGTCAAACCACACAATAGAAACAAATGTTCAAATTGCCCCAAAGCAAAATCCACTAAAATTCTTGGTGCTTCTCAGAAGTTTCATTTCCAAATGAAAACATTCTATAATGAGAAAGTGTCTTGGTTTGCTTAGCAAATGTTGAAAGCAAAATTTTCTATTTCTGATGCTTTTGATTTCAACCTGTCATATTTAATTCACTCAGTTTAATCCAAATCTACAAAGTATTTTGTATCTCTGAAAGCAGTACTTAACATTTGCCTTTTTTTTCTCTTCTGCAAACAAAGAAAAAGTATCTCGACAACTAAACTTCAGTTGTAAATTCACCTGTGTTCTTGTGATTTTCCCTAAATCTCTAAAGAAAGTGAAAAACTGCTTCATGTATTTTGTAGGTTTTATAACCTGAGGATCAGTTCAGTAAAGCTTATGACAGTATCTTTGCTGACTTTGAGACAGACTGTATTTTCATTCCACAGAGCATAACCTTAAGAGCTAATGGGAAATATCACTCATCATTAGTGAATTAGCTTCTATTTGCACTAAGAAAGTAATCATAAGGTGAATACACCAACATGTCCCGTAAAATGGTATAGAAAGATGCTGGCAGTTGTATCTAGATATATCTAGGTATGTGGTCACAAAAGTTAAGCCAAGGTCAAAACCTTAGTTTCAAGCTTTAACACTTTTCCATTTACCTTGTTCAAACCCTCAAAATAAGCTTAGATGTTTTGCAAAAGGTGTCATGACTTTCATTATATGCTTTTGAGGGCCAGCTCTGGGAAGTAAGCTAGGACTTGTAACCATATGTGGCGTACCCATTGGTTAAACTGGCACTGGATGAAATGGAAGAAATCTGTGGTCCTGGCAGAGTTTTCTTGATTTGCTTCACGTCTGTTCCTAATACCAGGTGGTCAGAGCACTGTCAATCAACTGTTCCCAATTGGAAATAGAAAAAGGAAGATGAAGCAAAGGATAGAACAGGCTCTGAGGACTGCAGGCCCTTTGGGCCACAGCCTGGGCTCTGGTATCATCTCATCCTCTACACAAACACAACCTCTTCCCCAGCTCTGACTCAGCTCAGGCTACAGGAGTACCTTGCGTGTAACACTGCTGAATCTTTGTGCTATTTTAAATTCCAGATGTTTATCTATAGATAGTGCTACTTCCTACTATATAGTTTTCTGTAGAAGTTTTAAAATTCTAGTGCGCATAAATGGATGTTCTGAGAACTATGTTGACAATAAAACACACTGTATGTGGTGGTAAATAATCTCTTAACAAGGCTCTGGTTTTCTAGTGGTATGTGAAAGACACAAAAAGCAAAAGTGCACTGGGTAAAGATAGTTACATTCCTTTAGAAGAGGGTGTATATGTGCGTGCAGCAGTCAGATAGCTATCCTACAAAACATTCTGCTAAGGGCAGTGCTGGTATCTAACTGACAGATCAGCAGCAGTACTTCCTGCTAAGGGTGCACCATCCTGTATTCTGCTACCAGACAAGGGCTTTTTTTGTTTGTTTGGTTCGTCATTTGGGGTTTTATTTTTAGGGAAATTGACCTCTTATTCCCATGAAAATAAAGATCATCTAACATAAAGCTTAGAAGAATATTTGAAAAGCACAATTTTGGAAATTCAGTTCTTCTGACACTGTAGGCCACACTCACACCAGATACAATGACACCAGAGCAGCTAAGAACGTTGTGATCAGGGGATAGAAAACTCAAGCTGAGTCACATGTTCCATTACCTAATCACTCCCATATCTGCAAGAAGACTGTTGGAGTATGAAATATCCATTGGGAAATACTCACACTTTGTATGAATGTTCAAAATGTGAAGCTGTTTTGGGGATTTCCATCTCTTTCATTTACTTTGAATCAAAATTTTATTCTAGTTCCAAGAAATTTATTTGGACCAAAACAACCCATTTCCCATAACTCATTTCCATTTATAAGAATTACCATTTAATCAATGTTGACTGAAGTTTCATTTAGCACTGCTTCATACAGTTATCCTGCTCTTTGCCATGGAGTGGTGATTGTCAACTGGGCTCCCAGTCTTTTCTTGAGGGAAATGATGCATTCTTGTAGGCATGATACCTGTACTCAGAGGTTTAGGCCTCTTTCTGGCTTCATTTTCAGACTAATGAAGGATTTAGGCTAGTTTACTTCCCTTGTCATGGTATCCTCTTGGAAAATGAGAATACCCGTACTGATCTCATGCACTGTGTTCTTCAAGGTCCACAGAAGGCATATTTTAAGTGTATGCTTTATGCATGTTCCAAGGCAACATTTTGTTTCAGTAAGATCCAAAGAACTGACTTTTCTAAATATTTAATTTTATAATTGAACTATGTGGAAGAGGCACATTACATTTTCTTCTTGATGTAAAGAAGAACTTGATCTGTAGTACTGCATCCACCATGGTTCATTTGCTTTTAGCTTGGAAAATGGCATAGTTTTTCCCCAAAGCAGTCCTTTGTTACTGAGTAGGCATCTGGTTTGTGACAAGCCTGCTGTCTGGGATCAGTCTTCTAAGATTCATAAAAGAGCTGCATGTCCAGGCCATGAAGATGATCAGATTACTTTGGCTTCACTCAGAGTTTTGTAGTCGTCTTTGTTTTCTACTGTGAAGTGCAGCTATAGCCATTGTGAATGAGGCGGCTCTGTCAGCTTGCATCAACTGATGAGTTTGACTAATGATTTCCCTTTCCCTTCTCTTGCCTCTTGGGGTAACACAGTATGGGTGGTGTTGACTCCAGAACAGTAGCCAGCCCCATGTTAATGTGCAAAGCTTTATGCAGTCTTTGAGCACTGAAGGATCTTATCACTCAACACTGTTCTTTCAATATATAGTGAAGTTTTACCTACTTATGTCCCTTCCCGAAGTTGTGAGCATGTTCATCTGTCTAATAAAGCAGCAAAAACTGCTTTCTCTTTCATATTTTACAAAAAGATTTTTGATTAAACTCTGTTGAAGTAACATCTAAAATTATGTTTTGTGTCTCTTTCTTGTTTTTATGTGTTTATTCTCTCCAGACACAGGTTCTACAGCTTTTAGATATCAATGAATCATTCTTTATTAAAAAAAAAAATAAAAAAAATCATGTTCATATGATATCCTGCAGCTCTCTGTTGTTTACATAGTATTAGCACGGGGAAATACTACGTTCAGTTTGATGCATAAAGCCCTCCTTGTATCTTGTGCCTTTGTTTGTAGGCTATTATGCATGTGACTAAAACCATGCATGACTTGAGCAAATGTTTGAATAGGGTTCTTGTGCAGTAGGACTGTATAAGCCATTAGGCATACTCCCTTTAACTTGGTGATGAAAACATTGTGGTACATTTGATGGCACAGAGTGGAGTAAAATTGCCTTTGTGGAAGCAGAATAAACAGCTCTCTGATTTGGTTTCATTATCGTGCACATGGCTGTGCTGCAGACTTCTGGCAAAATTAGCGAGGAGGATCAAGAATGTAAAGTATTAAAGTTATTGCAGCTCTGGGTTAATTCTGGACTGGAAAGAGTTAAAAAATATATTGACTTTTTTAATCTGAAATTTGAAATCAATATTGATCTGTCATTTTTATCCTCAGGGCCCTGAAATCTGTTAATTGACAGGTGGGGCTGTTGCTAAGAATCTTTTCTATGTATAGACTCTTTTGTAAGAGCGTTGTTTTTCTTTCCTGTCTGTTTGTAATGAATCCTATGTTAGGGACTTGAATTTTGCTGTGGGAATTTGAAAAACATGGGAAACTGCTCTCTGCCAAGCTATTTCCTTAAGGATCCACTTTACATACTGCTGAATCAATGGCCTGTCAGGTGTAGTTACATGCCATAGTGATGATATGAGGTCAATCAAATGAAACCAAGGTATGTATTCCCAGCAGATCCCAGCTATCTGTTTAACATTGTCAAACTACATTTATTTTGATACAGAGCATCCTCTTTCAGTTTACTTTGTTTCTAGATTTGATTAACTCTTAATTTGCATCTATTTTTAAAAACTCAAACAGTGAAAAAAAAAATAAATCCTTCATTTTACTCCATCTCGAAATACTATGCTATATGTCTATGGTTCCATCTCTCAAGACAAAACTGCTTATCGTATCTCTCTGCAGCTCTTCCTCTTCTACAGATTATTTCATTTAATAACATATATTTTTTGCACTAATGGTGATGTGGTATTTAATAAATCTATCCTACAGTAACATAAATTAAATATTCCCTAAGCACATAGATGTTCTCTTAGAAAAGCTACCTTAGGAAAAAGAAATATGTATATATATATATATTTCTTAAGAGATCACAATAATGAAGAAAATTCTACATGAATCAGGTTTATAAATCAATATTTTTACACAAGATAAGCCAGCATGCCCTTTAAAACCTGCATCTCACCAGTGTCTCAAGTATTTTGATGCCAAACAAGTAATTATTTTCTTAAAATGGATTCAGGATTTTCCTTATTTTCTACAGAGAATGGAAAAAAAAATAAATAGAAATCACCCTAATGGCTGATAACTGCAAGCATTAAAAGCAAATGCATTTTTTATATCCTGTCTACAGTGCAGCAATGCAAAACAGCATTTTTAACTGTTGTAAAGGCTACAGAGGACATACATGATACTTGAATGTAGAAACTAAAAGTGTGGATGAAAAAGAAATCATTTCCTAAGTAAAGCCATAAGAAATGAAAGAGAAAATGTTGCGGTTATTTTATTGTTTTGTTTTTACAGAAGAAAGGGACAACGAAGTAAGAAGGAAACTAAAACTAGAACATTTCAAAATATATACGTATATAAATAAATGATTCAGGAGTTAAGATACTCCTACAGAAAAATGCTTTAAAATTTTGTATGAAAAAATCTGTTTTGTTTTCAAGATGTCATTCATCAATGATTTGTTATCTTGATAAAAGCAGAGCCTAACGTTACCATTTGAGCACAAATTTGTGTAAATTTGCATTGTGATGATTTCTTTCTTTCATATATTCTGAAATCATTTGTTGTTTTTATGTGCTACAAGACCAGTGCCGGCTCATTTCAATACATGAATTTTATGTTCCAAAATATGAAAATAAAAATGCAGTTCTTCACCTAGAAGTAGCAAAGATCTCATCCCACAGTGGAGCACTGGAAAAAGAACACAAAGGTGGGATGTAAGATGATACCCTAACCCTTTAGTGTGGGATAATTTGTAGCTAATTTATGAAGTTGATACACAATTTGAGGAAATGAGCATCCCACCCATTTTTCCTTGCGCTCTCTATAGAATTCACATCCTTCCATTTTTGTTTTTGTTTCCTTGAATTGTGCCTCATAACTTATTGTCGTTGCTCATTAGCTGCTGATGTGTTAGGAAGGCTGTCCAGACAGTGACACTGCGTGGAAATAGCTGAGAAGTTTAGATGAGAGATTCATGCCTTACCGTGACCTTTAATGAAACACGCAGCTAAAGAAAGCTGCTTCTAGTTTACCACATCCGAAACAAAGGGAGAACTCCTATTATCTTTAGTCTTTGCTTTCATGCTATTTAATGATATTCTAATGTAAAGGAAATATGTCTTCACACAGGAGCCTAATTTTATCACTGTTTTGGTGAACACGCTGCATTATTTCAGCTCTCTTTTTCCTCTCGCCATCAGATTCAGGGCCCACTGACCCAGCTCTCAGCCAAACTGCTGCATGGTGTGGTAGGTCATCTTGTTCACTGCTGCATTCCCACCTTTCTCTTTCTCTTGCACTGCTCTGAATGCAGTTCTGCTTGAGTTTTCTTATTTCTGCTTGAGTTATTCTTATCTTCTGTACTTTCAGCAAAAAAACACTCTATTGGCCTCTTTTCTCTATGGCTGTGCCCCAGCAGCAGTCTGTGTTGCTCCAAGCCCACTGGCAGAGCCAAGCCACCATATGATGGCTGTGCAGGGCCCAGGGGAGCTGGGACTGGAGAGCACTGTGTTCCCCAGGGTAACTGTGCTTAGGCAAGCTATAAGCTGGTCCTCAACTGGCAGCACTGCTGCTGGTGGAGAGCCTGTGGTTGGGCAGAGAACACAGGGCTCTCGTCCTCAGCTGCCACTGTGCTCTAGGGGGATGGGGATTGGCCTGTGCCAGTTGAGCAGCCCAGCTGGAAGAACAACTCGATAACTATGCTCTAATCCAGTTTATCAGAGGATGAAATTGGTCTCTCCCACAAACAAACCATGCCAAGGCTGAGCACTCTCGTTTCTCTGCTCCATGAGGTTCTTGGTGCACTATGAGACTGTGCCCCAACCTCAGGAGATGAAATATGTCCAGGGAACTCACTCAGAGCTATCTGGTGGAGACATACTGAGTATGTCTAACTTATTTATATTTCTAAAGTGAGCACATACCTTCTCCATTTGGGACTCTCTCCATTTGCATGACACTGGGTTGGTTACTCAAGACAGACTGCCTGCTGTGCTCTAAAATGGGGAAGGTTATCTGTGTGCAGCCTGAAAATGGAGCTGAGTACCAGCAGCTGTTCAATCCCATTACAAAGAAGGCCAGGAGAGTAGGAGTACAAGCTGAACACAGCACATAAAATATGGCTTTATTTTAAGTGAAATGCATAACATAAGTAGAAATAACAGCTTTCTTCACAATGCAGTAGCAAGGAAGTGAGAACAAATTTTCCAGGCAAATTGCAAAAGTTCAGGAAATTCTTGACTTACTATTTGTTCAAGAGACTTTATCCGACATAAATCATATATTTAAGAGTTTCCCAATATCGCTTGCTGTCTTGGGCAGCAGACTATATAGAAATAAAACCAGTTTGTTTTATCTTTTCAGAAGAAGAAAGTGTCTGATATATTATTTACTGATTTTCATTCATTCTTTCATTCAAAAACAGCAGGAAAAGGGCTTTTGTATTGAGAAAAGTCAAGGTCAGGGATTTTTGTTTTTTGATCTTGGCTGCCAGTAGCTTGACTTCTCTGACTACTATTTCCTAGCCAGCTTTGGATAGCAATCTCATTGTTAGCTTACAGGAAGAGATTTCACAGCTACAGGTCGCTGCATTGGACACACAGCAGAAGACTCCAGGACTGAATTAAAAATCCTATGCTGTCTCAGTGTTATATATGCCAATCTGAAATGAAGTTAACCAAGCCCACTAAAGGGCTGCAAAATATGATCCTAGTATTGTAAACCTTTTCATGCATGCACATCCTTGAGTTTGTATGAGCAGAAATTTAACCTACGAAACCTGGTTTATAGGATAAAGTCTGTACACATCACTATTCTCCATAACAAGTATTTCTTTCCATAGCAAGCAATCAAAGTGTAAAACACCAATATGGTTTTGTAAAAAAGAGAACCAATAGTCTGCGTGTGGTGAACTGCATGTCTGGGACATCTTTTATGTCCTGACATGGTCAACTGAACTATCTTATTTACAGTTAAACTACAATGTTTTTAAAGAATCTAACGGATGCATCACACTAAAATAAATCATTAGTTAAAACACCTATGTCATAAAATGTTTCTATAGAAGTTTGAGCATTTTTCATTGAGTTTATTTTCTTGGTAACAAGGTGTTTTGGTAGCAGGCTGGTGCAGCTTGGGTAGAAAGGTAGAAATGTGCTCTAGTGCACACTAGTGTAGTGTAGTGCTACAGTATAGTCTGTAAAACTGATCCATCACACCAGTCTGCAACATTAATCACATATGCACTTACAACTCCTACTGAAGCAGCGTGTGATGCAGAGACATTTCACTTCTATCTCACCTTTTAATGTAGTTCTCAAGATTTTATGAATGTATCAATTAGAGATATCTGGTAATCGAAAGTAGATTCCAAGCCCTTTGGAGAAGCACAATGAATTACCAGCCATATGGGCTTTTATTATTCAAAGAAAGCTGTAATGAGACAAAAGATGAAGTATTAGACCAGCTGAACACCGATCTGAGTCGGTTTGATGCAGGCCCCAATACCTTGGCTTGCTCACAGGCTGCTCCTTTAGAAGACTGAAAGAAAACCTTTTTCAGCTCTTTTTTTTTTTTTTTTTTTTTTCCTTTCTTGGCTATGTTGGAAAGAAAGCAAAGAAAAAGCCATCTCAGTGCTGCTTTTCATGGTCTGCTGGTCTGCTTACTTTGTTTTCACACGAGATCCTGTGCGCTACCTTTGTTTTCCCCCCTTGCTTTTTGGAGGGCTCCCTGTGCCAAACAATGGCGAGGCCTGATAACAACGGGCAGTTGCTCTGCAGCCCGGCTGTGCCGCAGGATTTGCTCCAAGAAATGGAGAGGGGTGTGTTGGGCCTTTTTTCCATCACCGGCCTTTATAATCGGCAGGCCAGATGGCATGATGCAGGCGCAAAAAATAACAACAATAAATAATACCGCGACTCGCAACGTGGACCAAGCTCAGTTACTTCCACTTCATCACACTGTTTGGAAGTCTCTTTGATGTACAAAAGCCCCCCCTAAGATAATGAAATGCAGTGGCAGCTGGCTAATGGCTGGGAAAGTGCAAACCCTGCATTGAACTCTCCCCACCAGGCTATTCAGTGCCCAGGCAGTGTCAGTCCCAAGGAGACAACAAGCCGGGAAGAAACAGAGTCTTGTTGCTGTGCAGCACCGTGCTGCTGGGCAGACTGCTGTAGGTGGGGTATTATTTGCCTGGCTGAATAGCAGGGATGTGCCCAAGGCAAAGGGAAAGTTTTACTGTCTTAACACATTAACCTTGCAGGCTGTGTCCTAGAAATGTTAAACAAAGCCACAAGGTCATGCTGCTTGAAGAGACTCTGCTCTTGGGTATGCTTTAAAGTGAGCTGTATTTTTTTACTGCAGTCCATCAGTTGTGCCTTCATGGGTCAGTCCATTCTGGGGAGAACTAGCTCGTGGCTTAGCTTCATGAGCAATAAAAAACAAGCACAGACAGACTTTTCTCTCAGCTGCTCCAGGCCTAAGTGTGGGGCAGGCTAAATTACAAAGACCCAAAATAGGAAGCAGACACTGACAAACATGAAAACCCTACTTCAGGAGCCTTGAAACAGTCAGGGATTTATTTCTCAAACACAGTGAAAAGTTTCTTATCCCCCCATTAAATGATCCCATGTTCAAAATATAACAGCGGGGTGCACAGATCTACATGCAGCATTAATTCTGTCACCCCATTACCACCATCCCTACTGTGGGGCTTCGAAGGCCTCACACTGGGTGGCCCTGCACCCATCCCACTGCCAGGGGACAGCACAGCATGCCTCAGTGGAGGTGCGGTGCCAGGCTGGAGACAAGGCCTCATCACAGAGCAAGTGGCTGAGAAAGTGATATCTGTTAGAATAAGTATTGTGGAGAAAGAGAGATCAATTCTGGCTTTTATTATTCTGCAGGAAATGATTATTTTACAAGGTAAAGTTCTGGAATGCTTATGCACCATTATAAACTGCAACTTGTCAATTTTCTGGTTTCAAGGGCTTGCTTATTCCAAAACGTTGCTGTCCTGGATGTTACAATCTGACAGGCCAGTGCAGGGTCATTTTCTGACCAATTTGTCATGTTACACAGCATTCACCTCAGAGCAGGAGATTGCCTGAGAGTTGTGGTATCCTCCAAACCTCATCAGTTTGGGAGGAAACAGAAGACTAAAAGGGACATTTTGCATACCTAGTTTCAAATAAGTACCCAGATGCATACCTAAGTCAAGATTTCTGAATATCAGTACATACTTTCAGAGACTGTATGTCAAAGACATACTGATTATTGTCACTTAGGCTAATGTATATTGTGTGCTGCAGTGCAGCTCCAATAGATTTCCTAAGAGAAGGCATGAGTTAATGTCACAAAAATCACCAGTGCCAAGTGGGAATTGATCTATTTAGTACAGAGATTATGGCAGTAAACATCTGATCTGTTCCATATGATCACTTATCGTAGCAATGTGTAAATGCTTTTTAGGAGAAGTCTTTTGGTTTCATGAGATTGACATTCACAGAGAAATCCGGCCCGGGTGGATATATTGGCTCTATCAGTCAGCCTTAGACTGTTCCTTCCACAAAGCTTGCTTTCTAAATCTGGTTTCAAGAGCTGTTTTCTTGACAGACTGCTTCACAGACTTGCAATTGTTTGTTTCTGGTTCTTTTTGATTGCTCCACTGATCTCTCGACTTTGGCCTTGAGGCTATTATTTATATTGTACTTTTATTGGTGTTTGCTATTTGAAACTTTGTTTTCAGTAGATTTGCTGCTCCATCCTAAACTGCTTTTCTGATTAAATTCTGTTGAAGAGGCTTGGTGGATTGCTTCACTTTCTTATTTTATTTTATTTTTTTTTCTTCCTGTTTGTCTTCCTCCTAATTGTTCATTTGAGAACTCACCTGCCTTTTGTTTATACCTTCCTTTGTTATTTGTTCTCAGATGAACAGGGGCAGCTACACAGTTTTTACGTTTATTAGTTCTTTGCAGTGGGTCAGGCAAAATATTAACCTGCACTGTTCTCCCCAGATAATCAAGTGATTTGCAATAGACTCTTTCTCTCACAGTTCAGAAAGAAGTATTTTAATGTCTGATGGTCACTACAGACAAGTATTTTTGTGTGTCTAGATGTGTCTGCTATAAGTTCAGAATGAGCTTAAGAATTGAGACACATGAAACCTTCTTGCTCTTTCTACCAATATGTATAAAATTTTATTTGCAAGAACTTGAGTGTGCAATTCAAACCCAAATTCAGGTCTCAGCCCTGCAATGCCATTAGCTCAGTGGGACTGTATGCATGCATTCAGTATTTCTTAAGCATAAATTGTTCCATGGTGTTGTGGTTCTCAGCTCAATAATTCTTTGAATTTATCCACCAGATGTAGTTTGGTCCCCCTTAGATCTGCTAATCAAGTGGCTTCTGTCTTGATTTGAGTGATTTACAAACTCCTGTAATTTCTCAGTTATTGAGCTTTCTGCCTGTTTACATTTTGCTGCTGATTGCTTGGTTGATGCCATATCCTTAATGGGGAGCCAGCTTTCCTACAATTTTCTTTATTATAGTCTCTAATGTGGGACACTCTTCCTACTAATACTTTCCAAAAGTGTGCTTTCTTTTTTTGAGCTTCTTGGTAGATAAGCGAGAGAAAGGAATATGAAATTCTTTAGATTAGGTAACCTCCCATAATACCTGTTATTCATACCAGTTTTCAGTTCTTTTCATAGAGCGGTTTGGGTTGGAAGGGACCTTTAAGATCAGGATCTAGTTCTTTTACTGATTATAGGTTGTTATGTTTCAATTGTTCAAACACGAAGCTTTAAGAACTTCGCTGAGCAAGAAGGTGAATGGTCACAATGACAGCTAAAGCCAAAGAGCTATGCAAGTGCCTCAGTTGTTGTGTTTTGCTTTTTTTTTTTTTTAATTGGACAGGATGTTTGGAACAGGAACATCAATGGGGATGTGTTAATTTCTGTGCAGTTCTGTATTTGCCTCACGTTTTTCAAAGGCACACTAATATTCATCATTCTCCTCACTCTAACCTTCTGACTGAATGGTTTTCTGTGTTTGTTTACATCGCTCATCTTTGCTTGTCTCTGGCCATTTCAGTTTTTAACCGTGCTCTTTCCTCGTTTGCTCTATTGATGTAGTGACTACTTTCACATCTGGGGTTTCTGAAACAACACAACGAATGGGTTCTACTCTCTTTCCAAGCCAGTGTGGCAACGGTCTCTATAGATGGCCTTAGTGGAACCTTCTCCACTATGTGAGCTGCAGCCTGGTCTCATTCCAGCCTCCGTTTCATTCCACTGCATGTTCTAATACTGCGTCACTTCTTTGAACAATTGAAGCTGTTTAAGCTAATAAATGGATTATAAGCACAGCACACTGTTTGATCCTAGCTTTTGATGCAAATTCTGCTTTCATTTAATTATTTGTTAATATAAATACCTTAAATAAATTTAGTTTTCTATGATAGCATGCATTCACTTCAGGGGATCATGCCTTATTCTCTAAGTTCATTATGAGTTTTCTCTCCTGTCCAGAGTCTGTCAGAGGTGCAGGGCCTTTGATTTCTTTCTCTCAGGAGGAAGATTCAAAATGTACTGCAGGACTGACTTCAAAGTGTTTCTTCCAGTGCAACCACTGTGGAAATTTAGCTTGCTTAAGCCAACAAGTTTACGACTGACTGTGTTACAGAGTCTTATCTGCTGGAGTCCACAAAGCATTTGATAATCTTCTTCAAAAACAATGCATTTAGGTGTTTCATTTCCAAAGAAGTGAGGAAAACGTAATTACTGGAATCCAGTTAAAAAACAGCACCGCCACCAACAAAAAACTACCAACAACAAAAAAGAGCATGTTTATTCTTTATTATTCTTTTTTATTTTTAAATCAGCCTAAAAACCAGTTCTCACCAGTGTGATAGTAATGTACCTTTGTGCACCAGGTCAGTGTTTCTCCTGGAAATATCTGATAATTGCTTTTGAGCTGTAAACTCTCCTGAGCAGCCTAGCTCAGGAGAACTCCTCAAGGGTATTTCAATTGCTCTGATCCACTTGGATAAAGTAAGTTTCTGTGAATCTTTGGGCTTGCTTCCCGAAGAAATGGGTCTGACTGCAAGACTCTCTGCTGCAAGAAAATCTATGCAGCATTCTTTGAGATGCAGGCACTCCTAAAAGGAGAACAAAGTACAGTTACCAGTCATCAGCTAGAAAAAGGAAGAAATGAGAAAAGAAATGAAAACATGGAAGATGTAGTTGATAATTAATATGTAAGTCACTGCAGACTCCACATAGCCTTTGTAATACCTGGAGAGATAGAGATGTCAACAAGATCATAAATATTCTCCTGTACTTCCATCAGAAGATAGTTCAGGCCTCACCTCTTCAAATATTTGTTCACGTATTTAATTTTACTGACTTTTCAAATGATAACATTTAACATGTGGGCCAATCTACGCAAGAACGAGAAGTTCAATTTTTTTTTTCTTCTTTTCTTTCCAAAGTGCATGTCAGCCAAACTAAGCTGCGGGAAAAAATAATCAGGGAATGTTTCCAAACCGTTGTGTGTAGACTTGCTGGAGGGGTTCCTGAATTGCATCTCTCTCAGTGTTAGTTGATACTCTTGAGTTTCAGAAGTGTGATGGATACACATGGTTTTATTTGAGTTATCTCAAGTGCTTTACTGTGAGCCAAATTTCCATTTGCCAGTAACTGAGTTTTCAAGGGTGAAAAAAACATCTTGCCCAGTTGTGACAAAACATAGAAAACACACTTGTTTGGCGGAAAAATGAAATCTGTTTTGATTAAGAAACTAAAGTATTTTGGAGGGAGGTAGAGCAGAAGCAGGATGACCATGTGAGTGTAATGTTTAGATTTTGTGGGTCCACAAATATATTTCTAATGAAATACGTCTGCATGAAATTTTCCATAATGGCTATCTGCCTTGGGTGGATTATTTCTGGAAAAAAACTTTAAAGACAAAATAGTTAAGCCACTTTTAAAAACCACTTTTAAGAGGTAAGATATATTTCTTAGTGAAAAATTAAAGACCCTCAACCACTCAGTGAATTGCTTGGGAAAGTATTGGGCCTCTCTAGCGCTGAAATGGCATCTTGAAGCATGGCATGTTTTTTTCTCTTCTAAGAAATCATCTTTTTTCCTGCTTTTCCATTGGACAACTTGGCTGGTGTTAGCCAGTGTGAACATTTTGAAAAACCTCTTCACACGTGCTTCACTGAGACTTGTTAAGATTTGGCTGCTAAATTCTCAGAAAGTAGGGAAAAGGGGAAAAGGAAGAAAAAAAAGAGAAGAGGTAGAAATGGAAGAAAAAGAGAAAAATAAGAAAAAAAAAATATATCTGTTGTTAGCAGATGGACACTATCTGCAGGGTGCCTTGCTTAAGTCAAGACTTTCTTGGGTGCATTTTTCCCAGTTGAAGGGAGCTTCCCTGATGCCTGGAGCCCTTGTGGGAGGTAAAGAAATTTCTTTTGACTGTTCAGGTGGTCTGGAAGAGGAGAAGGTTTGCTTAGTACAAGGCATGATCAAGAATTAAGGATGAAGCCTAATTGTGATTAGGGATTACTTTCTCAGATAAAGATCATGAAAGATAAGCTGGAAATGTTTGGTGGTGGAAAGTAGAAATATCAGGAGCGGGGAAGGTAAGACCAAAATAAGGCCTTTGGTAAGACCTGAAGAATTAATAAGGAAATCTAGGCTAGGAATGAAGGATATTTTCATGGAAAGTGTGGAGAGGACTGCAACTCGAAATGCAGAGAGAATTATTTTTTGCTGGAGTGGAACGGCTGGAAACGAGAGAAAAAACATAGAAGTAATAGGGAGGAGAGAGACAAGAACAGGACAGTTTGGTCAGGGCATGAAGGGTCAGGTCAAGATCCTACAGTCTTCTCCTGTGTGTTATGGATATCTACAGACTGGGATGAATTGCAAGGTTCCTTGCTGGCAGCAGCCATCTGAGAAACTCACTGCCAGAGTATGTGTGCATTCCTCTTGAGTATAATCAACTCTCAAAAAGAAAATATAAAACGAATGTGACATGGCAGCTTGTTGAGTCTGCTGTGTGTGCTGAATAGCAGGCAGGCTGGGAGAGGGTGGGGATAAGATGTGAGGTTATGTAAGTCAGCCTGCATCTCAGTGCATTCACATCAATGGGCTGGATTGATGTTGCCCAGGCAGCTTTAATTCTGGCATTTTTGTCTTTTTGCATGCTGACTCTGCAACATTAGCATTGTTTCAGTGCACTTCAAGTATGTATGAATAGAATACAGTAGAGATGTGACACAATAGACCATATACCTGGGTAAAATTAATTATACGCAGATCTAGTGTGTGATTGGAGGGGCTCTGCAGTACACCTTTTCCCTTCAACTCTTGTTATTTCATGTAGTCATTTAATTTGAAAATAAGAAACCAAAAACATTACAATGTGGAGTGAGGAAAGACAGCTTTTTAATGCTGTTTGATTGTTTGCCAAAGCTTCTGCAAGTGTTCCTGTTAGGACATATTGCTATGTACTATATACAGAATGTTTAATTCTTACAACATGTTTAAACTTCTCAGTTATAAATTTCTTGTATGTCTAGAATTGCTTGGGAAAGCAAACCTGCACAACCTGCCGTTGTCCTTTTTCCTGGGCAAGGTCAATGCGCCTTCTGTCAGGTCAATAGGACCTCAGAGTCAAGACTAGAACTCCACAGCGGACTGGGTGTGTTTATAATGGAATGGGATGAATTTGGAGAAAGCTGAGTGATTTATGTGAGATGCAATCATAGAAGAGTGATAGCAAGAGATCAAAGGATGTTGATTCAGTTGTATAATTTGGCCTCGAGACTGTTCAACATGGGTTACAGTTCACCAGGGGAATTTTCTTTCTGCTAGCCTGTTCCACTCCCAGCCAGAGAGGGGAAAGGGGGATGGGAAAAACATTGTTTTCATTTCTACCAAGCTGAAGCAGAGCTCGAGGGGGGAATATGTGGAGCTTAGCTGTGTAACACACTCCTTTGCTTACCTAGATTTTTTAAAATTCCTTTTGTTCCTGCTTTTGAAGGATTTGTAGCAAATTCTACTAAATGTGAATGTTTATCACACACTGAATTATAGCTTTTTTATCTAACAACAGGCAAGTTCTTCAAGATGCTTTTCTCTGTATCAGATAACAAAAAGTGTAGCACTAAGCTAGAAGCACTAAAACAGTGAAATTGCACAAGTTAAGTAATGCAGATAGGAATTCACTCCATTGTTTCTCCCCTCAACAAGTTCGTACATGTATCTATTGCCTCAGAATGGAGATTTCCTTCTAGTGTCCTTGCCCAGGAAAGAAAAAAAAAAAAAAAAGAAAAAGAAACTAAATAATGCTCCTGTATTATGTCCAGGACAAAAGGCAATACACCGTGCATAGAGAGTCTGGTACATACTTGAATTCTTGTGTCAAATGAAGACTCTGGCAATTTTTCAATGATTTAAATCATGACCAAGATTCCTCTGTCACTAATCAAATCTTGGCCTCTTAGTCCTGTGAAAATTTAGTTTTATTTGCTTTGTCACACCCAGGAGTTCTTAGGACAGTTTTGTGCTGTACCATCATCCATGTCGTGAACCCATTGGGCCCAAAGTATATTGTCCTGCTATTTACAGCAATAGGAGAAAAGCGGAAAGAGAGTGAAGATGTGCTTCAGACATTGACTCTGAATGAACAGTTTACAACAAGAAGAAAGCAACAGAGAATTAAGCAGCATTTTTCTCCTAAGGAGCTCTTCCTCCCTTGCTAAGATACTGCCTGTTCTCATGGAGCATCACTGCAGGGAGTTATACCCCATGTCTTCGTTCAAACAGTATAGGTGAATAACATATTTTTTTTGTTCATTGGCTCAAATCTGAAAAGCGAGAAGGGAGCATGAGGAGTTGAGTAGAAGAGAAAGAATCAATTAAGATAAATTCAAAACCTTTTATTTAAATTCTGAGATCTTCAACTTCCTTTTTCTTGTTAGCTGGATAATTTTGAAACAAAATGGTGTTTTTTTGAATGGAAAAGTAAAAATAATAATAATAAAAAAAAAATATTTAAAAAATTAAATTTATTGAACATTTCAGCTTTTCCAGACAAGCTTTCCAATTTAAAAAATGTCAGAATGGAAATGTCAATTGTCCTTTCCTTTTCTCTAACTTTTTAGTCTTTCCCACATCATGTTGGTGAATCTTGAAGTATTTTTCCCCTTAAATTTCCTTTTGACAGAAGCATACCACAAAGACTTGGTTCAGCTAAAAAACTAAATAGCCATCTTCTGCCTAGAGGCTGCAAAATGTGAGGTATATCCTTTGCATTTTAGCCTCTGTATATCACAGACCAGTGTGGTTTGTATATAACAACTCAACCTTCTCTTGCCAAAGACTGGAAGACCCCAAGAGAGGTTTGACTGGCTGCCCTACTACGTGTTTTCTCCATTATCACTCCATTCTCCCCCACAGACTGTATGTTTGTTTTGGGGTTATTTGGTTTAAGGTATTCGTTTTATTATGTCTGGAAACTATAATCTTTGAAAAACCTCTGTCTACAAAAGATGCGCCCAATAATGTATTTTTATGCCTATTCATTTCCATCCCTCTTGGGAATATATTAAAGATATCTACATTCTGCCCACCACAAATTCCTGTTCTGTGCCATGCTCTTCTCCAGTCTCCTCTCAGCTTTATCCAAAAAACATTTAATTTCTAGCTATCATTCTTCTTGTATATGGAAAGCCCCTCAAGTGTCATACCATGACTACTACTGTTTGCTGTATTAGTTCCACGTGCTAAGAAGATTTTCTGTAAGAAGAGGAGAATATATTAGTTCTGCAATGAAATCATAGAGGGGTGGTGGAAGAGAAAGCCTGACCAGTGTTTTTAAAGAGAATAATCTCAATGGAAAATGTTAAATTGGTTCCATGATATGAATTTTAGTTGTACAGTCTTGCTCTAGCACAGGCTCCTGACTTTCTCCTTGGTTTTCTGGCTGGCAACAGATATTGTTGCTGCCACCTGTTTGAGGACAATTGTGCAACTGGGACCATGAAATGATGTCCAGTTGCCTTTTTTAGAATGTGAATAGGGCCTTTGAGTTTGGCTGTGCTGAGCAGTTTGAGGCTGAATCACTCTGTAGACTTGCCAGAGAAAGCGTTTAGCCTATGGACATGAGCCAAAGCCCACTGAATCTCACAGCAAGGCTCTTTTTGGCTTCGGTGGGCTCTGGCTCAAACTCTGTATGAATGAGAATTTCTTCTCTGGAATTAAATAAAATTCCTTATATTTAGTTCCTCTTTTTATTTTCCCATAGATTCTCACCTGTACTTTTCCATCTGAACCATTTCCTCTTTGCTCCATTCATCCTTGCTCTGGAGCTAGAGTGTTAGGAATGAAGGCAACACAGATATTCAGTCATGAATAAGGCAGGTACAAGGAGCAGTCTCAGAGCTCAGCTGCCTGAACAGCACTGTATGCACTGTCCACTTTTACTCTGTTTTCTTTTCTGAATGTGTGCTATTTTGAAATGCCTCAAATGCTGTTGGACTCTGAGCTATTTTGGACATGAGCATGTCATTTCCCCTCCCTCTGCTGCAATCACAGTTGGATCCTGCAGGCATTTCCCATAACAGGCCTCAATTATCAACGGCAAGAGTTTTAGTGTATTTCCCTTTGCAAAGACTTTTCTTGCCAGATGGGAGTTGTTAGTTGTTTATATCAGGCTATGAGTAATGTCCTTTCACTAGCACTGTACACAGTGGTGGTTTTTTTTTGTGTTTTCGTTTTTTTTTTCTTTTGTTGTTGTTGTTGTTGTTTGTTTGTTTGTTTGTTTTTTGACATTTATCCTTTCTGTTGTTAAATGATGTTAGCTTTGCAAGTTATAAAGAACAACCGTTTTCCCTCAGGTGTCCTTCTGTGTGTTTTTTGCTCAATTTTATTTTTTCTTTACATTTTCTCTTCCAATTTTGAAGGTAAAATGAATGAATGTATACAAATAGAAAAAAGAACAACAAACTTTCCAGGTCTCCTACTCACTGCTGTGAATAGACTGTAGACATAGATTTGTGAACCCATTTGCGGGATTCTCAATTTCCCTTTCTTCTTGAACCTCCTTTATGTCTGTTACGGGACTACTATTTCATTCTGTTTGACACTGTTGGACATAACCTAAAGACCTAAATTTTACCATCTCTGAGCTCTTCCATTTAATGGTGGGATGAATCGTTTCTCTGCAGACCTCACTCCATCACAGTCCATGCAGTAAGACCTTACATTATGGGTCACTGAGGTCACTGAGCATTTTCTGTGAGAGGAACCCTAGACCCATGCTTATTCTGAGGTGTTTGGGTAATCAGCCTGAAGTCTTGATCATGAAAACTTTTTGTGATAACTTTGGCATCTCATGCTTTTTCACTTCACGGATAGATAGATAGATAGATAGATAGATAGATAGATAGATAGATAGATGGATGGATAGATATTTTTTAATCATTCCATCTGCTTGCTTCCCTACAGTGTTCAGGATCTCTTTAGATCTGCTAAGAATATGGGTCTGTTTGAGCTATCACACTAAGCTAGTATCACTTTTTTTAACATTACAAACCTGAATATATTTTTCATGCCCCACTGTACTGAACTAGAATCTCCACGACTTGTTCCTACCTGCTTGAACTATCTTTTACAGACTTCTAAGAAATACCCTTTAACAACAATAAAACCCTTTAACTGTAAATATATGGGTAACATCTGTACTCTGCACTTTACAGTGGTAGTAATTTAGGAGAAACTCGGCAGAACTTTTAATCTGATCCTAATTATATGGTTGTCCTTTTGCTTTTAGTCTCTAGTTTGGAGTGTCCACCACTTAGGAGCATGGAAGGCTTTGTGAGAATGCACAAAGGAATAAATAGCTGCTGTTAAAACTCTGTGTTCTCTCTAGCAATAACTCAACCATGGAAAAAAATAAAGGAAGAATGTACCCTCAGGTATACTTTCCTTGATGCATATAAATTCAAGTCCCATGAAAGTGTTTATCTGTAAATAAGCAGCTTGGTTTACTCTTGTTTCTCAAGATTATCTGGTTGTGAGTTAGAGTCTGCATTTGGTAATAAGTGAAAAACAAATTTGATCACTGGAATTCTGTTATTCTCATCTGCAGTATTATGCAAGATCAAGGTAACAAATTTTGTTGCCAGCTGGAGCTGCAGGGTAACAGGTTGCTGTTGGTTTTCCCTGTAGACAAGAGTAAAGAACACATTTTATGTCAAAGTAATTGCACTAACAGGTGCCGTTGAGCAACTGTGTTTTGGTTGCGACACTCTTGTGGCTCAGCACTTACCACAAATGTTTATATAAAAAAAATTCAGTTCTGCTTTTAAATTCCTATTCAAACTGACAAGAAAGAATAGGGTAAACAAGAGTGAAGCAATAACTACAGTTTAAAAACTAGAAATTCCCTTTCCGACTTCTGGTGGTTGAATGCTGCTGTTATATCAAAAGTCCTTCCTTGAGCATTTATCACAGAGACTGTTAGCAGGGCATGGCTGGCAACATGAAGACCTGTAATAACTGAGTGAGATTTTTGCAGTGGGATACATAGCGATGTGATTATGTCACATATTTGGGGAATAACATAATCCCAGGCTCCAAACACAAGACACTGCTGCACAAGCAGTGGGCTCTTTCCCTCTTGCCTTTGTAGTGTACCCAGCTGCAGAGCAGTCAATGCAAGAAGCGGTGTTGGGAGGGCTGGAGCCCAGCATGTGCCAGAGATGAAAGTTTCATGTGATCATCCAAGGGTGTGTTTACAAGGTTGTAGGTATATATAGTGATGCAATGGCACTGATATATAAATCTCTTAAAGATTGGACTAATGATGGAAAAAGTGGCTTTAGCTGTATCAGTGTCCTCATAAAACCAAGTCATATCTTATTCTAACTCAGGTATCTATTCCAAAAATCTATTTATTTATTTATTTATTTATTTATTTATTTATTTATTTATTTATTTTGAAGCCAAATATTTATGCCTGCAGCCTGCACAGTTCTTTGAATCTAAAAGAATCTGCTCTTCCTAACAAAATATGCTGGGAACAGTCTGGAGATTTTACCTCCACCTCTTCTACCAGATACATCTCATGCCTACAGCCTCCATGCCTTTTTGGTTTGCCTTAGCATCTTTCTAATATATTTTTTTCTGCTTTTAGCATGGGTAGATGATTTATATATTTGACAAGACCCATTCTTTCTTCAGTCTCTGTTTTTTCAATCCTTTTCTTCTTGGAGACACTGTCTTTGCTTACTTGTGCGATTTCTCCAAATATTCCAATTGCTTCCTTTCTTCCACCTATCCCCACCAGGCTTGTTTCTCTGGAAATTATTTCTCTAGACTTAGAGTCTAGTTACTGTATTTTAATTAACTGTTCATCATTACTGCAGCAAATGTATATACACGCACGTTCAGTGCCACAGCCAAGGCAAGAGTATGCACAGCTGTATAAACATCAGTGAATATGGGCTACAGTAATCATATTACTTCACATTCTGTAGGGTTGAAGAGTGTCCAGATTATCAAGGAAGACTGAACCCTATATACAACACATCCCATGTTTTGGCATCCTGAGACTTTCCTGTTCTCATTCCTTTCACCTCCAACTCATTCTGATTGTGATGAGTAATTTTATTGTACTGGTGTAGCCCTGCTGCCATAAATAGCATGATCCCACTCCAAGCCCCTTTGCTTCCACTCTTATGAGAATGAAAAACACTTTAGTGGCATGGAGGAATATTTACAGTTCATGCTCTCTTTTTACTTTGTTTTCACATGGCAGTATCCCTGAAGTTTTGCTAACAGTTATTTGCATTCATGGATATGGAGGCCTCCTCTTAATTTGGTTTGCTCAGTGCATTTAATTGATGTTGCAGATGATAGATTCCCATTGTTTAGTACTTTGAAGAACAAAGGATTTTTTTTTTTTTTCCATAAAAACTCTTTGTTACACAATACCCATACTATAAGTGTCAGTAGCATTCACATTTTTCTGTCTCCATATCCCTTTTTTGTAAACAGGCTGATGAAACCACTGAAGTTGGCACACATTTTAACTGAATAGCCACAGTGCTGTGGGGCCATGCAATGCTTTCCCCAACCTATTTCCCCACCCCAGATGTCACGTTCCCTTACATGGACATGGTGAGCCACTCCTGGCAGAGACAGAGTTGAGCTACAGATGGGAAGCAAATGAGGACAACTTTCTCCGAGTACAAAGCTGCTGTAGTCAAGGGGCTTTGTCTTTGTGACTCCCCAGAAGCTTTCAGTACAATTTCAGCCTACAAAGACATATTTTGTCTTGGTCATTTTTTGGGCGCTTGATTACATATAGTAAGATTTTTGTTTTTATGTGTGATACAACATTTTGTTCCTGTTGTTCTAGGAACTCCTTGTTGTCTTCAGTTCCAGAAGGGAAATCCAAAAATTTACATTTGCTGGCAATGTTAAAAGACATTTGGATAAAACTGGAGTTTATCTGAAGTGATTATCCGAACTAGATGGGAAGAAAGCATAAAGATTTGATAATAAAATACCAAATTTCGCGTAAGGATTCTGGGGAGATCTGGATGCGAATCTAGAACTTTTGAGATGTGGGACTATACGGTTACAAAGTAAACAAGGATGGTGCACCTAGGATAGATACATCTTTTCAATTCATTATTGCATTCCCTGAAATGAGAGGGCTTGTTCTCTGCAGGGTGATGTGGAAGCTTCCATCTCATTGTAGAGAACCATGGGCAGTGGAAGGAGAGACAAACTGCTCTTTTTGATGAGTTGCTGGCTGTTCTCTCTGCCATTCACTTGGCACGGTAGAAAAAATAAAACACCCAAAAAACAGCCAGATGGAAGGGCAGCATTTTGTCTATTGTTTTGATAAGAAAAAATACCTCAGCAGTTTTGCTGAAAATGCAGGTGAAAAACAGGTGGTGATTTACTTCAGTGAAGTTGAAGGAGAATGCTGACTTCCTGCAGCAGGAAACCACTTCCTACTGAAAGGAGCTTGGAGGGCAACATCTAATACGACTTCTGGTGGTCAGAAAGTGTTTTTAAGGGAGAAGGAAGATGAGGTAGGGAGCAAAGCAGGGCTGAGTCTGGCACAAATGGCTGCTCTTTGTGTGGTACCAGCTCTGGGTTTCTCTAGGTGTGGGCAGAAGGGGTGGGACGTGGGCTACCTGTACAAGGGGTCACTTGCTCAGCTTACAAAACTGCTTCAGATGATGCCATGGGCAGTATGGCACACTGATACCACCCCTCCTGCTTCACAGCATGGCTGTAGGGTTGCTGTGTGCCCCTGGATGCTCACTCCCCATGCTAAGGCTTTCTGTCACAGCCAATAAACTTCCAGACAGGAGAAAAGCTCTTTTCATTCTGGTTAAAAAACTAACTAAATAAAAAATCTAGGTATGCAGCATCTTACTGATTCTTTCAAAAAAATCCAGAGGAAAACAGCTTCTCTATCCAAGAGTTTGCCACCTGAGGTGAAATCCAACTGAAAACTCTTTTATGGAGAGCAGAGATCACCTCACCTGTCTTTACTGCTCTTATTTATGACTAGACTGCTACAGGAAAAAAAAAAAGGAAAAAAAAAAAAAAAAGAAAAAAAAAAAAGAAAAAAAAAAAGAAAGAGCTGCCTGCTGCCTGCTGTCTGTTGTGTGGTTTGGCCACAGCTGGGCCATGTGCTGTGTGCTGTGCATCTCCCCACCTGCACCATGCAGCTTGCTGTGGTGGGCTGCTGTGCTCTGTGGGGACGGATGCTCTTTGCATCACTGGTGACAGCTGCCAGTTGCTGGGGGTCTGCTGGTTGCTTTCAAATCCTGTGGAGAGGCTGGTGGTGATGGTGGAAGGAAGGAGAAAGAGGGGAGGGAGGGTTCATCCTCAAAAAGGCTGTTACTGTTTAACTCCATGCAAACTCAGCTGCCACACACCGTCATGCAAGAAGTCTGCTCCTCCTGAAAATGTGGCAGTCCTTTCACAGCCTCTTCCAAAATTTACTTGGATGAAGCTGGACTTGGCCCTTACTCAGGAGGAGTGGTTGAGCATTTTTTAAACCTGTTGTTCCTTAACTGAAAGGCTTTTTTCCTAACAGAAAATAAAGGCCTTACACTGCCAACCTTTCTTCCTGCAGACTGGAGTTATAAACGGCTTCCATGTTTTTCTAGTGTCTGCCCTGACAAAGATTGTTAAAAATTAGCTCCTGGTCTAGAGGTATTCAGATATGTAACATTTATATATCTGTGTTTCTATCATGTCCAGCCCTGTGGCTTTCTCACAAACTCTGCTTTCTTTACCGTGCAGGTTAGAAATACACAGTGACTGTAAGCAGACTGCTGGTAAAATATCAACTAGAGCAGCAGCAACCAGGTATCTTCAGGTGATGCAATCTATAGAAATCACTCTGAGGTGTTATCTTGGGGCTGGGAGGGGAGTGGACTAGCAGTTATACTTTTGTTGCACTTAATATACAGATGACATTTAAGGCTTTCAACTGTTTGCTTTAAACCTGATCTGATTTTCTAATTTCTAAACCTTAAATTCCAGCCATGGACATCTCTGAGGTAAGAAAACAAAGATTTTTTTTTTATTTTTTTTTCCCCATCAAAATCTAGGACAGGTGACAATAACAAATTTATTTTCATACAACTACAATGTGAATAGAGCCTCCTGCTCTCCTCTCTTCCATCCCCTCCTTGCAAGTGTGCATTTACAGAAGTTGAGGACAGGTTGATACAGGGGACTTGATTCTGTTCTTATGGGCAGTGATGACATGTTAGGAGGAACACTACAAGGTCCTCAGAGTCTGCACCATGCTGAAAATTGAAAGCTGTGGACTACGATGTGTGCTGCTGTTACAAAATCAGCAGTGAGAAGTGTGGCAGTCCTACACAGCTCTGCAGTTGGCCACCCCTCATCAGGCAATGATGCAGAAGCCAGGAAGCATTCACATGTTCTCTACTTACACAAATAAGAATGGCAGTGATGTTTTGTTCTTTGGCTTTCCCTCAGCACTAATTTGCTTTAACCCTCTGACTTCACTCATCTCCTTGGCAGCCAGTTCATTTTTGACAAATAAAACTTTAATTTTACCTGGATCAAGTCAATTTTCTGTACCAGTTGCTGGGCTTAAAATGCTACAGGTCTCTGCTTGAACCACAAGGAGACAAAAGACATCTCAGATTTCATGCCTGTTTATGGTAAGGCTAATATCAAGTCCTTTAAACAGCAAAACACAGCTCAAAACTCAGAGGACTAGAAGAAATTTCTTTGCCTGATTAGCTTTAAGCTGACATGTCTGAAAACATCAAACAAGAATCAGCCTGCTTTTGAGATTTGTTTCCAGTTATAGAAAATGACCTTCTTAATTCCCAGCAGCATCACATCCTAACTTAAAAGAGCTACCCTTTCCTCTCACATCCACAAAGTTGCACCCACAGACTGATGTGTTTGATAACACTGATGGAGATCCCTACTCAAATCCTCCCATCCATGTTAAGAGGGATGGGGAATCAGAATGATCATAACAACATTTGTGCGTGTGTGTGTGTGTGTGTGTGTGTGTGTGTCAGACCCTCCCAATAGAGGCAAATTATCTGTGGTATGAAAAAGACTCCTTCTGTGTATGATATTTTGGCACTGGAGAAGTAGATATCCCAAAATAGAAGATCTTTCAAACAGTTTTTTAGATATTTCAGGCCTTTCAAAATATTCTGGCAGCTGCTGCATTTGTTTGCAGAGGATCACAAAATTGCAGAATGGTTAACACTGGGAGGGATTTCTAGATGTCTTATGGTCCAACGTCCTTTTTTTGAGCAGGGACTCATCTCTACGTTACATGAACCAAAGCATGTAGTGTTATCATAGCAGAGATAGAATGAGTGGCCTCATCTCAGAGTAGGAAGAGAGCTAGGAAGCCATTTCTGTCAGACCTAACCTTGGGTCTCAGAGATTGGAAGCCCAAAGGCAAACATTTTTCCTTTGCAGGGAATGGGCATTTTTCCACTTGCTTCCAGCAGGTACCAGCTATTGGAGTATGTATGTCTAACATGATACACATGCTCTTACTGCTTTATATATTTCAAGAACGATACACTGAATAAAAGTTATTGTTAATAGGTCCTATTATTTTTCTGAGTGTTCAGTGCTTGAGATTTCTGTTTTATTTTTGCTGAGTCTTGACTTCTTTCTTGATTAAACTTTATTTGGTTGACTGGAGAATATGAACAGATAACCTCTTGCCTGTCATCCTTCCCCTCACTCTTTGTGAGAAATAGGAGTTGGGAGATTATCAAGAACATATTTGATATAACCAGGCACTGACAAGCACAGAATGTCAGAGCTGAGATTTTGATGTACTCAGTGTTGCCTTGTAGATATGCACATAAATTTCTTTCTCTGTTCTGCTAATGAAAAGGAGTATTGAATGGATAGGAGTCCCTATCTTGGTCTTGCATGGGCTTGCTGTAGAAGAGAGAGGAGGAAGAGAAAGATAAGAAGTTATTTAAGACTAGGCAAATATGAAAAATAAATCAGCGGGTATTTCCTTTTGTGGGTGTGAAACCCAACAGCACTACTTTAAACTGGTTAACCTTCTCTTTAGCCTTTACAGCAATTTCAAACAGGTCATCTTAGCTCATTCAGATTTCAATAGACTGAATTCATATAAGGAGACAAAGCAGCAAGGGTAATTCAACAGCATGAAGTTTACACTGTAAAACAAGCAGCCAGTGTTTTTTTATTTTTATTTTTATTTTTTTAATTTTTATTTATTTATTTATTTATTTTACAGTGACTATTCGGATTTTTTTTTTTTTTTTTTTTTTTTTTTTCTTTTTAATCCCCTTAAGCAAAAGTATAAATGGACAGGATTTTAGAACCAAGACAGTAATATGCTTCTCTCAGATTCTCTACAAGCGATATTCTGATATTTGCTCATTCAGGATAACCAGGTCAATTGTTTTTGGCACATATCCACAAGCATCAGTTCCTCTGTCTGGTAAATACTGTTTTTGAAGCAGTCGGCGGGGCTGCTGTCTAGTCCACTTCCAAAACATCCTGGTAGAAAACAAAGAGCAGATTTAGCAAAACAGTAAAGTTTACTTGGAGCTACAGCCACCATCTGAGGCAGGTGATTGCATGCACAGAAATCAGCGCAGTGTACTGGTAAAAATATCTACAAAGGCAGTAAATAAGTCTGGTTGGTGGAACCAGAATAGGTGGAACTCCTTCCAGTGTTACAGTTTAAAGTAAGACTCGTGATGTATAGTTTGACTGCAACCTTCAGCACAGAATTAAATTTTCTCCAATGACCTGATTTAGTTTTGGCCTTATCCTTGAAATTTTTCTGTCAAATCTTAGCTACAGCATCCGATATTTAATTTGAATGAATAAAGTTGCTTTACATGTTGTTTGTGGTGACATTTCTCTCCAGTTATCAGAAATGAAATATTTAGAATAATCAATTCACAGTGAAATAACGCTTAATTTGTAATAAATTTGCAATAATTATACAGATATCAATATGAAGGTATGCTGAGAACTCACTAAGCTTTGAAGTATACGTGCTTTAACTTTTAGCCTTGAAATATGTTCAGACCTCTTTTGATAGTAGCCTGTTATACTTGAGATGCTCATGTAAATGATTACCAGTTTTTTTCTAAGCTACTTTGTCATTATTTTTTTTCACTGAAAGTGGTTATCGGGGTTTATTTTATAGAAGATGTCAGAGGATGAAACAAAACCATGTTCCGAGGATCATAAAAATGGCTGGTTTTGCATTTAAATTTTAGGTATGGTATCAAAAACAGTTTGGTATCAAACTCTGAGTTCTATATTTCGATTAGTAATCTAATGATCTAAATAGTGCTTACATGATGCTGCACTTGAAACTGGCCATTACAACTCAGGAAACAGATCATAGAAATAGATCTTGGAATGTTGCTGCACCAAAATCAACTCAGTGTGCAGCATGGCCAAATAAGCCATCAAAATGTTGGAATCCTTCCTGATGCCCTGAATCCTTCCTGATCAAAAAGGATTCTTGAAACAGAACAGGAGCTATGTATTTCTGCTTTTTAAAACCTGATGTGCCCCCATCTTAACTACCACTTGCAATCGTGGTCATTATGTCTCAAGAAAGATTCAGTGGAGGTGGAGAAGGCACAGAATAGAGCAACTAAAATGATCAAGTAGATGAAGCAGCTGCATAAAGAGAGGAGATGATTGAAAATGTTGGGGCTGCACAGTTTGGAAAAGAAAAAGTTGAGGTTTATGTTAAAATAAGGGTGATAGACACATTGAATGTGGAACTGTGTGTCTGCACTACCTGATGAAATTTGTAAATCGGTTTAAAACTAGCAAAAGAAAGCGTTTATTTCTACATTAGCTGGTAAACTGCAGCTCACCACAGGTGGTATCAACATATGGAGAAAAAGACACATTCATGGGTACAAGAAACAAGAGGTCAGAAGGTTAGGAGGTGCTATCTGATGTTCCTAAAAGGGGAAAAAGGCAGCAGTGTCCTCACTCCTGTGCACCTCTCAAACAGTACCCATGTTTTCAATGCTGAAGGAAGAATACCATGCAACACAGAGCAGTGGTCTTACTCAGAGGGACACTTTGCTTTTATGTTTTAAGGTTGCTGCCTGTGCAGAAGAGAACTGGTGCTAAATGCGTGACTCTAAAGCAGAAACTGATTAAGCTGGTGGTGTAGTAGAATGAATTACTGAAACAGTAGCTGGCACTTTTCCCTCTAGGAAGGGAGAACATTCCTGGAAATGCAGTTTTTTACAAACAACAGACTTTCCCCTGTTTTCTCACCGTTGTTTTGAAACTAAGTAGTGACACATGAACCATCCTACTGTAAAGAGACAGATGTCACAATGCCATATGTCTCCATAAAATACAGATAAAAGCGTATCCTGTGTGAGTAGATAAGTTCTTATGGAGTATTTTCTTTCCTGTTCTTTTTCATTTGCCTTGGTTTTAGTAAGTGAAGAACACTATGCCTACAAGCTCCTATATTCCATTTGCCACCAGGTCTACCTGCAAATCCAGTCTAGCGGATGGTGTCCCTGCCTATAGTAGGGGAGTCGGAACTAGGTGATCTTAAAGGTCCCTTCCAACTCTAACCATTCTATGATTCTACGATCTCTTGTAAAAGCCATCTAGGCTCATCTCCCTGAATCTCAAAGCAGTTCTGTGAAAAGTGCTGCCTATCCTTGGTATAAGAGAAGAAGAGCAACCAGAATAGTAAAGTAGCTCACTTCATGAGTACCCACTGAAGCTGTTGTTGCTCAAATGTTTTATGATAGAATTTCCAGATCTTTGTCCTTCCACTTTATACTTGTCAGAATCCAGTCTCGTTGTTTCTGGTCAAATAAACTCACATTATCCTTCTATGTAATTCCTATAGGTAGTGTGAGAGCTACTTGAGTGTGAATTGTTTGCTCATGAGCTTTTTCCATGCAGAAGGTACACATGGCCTTTTCCTTTCTTTCCGTCATGCACACTGTTAACACTTGCTAAATAGAGGTCAATCATTCTAGAATTTTCTCTCAGCTGCCCTATAAATAATAAATAATAAACAAAGCTGTGTGAAGCTAGGCATGAAAGATACTGGTAGTTTGCCATTAATCTTTCAAGCAGTAGCCAGCTACATCCTGTCAGTTGTTGTGTGGTTTGCTAGATATATTTTATGGTTGTCTTACTGGATACCTTGTGTGTTTACACTGCGTGGGGACCATTTAAAGCTCATTTCAGGTGAGGCACTTGTGTGTTTGGTGACAGAGACCAGCTGAAGGATGTACAGCCAGCTACCAGTGCAGTTGACCTGGATTCTTAACATTTGTTATGGTTTTTTTTTTCAGACTTTTTCCAAAGACCCTAGATTTTGCAGTTTCTTACTTCCATCCTGGTGCCAAGTGCTATTCAACTACTTCTCTCAGCAGAAACCCAGAGTTATGAATCTGTATACCTTTGTTCCAACTGCAAATATCCTAACATAGTGGTTTCCAGTCTACGGTGCACTGATGCAGAGATCATACTCTGTGGTCTACGTCTATGTGGTAAAGAAATATTTGAGAAATTAAATTCAAAAGAGAGCAACTCACTGTTCTGAACCAAAGATGTCTCAAAATCTCAAAAAGATAATGACTGGGTCTTCATATAGGAAATTTATCACACTATTCAAATCTTTAGTAGAAAACACCAGGTGAACTGAAAATTGAATAAAACTTACACACCACAACAGTGTTCTTCCTGCTTAATATTTTGGGGTTTTTTTTTTGTTGTTTGTTTTTTTCTTGGTGGCTTGGGGTGGCTTTTTTTTTTTTTTTTTTTAATTTTTTTTTTGATTGCTGACAATATGACAGTATTCTGCTTTTGGTCTGATATGTTAGGTTTTGACAAACAAATAGAACTGTTAATTCTATAAGCAGTGGGAGTAGAACCCTGCTGGAGACCCTCAGCAGATGCCAGTGCCCCACTGACTTTCCTGATTCTGCTTTTCCTGATATAACTTTTCTTCAGCTGAGCTGAGCAGGAAAATAGCAACAGGACTGTAAGGTATGTCTGTGACAAAGCAGCTGTCAAAGTGCAGTGCTACGTGTTATGTATTTCTTTGTAGATCTGCCAAGAGCTGGCATGCTGAATAGATAAATCTATGATTCTTAGTGCAATGTGTCACAGTGACCTCAGACAAAAGATCTCTGGGTCGAAGTGTGGCAGCTGCTGCAGCCCTTTGCTTTCCAGGCTCCAGATCTGTTTTATTGTATTTCACAGGGATATTTGTGTAACTCAGAAGCAGTCATGAAAGAGACAGGGCTTCTGCTGGTGTATGAACTGAACTCTTGTTTACCATTTGGACAAATCCTACCTTTGGATAAACCTTTGGACACGGTATCTTAAACTACAGTAGATCCAGTGAAGGCAGAAAGTGGCCATTTGGACTCTGCAGGTGAGATTTATCCATGAGCCAAAGCTAACATAAATCTCAGATTTATGCCTTTCTTTGGAATTTCAGCAATGCTTTGCAGAGCTAGCTCCAGGCTTCTTGGCAATGTTGGCCAAAGAAATTAATAATTTAAAAAATGCCTCCTGCCAGAGAGCAGAGCTAGAGACAGGATGGACCTGCAATTGAGAAATGCGGGGAGCTGCTCTCACTTCTGTCAGAAGGGCAGGGGGTGGCCGTGCCTACTGCTGCCAGACATCCTCCCCAGCGTGCTCTCTGGCTTTGCAAAGGGAGCAGAAACAGGAAGCTGGCTCCAGCAAAGCTGCAACTGCCAAGGATGTTGTGTCACTGCCCGCGGTTATTGCCAGGCTTTGCTCACAGTCAGCAAACCGAGCTGCGTCAACTTGGAGACAGTGACTCTCACAAGGCATAATTTCACCCTGCCCATACACAGATGCTCTTCCTAAATGGCACATGAAAGGATGTTGTAGCACTGAGCTTTAGTTTGTGTTTTAAGCTTGGGTTTCACTGTTGATGGGAAGCAGCTTTTCCTCTTCAGTTTTGTCATTCTGTAGAACAACTCATGGCCACCATCTGTGTGGGCACAGACATTGGACCATGGCTTGCAAGATCTGAGCTCATTTCCTGCATCAAGCCACAGATTTTATGCATGACCTAAGGAAGTTACTTCAACTCATCTAGGTATTACTTCTCCACTTGTATGAGGCTTTCAGCTTCAGTGGAATTTGTTATAATAACCCCACTTAGATGTGAAAGTCTAACAGCAGAAGCCACAATGAAGACACCGTGGTTACCTAGCAGGCTCAGTGCAACCACTATTGGTTTCACTGGAAGCTGCTATGAGTTTAAAAATTGAGTCCCTCAGATTTTTCCCATGTAAATCCTAGAAATTTGATCCAGTGACTACAATGTGGGCCACTGGCAATTTAGTAATAATGTTTCTGTCCCTCCTCACTAGGATCACTAAGATTCAAATGGTGCAAAGGGAGTTGAGCCATCAGCACAGAGTGGCAATTCACAGGACTAACCCTAAAATAAAGTTGGTAAGGGTTTATTATTCTCAGTGTTAAAGCGGACAAGTAGTAGAAGGTGGGTGCCTGAGGCAGTGTGACACTGAGAGCAACTGGAAGAAGCATCTTGGGCTGTGGGCCAGACTGGTGGTGTCATGGCCCTTGGAGCTCATTAGGTAAGATGTTTGCAGTTTCCCAAGATATCTTGTCTTGTGCTGCTGATGACAGGAAAGCCTCTGTCCCTCAGCAGAGCCACTCCAAGCACAACTTCCTGTTAGCTCCTGCAGCACAGTGAGTGCTTGTGGGTAGGGAGATCAGGTGTATGTGGCCAGGGAAGAGATGAGAAGGTATGGACAGGGACCTTGGGTGGAAGCCATCTCCTTGACTCAGAAAGCCCTGCTCATTTCTCCATCTTGTCCCCTTGGTGCTGACTGTATACAGAGCAAGATTCTGCTCAACTATACCACTGGCCTTAATGAAAAGATGATAATGTCTGTCTTATCCAAGTCAATGTGCCTACACATAATATGTAGCGGTTTTGGACTACTTTGATTTTCATGAGCTAAGGAAACTTATATGGGGGCAATTATGTTGTCCACATGACACAAATAAACATCTTGTTTGATGACTCAGCTATTTGTGGTGGAGGGAAAAATAAAGGATTCATAGCTGGCAAATGATTTCTAACAAAGACTAAACTCTGAGGAACTCTTTTTGCCATTGCCTTTCATACTGCCCCACAAATTAAGCTGTAGATGTATATTTTTTTTTATGAATGTGAAAATTTCCTTATAGAAAGATTCCCCCTCACTCTGTGACAACTTGGGACAGATTCAGAGCTCTTCTGAAACCTGTTGCATATGCAGCACCCTTGGTAGGACTAATTAAGCAGTCAACATCATAAAGCACCCCTAGAAAGAGGACTGTTGATCCTATTGTAAAAAATGTGTTATTATTTGGGATATCACTGTTCTAATTACATCCAGTGTGAGCAATGTTTCAGAGGCTGGGCTTTGTGAATGCTCTTGCATTCATTCCCAAACCCAACTGTGTTGTTGTCAGATATGCAAAAAAGGAGGTACTCATATTCAGGAATTGCATGTGAAAAATTTGAGCCATGATGGACATTCATAGAAATAACATAAAAAAGCGGATTTTATATTTTAAAACTGGAGGGGAAAGCCCTTTTTGAGTAGTGGTTTGAAAGTATCCTCAGAATGGACAAGGCAACCCTGGCAAAATGCTGTCTGTAAAACAAAGACAAGTCAAAAAATAAACTATTGCTCTTTTTTATTTATTTATTTATTTATTTATTTATTTATTTTAATGAGATGTATGCTGGGTAAGTAGAAACAAAATGAACCACAGAATTACGCCTTTATGGTATCAGAAATGTCACCCCAAGGAAATTAAAAATGGTGCACAATTGCCAGCATTATTCCCTGCCCTGGACGTTGCAAAAAGACCCTTGAGGTTCCCTTTGGCAGAACTTCAATTTCTTGATGATTTTTTGTGTGCACACAACAGTGCCCCAGTTGGCACATCTGGGTTTGTGCCCTGTCTGTACCTGCTTAGCAGTAATGTAAACATGGCACAGACACTGCTACCGTTAGCTGTGTGATCTCACATTGGCCAAGGGGAAATGATAGCAGTGTTTCTTCTGTCTCTATACTGTGTGCGTATTCTGTGGCAGAAGGAAATGGTACTTTTTGCAGGTGAGCTACAGAACAGAGAATGAAATCCTCGTGACTCAGAGAAAGGAGAAGTAACATAAAGCAAAGGTTAAATTTACAGATGTGCCACTCATTCACTGTTCAGCTAAGGGAGCAGTAGAGAGAGCCTCCCAGACAGATAACGTGACTGCAGTCATGTTATGTTGACTTTTATTTGTCTTGCCTGGTTAAAGCTATCATGCTACAGATATTGCACAAGAACTGATATGGAAAGTCAGCCGCATTGCTTAGGTGAGAGCAGAGCAGAACTAGGGCATTTCAGCATGTTGCAGAGGCCTACCAGACAAGGAAACTGCTGAGAGTTCACAAAGAACCCATACCCTTAAAGCTCAATAATGTGTCTGGGATTCTGCTTAAATTTACCAGTGTTTCTTGCCTGAACTCTGTCCTGATGTTCAAAGGAAGGCTCTGAGTAAGGACATCCATGGCCCATTTCTAATTCTGGCTATTAATTTTGAAAAGAATCCCTTTTCTTTGTGTCTGACTTCTCAGTAATTTCAGAGTACATATATGAATGTACATGTGTGGTCATGAAAAAGGCTTTTGTAACTCTTGGCAAAGAACCATTTTTTCTACATAACTTGGGAGATGCTTGTGGAAGAGCTGGAAATGTATCATGTATTTTACTTCTTTGTCCTTTGAAGACAGGAGTACTGCAGGAAATACAGCTACCAGCTTCTGCTTCACAATGTGTTTCTCCACCATGCCAGCACTATGGCAGTAATTAAAATGACAGATAAACAACATTCATGTTTGTTTTCCAAGCTCAGCAATGGGGAAACTCTGCACAACCCAAGTTAGAGCTGTGTGATCTCCGCTGACCCTCGCCTGCACCACTTCATCATTATGGGAAGGTGATGTAGTTATTATTGCTATTTGGAACAGAGTGTTTGTTTAATGCGGGATTAGTGAGAAAAACAACAACAACATGTACTTCTCTAGGCATACTCGCTGCAAGGACAAGAGAACTTAGCTTCTTTTCAATGGGAATCCTGCTGCTTATTTAATAGCAGGTGGGATTAAACCCTGTAATAGGTCAAAGTGGGAGGAACTGGAGTGACATTCAGGACATATCTAAGTATTTACTAGTGTGGTGTCCAGGTTCTCTATGCACCACCACAGTGTTTTGTTTTTGAGAGCATGGGCATGAGCAGATAGCACATGCAGCCTTGTTTCTTCAGTATCAACAAGAAGCAACTCAGCTCACCCTGTCAGGGGGAGAGCAGTTGGCGTAACTTATCCAGCAGAACAGCTGATTCTGTGAAATGTATCTGAGAATTAGTCAAACAGACCAAGAGTGAGTACAGCCTGCGGTTTAATGACAGCTGAGCAAAGGTTCTCATTGTACTAACAACATCCTGTGTCTCTGTGGCAGTGATGTGGTATATGCACACGTACTCCTTTGCAGTCAATAACTTCTCATCAGATTTTCACACCGGCTGATTTGGCTGTTATTTAACAAGTGTGTTTTTCTCTTCCTGCCTTGCGTTTATTTTTGTTGCTGTTGTTGCAGTAGTAAAATAATCTCAGATATTCTCAGAAATTCTTCAGAGTGCTGCTAATGTTTTGCTTGATGTTTTGCTCAAAGAGGTTTTGCAGGGACTTTTTAAATGTCACATCTGTTCTCAAAGTGCATTTACTTAATTGGCGTACAGTGCTGGATGGGATTCAGTACCTACACACGTACCAGCTAGGTACAAAGCTGCATGGCTTGTCGGCATACCTGAAAAAGAAACATGAGCTCAGCTTCGTCTAGAAGTGTGGCAAGCTCTGATGATATGGGAGATAGCACAGCAGGGTGATACCCGTGGCAAATGATGGACACAAGCCCTGCTTGGTGGTGCCAAGCAGAAGAAGAGGAAATCTTTCTATGAAAAAAATCCTTTTACATTTGTTTGACCTTTCCATCTGGGTAAAAACAAAATCAATAGTGTTAACATCTCCTATAATATCTGATCTTTTCTCATGTCCTTTAGATTTCTTACACATAAGTATCACTTTATGTAATATATCTTATGTTTAACACACAAATGATGAAACACAGCTTTTCCCTGGTGCCTTTTATTATAGATATCAACATGCTTAATCAGTGAGGTCATCTATCATCCCCATTTAAAGGGCTGTGAAACAGGGAAACGAAAATAAAATGGTGTGCCGCACAGGCCAGCAGTGCAGTGGCAAAGCCCTGAACAGAATTTAGGACTCATTAGTTGTGTGGTCTCTTTGCTAGGAAATGATGCCTCCTTATTTTATGGTACGAAAATATAAAAACGTAGAGCAACAGCATTGGAAATATGAGAAAAGGCTTGAAAGAAAGCAATAGAAAAATGTAAAATCACACAATAAACTTGGAAACAAAATGCTTTCTGAATGAAAAGGCAAAATGATCTGTTCAAGTAATGACTTTCACATTCCACTGTGCTTTCTTTTCCTAAGACATTCGCAGTTCCCGTAGATTCCTCTATACTCTGCAATCCGATACTGATAGAACTGTATTTTTTTTGTTTTTTTTCAATTGGAAAAATAATTTTTTTGACCATTTTCACTCGCTTTAGAGGAAGATGATAAGGAAAGTATGGAAAGCCAGCAGGGCTGCTGGAAGGCCAGTAGGTCTTTCTGTTCCTATTTTTTTTCTTTTATTTTGTGAGCTTCACAAATGTGCTGTAGGCTTAGTTTGTGCTTCAGACACATTTTATCTGACAAATCATAACTGATGCAATATGATTTAAAAGTCTCCGCCATCATGCAGAAATTACAATTCTCTCCCCAGGGACCTTCCCCAAAACATAAAGCAGAGCCTTCCTCCTCATTAAAACATTTTGTTGTGTGAAAATGACAATGAGCCGTAAAATCTGGAGAGAAATGATTGCTGCACACTAACATATGCTCAATGATTTCAATACCAGAGCGCGTGGAGGCTGTCAGTTGCACTTCAAGATGAGGAAATGAGCTTCTTGATCTTGTCCGGATGGAGGGCAATTTAGAGGGACATTGCAAGCAGAGCAGTTGGGTCCTGAAAGCTTTTTTTTCCAGCACAGCAGCAGGATATCCAGAAATCTGCAGTATGAAAGGACTGGTTTGTTTTGTTTGCAAAAACATGTCTTAATGCCCCTTCGCTATTCCTGCTTCACTTTTCTTAAAGCCGATGAGAATAATTGTCGCTGTTATTATTATGTGCAAAAACGGCTCAGAAAGAAGATAAAGGTTGCCTTCTCAGGCACTCAGAAGTTAGAAAATAATGGGATTACTGTTGCCTTGACAACATTTCCCTCTCCTTCCCCTTCCCCCAGTTTCATTCCAGGAAATGGCTGAGCCACTTTGCTGAAACTCTGAAAAATAATTAAATAAAAGATCCAGCCAAAGAGAGACACCTGGCTTGGAAAACTTTCCCTTCCGTGCATCTGTCAAAATGATAAACAGAAGAAAAGCAGGATTTGGGGAACAGAAGAAAGTAATGCTGATTGCATTAGTAGCTCCATCTGCTTTTTTTTTTTTTTGCTTTTTTTTGCTTTTTTTTGCTTTTTTTTGCTTTTTTTTTTTTTTCTTCTAATTTTATTCTTTTTATTTATTTATTTATTTTTAATTTTGCTTTTAATTTATACTACACACTTTCCTGCAGGCTGTTCTTGGAGCATATCCCTTTGTTCTTCAAGGCATAGGATCATGTACACAGCAGAAGGAGGGGGGTCAGTTTGCTGCTGCTGCTCGTGGAAGGAGGACTTCCCACCCCAAGAAGGAGAAAACCAGGGGTAACTTGAGAAGGCCATGATGACACTGGAGGCGCAGCTTCAGGGCTTTTAGCACTATGCGTCACACTCGTGTGACCCATGACCAACCTGTAATGTTGTGCCTGACGCATGTGAAGAGCTCTGCCTCTCTAGAGAGCGTCATGGAGACTGCAGGGGTCCAGAGCTGGCAGCCCTCTGGGACAGGCGACAGCACCCTGTGACACCTGGTGCGTCATCTGTAGCTGAGCTCCCAGTAAGGTCAGGCAGGAGACTGATAAATGACCCCACCTTGTCAACACCGCTGTCATTAGTGCTGTTATCACCCTGCAAATGGGAACGTGAAGGAATTCATTTCCCTGCCCTTGCCAAAGCTGGAGAGCAAGTGGGAACAGGAGCTGTGGAGGTGACTGTTCACACCACTTACATTCTCCTGCAAAGCAGCGCAATGTTTGGTTTGTAGCCAAGGGGATTTTGTAGCTGATCATTAAACATTATTTCAGATCGATGGAATTTATAGACTCTCTGATGCTGACAAGGTTTCTTTCAGAGGAGGGACAAAACACTTCAGCATGCACTGGCATGGCTAGAACACTAACAAATCACTGGCCTGGTGGAAAGCCCAGAAATGCTCTCAAGCCCCTTTTCTCGTGCAGGCTGTCTGAACTAACAGCACATCCAAAAGCAGCAGGTAAAGTAGCCTGCACAGGGTCTGGAAATAGACCCACCTGACCACACTGATTTTGAAAAGTAATTTGACAACACTGTGAGTGGCAGGAGCAGTGTGATTTATTCAAAATTTAGTACTCTGGAAAAAAATAAAAAAGAAACACAACTAAATTTGGATGTAATGAGGTGCATTTTAAAATCAAAACATTTAACAGCTACATTATTTTTTCTTCCTTTGCTTTTTGCTTGGTGCACAGTCAGTACTGTTGCTTAAAATTCCCATTGAATGCATTTTGGTGGAAAGCCCCTGGCAGCCCCTCCAAGTACCTCCATGTACAACCAGCAGTGTTGGTGAAGTTTAGTCAGCACATGGGAGACATAAGGGGTTGGCCAATCTGGCCCATCAAGTCCTGGTTTGCAAACTCTGCTCAACTAAGGTATACCAACAATTGGATCCACAGGTCCTGACTGGTGTGTTTGTGAAAATTATCTGAAATGACAAGCCAGGTCACTCATGACTGACTCATATAAGGTGACTGGCTCATTCTTGTATGGGGTGTGCTGGGTGTTACAGCTATTGGTGACCTCAGACTGAGCACTGTGGCCTTTTGGTTCAAAAACATATACTTCAGTGAGATACAGTGTAAATTTGGTAACCTCAGTATTCTATGATAAGGGTTTGATTTCACAGAGGAAAGCCTGAGGACATTGAAATGTCTTGTTTCTGCAACTCTGAACCAATTTCTTTTCATCAGGTAACACCTGGTGCTTTTGTCAGTGCTGAGCAGCACTTTATGTTCTATACTCTAAAATCTTTGGATCAGTTATGCATGGATGCAAGAAAATAAAACCCCATTGTATATTTTCACTCACTATCTGTCCTGTCCCTGCCATTCTAACACGCACATTTCAAAAGACGACAGAGCTCTGCTTTCCAGTCAAAATATTAAAGAATGCTTATATCTGTTTAAAATACTTTATTTATAAGCATGAGAATGTTAGGTAATGTGAGATATGCTACTGACTGCAGCTTGCTTAATACAGAGGAGCAACCTCAGCAGAGCAGTCCAGATGTGCACTGGCTAAAAATCTGGCCTATAAATTGGTAGTTAATAAACACAGAACAATGTATCAGGTATGTGGTTAGGAGCACCAGGCTGTTAACATCTGCTCTGAAGTGAAACTTGTTGTGCTCAACTCAATACATACATGTGCTTTCCTGTACATTCACAGAGAGTTGGATAGTGGCTCTATAGATGGCTAAAACATAAGCTTTCACCAACAGAGGGGAATGATCTGTGATGGAATTGTCTCTGGTATTGGTATTCCAGGTTCCCTTTAACACTCTGATAGTTCTGAAAGTATAATGAAGACTGGTCTTGAGTAAGGACTATTTTTGCAGCAAAGCAACACACGAAAATCTAAACTGTGCTGGAAATTTGAGAGCAAATTGCATTTAATCAGGACATACAGCCTGGGAAATGCTCTTTGTTGTATTCCACACGAGTGAAAGCTTCTCTTGATTTGATTTGTGCGTAGTAGAGCTTCACCAGAAAGATTACAGGAAGTGTTGGGGCATATTTACAGCTGAGAGATAGATGTAGAGGGATTTTCAACCAGGATATCACTGACAAAAATGTTTTGGCTAAAATTATTTTCCCTTAGTGTGACTTCAGTCAGGGAAGATACCAGTGTAGCACTGTCAGGGCACCCAACAGCACAGAATGCCACCACAAAGGAAAAGTATTTACACTGAATGGGAAAAATTAGTTAATGACCTGGCTTAAAACAGGAAACAAGGCGTCATGTTCTGTTCTTTGAAAGTAAAAATGATAAGAGCTTTGATGAGTGGACACCATAATCAAGGCCTTGGTTTTATGTCTCATCCAGCTGCAGCTCCTCACCTTATACAGCCATCCATCCATCTCAGCACAGTGCGGTCCTTTTTTCGTCCTGGATCACAGGAAGTGGTGTTTCCTGGCAGGGAACTTGTTCCCTCTGGCACATGCTGTTATTTCTCCTTCTGGACAACATTTTCTTCCTCTCTTTTTCTATTTCTTTCCTGCTTTTATCTTCAGCAATCTTTTTTTTTTACATCTAGTTCAAACTGTCTTCCCTGTGATGCTGTAGGTGAGACTCAACACTTACAAGGCCAAAGGAGCTGTGGGTCCCACACAGGACAGGATCAGAAAGATAGAGGGGCAGTGCTCCTACCCACTGGTACCATTGCTCAGGGATATCCCTGGTTTCTGCACTTATATCTAAATCCACACTGGAGGCTTCAAGCCCGAGCCCAGTCATTTCACATGGGGTTGATATCATTGAGGTGCATGTTTCAGTATTGTTGGGATTGGGAACAATTACCCATCTGTTGTTAAATCTAATAGCAATTCTGTTTCACAGTCTGTTGTAATTTACACCCTGGTTATTATCATAACTGAATAAATGACTCTGTCACGTCTTTGAACTCCCAGCCCTTTGTTGCCACCTCCCAGTGGAGAGGCAGTTACCCGCCATATAATTGCTCTTAAAGTGTCTAAGAGCAAAGTCACACAAACTTAAATTGCTGCCGAAGGTTTGCTTGTTTGACTTTGTCCGCAAAGGGGTGTGTGTGTTTGTACAGCAAGTCACACTTGTCAGCTGGGAGGAAGTAAACACCTGCTGGGAAACAGTTGGAGCAGATTTTAAGCTTCTTTTCCAGTGCTCTCACCATGTGGCTGCTCCATATCCATGGTGGTGCAAGGTCAGCAAGGCTGGATCTGTTCACTGCCATCTGCTGCTCTTTACATGGAGAATAACGAGTACCAGAGGGACCATTGCCCTCTCCCTGCTGCAGCATGATGCTGAGTGGTGGGGCAAAGCAAGTTTTCTCACCCAGCACTGCTTTTCCACCTGATGTTGCATTTCACAACGTGAACGTACTCCTCCTATCTCCTGGTTCAAGATGAGAAACCCTGTCCAGGTTGGCAGTACTCCTCCTGATCCTTCAGCCCGGGAGATCAACTTCCCTTAGGTGGGCAGGTAGCATCAGTAGGTTGGATCACCTGGCAGATGTGATCACATGCAGAGGTTAAATCCAAACTTGAAAATTGAGCTTGTGTTTAAAATATTCATCCAGGGTCCTAAAAGAAATGGAAATAGAATAAGCCTGCAATTCAGTTGTAAGGCTGAGCCTCTCGAAAATTATTTCAAGGATTTCCTCTTACACAGTTACAATAAATACCTGCTTTCAATATTCACGGTCTGTTTTTGCTGCTGTGTGCAGTTTTTCTTATCTTCTTTTGTCTTTTCCTGTCAGGAGTCTTCAAGCACCTAATTCTGTTCTGAGTTTTGATTTCTCAAATAGAAGTATGCATCTCATCCATGTCTGAGGAGCAATATACCACCTCATCTGTCAACAGCAAGAAATCACAATAATTACAAGAATGTACAGACTATACCACTTGCTTTACTATAACTTAGAGACAAACTTGAAATTCTCAGATAAGCTTAAGCAGATTCTTACCTTTGTCATGAGGAAGCAGAGATCTGAAGTCCACTGAGGCCAATTAGGTTGTTATAGACTTGGAGCACTTTGAATCATCTCCACAAATAACACCATTAGCCTGAGTGACCCAAGCACCTCTCCTGTCTGCATGTGTTCAAAGATCTGTCGGCATTGCTCTGAAGATGTGAGTTTAACTTTGCTCTCATTTTCTCCTAGGCAAAGGAGAGATAATGCTGTATTTGTTTTTAGATGTAGTATGCCTGCATTATCACAGAATACCTCTCTCATTTCACACAGCTGTGAAGTAAAGGAAGTGGAGCACTGCCAAACACATCAAAGTTTTCTGCCATTTATTGGTAACATGAGAGAAGAAATAATCTATTTTATGTTTCACTATGTTTGCTTATCATTTGATTTAGTTCTCCTCTGTCATAGCTAATTACTTTAAAATAATTCTAGTTCTAGGTCTCAAAATATATTAATAAAACATGTCCATGTATACCATGCATGCTATGGTATTAACTACGGGAATGGATATACCGATTACATGAAAAATCAATGAAATGTTAATCAGATAAAGCAAGACAGCAGGTGGTCAAGATATCAGTAGGGCATGTCTTATAGTGTGTGCATCTCTCTGCAAACAGGAAGATCACTTTCATGGCATCACTAGATATACTATGTCACCAGAGCAGCCAAAGTCACCAAAATGTCACCATGCAATGCTCTTTAAACAAAGGAAGGTGCATTTACTACTTGACCCATCCAGTGGCCGCCTTGTCCTGCTTTTCCTTCTGGGAACACACATTGTGTCATGTTGGTGAAGCTTTTTTCTATCTCAGGTGGGTAAGAGTAAAGTCCTGAAGGGCAAAAAAACCCACCAACCCCCATGATGGAATTGAAGCTCCTTTTCACCCCATCATAATGTGATAAAGAAATCTTACAGATTTTATTTCTCTGTTTTGCTTTGGGGATATCAGGAATACTAAGAGACACACTCTTGTATCTCTTCCCAGGCCTTCTGGGTTTGCTTGCTGCTTAACTCTGTTTCCAAAAGCTGTCTGTGGTTACATAAACAAAGGTGCAAACTACACATGGCAAAGTCAAATAAAATGTGAAGTTTCTTACTTCAGAAGTAGATACTGCCTTGACCACTTACTTACTGTAAGTGTTTGGATGATAGGAGAATCTCAACGCCTTCATGAGCATCTCTGGGGCCCGGGCCCTGTCATGACTTTGTCACGATGCGCCTCTTGGTTCCCTCTCAGCACCCTGGGTGTTGACCTTCACACAGACTGAAATATCTCCTCAGTGATGTTTTGGATTTCAGGGCCTTTCCTGTGTGGTATTTCGCTGAAGAGTGGAGTCTGGGGAGAGACAGGCTTTGTTCTTCTCTTGCAAGCTGAGCTCTCCTCCCATTTCCCCTCACAGATCCCTTTGCAGGATATGTTTTTATTGCACCCTTGCTCTTTTCGGTTCATGCAGAGTTGTTCATTTCCTGACTGTATGTGACCAGATGCGTGGCTGTTGTTAGTGGTGTAAATCCTCAGCCTTCAGATGAACCAAAAATCAGCTTGTGGTGTTTGATGTGCCGTGCTAATGGGACAGGGCTGGTTTGAGACTTCTGATTTGCATAAAACCAAGCACTTCATCTGTGCCTCTAGGAAATAACAATAATTCATTAACATCATGACCCCGTGTTTCTTTTTGAAGGCAGATGAGGAGCTCTAGGTTGGTTCTGCAAATATATTTTTTGTTCCTTTTCTTTACAAGATAATGTGTCTCCTCTAGTCTTTTTTCTACTCAAGCAGCAAAGGTTGCTCTGATATCAGCTACATGGGTGAGACGTAATGTGGATGGCTGTGAAATCCCCCTTGACAGCTACAGCCAAAGTGAAAATAGCTTACAAACAACAAACAGCAATCTTTCCTCACATACAGACTGCTTCAGTTTTGTAATTGTCACTGATAAACCCAAACACTTCAAACAGATATAGGGCTTTTGAGAGACAGAAATTCTACCTTAGAATCTTTCAAAATTTGTAATATAAAATCCACATCCTCTGAAGGATAAAACCAAGAGAGCGATCAGAAAGAGATGCCCTACCAAAGGAAGATGAAATTCGAAATAACAGTCTGCCAAGGCAGACAGTCTGCAGGGTTCACCCCCCTCCCATCTCCATTGTTGGCTGGGGAATGGTGGGGTGTGTATGTGTGAAAGTGTAGAGAATGGGGGAAAACACCATTGTCAAAGGAGAAGAGCTCTGAGGAAACCTGGCAGGGATTTCATTCCCATTAGTTCTAATTCCTGTGATGTATGATGAGAGTGGGTTCAGAAAACAGAAGGAAACATGCTGATAATAAGGGTATTTTTCTGGAAGTGCTGGGAATAGTTAACGTGTCTGGCTTTTGTGGTCTCACGTCCTGTTAAAGTTAGCGGAAGTGGAGAATTGAGGATGACATCCAAGAGGTGGTAATCTCTGAAGGTGAATCCTTGTTGTGAGAGGTAAGGCCAGGTGAGGGAGGTATCTCAGTTGCTGCATGAACCTGGACAAGTAAACTACTTGAGATGCCTAATTTTCAATCAGCTGCAGTTCACTGAGATGAATCTTAGTTTTTCTTACAGTCAAAGGCTGATACTCCAGCCTATTGAATTTTGTGCAGGGAGCCCCAACTACCTCTGAATTAAGTGAGACCATGCCCAACAAAGCCAAGATGTCAGTGTTCTCATTAAGGTTTGGCTAAAAGTGCTGGGACAGCTAGGTACTTAACTGCATCTATTTTAGCACAAAGCTTTAGATGTTTTTATCCTGCCTGAGCAATCCCTACAGAATCAGCTTTTCTGGAACGTGAAACCCTATTGGGCTGTGTAAACAAGCCACATTTAGCTGAATGCAAAGCCTCACTACACTTTCAATTTCTGTAAATTATGCAAGGATATAAATGATGAGTACATCAGTGAGCTAGACCAGAGGCTGACTCATTCATGTATTGATTCATGCATGGTTTATCTTCATGCCTTGCAGAAAAAAACAATTAAAATGGTTGCACTAAGCTGTAAAACTTGAAAATGGTGTTGGAGGGGGAAGCGTGATATTCTGCTTGAAGACTGGCAGATACACAACATAGGTTGTGTATTAACCATCTTCTAATTTGCATCCCTTTAAATGTTTCTTGGTTGTGTATAACCAAACTGGGAAAAATAATTAGCTTGAAATCTAGGGGAAATTCACTTTATATTTTATTATTTTAATGCCATGTGTTTGTTCAATACCCTTTCTTCTCCTTGCCTCAATAACAAAAATAATAATAAAAAGATATTTCTATTTTTGAATCTCTGTGACAGCAGAAATAATAATAGTAAGAATGAATTCCTGTGATTTGGGAGTATGGTCAAGCATATTTGGTATAAATTTGAATTAGAGATCTATTGAATTGTAGATGAACAATCAGGAAAACCAGGGAAAGAGGGTGTTCAAGTTTCCAAAAAGAGAGAACAAAAAAGAAAGGACAAAGAAAATAAATCCATCCCTTGCAATCTTCAGCCAATCAGGGTGTAGGAATGATAAAATTTTCTTCAGTGCGTGGGTAAGTAAACCATAATTCTACACTCTCATTATCTGTGATGATAAAATGTTATAGAAAGAGGAATTATTATTATTATTATTTTATCTTCAGAAGCTTTCAAGAAACAAAAGATATCACATCAACAGACTGTATATATAGGCAGTTTCTGGAATCACAAACTGTTTATCTGTAAGCTTAAACATAAATAAAGTCAATTTACACAAAAGCAAACCATGTAATGGATCTGCTCCTGATTCTTTCAGCTTCTATTTTCATTAGCTAATGCAGACACTGAGAAAACGGTATGTTGTTTGACATTAAGCATGCTTTAGTCATCTGCCATTTTTGCATTTTTTTGATTGGATGCTGCTAAGGGAAAGGAAAGCTCTGTAGTGGTTGTACATAAGAAAAATAACTCCAACACTGTGCTGTGGAAAGCTATGCTTTCATATAGCTTAATCTTCACCACCCCCATGTTATTAAGTTCTTTTCTTTGGTGGAATAGTTTTAAGCACAGCATTAGCAATACCTACTTTTATATACAGAGTTTTGAATTCATAGGTTGACTGTCAGCATAAATCTCTACACCTGGGGTGGTTGTAACCCAGCATGTCAGGGTATGGTGGCTGTTCAAATTGCATGCAACAGATTTCACAAAATTTGACTGCCAAAACTGATTCAAACAGAGAATTTTATTTTCAAAGCCAAAAGACAGGTAAAGCCAGGTTTAAAATATTAATGCATTCCCCACCCATCCTTTCTTGTTTGTTTGTTTTATCTGATTACAGATGAGAACACAAGGCTGAACTTGATTCAGAATTGCACAGGAAGCTTTGACTCCTTGCAGCCCTCAGCAGCAAGGCTGTCTCACAAATGCCATCCTTTGTTGATGTTTGAAATGGACGCCTCTCATGCAAGTTGAAGTATAAAAAAATCTTTAAAGCCCTAAGGAGCTTTTCAAAATGCTGCCTATCCACTCTCCATGCCTGTACAAATTTTTGATAGACAAGGAACACATAATATCTTTTCACCTAACTTAGCAAACAGTGTATAAACAGTCTATATGCCAAGATTTGGTTCTGTTTTATCACTCTCAGGAAAAGTAAAAATGACACAGTGGCAGCATTTCCTCTCTCTGCAGCATGGCTTCCAGTAGTAGGTACTTTGCAAGTGCACTCGAAAACCATCTCTTTGCCATTTAATGATATAATGCAAAGTATCTAATTGCCAAAATACCAGATAAGGTCAAGTAAGAATATTTCCCTTCCAGGCTTAGCCTTTTTCCTCCACTTTCAGAGGAAAATCAACTCAATTCTGTAGTGAGAAGTTTTGCAAATTTCCCATATGAGAGAAAGAAAATAAAATGCCTAAAAAGCAGAAAATAGAAGTGCTAAACCTTTGATCCTGGATTTGAAGCTAATCTATGCAATTAGCAGTGCTTTTTGTTACAAAAGGAAGAGTCACAGGAAGAAAAGATGGCATAGAGCACAAAGAAGAGATCTGGGGAAAAACTGAGAAAGTGATGCTTCAATCATCTTCATAGCCACACAAATTTTTCCTAAAGAGTAAACAAAGAAGATGAAAAAATATGAAAGAAAGAAGAAGAACAGCAGCAAGCAAACTCCAAACAATTCCAAACAATTTCTGCCAGGTTATCTCACCGTAGGCAAAATTTAACGCTATCACATCAGGGAAGCAATGTTCAAAGGAGGGATTCTCAGTGCGCAAGAGCCATTATAGGGATGTAAATTTGGTTTCCAGCTGTACACTTTGTTTATTAACTTCTTCCTGTCTTGACAGGTTGCTTACAGCTCCAGGAGAGTGAGTATTCAATGGTTATTTGTTAATACAGATTCCCATAACCATGAAGAACTTCTTTGACCTGGCAGACCCAGTGCACGGATTAAGTGCTGCCAGATAAGGAGGTTGTTTAATGCATCTTCTCTGATGGAGCACAGTTGCCCACATGAAGTAAAGCACATGTGTGATTATCCATAGGTACAAGTAACCTTCCCTTTCTCCAAGGTCCTTGCAAGATTTACCTTTAAGAAACTATTGGACGGTCTTGGATCTTTTGCCAGTCCTGCCTTACAGCCGCTGGCTCCTTTGTGCATGGTGGACTGGTAGAGTCTCGGGTTCCTGGGCTCAGACGCATACTATGTAACAACTTTGTCCTACACGTCCTGCAAGGGTGTTACAGACTGTTACCAGCTTGAACTCATGTGCGAAGTAGAGATCTCCATTCTCATGCTTTTTCCCTCTCTTAATGAAAGATGAAACACCTACATAGATATTTAAAAAATATATATATTTGGAAGAGCACAGCTGGTATGTATCAATGATGACCCATAGAGAGGTCAGATTCTCAATGAAAAGGTGTCTGTGACATTTTTTCGGTGAACACTTTGGTAGAGACTTTTATCCCCAGACTGAAAGGATGCCAGTGAAGGTAGTTTGCAGCTTAGACTGCAGCTCAAAACTATCCCAAATTGTGAGACTGCCAGCTGTGAGTTCATGGCTGTAATTCTTTTCTAAAAGAGGTAAGAATTAAAGTAGGGGTACTTAGTTATTTACTTACTTAGACTGAATTTTATGACTGATTTCTTATTTCCCTATCCACATAGTCTTTTAGCAAGTATGGATTATCTAAGTGTTCTTAAAAATATTACTCAAATTTATACCAAGTGAAGATACAAATGTCTTATTTAAAAGTATGTGCAAATGGAATGGACAGCTGTGTACCTATTTCGATTAGCAGAAAATGGCCATTATAACTTTTTCTTTCATTATTTTCACAGGTTTAAAAAAAAAAAAAAAAAAAAAAAAAAAAAAAAGCAATTTCTCCAGAATAATGGAATCCTAGAATCATAGAATAGCTTGGGTTGAAAAGGACCACAATGATCATCCAGTCTCAGCCCCCCTGCTATGTGCAGGGCAGCCAACCACCAGATCAGGCTGCCCAGAGCTACATCCAGCCTGGCCTTGAATGCATGCAGGGATGGGGCATCCACAACCTCCTTGGGAAACCTGTTCCAGTGCGTCACCACCCTCTGTGTGTGAAAAACTTCCTCCTAATATCTAACCTAAACCTCCCCTGCCTCAGCTATTTAAATTGATTACTAAAATATGAATTGGTTTAAATAAAAGCTATTGCTGTTTAAATCTGTGCAATGATGAATAAATATCTGCAACAAATTCCTAATGAAATTCCCCAGTTTCTGGTATTAATTTTGTAATTTCCTGTTTTATTAGAATATAATTTTGGGAAAAAAAGATTTTTGACTGCTGTCCGTGGGCAAATCACAGTTTCCGACACTTTGACCCCAATCAGAATTGTTTTGCTGATCACTCACAGTATGCTGACTGGCAGTTCCTTAATGTTTTCATAATGAATATGGCAAATGCTCTGTCTGTGGCTCTTCAGTGGGGACTGCCATCCTGGAGAACTGCATTATATCTTCATAGCTTTGGAGATGTGCTGCTGGCAGCAAGGAGCGACTCAAGTCTACTTCTTGACTTTGTTCAGGAGTGGCTTGAAATATGCCCACATGGTGTTCATGTGAGGATACATTTGTCAAAATTGTCTTTTGCAAGTTGTCCCCTGTGAGAAAGAGGTGTGTTGGACAGAGGCAACACAGGGTGAGAGTCTCTTACCCTCGTGACTCATGCAAGGTAATGGGTAGACAGAGATATCTACTATGGCTGCTTCTTGGCTGGTAGATCTTCTTTCCATAGTTGATAACATAATTTAGTCCTTTGCATTTCTAATGCCAGCTTATTTCTGTGTTGTACTTGTGATGTTACACAGCTTGCCAGCAAAGGCTCTGTGATCCCCTATCCAGTACTGTGAAGCTAATTAATCCTGTAATTTAAGGTTTAGTGACAGTTCTCTGCTGGTGTTAGAAATGAGAATTGGCTTTTCTGACAGCAGATTGCAGGATGCATAGAGTAGGAGGAAATAGTCTCCAGATTTCCAAAGGCAAATTAGGACACTCAGAGATGGAAATCTGGACATGAATCCAGTTCAAAGCACATTTAGATATTCATCCACCATTCAGCCAAAGGACTGAAGTGTGCCTTTAGTGGCATTCCTTTGATGTTGGTGAAACCACGGAGGCTTGAGGTTACTTGGGTTATTTATGCATACTATATATTGAAAAATAGATGAAACAGATGGCATTTGAACTTTCTCATAAATTTAATCATAACTCAGAGCTTCCTGGCTTAAAAAAGTTATTTCTGCATAAGTGGACCAATCTGAACTAGGCTTTTTGCCATAATGTTACTTATCTGTGCTGTCTAATGAGTTGCAACTTAATGAAATTTGTTGTCTACAATATAATCAATCATTGAAAGAAATATAAAATCAAACTCTCTTTTCAAATGGGATTTCTCAATGTATTTTTGTTTGTTTTTCTCTTATAACTTGTTTAATTTGCATTTTACTTCTAACTATACTGGAATCTGATTGTGTAGAAATCTATACCCAGCTAAACCAACTGATCCATTATATTGGTTCTGAATGAGACAACTTGGAAGTTAGATTAGCTGTTTGGTGGCAGCTTTGACAGGTATTAGATATGTCCTTGGCTTTCTGAGATGCCAGAATCAGACTGAGCAACCAAATCAGGCACAGATTTAGCAGTCATGTGGGGATATCTTGGCTACAGCTGGTGAGGATGGAGTCATGCAGCAGCTCTTTGCTGCATCAGCACCTAACACACTCTGGCACCAAGGTGCTACAGCAGAGCCATTCTGGCTCACAGAATCTGATACTAATCTCACATAGTGACTTTATTCCTTTGTTACCTCTTGGGAAGTAAAACAAGCATGGGCTGCACTGGCTGATGTGTGCTGGGTTATTGACCAGACACACAGAGTTCAACTTGCTGCATTTTGTGAGCAGCCTGGGTTTTCTGTAGTTGGCTCAAACTGGGGGCATTGTCTGGTATAAGAAAGAAAACAACATTTTCATTACAAGCTGCATTCCCAGTCAGCATGATCCTTTGCATTGCTCTGGGGCAAGCAATGCAGCCTGAGAGTAGCATATGTTATCTCCTCTGCTCTGCACCTATGGAGATTATTCTCTTCTGTTATTTCTAAAGTTACTTAACAAAGAAATCAGAGACATCAAAACTGGAGCTTAAGAGCTGTTTGTTTTCACCTCTCCTCCCTGCTTGTGTTTATTTAGTGAATAGTCAACAAATAACAGGCAACAACAGAGCATGGACAGAGTGATTAGCTAGGAAAAAGTAAAGTCTGCTGCTTACTTCCACTGCCTCTGGCAGCAAAAAACAGTGTGTGAAGTGTCTTGTTCAGTGTAAGCTGAGATACTACATCAGAGAAGAAGGATACGTTTCATATATGGTTAATTTATATGGACCAGAAGGAATAAACAAGATCTTTTCATCTTTGGAGAAGATGGCAATCAGTTAATGGAGCAGGATGTAATCTCATTTCACATGCGAATTCTTGGCATGTAAAAGAAGGGCATTCCAGAAGAACTAACTTTAGCTAAGGGCTAAACTCCAGTGGGGAAAAAAGAGAAGCTTTTCTAGGGACAATCTGAAGAGGCTTCTAATTTGGGTGCTCTGAACTTTGCACTGGGAATGGCAGGCTCTCCCCTAGCAAAGCAGAAAGTGCTACACAACCAGTGCTGTGTGCCTTCAGCCAGCCTCTGGGGAGAGTCCACTATGATTGTAGTCCTGAGTCTATGCACGTTTGATACAGCAGTTAGTGTCTGCGTCAAAGTCTATACAGTTTGCTGTGCGTTTCAGCAGAAATTGTATTTAAGATATGTAAATAGTGCTGTCAGAACAATGAACCAGCAACACTTCCTAGAAATACAGCAGAGAATACAATTCTGGCATAAGCCTTTTATTTTTAAGTTTTCAGTGAGATTTTTTTTTCCTTTTCTATTTTAAAACAGCTTCCAAACATCAACTCATGCCAGGAAAAACAGAGCCATTCTCTCAATGACAACAATGCTCATTGTGTTTTCTGTAACAGATGCCAGGATTTTATCACCAGGCCAGACATTAACCCCCTTGGTATCATTCTGAAAGGAAGCATCCGTGCACCCCACTGACTTCTGTTCCTTCTGGTGCTTCATTATGCCTCCTACCTTTAAAGCTTCATGCGTACTTCCTTGCCTAATACATCAAGAAGATCTACAGAGCTGACCTTACTTTTTTCCTCTCCTTTTGAAAGGGAGAATTTGTGCCTTCTGGTTTCCCATCAAACACGTAAAAAACAAACAAACAATAACAAAAAAAAAAAAAAAAAAAAAAAAAAAAAGAACTACAGCTTGGTTATTATTATTTATTTTTTCTTCTGAACAAAAGGAAAATGTTTGGATAAGCAAGTCTTAAAAACCTTTCTGCTCACAGGGGATGACTCTTTCCATAGAAGTATCCATTCAAATGATACCTGTTCCAGTCAACAGATTTCAACACATGGAAATCTGAGACCAGCAGTTATATATTTATGATACGGAAAAGCTCATTGGAAGTGATCACAACATCCCTTCTACTTGTAAGATACTGTAGTCACTCAGTCTCAAACAGATGTGGAAGGAAAGCCTTTGCTGAGTCCCTGAGCACCACAGCAAAGAAGAGAGGCCGATTCTCCAACTGCCAGAGTGTTTCAGTGAGAGGGATGTGCTTCACTGAGCACATATTTCTCTGTGTACTTGGCAGTAATGTGTCTATAGGACCAATTCTAAAAATACTGCAATGAAACTCACAGCTAACGTTGTTCCTCTGAGGGGAATTATTTGACATACAACAGTGTCAGTCAACAATGCTAAAGCATATGCTTAAGACAAACTTCTGCAGTGCCCCAGTTGGTTTTAGTTACAAAAGGCAAATGGTCACCATCTTTAGTTCTAATTCTTACTGTGTTCTGATATGGTCTTTTCCTTTAGATTTCAAAGAAATTGGACATATCAGATTTATTACTGTTTTTAAAGGGAAAGATGGAACTCCATGTCATCTGAATAAAACTATTTTATTTATTTATTTTACTAGAAGAACTTTGTCTTTTGAATACTGGAGAAGTAAAAGCAGATACTGTAGACTCATTTGCCATTATTCATATCTGATGCTGTTGAGGACAGCTAGATTCTCCTCTTTGCAGTACCTCTGACTAAAAAGAGGAAGATAAAAAGGAAAAAATTGGATGAAACTGAAACATTTTCATTTAGATCCACAAGAACAAAACCAAGTGCAGCACGGCATTAGCCCTGGGAACTCAGAGTCACAGGATATTATATTGTAGGAAAGCAATCATTAGGATTCAGAGAGGAAGGCTCAGAAATAAAAATATCATTTGCAGTCACTCTGGGTAGGATAACAATTATCTGTCCTCATACTTCAATATATGAGTTGATTACCAGCTGGGGAAAGTTTTAAATTTCCCCTAGAGCAGTAGTATTACACAATTGTCAAGTACACCACAGGGAATTCAATGTTTTCCTCTGGAACATCTGCCATGAAGCATTGCCTGAGAAAGGATATGGAACCAGGCAAATCACCAATCTATTCCAGTGTTAATAAATCCCTAAATAATTTCAGCAGGATAATCTATGCTACCTCTCTGCAAATACTCAGAGTGAGAGGGGCAAGATATGGTTGTGTGTAACTGTGTGCAGTGGTGTGGGTGTTTGAAATGGTGCAGGAGGTTGTTTTGAAGTATTTTATTCTATTTTTTAAAAAATTAATTAGAAGATAATTTGCTCTTGGTTCAGGCATACAAAAGCATATTAGTCTGTCAGGTTAAGGTAGAAATACAGACTTGCTGTGTTGGCTACCCTAGGCATAAGGAAAAGAAGAAAAATTTTAGAAATGAATAATTAAAACAGTAATATAACAACCAATTTCTGTAAATCTATTGATACTGTCACTATTGCTCTTATTATTTCTTCTTAGACAGATTGATAGCTGCTTTTATCATCTTTCTAGGTGTCCCATCAACTTCTGATGTATGCAGCAGACCTGATAAGAGATGAGAAATGCCACTCCTGGGATCTCCGCGGATTATTTTTATGCACTTCTGTTTAATGACAGCCAGTCACAGAGGCTGGAAAGCAGTTTTATTGTTCTGGTGGGGCAGCTGCTATTCCTCATCCACCAGCAGAGTAGAATTGTGTGACAGATTGAAATTAAATATCTTGCATTTTTCAGACTGCATTGATGTGAAAAGGGGCCATCTTCAGAGGATAAATAGACCACTGAAAGGAAAGAAATAGGAAGGAGTAAATGGCCTCCTGGCCTCTGAGGCAGATGCTGAAGTAAGAAGTAAGGCCACACAAGAAAGCATGCAGGAACTATAGGGAATAAGTAAGTTGTTCTCCAAGACTATCAGGAAGACGTGAGATAGCTTGACTTTGCTGCTTTTGTCTCATCTCAAGAATCTCTCATATAGCTTCAGCCTGGGGGTGAGAGCATTCTGCTTCCTGGTGAGGGAGCAGGATGTCATCTCTGTGACTTACCAGTAAGGTAAGATGTCTGCAATGCTTTGCATTCCCAGAGCCAATCTCCTTCAACATTCAGTTTTGCTTTAAATTCAGTCTCTCTCCTCTCCTCAAGGAACATAAAGAAATTATGGTTTTTATATTTCATGCTCCAGTCTGCATTGCAGTCCCAGGCTGCCTTCTGTCATCAAGGTCTTTGGCCTGAAAAGGTCTTTCTGTGGGAATGGCTGGGACCATTGATCAGCTGTGAGCATCTATCAAGCTCTTTTATTTCAGCTTAGATCTTTATTCTTCCTACTGCGTATCATTTTTGTTCAGAGGAATGTACCAAAATATCACTCTTATGTAGACTCAAGACTCAGCAAACAGGATGGAAAGAAAAAGAACTTAAATCATATTTCTTTGAAAACAAAACAAAACCAACTACACATAAGAGTTCTCAAGCATGCTCATTGTCAGTTTTGGTTCCACTTTGCTATCATGCTTGCACTGGCTTTACAGACAGTCACATATTTTCAGCAGACTCATTAAAGAACCACAAAGTCATACAGGAAAGTAAATAACTTGATTAAAAAAAAAAAAAACCTTAGGTTTATAACAGCTGTTAAAGTACCATGTGGCTTTGTGCTGAAAACCTTTACTTATTCATTCCATTGGCTAAAAGAGAAGAAACTGAACTATATAAAGTGTTCTGTTTAAATTTGGATATGGTCACGTAAAACAGTGTGTTTGGATTCTACTGCAAGTGGTGAGCTAAAATTATATTTCCCAGTGGTTAGCTTGTGTCTTAGCTTGTCTGTCTGTAAACAACCCTGAGCTTCATTTTCCTTTATGGAACAGATCATCACATCTCATTACTATCTGGATTTTGATTATTTGACAATAATTTTGTTTTCAACCATCAATAGCTGTATGTAATAGCATGTATTGTGTGGGTATGCCAGACAAATGACATTACTTGGTAACTTTTTGTGTACTGTCTGGTGTAACCTAAGAATAACAGCTTGAGTCTAAACAGATTCTGAACAGTGACATATTACCCAGATATACAGAATAGGGCTACATGAAGGACTGATCCTTCATTTTAAGTACTAAATATGATTGAGAACAGGCTATGAAGAGTCACGTACAGCATCTGAAGGTGAATCTTCTCTCTTCAAGGTTAACTTTCCAACAATGCTCTATACATACCTGTGGGTTGATTTTTCTCGGCCTTTCTCAGATAGAGTAATTTTACCACTAAAACAATGTGTGAATTCACTGGAGCACTGGCACCTCTTCCCAGAAAATCAGACAACTCAATTGAGTGACAGATTACAAAGAGAATTTGAATACTGTGTTACTGCCTTATAGATTTTAGGCAAGATTTTCCTTTGCTCCTTGGGATGTCTCATTTCATTATTGGGTCGCTCAAGAAGTAAGTGACAGACCAAATCAATTGTGCCAGCCCAAATTAGACATCCTTCTATCCTATATTGCCATCAGAGATCTGCTCAGAGGGAGAGGTGCCACTGAAGGCTGATTCTGGGTCCTGAAGTGAGTACTGCTCACCTAGAAAATTAGGCAACTAACTCCCTTTGTGCACCTACACCCCAAACTGACTGCCAGACCACTGGAAACTGCACATGCAGTGACACATCCAAAAGGGTGATAGATGGACAGGCCCACAACATTTGCTTCAGTCTGTTCCAGAAATATTCTAAAGGAGCAACACTGAAGGGCGCTCTTTAGAGAAACAATGTAGTGGCTAAGACGTGTGGGGACAGGAGATCTTGCAGGCTACTCTTAACCAAGATTTTCTGGAGGCAGTCATGTTCTAGAAGAGACCACTTAGTTGTATGCATATCTTATCTCTCTCATAACCCCTTTAACGGAACATCCCTACAGAACTTACGCTGCTGTACACAAATCCCATTCTTTCCTCTCTGCTTCAAAGATATCACTGCTATTGCCACTTTCCCTACTTCCACCCAGTGAAGAATCCCCCAGAGGAGCACATTAAAGTACTCAGAATAAGAAGGGTTCAACGGCTCTGGGAAACAGCAAGGATTTCTCTAACAAACTTTCATGATTTCCTATATGGAGTTGTAGAATTGATACTCAGAAACAGGAGAACAGCACCGAGCAGCATGCCAGTCATTTGGAGATGCAAGCTGTATTGACAGAGAAGATAAAGGATTAAATCCGTGTTATATTTTCCCTCTTCTCTTGAAGCATTATAAAAAGCCTCAAGGTTTCCTGTATTGTTAAAGCCATTCCAGAATGCAACTCTTGGATGTCACAGATATCTGCGTTTCTGGCAAATCTCTGCCATTACAGAGAGATCTGAGGTAATGTCATATGTAAATTGATTATGTCATTATGACAAAATGCTTGAAATAAGAGTTCTTCTAAGAATACAGAATTGCCACGTATGCTTTTTTTTTTTTTTCATGGAGATGAAACTTTCCTCACTTTGTTCATGTCCCCCATGGTTGAGGGAAAGACAGTCAGCAGATCTTACTGATGCAAATAGAATTTTTACTTTTGCAGCTCACTCTTTGTGCTTATTCTTTATGCACATGGAGTAGACCCTTGAATGTTCATAAAGTGCCTCTGGCATCTCCAAAATCAACATATATACATTAAGCCTTTCTTTTGTGAGTCAGAGCAAACTTCCATAAGGAAGTGGCTGTCTCATTCTACAGGCACTCTCTCATAATGGAGTTCCCCCCTTTGTGTTACATTAGATATTTCAGTACATGAATCAGATGATTGAAAAGAAGTTCACAGGAGAAGCATGAAGGCACAAAAATGCAGATCTGAGCATTTGTCTTTATTGCAACAAGGTTTTAGTGCTGAGAAAAGATACTTTGGAAAATTACCTCAGTCAGATAAAATATTTTATCAGTTCCCTGCTATGGAGTAGTACTTTATGAAACAAAATATGGCAACTGAAAGAAAAGGTAAAGTATACACTGATAGGTCTAATGGATTTGAACAGTGTATTTAAAACATAGCATGAGTACAGACAAAGTGCTGGCCACTGGGAAGATAAGATTGGAGAAGTTTGCTTGAAAAGTGATACAATTTATGAATTTCTTAAAGAGAAAAGCCTTTCCATTCCTTTATATGATCATTTTGAAATCCCAGATGAGCAGCAAAAAATAGCAGACTGTAAAGAGATGCACAACTGATGGCAGTGGCTACTGCCACTGGTCTCTACACCCACAGAGAATCTGGTTAGCCCTTTTGTCCTACTGGCTAGAAATATCTTTCATATCTACATTCACTGGATTTCCATTATTTTTAGAAAATACTTTATCTGAAAATTTAGGAACAATTTAAAAAATAGTTATGCGTGTAAAAAGAAATAGGAAAACTGGCTTCTGCAAATCAATATTATTGTTGTATGAATATTCAAAACTCGAAGTCAAGAATCCCTTTCTGTAAAAATCCAGCTTCTTTCTGAATATGGTTTGAGTCACTCCATAGATCTTTTAAATTGTTGACATAACTTTGTATCTCTAAAGTTAATAAAAATGAATAAATAAATAATTGTGAAGGGAAGATTTCCTGACCAACTGTAGCTACCATAAAGCTGCTCTCACTGCTACGGCTCTTTCCCATTAATGCAGCCTTTTTGGAAATCCTGGGAAGACAGTATTCTCTCCCTCTGAGAAATACAAGTTTTTAAAGGACTCAATCTTAGAACAGAGATGTTTGGATCATTTGTAGTTGTAGCATTACCTTAAAACTCCACCATGCTTCACTAGCTAGGAAGTTAGACACATTTAAATGATTTAAACTTTCTTTAGAACCAGTGTTGCCCCACTAGTTACATTTCCCAGTCACTGTCTTGGCACATTGTAGCAGGATGGAAGGAAACCTTATGAACAGCCCTTGGACATTAGCACTGAGGTTTGTTTGATGTATATGACAAACCTTGCTATTTGAACCACAAATGTGTGGTGTGGTTTAGGATTAAGTAAAACTTAGGATATTTCTATGCCATTTTAACATTATTATTCCCGAATTATACGGATAGTAAAGAAAAATGTAATTTGTGCTATTCACAATGCCAGTTTCAAATGAATTTGTCAAAATGATAACTGTTTTTTAAATCTTATTTTAAGCCCAAGTCTAGGTCCATAAAATTAAGTGTTCTTTTTCTTTGGTTTTGGTTAGACAAACTGAGCAAGTGAAAATGCAGAATGTCAGTCCACTGCATGTACAGGTGTTCTGCTTCCACTCCTACTAAAAAATCTGGGCAAGAAGACTAGATGAGATACATGTAACACTGAAAAGAAATAAAAGAATTTCATATGGGTGATTGGCTGAATTAGGCAGTATGTGCAATGGAAAATTGACATTTTCAAATGATTTCCATGGTATCTAATGATGATGTATAATATGCTTGACACTGCAAATCTCCAGGTGCAAATCTACTGTGTTACTGCAGCTAACAGTGGAGAAAAACATAAGTATGGAAGAGCGAGAAGAAGATGACACATTTTAGACAACACAAAATGAGAACAAAGGCCTGAGGAAGAGAAAAATGTTGCTAAATGGAAGGCTTTGGCACAGGAAATCACATGAGAATCACATAAATATTAACCTTTTTTTTTTTTTTTTTTTTTTTTTTTTTTTTTTTTTTTTTTTTTTTTTTTCTTTTGAGGGGGAAGGATCTGCACCAAGCAGGAACCGAGCAATCATTTTTGTTCCATCACCTGTCCTCTCAATTGTACTGCATTTTTGGATAGCATGTTTCCACTGATCATTAAATAAATGTCTTCAGCTATACATTGTATAGCCAGACAACTAGCTAAAATCAGAGTTTAACCAGACACTGGTTAAAATGGTTCTGGTATACACAAATAAAAACCCCAAACCAATGTTTATCTCTGAGATAATTTTATGTCTTCATATATATACATGAGCATCTCTGTCAGACCCTATACATTCTTGTGGCTTGTATTGTCTTGGGTGAGGGGAAGAAATAAAATCCAAAAAAAAAATAAAAAAATCTTAACACTCTGGTGGATCAACAACTGGCATGTAAATGTCTGACAGATTGGTAAACTACTTGAAAAATAAAAATAAAAAATAAAAGAGAATTTGAATATTAGTCACATGTAAGATAAAGAAAATAGGCCTGCTGAAGAAAACAAGCAAATGTTTTGCTGATAAGCAAATATGTGTTCACCATGCAAAGCTCTCTATAGATGGGATAATGTGTTTTAGCAACAATGTCGTTATAAGGCCAATACACTTGGGCATAAGAGCTTTCTTTGATAAAAACAATATCCATTTGGAGAGTTTAAACCTTCAAAGATCTAATGGCTTCAGCAAAATGTAGATCTTAATTCTGAATGTGTTGTATTTTTTCTTTTCAAATGCAACAGTATTGTAGTGCAGCCAGAGATAATCACATCTGATAAACAGAATCATCTTCTTGCAATAGACTTTGGAACATCTTTTTCATTATTCTAGTTGGCTGAAAGTTGCTTGAGACAGTTATCCTAAATGAAAACTGATCTACTTTAAAATATTTTTCTTATATTCAAAATCAGTCTTTTATATTATCATTCTACGTGGAGTTTGCCCCCCCCCCCCCCCCTCCCCCCCTTTTTTTTTTTTTATGCTAATGTCGTTCTAATCATAAAGCAGAAGGTAAAGCACCTCAGTTTTATTCAATATTTTCTTTCACCCTGCTAGCTCTAGGGATGAGCTCTAGGGAACTTAGAAATCTACATGACTTTCCATTTCAACCAAGCAACAGAGTTGTTGCATAGAGAGAAGTCTTTTGGTTTTGGATGACTTTTTGAAAAACGATACATTCTACATCCGAAAACTCAAATCACTTCTATTTGTTTTCTGGGATATAGAAGTGATTTCCTAGGGTTTCAGTGTTCTGATTTTCTACTGGTAGCTTTTCCTGAAGAAATAGGCCACCAAATTGTGAATGCTTCTGAATAAAAAATCTGGAAATGGCACAGTGTTAATCTTTGTGCTGAATTTACTTAAAAAAAAAGAAATGGGGGGTGGGGAGGGTGGGGGTGGGGGGGGGAATAAAAAAACAATTTGAAGAAACTGAAATAGAGATTATTTCTAAGGACTTTTTCATTTTTATCATGGAATTTCATAAAAGCCAAGCAGACACGAAAAAAACGCCTTGATCTTCAAAACTGCAAGCATCGTTTACAGGTTATTACTGTCTTCTTCAGAAGGATAGTCCAAGTCTGCTGACACTGAAGCTGTTACCATGGTTTGTCTGGAAAGAGTGCAGTCACTGTCTCTGGAAGATGAAGGGGGGGCTTTAACAGAGGAAGATACTTCTCAGTATAAAGTATGTTTCTGCCCACACATCCCCATCACTGGACTGCCATTTCAGATGAATCACTTTTCAGTACACTGTTATCTTTGCATTAAACAATGATAAATATCTTAAAATGTACCTTGTACTTTATGACTACTACTGTAACACTGCTGTTTCCATGGAAATAGGATGATTAGCTCATTACATTGACTTACTGCCCTGATTTTTTCCCCTCTTTTGCAACACCCTGAACGCTTGAGTTATCCAAGTAAAAAAAAAACAAAACTCTATTCTACATACTCAGTTTCACAGATTTCCCTATAATTTCTATCTGAGTTGGAGCAGTTCTTGTAAAAAAAGAGGTATCTAAGCTTAAATTAGATTTTAAGTGACAGTGAACTGCCAAAATGTTGGAGAAACATTTCCAGTGTCTGATTTGGGTCACTACTGTCATGTTTATTTTCATTTTCCAGCTTCAGCTGGTCAAAGTTTGCCTTTTTCAGTCTTCTGGACCCACACCTGCTCTTCTAAGATTGTCTAGGATAACAAACGATATCCCAGAGGACTGTTTCAGCCAGTTGTCTAAGTCCCCCAGGGCAAATTTCATCAGAATTTGTTGATCTAAAGCAATCTGGTTTATGTAAATACTGTCTAGCCTGATCTGTTCTCCACACTTTTTCTTTCCTAGCCTAAGATACCATTCCCTCATCACTGACGTTAAATAAGATATCTGCATGATTGCCACTGACCTTACTGAAGAAGAGAACAAAAAAGGAATTAAAAAATTCAGCTTTCTTAATTCATCTGTCACCTTTTCTTCTACTTACTACTGATTTTATTCCTGAGTATGACTATGACTCACTTCTCCTTACTCATTCAGTGCAGTGCCCTTTCTTCTCTCATCCCCTTGTCTGTGTTCCTTTATACTCATTCTTACTACTTTGTCTCATTTCTACTTTCTAACTGTGCCACTATTAGGTTTGGAATATTGAATAACATATGCTTTAGCCGGTAGGGCTCCTTCTACACATTTAATTCTCTCTCCTTATCGAGACAGCTTGTTCCTGAGTCCTTACAATCATTCAAGATATTGTTGGCAGTCCTTACTTGTTTTGTTGTTTGCTTTGGTTTGGTTTTTTGGTTTTGTTTTTGTTTTTCCAGTTGTCTCTTGTAAACTTTAGGATTTTATCTTTCAATCTTTGAATGTACTGAAGTCTTCCTCTTGAATTTCTCTGCTATTTTTGCTATTCCAGTCTTTCCCTTTGTGAAGATCCTGATTTTTTACAACTCCACGATGATTTTCCCCTAAGGTGCCTATCATTTTTTTTTTTTATCCTTGACTAATCTTTCCCTTGTAGAATTCCTATCCTCCACTGCTTCCAACAATCTCAGAATTATCACTTGTTCATATCATGCTGTCTTCTTTACCCGATGACTGTTGAAACATCCCAGGCAGACCCTGATTTTTAGATGGACAGCTTACGTAAAGCTTCATCCTCTTGATCACCATGGTGGTCTACCTCATTCTCTACTGCAGTTCCTACGCTTTCTTCCCTTTCTGTTTCTACTCTTATTACTCTGCTTACACTGTGATTTCGAGTCACTCTTTGTCACCTTCTCTGCATGTCCTTAATAAACAATCTACATTGTCACTAGTGGAAGGTAGAATATAGTATTGAGAAAATTATGGTCTTCATTGGGATAACAGCAATTCACCTACGCCTTAAATTTCAGTCATATTTGTGCTTTTTGGAATGTTTATTAGTGGCTGAAAGGATTATACAGGCTGATTATAAAACCAAATTATTTCATTTATTTTTCCCATGACAACTTAGCTCTGTTTTGGTTCTTGTAGTTATTTCTATGTGGATAAACAGCATGGCAAAGGTAATATGCCAGATGATTACTGTCTGTCAAATTACACAGCTCAAATATTTTTCTGCCCATTGATTCTGCCTGAATAAGACAAGCAGTGTCACAGACAGTATTTTTAAGTGAAACGTGGCTCTCTGATCTGCTTACAGTTCCTGATGCCACACATCAGATGATAGTTCCAACATTTGGTGCTGATTCCAGCTTCACAGGAAAACATGAGCTTAGTATGCTAAAATGCATCAAAAGTTAAGAAAGGGTTAGGAGAAGGCCTTAGGTCAGAAACAAGCTTGTCCTCGTTCATTTGTTCTCTTTCTCTCTCACTTTCCTGTTACAGAGCTGAATGAGAAAGGTTGACCATGAGGCCCAGAATGCTTTGTTGCAGATGACACAGCTTCAAGCAGTGGCATGGTGGCCTTCAGCAGCCCAGAGTCCTCATGTCTTTCCCAAATAAAAAGCAGCAAGCTTTCACCCAACACACAGCCCAGAGCAGCACTAAATAGCACACTCATATGTGGGCTTTCTGCTGGTATTTGTGTATAAACCCATTTTCTCAGACTCTTTTTGTCATTGCCACTCTAGGGGCTTATGATTGTGATCTCTTTAGAAACAAGACTTTCTGTTCTGATCTGTTCAGTGTTTAGAGAAAAAAAAAAAAAAAAAAAAAAAAAAAGGCTTTCTCCCAACTGGAGCCATTTTCAGCTACTGTAATGTAAATAGTATGTAGCCCAGATGTACAATGAACTGAAGGACTGCCAGTACTTTATGGGCCCACACAGTTGGAAGGGGCGGAGGGCAGGAAGGGGAGGCAGAGCTCCACTGAGCGCAGCAGAGTTGGCTGGGCAGCTCCTGCTCAACACTGCCTTTGTGTGCACGCTTGGTGCGACGGCTGCTCCAGACCAGCACCGAGGCTCTTTCCATGCTTTCTGAGTTCTTGCCTTGAGTTGTCTGAAAGCACTCTCAGGTTAATGATAAATAGAGAGGAGATTGTAATGAAAGTGTGTGAAAAAGCTTTTATTGAACTTAGTGGTTACCAGCAACACTAACTGTGTCAGTGGCAGCAGAAAAATGTGGCTTAGATAGATGTCTGAAGCACCTCATAGCAGCTCAAAAGATGAAGAAAAATATTTACTTGGGCTCTCCAGTTGGCTTCATTTGCTTCTACATACTCTCACACACACTAAACCCAGTGGTGTCCTTTTTAAATGTAAAGTAAAAATCCTATTATTGAGTCATCAGGCGAAAGGGACCTGAACTCTCTCAGTGAGTAGGAACACAGCAGATTTTCCACAACATTCTTTGAAAGTTGCCTTCGTCTGGGCTGAACCCTCACATCTGGCAATGGCTCACTTTTGCTGACTCCAAGACCCACATCCAGGACATGAATATTCATTGTGTTACTCATGCTGCGTTCCTTTCCCTCTGATGTGTTCAGTTCTGAGTACCAGGGAGACACTCCAGAGCAGCTGTGGGGTTTTTGCCAGCTCTTACTCCTTGGGCTAAGCAGGAAATCATTTTCCTGTCCCATGAAACTTCCCAGTGTGAGGCTTTTTTTTTTTTCCATTTATTTTTTATTTTTTATTTTTTTTTTTCTCTATTCTGCTTTAGGACAAAATCTTAATCTTGATTAATCTTGATTGATCAAGATTGACAATATTTTTGTGACTCTGGCCACAGATTTAAACTGTTTTTCTTCAGTCCTTTCCCCCCCCCCCCCCCCCCCCCCCAGCACACTGAAAGAATGGTCTGGCACCAAGTTATCTTTTACTTCAGTAAATATTATTTCAGCCTGTTTGTCTCCTCCCTTCATTCCCTGCTTGAAGTTCCAGCTTCAACCTGAGAACCCCTTTTCCCAATCAAATCTTCAATGAAACTGTTCTATTTTCATTTTAAAGAAGTATAACCTTTCTATTTATTTATTTATATGTACACACAGATAAGTTCCTGACTAGATTTTCTTTCATCAGTTTTTTTTTTTGAGTTTTTAAGAATGCATGAGGAAACAGGGTTGTAAACTACTAACCTAGCAAGCATGTTGCTAGCAAGCATGTTTACTACAAAAGGAGGAGAAAACAAGCCCACTTGTTGGTAAGGAAAATTCCCTTTTCTGTTGGAACATTTCCCATGATTACTTTCATCACTTCTCAAGAATACAGCTGTAAATACAGTGATTGATAAGATTTCTACAGGCTCCTTGTAAGATAAGTTGTTGCACTCAGAGAGCTGCTGTTCCCACAGTTGTCCGTTGGAAATAATACATGGGGGAAAGACGGCAGCAGTTGATTTCTCTTTGGTAACTGATGTAAACATGGGATCTATCATCAAATGTCTAAATGACTGTGAGCAGGACTGGGGCAAACCTGCCCAGTGCTTGAGCACCTCCAAGCAGCAGGACCCTGTCCTGCCCAGCACAGCCCTGCACAACCCAAAGCAGTGGCTGCCAGACAGTTCAGCACTTGGCAGGTTGTGAATGTGCCAATACGTAAACAGCAGCAGCTTGGAAACAATAATTGATGGCTATTATTAATTATTACTACTCAGCACACAGACTAGAGGGAAGTCAACGTGTTTCCATGAGTGGAAGGGACAATTTTCTCTAACATTTTCTCTAATCTAATAAGTCACCATTAGATTAATGTTTACTATTAAAAGAGATTAGTTCATTACTGGAAGAGGTGGCTTCCATACAAGAATCACCATGTTTGGAAGAATAAATTAATGGAGATTTATCTTTCACCAGAAAAGATGTTTCCCATTAAACAACTCATAAACCTTCATCTAGATGTTTGGCTTAGTCAAATATTTTGTATGGCACTAAGATATTCAACATTAAGACATTTGTGTATAACTTGTGTATATTTTAATATCTCATTAAAATTCCATTTGGAGAACATATGGCATTTAAAAATTCATTTGTTATCTTGACTGATGACATTTTAGTGAGCACTACTTGAGTTAACACCAAAATATAATCTTAGACCTAAGGAAGCAGGCTGTGTAGACTGAGCTTTTTGTAGCTTCCCACAAACTGCCTTGGGCCTTCAGTCTTACTTGGCAGTGGCTTTTGCAATACCCACCACGAGGGATGGATTAAACATACCTATAAGAAATGCATCCTGATAATAATAATTGTGACAAAAATGAGATAAAATAGATATTAAATGTCTGAGAGCATTAAATAACACATTGTTAACAAATTAAGTCACCTCCATGAAAAATGGAAGTGTGCTATACAGGGAAAAATATTTCTATTCTGTCTAGGGAAATTTGATCAGTGCTTTTTGAGTGATGCAGACAGGAAAACAAGTTCTGTAAACAGTATTTGAAATATGTAAGTCGGCAATGTACTGATCACTGGTGGCTGGAGGAAAATGAAGGGGTTTTAAGAGTTGACTGATGCACTCTTGAGAAGAACAAAGGAAATCATATAGCCAAAACCAGCTGAGTTCCCTGATCTCCTCACTGGGTCCTGAATCCTGTGAGGAGAGGAGCCTCCTTAGCATTAAGGAAACCCAAACTTGCCAGCTGCCAAGATTTCCTTTATGGGCACAGTCCAGGCAACAAGGGACCCCATTTGTTCCAGACACTTAGTTCAGGCTGAACTGAATCCTCATCTAGAAGTTCTCTTGATTACAGGAGAAAACCTAAACACCCACATTAGAAGGAACAACTGGATTTTGGAAAGCTTACTTTGACTGAAACAAGTGCAGCTCATAGGATGCGTAGAGCAGTACTTGGAGTTAGCGTAGGAGAAATCAGCCTGTCATATTCTTACTGCTGTTGCTTTTTGAGTCATTATTAGCATACTTCCAAGTATGTCCATGTAGTTTAGGCATGTAGTTCAGACATTTTTATTTCACCCGTGAAATGCTTAAATGCTTCATTTTGAATTGCATCTTCTTTTTCTTTTCCTTTTTCTCTTTCTTTTTCTTTTTCCTTTTCCTTTTTTTTTTCTTTTTCTTTTTCCTTTTCTTTTATCTTTAGATTTTTTCTTATTTTTCAGTATGGATAGCATTGGAATACAGCTTATATAGCACTGAAGTAGATCAAGAGTGAAAGGAAATTTGTCTAACCTTTCTTCTCTTCTCCCAGTACATAAACTTGGAAGTAGTGCTTTATTTCATAGTTAAGTTTGGGTGCGAACACCTGGACCATAATTAGCTGTAAAGTAATTTTCCAGATCAAACCAGGACTTGGGCACTCTAGCACAGCTTGTTTCACAGAATATTGGATAATTTCTTTAATTGCTCTTCAATTCAGTTTTAGTACTATGTTATTTTGCTCTGTATCCAAGGGAGAATAAGCAGTGAGCTACTCTTGCTCCTCAGTAGATTAAGAAGCTCTTTTCTCTTCCAGGAAGTTAGGAAATGCAGAGACCATCTCAGTGAAACCAATAAGGACCTGGCTTTTTGTACCTGCAAGCTGTCTAGGCCAAGGAACACTTGGGATAAAGGAGCAGAACATGATTGTGTTTCACTTGGTCCATGTCATGTTCCTTGAAGGACCTTATACATAATTCCTCTTTAAACTTTAGAACAAGTTATCTCCAGTGTACACACGCAGCAATTCAATTGCAAAGATGTGTCATACCTTGATTATATCTATGATACTTTGCATATGATATTTGTACTTTATAAATGATGACAATGATGACGACAGTTACTATGGCAGGGATAGCGGGGAAAGTTGTTATTGCCAGGCAAGAGGTTCACAATAATGAACCACACCCCTCTGACAGCATGCACTGAGTACATAGTACACTACCAGCTAAATGTGTTCTGTCTTCAAGTTGTTTTTTTCTTCCCCTGGCTTAAAGCCATTGTATGTCTTAGTAGAAGTTTTCATCTTCTCTTGCTGAAACTGCCACAGGACGACAGGAGTTGAGTTGACATGCTATTACGATGTGCTGTGCAAGGTTCAGGGTGACACAGTAGCGGATGAATATGGGGTATATGAAGATCTCAGGCTTTCCAGCATGGCATTTCCCACCCACACTCCTCCCCTCCTCCGTTCCATATACAGCTTCAAGATCAGTCTTAGCTCACATTTCTTTTTAGAAAGCAGAACTTGAAGCCAGGTATTTTGCCACAAACATTTGCAGGCTTACAATCCAAGCAGTTGTAACTGAATGCTGTCTCTCACATGGCAAGCAAATTCTGTACATGCTGTACATTCTTCAGTGCAAAATAAAATCCAGATGGCCTTTATTTAAAAAAAAAAATAAATAAATAAATAAAAAATGGGGCAAACAGATGAAGAGACAGAAGTTCTTTCTTACTCACATCTATCTCTAAAGATGGCCAAAATAAAGTAACAAAAACACTTTCATTATTGGCCAAACACACATTGAACTGTGAGATAATACAGGGAGAAACCTGTTCCTTTTAAAAATAAAAGGATATTAACAGATGAAAACCAAATAAGCATAGATGTTTATCCTTTTGAAGTCCAGCAGCCTCAGCCTTTAAAGCAGAGCTGGTTGGCCTGGGATGTGAAAAAGCCAGGTGTAATGAACAGAGGTTGCTGTCACAGGACATGAAATAAGAGAAAACAGGACATGGCCATTTTGAGTAGAAATGTCCACGGTCAAAGGCCAAGGTGGAATGCTTCTGGGCTACTGAGATCCATTCTCATTTTGTTTCAAAATTAAATTTAATTGAATACCCACCTTCTTTGAGTTGTAGAAAAACTGGTAGATGATGATCAATTGATCACCCTCTTCCAGTCAAAACATTCTAAATAAACAGAAGAAATAAGAAGTGTTACCTAGTAATATATCACATTTCATCCAAGTAGGTCAGAAATATCCCTCATTCATTTAAGCAAATAAAGATGAGAAAAATTCCTCTTCATTTTTCACCAGTATTACACACACAAATATTTTGAAACACATCTTGTTGTCTTTTTGTTTTTATTCATACCTGTTGTTTACCTCTGAGTTAATCTCCCTTACGCCATTCTCTGAAGAGGAATAAGAAAGGAAATATATACACCTGCTAAAAGAACACCTTTTTCCTTTAAATTTTGCAATGTGTTTTTTTAATTGAGAGTTTTTGTTTTTGAAAAGCTGTTTTTCAGCTACACTCTCCATTACACTGGGAGAATTTTCATTTAAACCTATTAACAGCTTTGAAAATGAGTCAAACAGTCCTCAGAAATTAACCTTAATTAAGTGCATGCACTAAAAGTTTCATTTAGGTTTGATGGGAGGAGAAAGGAAGAGATCTGTATATTTCAGAGAGGCAGAACTGCCCAAATTAGGAAACTGCTGTGGATACTGACTATTGTTATGCAGCTTGCCATATTCTTTCAGTCACTGTGAGTTTGCTTTGGATGCAGAAAAACAATAACAAAGAATAAAAAATTCAAAAACAACGTAGTGTGCGGGTGAGAGTGTGTGTGTCTTCCTTTACAATAAGATCAATCCATACTGGGCACACAGTGACAGCAAATGACAACCTAGTATTTACATACCTTGCAAATCTTTGTGCAATAGAACATAACATCAGGGAGTCAAAGGCAGCTGAACAATGTGTTTAGAGTTTGTAGAAATGAAACAGATATATCTAAAAGATGAATGAATTTTTGATGTAATGAAACAATAAGATAATGAGTCAATACTGTATATTTATGTCTGGCACAACTTTCATTCTCTACTGCTCAGTGACTCATTCCTAGAACACAGATCAGAGCTTCAGTCACCAAAAAAAAAGGCTAAACAATTCAACTTAATTACTGTTCTAAGTTCTGATGAATAACTGGCAGTTGTTTACAGCTGACTTTAAGAACACATAGAAGAATGAACAATGTAAAATATAATGAGTATTATTCATAATACTATTAAGAGAAGCATTAGACAATAACTCCCCCATTCTTGGTGAACACTGCCCTGGTTCTTGGTGAAAAAATACCCTGCTTTGCAGTTGTGGAGTTGTGTTTTTAAATAGAAGGCTACAGAAGATCATGTTCTGTTCTGTCTTTTATTATTGATATTTTCACATTTTTCCATGAGCTTTGTGTTATTTATTTATTTATTTTGAGAACTGATTTTTTTCCATCTCTTCAGTGCTGTCATCAGTGACAAACATGGTTTACTGTGTGGGTAAATGTCAGTCATCTTATAGCCAAATGTAAGGCATAAATAGCAACTGTTTTCAAGAACAATGTCACAAAAATGGGCTATTGAATGAACTGATTTAATACTAGGAGCAATCAAGCCCTGCTTCCACTGCTTGTGACCATCATATATGTCTTCAGAGCTTTGGAAGAACAGTCATTCAGAAATCTGACAGCAAATAAACCTGACTAGACATAAACAAGCAGTGTTCCCCTGCTGAGATTAATAGCTGTCTGACCCTCAGTTATTGCTGAATCAATAATGTGTGATATAAAGCTAGTGGGGCTGGTATCAACTTAAAAGCTATCCACTTTCTGGATCTCACATTCTGCAGAAGCCCATCTCTCCAAGTTCATCAGGATCCAGGAGGAAGGTCCAAATCCACGCTCTATCCAGTGCTGGCTATCAGCTCTCTCCACCTGAGGGAGAAGCCCTGTTCCCATCTATCTAAGTAGTTTATTGTAAATGTTATGGGCTGTATATCTTAGTGGGAGGATTGCTTTTCTTCTAGCTGTTCCTTTGAGCTCATGAAATACACCACAGTTATTCAAACACTGTAATAATAGCCTTTTTTAATGAGTTTACTTATTTGGTTTAAAACATTGGCATTTATCCCTATATATATATACATATATAAATCTTCCCTTCCCTTGTATCTCCCCTCTTTGCCATGTTATGACAGTTTCAAAATTCTCCTCACTGTCCTCTAGGTGACTTTTTTGAAGGGATCACGATCAGACCCTTTCTGTACAAATTCTGGATTTTACCTTGTATACACGAACATATTCATACCTATGCATATATAAGCATACACAAACATACACATGAATGTGAGTATACATAAAAATCCCACACTTTTCAGCAAATACATTGCGTTGCTCCATCAGATGGTCCTTGGATCTTCAGAAACTGCTAGTCCTGGCAGTGTGCTGGCTCAGGCAGTGCTCTTACAGCTCAGCTCTAGCAGGGGGCTGTCCATTCTATTGGCAAGCCAAGACCTGTGATGAAAGAAAGATGTCCAGCAACAGCCTTGTGTGATTTGAGGCTGCCAAACTGCACTCTCTCACAGTCTGATGGATCTCTGCAGCCCCCCATGTCCATGCACTATCTTTCTCCACCAGAGGCTGGAGGAGGAGTCCTGGGATCTTGTTGGTAGCTCCAGGACAAGTAGGCAAGATCCAGGGAGCCCCTGCGACAACAACCAGTGTTTATTAGAGAGCTGAGAAACTTCTTGCCTGAGGGAAGCAGCAAAAGGCTGTAACTAAATGCCATCAAACAACTAGAAATAGTTGCTTTTATTTGGGTCAGAGGTTGCCTATCTCTAAATTGGCTTCTGGGAACAAGAAAACAACAAGAGCTGTGAGTCACAGGCTGCTGAGGGAAGGGACTGCAGTGACACCTTCCAAGCTGCCCTTGGTTTATTAAGGGAATGCTGATGTCTCTATGTCAAAATAGTTATTTAGCCAATATTAGCAAACCAGCATAAACTCAAAAACATCACTGTGCTGTTTTGCAAGCTCAGACCAGAGAGCCCTTCAGAGCAAATAGCACTGAAATGATCTGATTACATACTCCTGAATGATCATGCCAGCTACGTGCTCTCAAACTTTTCTCACGTGCACTGAAGCACTCACTGGTTTCTCTGCCTGAAAATGTCTCAGTCCCATTACAAACCTTTTCCAGGACACCCTAACTACGGACAACACTGGCAGTTTTCACACTTGCTACTGAATATATACCACTGGTAAAAACTAGCTAACTTAATTGCAAAGGACATTTGCATGACCTTCTTGCGTGTTTTTTTAAACTTCATTTAAGTATTATATTAAAAACTATAACTTTCAAGAAGTCTTACAGAAATTCATTGGCTACAGGGTGTACAGATAGTAAATGTTACATAAATATGAGTCAAGTTGTGGCAAACTCTTCTTTTATGTAGGAGAGAAAGTAGTTTATCTTTCCAACAATTCTTTGTATGATTTTTTTTTTTTAGGTATATCTCTTTATTACCCATTCTGTTTTCCTGTACTTGAAGTTTGTGTTTCCACTAACATTGCTTATTTATATTCTACACAAGTCTATCTATTTCTGCTACAGCTCCTTATGTTGAACATAGCATTCCAGACAAGGACACACCATTGATTTATACAATATTATCAGTCATTTTAAAACATTTCTGTGCCTTTGTTTCTGATAGTATTGCAAGCTGTTTGTTTTTATTGATGGAGTTATGTCTTCAGCATTCATATTTACTGGAGCATTCATTCTGGCTGATAAGATACTTCTGTGGATGAATAAAGTTATTTTGGATCTCTGACGTCTATATGAATACTTCTCAGCATTCCTTCTTCAATCTTGTATTTGTCAACCTTGAAAAATTGCTTTGGTAACACATTCAGCAACAATATTAGATTTCTCTTGAGTTCTACAAAGGCATCGCTCATGTCTGACAAAGATATTATTTAACACCACAGGGAGAAGATGTTCTGTGCATTTATTTTTTTTTTTTCCTTTGAAAATTATTTTGGTTATTAATTGTGTCTTAAGGAATTGGGTGAGAGTTTTGTAAGTTCAGCCCCATAAGTTTTGTGATTAGTTTCAAACAAAGAACACAGTGGAATTTTTGAAGAATCACCAGAATTAGTTTTGACTTTTTTTTTTTTTTTTTTTTTTTTTTTAATATATGTACTTATTAATTACACTGGCATCAGATGAGGCCTAGAGACAATGATGAAAGTCTGTACTTCTATATACGCACACACAAATTTTCCGTAAGAAAGCAGAGTACCTGCAGGAATTATTCTCAGTGAACATGTAAGTTCTATTGGAACACCTTTATTATTTTAAAAGCTTACTGGACTGGATGTGATTGGCCGTAGAGTTGGAACTGAATTAATGAAAGACTGAACTTTTCCATCATTACAGTATAAATGGAACTTCTGGAAATTATTTTAAACAATCCACAAAGAAAAATGACAGTTTTAACATCCTAGCAACAAACTGGACAAATTATTATAGTTCATTCAATTCTATCTCTTCATATTATTCATATTATTTAACCATGAGGGTGACAAATATCAGGACACCTTTTATTATATATCTACGGTCCAGCTGCATGATGTTCTTTGATAAACCTAGTGAAGGGGCAGAGAGAATCAACAGGAAATAGTCTGCTGGGAAGAATCACCTGTGAAAAATTTATGCTACTCCAGATAGATCACATCTCTGTGTAATTATTTTCCTTTCTGTCTGTGATCTGCCTCATTTAGATTGCAAGTATTTTAGGCAGTGAGGCAAGACTCACTTCATCTTACCTTCTAAAAGCCAGAAGTCTAATTTCAGTTAGTTATCCAGACTCCCAGTACGCCTAATATACAGAGAGAAACTTTCAGAGGATGATTCATCTCTCTTATCTAAGACTGGAATAACATGAATTGTTCACTGGACATGCTTTTCACTTATTATCTGTTTCTACTGACTAAAAAAATCAGATATTAAACTTCAGGGAGTTAAAGTCAGCTGAGATATATCACATCTATGTCATTATCGTCTGCCAACTTATGGCAGTTATGGTTTCTAGATATTATGTTAATGAAAATAAATAATAATCTACTGGGCCAAATCAAAGTCTATTGCAGTTTGGGTTAAGATTTGTAAGACAGACTTTACCTCTGCCAAGGTATTCCTTATTCCTGTCTGACTTACTAAGTTCACTTTCATAGAACTACTATTTCTTCCTGCCCAGCTTGGCATTTAGGCCAACTCCATGGTTATCCCTCTTACGCCAGGGGGCTTTAAAAAGAGCTGATGTTCTGGTTTATTTCTACTCACTCTAATTTAAACCAGTTTAGCTACAAAAATGCTTCATCTGAATCAACTTTAAAAAGTTTTATAGACCCTCTGTGCCACTGTGAATCTGGAAAAAAGAAAAAAGGGGAAAAAAAAAAAAAGCCAACAGAAAAACAGACAAAAAATTGAGCCTGTAATTCTAGATGTATTTTTATGACACAGCAACAGAATGGACAGTATGTGTTCAGCTCCTACATTCTTTAAATTCTCTCAGGATCTCACTAAAATTTTCTTACAGAACTCATGTTTCCTCTACTCCCCTAAAAGTTGACCTGGCATTCAATCTTGAATAGAGTTATTATTAGATATATGGTGTCTTAAGATTCAGTTCAAAGCAGCTGCCTCTGCTGCAATGCCTTCTGTGGAAGCAGCATCTCCTCTTCACATGTAAAGGTGTTTTGCCCTACAAGTGGATTCACACTACCATCCCTTCTCTGAAGCACTTGGAGCAGAGAGAGAGAGAGAGTTGTGTCAAGGAACTGCAGACTTCTCACCCATCCTCATTCAACCCCTGGCTGGGCCAAGAGATTCTGCACCTCACAGTAGCAACATTTCAGTTCTACGGACGTTTCTATGTGTCTTGGAAAGTGTCTTACTCGCCTTCTGTACTCATGCATATGTGTAAGGTATGCTAGTATATAAGCCTTGGTACCTAAATGTTGAAAACTGCCTTTTTTTTTTTTTTTTTTTTTTTTTTTTTTTTTTTAATGAATCCAGAATCACAATTGAAAAATGACACTTCTAGCATTTCAGCGTAGCAGTCTGAGCATCCCCAACACTTCTGTCAGCAGTTGTCTTAAGAGATATCTGAGTTCAGCTGTTGCAAGCTTTTGTTATCGCTTAGGGAAACGTCTGCCTTGCAAAAGAATTGTCAAATGTCCTCAGGAAAAAAACACACACACACACACAAAACAAAAACCACAAAAAACCCCACCATAAAAATAATTAAATATTCATGATTCATATGCAAAAAACCATATCATTTTATGGTGTCTGAATGTTGATTTCTAAACTGCAACGGAACCAAACTAAATGAGGAGCTTAGCTTCAGAGGAGGTGCTATAAAGGTAAAGAATCCTACAGAGAAGTTGAAGCTTTGCTCCTTCTTATATCATTGTGCTAAAGGGGTTAGTGCCTTTAGTGTATCTTCTGCCTTGTAGTGTTTAATTTCACTTTACAGGACAGCTGTATTTCATCACTTACAGCATGCTGGGAACTCACAAGGTGAAAACCTCTTCCTCTTCAAAATGTTTTAAATCTTTTAATTATTTTCTAAAGGACCTTCAGTAGTACATTGCAATTCACAGTTAAATACATACAAGTGTATCGATTTATTCTTTCACTTGTCTGTAATAATATTCAAACAAGAACTGAAATGGCTCATTAGAAGACAATTCAGTGTGGCTTTTGACCCCCAGAGAAACAAAATTTACAAAACAACAGCCACTTGAAAGTGAAGACATTTACCCAATTTGTTATCCTTTAGGAGAGGCTTCCTAAAATTATACCTTGCCAAGTAGGGAAAATACTAAACTTTTCTTTTTCAGCTTAGCTGCCATAAAAGCAAATTCTGTTTTGACTACATCACAAAGTCTCCAAATGAGGAAAACTCCTGACAAGCGCATCCCTCAGGTAGGTCAGCAGAATCATAAGCTTCTAGTTATGAAATATATATTTCTTCATAACTATCTCTGAAGGCTGCCATGATTGTCAAAGTTTGTCTCTGGGCACCATTATGACCTATTTATTCTTCATACAGTGCAGCACAATTTTATAAAGTGAGAAACAAACTTCATGAAGTATCAAAACAATAATCATCTCCATATATATCCTGTGAATTCACATATGTAGGACATGTATATTTATTTTTCTTGTTCACACTCTGTGTCTTCAGCTAGAGTGAATTTCATATTTGTATAAGTTACACTAAAGATTAATTCTGTTTTGTAATTTAATTAATAGAGCAATACTGTGTTGTGTTCAAGAAATGTTTAGACATTGTATGAGGGACATGCTTTAACATGAAATATTGGTGATAGGCGGACAGTTGGTCTGGATGATCTTAGAGGTCTTTTCCACCCTTGGTGATTCTATGATTTTCTTATAAAAAAAAAGTGTATATTATACATATGCATGCATATTATATGTATACATAAGCGCACAAAAACTACACAATTATTTTCAGGTTAACCAAAGTTGAAATATACTTAAACTGATAAAATTCCAGTAAATTAGTAGAACAATACTAACTAATTTTGTTAGGATTTATCTCAGAACGCAGTGACTGTTTCCAGTGCTGAAAGAGCACAAAATCAGCCAGATGTGGGGGTAGACAAAAAATACCACAACTACTCTCACTTCAGCTTCAGTTAAGCATTTGCCTTTATGCATATTGAGGACATTACTAGACTACTAGATATCCGCAAGTGCTGCAAAATCACGATGTGATATTTTCTTAACTACTATGTGCCCAACTATCTGCACGCTCTTCAAGAAGTTATGGAGCAAATAAGCTTGGAGGATTGAACAAAGGCCATGCTGTAGTGCCACGGAGTCAGGACTTCCTGCTGACTTGTTTGTTTGCTTGTTTGTTTCCTGTAGTAACCCACTTCCTCATTAGAGTCTTTTTGAATACTGGCCATCAAGAGATGTAACTGCACCACCTGAATGAGACCTGAACCCTAAAGCATTTGAGTTCTTATCTGCCCCTGGTGCCGACTGGTTGTTTTTTCATAAGTTTCACATCACTCGTGTTATTATTCTTCCCACTGAAATATGTTTTAAGTCTTTTTGTTTGTTTGTTCATTTGTTTAATTTATGTTATTTATTAATTCCCTGCTTCTTTCAGGGAATTGGGTATTTATTACTTCTGCCCTGTTATGGTCTAAAAGTGAAGAACTTGCCCTCAAGCAGAATCCAGCTGATACCTAGAAAAGCCTGCATGTCTCAGGGCAGAATCCACGGCACCAGCAATGCAGACTGTGTGAGCAAGAAAGTAGGAAATTCTGAATACAGAGACAAACCTTAAATTTATTTTGCTTTTTTGGAAAAATGCCTACATCATCTTGAGATTCTGACTTAAGGATATGAATAGCTTGAGATATTATTTAAGGATTAAGAAAAGAGAATGTCTCCTGTCTCAGATGATTAAACATCTGAGCTTTGGTTGGGGCTTGCACAAATATGCACAGGATCCCAGGTAGCAGAGTTACAGATACTCAATAAATGTACTGGTGGTTCAGACTTCAGAGATGTAGGCATTTAAATACTTTGATGACTAACAGCAGCTTAATGATCTTCGGTTTTGATCCTAGACTTTAGGCCTTCCTGCGGCACATGCCTTACAAGAGTAATCATGAGTAAGTTGTGACCCTTTGTTTTTAAGAAGTTATACTGCTGCTATAAAAACTGTACAGCCGCAAGTCTGAATCCAGTGGAACTGATAGTATATTGCTGCTTTTAAAACAGTACAATTGTAACTCTGAATCCAGAAAGATTGGTGGCCACAGGCAAAACACAGCAATAGAGGGGTCTCGGAGGATTCACCATAATGAAAACAATACCTTCCACTCCTTGTTCTATACTTTAATATAGGGACTACTTGCACTTGTGCATGTTGGAGTGTGTTATCCTTTGCACTCTGTTTTGTTCTGCTTTTATCTTTTCCTGTTCCTGCTCAGTGTTTGATCATTTAGCTTCTGGCCATTTTTCATCCATTTTATTTCGAAGAACTTGCTAGCAAGAACAAAAACTTGGTATAACTGAAGAGCAAATGCAGGCCTTTGGCTCTGTGATTAGCAGATTAATGTTTTGCTTTGTAGCTGTCACTCCAGAAGAATTACTCAGTTCACAGTTGCAACTGCAAACTCAGTTACACGTACAACACTTACATATGAGGACTAAAAAACTCTTCCCAGGAACAGTAAAATTTGACTTGTGTTGCTTGTTTGTGTGTTTCCATTATTGTTGCTTGGTCCTTTTTATTATTTTCTGAATAGCAGTAATTTAGCAGTAACTTGCAATACATTTTAGCTTTTTCATTGAACAGAATGGCTACAATGACTCTCTACATATTTTTATCAAATGAAACAATTATTTGAAAGGTTTTCTTTACCATTAAATTTTCAAATTTGCTACACTACAATCCTTTTTACCTTATTCTTTGTTCACAAAGGTTTTTGTTGTTTTATTTTGATAAATAACAATAGTTAACACTGACTAAATCATGAACAGAAATTTCAATTCTGTTAGTTAATCTGCCAGACATTGGCAAATCAATAACAGCATGAGCTATACTTAAAAACACTTGTCTGGTGTGTTTTTTTCACCTCTGTCTATAGTTATCTTGATATCGATTTTCTTCTTTTAAAGGAAGAAGATAGCAATTTTATATGGGGACCATCATCTCACATTTTATGAAGTCTGATAAAAAAATAAATCTCTCTATCCATCACTGAAAGATAGTGGGGTGACATGGCATCATGAAAAAAGAGTTGCCTAAAAGCCTCTGTAAGCAGGTGGGGTGAAGAATGGAAAATCTAATGGATAAGATGGGGGAAAAGTCAATGTCCCTGGTAGTGCTCAACACAGGAAAGAAACAACCAGAGCAGCACACCTTGCTCACAAAGGGAAAGGCTGTGTGTGAGAAGGACACAGCCAACCCCAAAAGAAATTACTTATGCCATTCTATGTATTCATGCTTTCTTCATACTCAGGCAGCAATAAAGGAAATCTCATGGTATCATGTTATTCATAACAGATAAAATATTCATGTTCTTATCACAGATATCACCTCAGCTCTCTCAGTCAGCAAAGCATTAGACCGTCTTCTATAGATCACTGATTGCAGGCTATTATCACATGACTAGATTGGTCCCATGATGAGGACCGTGTTTCAACCTGCACAGTGAGCCAGCTGAAAACCATTAAGAATATATCTATCTTTATTCTGCTGATGTGTTGAAACAACTGCAAGAGCAACAAGTTTCAGATTTAGCTGTGAATACGCACTAGGAAATGGAAAATGCATTATACACCAAAAGGATGCTTAACTGCAATGAAAACCAATCCTGCACATCAGACATCCTTTTCATTTAATGCAATGTACAGAGAGAAATCGTTATATTGCCCGGGTGCTCACTGTTACTGGAAACTTTCCTCTCTTCTGGTTTCAGTTTTGCAAAAAAAGGCTGGGGAAGAAAACTTGGTATTTCCCCGACTGCAGTCTCATGATGTACCCAGATAGGCATTGTGGTTAATTATTCAAAGCAATGTTAACAAGCACAGTATGTGCCTCTCCACGCACTGTCTTACTCAGGGTCAGTGAAAGATCAGTGCTCTTTAACTTGCATAGCTCAGGCTCTGTCACTTTTCTCGGTTTTGTGATCATTTTTTTCCTTTTCTTCTTGATTTTTTCATTTTATTTGTAAGATACATAGACCACAGATAGTTTTCTTTTCCTCAAAGCCATTTCAACTAACATTTTTCTCAAGGCCATTTTGATCCACCAGGGCAAGTCAACAAATATTAACCTTCTGGTGGTAAGCCAATACAGAAAATCTCAGTCCCCAAGGAGAGCAGCTGAAACAGATACAAGGAATAAGAAAGGGGACAAAATGTATTGTCAGCTGTGGATCTATATTCTTTATATGCTGTTTTGCCACAAAGCGTGCACTGAACCAAACAGCCTTGATGAGTTTTAGAGCTTCTCCTTCTAGAAAATCTTCCAGGCCAATATATTTAAGCAAACTTCAATATGTTAATAAGTAACTTTGAAATGAGGGTTCAAGGACATGTGAAATGTGTCTGTATGTCAGTGAAATGTAGGTGAAAAAGATGGGTTCCTTTATTCTATTTTATTTTATTTTATTTTATTTTATTTTATTTTATTTTATTTTATTTTATTTTATTTATTTATTTTCTCACAATCTAGACTCCACCAAAAAACTGCAGTTTGGCAACAACTGGCATTTTAAACAATATTAGTAACCTCAGGAAAGCACACAGAAAAGCAAACGAAACTCATGCTAAATGTCTATTTGTGGTGCCAGTTTTAGATTTTAAGCAGATGTTTCAAATAACTTATCAGAAGACCTACCATTGCAGTCTGAACCCTCCAACAATGAGTACTGGAGCTTTGATAGCTTGATTTTACTCTTAACATCCAGGCTCTCTTAAGGTTAATTTTGTATGGGAAGTTAGTCTGCTTTTTTGTTGATTCAAGAGCAATTTTTCTCTTAACTGTGATAAACAAAGAAATTGGCAGACATGCTTATTTCTGAATTTAAAATACTGTGGGTACCAAGTTTTCATTTTTAGAATGTTTCAACTATAAACCTAGTCTTAAAATAAGTTTGCACACAAATATTGAATTATATGTCAAATGATTCTTGCTAACAGCATCAGTTTAAGTTTCCATGCATGCTATGAATGTTTTAACTTTATGTTACAAGTTTTGTAAAGCTACATAAAGCCCCAAATATTTTGTACATTTTTTTGTTTTTTTTCAGAGGCCTGAAAAAAATGCAACTGTGAGCTTAGAAATGGAAGATGGAAATTCTTTTGATTCTTCAGTTAAGAATACTGTGAAGCAGAACATTCTAGTCCTTCACATAAGTTTCTTTGTCATCTCTTGGCTATATCTGTGTATTGCTAAATTCTCTTACCTGCATGTTATTGCTATTTCACTGTTTCACCCCCAAGCCTGCCCTCCAATATTAGTTATTTCTAATAACTCTAAAAGAAACTTAAAAGTTAGTTAGACTTTAATGTGCATTACAAGTAAGAGGTGCCACATTCTTGTCTAAAATCACATTGCTGAGATCTATTTTTAAGAAATTTTATAGAGGCTCGATTTCAAAGGGACATCAATATCTTGGAAAAGAGGCACAGATTCAGTAGCTGAAATAGGAACCTAAAGTGAGTGGTCAGCTGAGAAACTGTAGCCACTGGAAAATTAAATTCATGTTTACCCTTCAGGGATTTAGCTTATGAGATCATCTGCCATATGGCAAAAATGTAAATAATTGCTTTCACTTCCTTTTTCTTTTGCCAGTGGACAGTGCCATTTTTAAATTCTACATCTTGTCTTTGGCACTCATAGGTGAAGTATTTCTGGCCTGAAACTGAGTATAGAGGCTGATTTCAGGCAGTGTAAGAAGTCAGAGCTGAATGTTCAGGGAATGAAAGAATTCAGGCTGGCTCCTGGGGGAAAAAATCCACAAAGTTCTCTGGTTGTAAATAATTTCTGTGGGATACGTTCGGCATAGTTTTCTTATGGCACAGTTGGAGTTGGCTTTCTGCCTCCTCTGTTGTCAAGTGCTGACACAACTCATCTATATTTGGCACTTTTAAGAACCAATTTCAAAAGAAATATGTTATCATAATAACGATGAATATTTTACTTAGAGTTTGCATTTTCTTTCACTCCACAGAAAACTGCAATTTGCTGAATGCTGCAAATGCCTCCGCTTATTATGGGATTGTGATTCTCTTTGGAGAACAATATATTCATTAATGATAAATATGAATGGGCTCACTGAAACAGAAGAATATTTCCTTTTGTTCACAATGAGTTAATCAATATAAAGGCTTTGTTCCCACCACAGTTTTATTTCTAAAATGAGATGTCTGTATTAATATTGTAACCAAGAGGACTTTGGAGCAGAAGACACAGTTTTAAGACACAAATTTTATTCATGGTTTGTTCAACCAATGCAGTTAAAAAAGAAGAAACAAACAAGTTACATCTTGAAATAAGACTTTCTCTCTCTTTTTTTTTTTTTTTTTTTTTTTTTTTTTTTTTTTTTTTTTTTTTTTTTTTTTCACCCAAGGGTATTGGCTGACCTACCAGAGGATACTACTTACAAGCACGGTGTCATGAAGTGTTTTATCGTTGAGGTAGTCATAGGCTTTCTATCTTGTACTTCCTTATGAGCTCTTTAATAGAGAAGAAATACCAGAAAACAAATACTGGAAGGAAACTAAACTAAATCGTCATCTTATAGGCAATGGTAATTTAATATAAAACTTTGAAGTCAAATTAAGTTTCTCACTACTACACCAGCCCTTTAAGAGACCAGAAAATCCTGAGGTTTATCACTTCCAGTTTTATCATGCAAGTCAATGATCTACTATTGGAATCTATCTTATTAGCAGCACAAACAAATTCCACTTGTACTAGAGAAACAAGTGTAACCTGTACTTGCTTTAATGAAAAGTCATAACAGTCACTGCACTGTTGGGCATTAAATACACATATACATATGATGTGGTTAATGGCTTAATGTGCACTTGTATATTTTTAAGCAAGGCATTTTGCATGAATTAAGGAACTTTTGAGATTGTCTTATAAATAGATCTGTCTTCACACATTTTTTGCAAAGCCAGAACTTATGCAATTTATACTAGTATTCTCTGTGGTTTGAACAGCTACTTCTACAGCCTGAGCTTTTACCAAGCCATCAAATGGCAACTTGTGCTTTGCAGAGAACATGGATGGAAGACATCACTCCTCCTGCTCCCCCAGAAAAGACAAGGACATCACCTGTGGGGTGCTGCATTGCAGATCTTCTCCTTCCTATCTCCAGTTTTTCAACCATCAGTCCTCTTTCAATTTTGTCTAACTGCCACCCCACTGCTGCCTGTGGGCATCTCAAGGTATCTGTGGGCATCTGTCACACTTTCTGACATGAAGGTCAATCTCACTCCTGTTGTGATCTGTGTTTAGATGAGATGGCTGTGCTTCATTTACACAGCTTTTAAAGCTATAATGCAGCAGAAGTTTAGCCCTAGCATTAGAAGCCTCACTTATTGCTCTTTCTCTCTGGAGCTCTGCAGATTTCCCTGAAGGTTAAAAAATTCAGGCATATTGGACAGGAAGAGAAGCAAATTTCATGCCTTGGTCTAAGCACCTCCTTCTATGCACTCACATATAACTCACCTGACTTCAGTGTCAATGTTTGAGATGACTTGTCATCATATTAAGCTGGGGGAAAATGGAGATCTTTCAATGAATTCAAGCCTAAACCGGGCTGAGCTTTAGATTTCAGTGCCATTCATCATTCGAATATGCCATTCCTGGAATTGAATTGGGAGGTTGCTTGGAACTTCGAATAGACATGGATGGTAATGAGAAATGAACTGCTGGGGAATGGTGAGAAAAGCATAACTCAGAAAAGAGAGCTTCACTCTGAGTCTTGCTAGTGTGAACTTTACAAGTCTGAGAAGTGAAGACCTAGGATGTTATAATAGGAAATCTGATCTTTAAGCAAAAACATCCTTTGCGGATCCTCTAAATGATGCATGATCTCATCTATTACCTTTTGCCAAAAGAAAAACGACCAAGGTATTCATACCTCCTCTCCAGAGACACAGGGAGGGTTGCTGTTTGCATTCTCTTCTCTACACAGAATGAAACACAGCTGCCTCCCCACATTGCCCCCAATTGTCCCAGCTGGATTCACCAGAACTACAATGGATGACAGGAGAAAAAAAAGAAAGACAAGGTTCCCTGTTGCCCAAGGGGGCTGGGCACTCAATGAAAAGAAAAGAAGCAGTTTTGTGTTTGTGTACGCAGAGGAACAGCAGCCACTTCAGTTTGCATGGGGCATCATTCCCTTCATCTTGGTCTTACTGAATTGTCAAGTGAAGGAGTGTGGAACAAAATGGCCAGATACAGCTTTTTTCTGAGTAGTTCCTTAACATCTACATCTAACTTATCCAGAGGCACTGCAAGAATGAAAAAAAAAAAAAGAGTGCAACTCAGAGAAAAAGAAAATGTAATGGAAAATTAAATATCTCACTGAAAATTGTTACCCAGGGAAAAAATAAATAAATAAATAAAGGTTCTGGTTCATCTTCCATTATTTGGTAGTGAAAGGGACTTTGTAGTCTGAGACTGTGTTTGTTTTCATATCTTGTTTAGGCAAAAAGTTTCCCTTCCCTATCTCAGGCATCTCAGCATGATTTGATGGTACTATGTGGTGTGATGAGTCTCATTTATCTTGGTTTTGCCCCTCCCAGAGCATGTCTGTGAGGGCACTCAATGGCTTTCTTAATAACACTTGCATGCTGCCTAGAATCCAAATTTCCATTTTTGCCTCGAAGGCAAAAATTCATTTCTCTTTGGGAATACCCATGATGGAAATGGTCACTGGGATATAAGGTGTAGAAGACTTAAAGCTTTCCCATCATCTATTTGATGAACCTGTACAAATAACAGACATAAGAAGGCAAACGTTTTGAACAGCTTAGCTTGTGTATATATGGACATACACACTATTAAACAGAAAGCAACTTTATGAGAACTTGTGGTTCTGTTCAGAAACATCACACTAATTTGATTTTGTCAATGTAAAACAAACAAACAAACAAACAAACAAACAAACAAAATAATTAAAGAAAGAATTGTATTTAAAGAGGCTTAGCACCCAGTTTTGGGATGATATCCTGAAGAGCTGTTCTCTTTGCTAGCATCAATCAGGCCAGCTTCACCACTGTCAACTGCCATTACTCTGTCTCACAGCAGCTGAGGATTTTCTGCTGTGTTATTTGAACAGCTATCCGAGAATACCCCACTTTAGGAGTTGGGGGAAGTTAGACAGCCATGTGGAGTGACATAAGGCAATGGTTTGGTGGCGGTTTCATCTGATTAAAGTATGTGAAGCAGTGGTCACAGAAACAGTGAGTGAAGACAAAGAAGTTTTGTCCTGAAATTGTTTAATGAAGGCTGGGCTAACTGAACAGTAGCACTGTTTTTTAGTGACCTTTCATAAAGAAAAGGCAGTCTGTCTGTCATTATGCAAATTCAAGAACATCTGTTCCATGAAACCCTGTAATAATGCTTGAGGTTTGCCTCAGATGAGAATAAAAACTGTTTTGACAATGGCTTTAGAGTATGCTTGTATTAGCCAGACAGCTCTTTTATCTAGTCCATGTCTACCTCCAGAGCAGGGGGGCAGATCTTCAGCTGGAGTGAATTGTCACGGCTCCATGGAACTGGTTTCTTTGAATGCTGCTTTATTCGGTGATTAACATTGAAACTTAAGAGGTAAATTAAGCCTACAACTGCTTTATCAGAGAATTAGTACTTCGTTAGTAAAAATAACAGCATCTGATGTGTGACATAGTATGAAGTGTTCATCGTAATTCATGAGAGTGAATATTTTTTTAATGAGAAGTCTGCCAGTGACTAACACATCTGCCTTCATTAAAAAGAGGGAAAAAAAACGAGCAATAATGACGGCAACCATATACAATAAATGGATGTCTCATTTCTGCTTGATAGTTAATAAACCTTAGCAAATGCCTCTTAAAACGCATTGATTTCTTTGCAGGATTGTCACCTCTGACTTTCAGTGATGGAAGGGCTGTTGTGCTGAGGGTCAGGATGTCTGAGGACTTGGGCACTGTGGTGGTTGATTGACAGAAATATGATGAAGGCAATGATTGGGTAGGAACACAGTGTGCAGCAGTTTGCACCATCCCTTTTGGAACAACAACCACAAGCTGATCCCTCACTTGCTCTGCTGTTAGGCCAGACCAGAGAAGAAGGGAATTAGAACAGAATTTCATCTTGCCAGCGTATGTCAAGCTGCCTTTCAGTACTGGAAGCAGCAGCCTCCTCTGTCTCTTTGTCTTCAGCCAAATGATAGCTCTGGCACCAGCTGCAGAGGGAAGGAGCAGCCACAGCTTGTGACTTCTCTTCGTTGGGGTCCCTGTTAGAGGACAAGGAGGAAAGTAACCAGCTCCCTTACTGAGTCTAGTTGAACAGTGTAGGACCTAAAATACTGTTTCTGCTGTATCTATTGTTAAATATACTTGCTCATGTACGTGCCAATTGTATCACTGGATGACTTTTAGAGAATTTCAGGGAATATTATGCACCAGGGAATAAAAATGATAAACATATTTTTGCAAGATCAGTGGGACCTAAGCAGTACTTTGTTTTAAATACAGCCTGGATTATAAGGGTAGAAATTTATCAGACTATCAACAGAAATTCAGACATTAGGTCAAGCTGAGAAGAGTTAGAGTTAGATGTCTCAAACAAGGAAGGGAATAAACCCATGTCTACTCATTGCCTGTGGAAGAGTATCTAGGCAGTTAGCTCCCATAATCCTCCTGACTTCCAGGTAGCTAAAAGTGGGCTAGACAAATCCTGCCCTTTCCAGAAAAAAAAAAAAAAAAAAAGTATGTTATTTATTTTGCTTTAAATAACTAAGAATGGGTGAGTCTGGCATTTGCTGAACTTCTTGGCAGTTATTTGGAGGTGATGGTGAAAACAGCACAAACAGTTTCTAACTATGGTCCCCATTCAGAAAGTTACCACTACAGTCAGCAATAACTGATGTGGGTATGGTATGTGCAGGGGATGATGTCTGTGTCCCCTTGTATCATTGCAGTCTGCTTCCTGCCTGCTAAAAGTGGTAACAGTATAGGAGTATCTGCCTTACCACTAACTACTGAGATGTTTATCTTGGTCTGTGTGACCTTCATGGGCAGGTTCTCCATTCAGCAGTGATTCCTGCAATGAATAACTGTACCACGGCTATAGGAAATGGCTGTGTTTCAAACACCAAGTTACTTGTCTTCTTGATGGTAGCACATGAGCAATGAGTTATTTTTGGCAGTTGTCATAATGGGCTGGTACACATCCCATGTATATTTTTTTTTCCCACACCTTGCAGGTTTGGGGTTGGGAAGTTGGGGAGTGCTCATTTCTGCTCTTGATTTTCCAACATACCTCATACATTCCCTTAATTTTTAATTTAAATTGAGAATCTGCATTTTTGTTTCACAGTCAGTATCTGATACTCAAATTCTGGGAGTATACAACCCAGCAGATTAAAAGAAATAACTAACCATATATTATTCAGTAAGGAATATTGCTCTTTAAGTGAATAAAAATAGCACTTGAATGGCTAAGGCAGAAAGTTGTTTACTGCTGAAATATTTTTCTGCTCCTTAGAATTCTCAGAAATGTTTTACTCTCAAAACTGGCATTACCAATTCCAAGGTTAAGATGATGATTTAATATGTAACAAGAAAATCTACCACATTTTATTTTCTTACAAGGTGCTTTTAAAAGGTCAGAATTACTTAAGGTGTAACAAACCTGTTGTGTAATGCCCACGTTTTATTCTGAAATTAATTTCTTGTGCTTCTTAATGCAGTTTTCAGCCAGCTACAGAAAGATGCATTTGCTTCTTTCCTTCTGTCTCTGTGAATCACCCCACTTTACAAGGTAGAACTGATAAAGGAAAATTGCACACAAAGCAACAAAAGCCAGAAGTCTGCAAAATCAAGTAGTATCTTCACATATTTCTGAAATAGTATAAAAATATAACTCCCTTACTCCCTTCAGAATTTATAAAACAAAAATAATTCTGAACTCTTAGAGCTGTTCCATACAATAGTTCTGTTCTTCAATCGCTTCCACAATTAAGATGGTCAGGCTAACTCTTCAGAGAAGTAATATGTTAATTCTGTATTCCCCATATTTTCTGTAGCTTTCATTGTTAGTGTTCTTGAAAAATTAATAGGCAGTCACATTACCAACAGCTTTAGCTTTATTTTAACTAGTTAACATGTGATTATTATATAATGCATCACAAATGACTTCTCATTATTATCTTTAATTATGATTATTAACTTGGATTCCTTCTTCAAAAGTCTAATTCTCCATCCTTATTTTAAATCCCAAGAGAATTTCGTTCAAACTCAAGACATGCCAGCACCAGTCAGACAAATTATGCCATCAACACATATTTTATTAGTGGTTACATGACAGGTTTACTCTCTTTGGTTTATCTGTCCCTGTTAGTGATGTAAATAGCTGTGTTTGGTCAGGATGTCTACGGATAGTTCATAACACATTTGGTTAACTAGCCTTCTATGGAGGCAGAGATAATTTATTTATGGCATAATTCATATTTTAAAGCCATTATTTATTTATAGTATTGATGCATTCTTCTTACTAGAGCTATATCACAGTTGAGCATGCTTTCAAATAACACAAGACCACATGTAGCCCACAAACCAAGACTCTGTCATCAGAGTCTGTTAGTGCAGCTTTCTGATGTATGCTGCACACAAAAAACACACATCCAGTAGAACATTAGAGCAAAATAATCTTGCGTGCATAATTCACACTTCCAGTCCCTGAATGCTTCATGCACTGATGTATTACTTGGTTGTTCTGAGGTAATTCAGAATGAACTAAAAAGCAAATTATGGCATGAATGTGCTGTAATGTTATTATTCTGCAGGCCTGGTTTTTGAAATTACGTGTTTGAGACCTGATTCTGAAATGTAATGCATTCAACCTCCATGACACTTCAGCCCAATGTCTTATGTCTGGAAAAGTCCATGGACTCATTTCAAAAGCTTACAGAGTGCAGAAACGCAATTTGATTTCTCTTTTTGTCTGAAATGGGCCTTGACATTTTAAAACCATTAAATGCAATCTCTTTCAGATGCTCAGAAAAGGTCACAAAGACTATGGGACTGCCCCCGTTACACTACACCACCACAGCTCCGATCCACTTTAGTGGGAGGACTTAGTGCTCAAGGCATTCAAAATTGAGCTCTTAAGGTATTAAGTGCATTAGTAATAGTTACAGCTCTGCTACAATTTCCACTACAGGAGCAGGCTGTTTGTGGTGCAGTTCACTCTGAAAAGGGTTTCAAGTAGTGTGTTGGATCAGATCCTGAGCAAACACTTGACATTTTCAAGATTTATTTATTTTTCATGGAAAAGCTGTTTTTTATTTGTTTGGTTGTTTTTTGGGGGTGAAGAAATGGGGGGTAGAGGAACAAAAAAAAAAACAACAAAAAAACCCAACAACTTGGGTGCAGTCTGAGGGAAATACCAAGATGACAGAACAGGGTGTGGGTGACTCGCAATGTGCATTCTTACTGCATGTAGCATATTGCACACATCAGCAGCTGCTTACAAGCTTCTCTGCAATTTCACACCAAGAATAGTCAATGACAGCCCAAGAGAAAGAGGAATAGCATGAGAAAACAGAACAACTGTGACATGAATACCTTACTTTCATACTCCACATTGTTGTCTGTCTGCACTTTAAATGACAAATTCTTAAGTTAAACAAAAGAAACCTTCACCTGTTCAAGGAAGAAGATCCAATATGCACTACATTTGCTAAATTTCATCGACTTTTTTTAGCAATAGCCCAATTTTTATGTCTGCCCTTTCCATTTAATGTGAGCAGGAGCAAGCCCTAAATCTCTTCTGCCAGGTAGGACTGTTGCCAGACAGAGCATTATAAGAAATACTCATCTATTTCCAGTGCTTCCTCCCTCTTCCTACTCCCTGCTCCCTGCCACTCCAGATCAATGCCTGCTTCCCACCCTAGCTCTACTCATGACAAATCTATGTGAGCATCTGGGCTGGCACAGCAGAGGAGGCTGTAAAGAACCACAAGTAGCCGAGCTGCATGGACAGCCTACCCAATGGAAAATATGCCCCCACTGCCATAGCCAGACTCCCATTTGAGTGTTCTTATGCTCCAGTATTAGTATCATAATCCTAAAGAGCAGCCACTGGAACTACATTAGCATTGCTGTAAGAGAGATGTGTATTTTATAATCTTGTTTATCCTGAGCATTTCTGCCAATCTTGCTGTTTCTCACAGCTCGACACGGCTAACAGATAAAGCAGGCGTCACATCCTGGAGGCATAAAACCACACACACCTGAGTGTTTATCTGTGCATCTTGTTGCAAGAGGCTGAGAAGAATCATACGAGCATTCTGAAAAGACACAAGCACAGTCGTCCTGAAATAAACAACAGTTATTTTATTCAATTTGTTTATTTGTGTTTATCATGCTATTTTCTCCGAGAGCTCTCCCTTTTTGACAGTGCTTGAAAGCGTTCGATTTGTCGTCATCACATCTATCATTAGAAAAGGATGTGGCTTGACCTTATGTAGGTGGTCTGTACCAGACCTTGCCAATCTGTGTGTTCTGAAAGCTGAAGTGATACCGCTGCTGGGAGCATGCAGTGCAAACAACCGAGGCTTAAACACACATGCGACAGATCAACAAACACGGTAGAATGTGTCTGAAGTACTTTGTTCTGGAAAGTTATGCAGTAACATCAGCTTCCAGAGCATTTTATCTGAATCCATAAGGAACAGGATTAGGAGAAAAAAAAAAAAAAAAAAAAAAAAAAAAAAAAAAAAAGTGGCTTTGGAACTCCACCTGTGTAAAAACATGCAGATGTCAAGGAGGACAAAGCTGGCATTAACAGGCATTGTGAAATCAAAGATCCATGTCCACTTGACTGCAAATTATGCTGAAAGTGAGGATGAGGAAGCGTGTCTATCTGCAGAAAGCAGAGGTGCCATAGATCCTGTATTCTATTGTCTGCTGTCCAGTTGTGGTGTTCTCCTTGGTAACAGCATCTGCTGAGTCTATTTTTACTACTCTCTGTCCTTGTGGCTTTAATGCTACTCTTCTTGTGTGCTCCACACGCTAACCCTGCTGATGTTCTTTTACACCCCAGAACCTGTACTGACTGTTTTCTCACCAACTGACATTTCATTGACTACTGTGAGTCATACCACTGGAGATATTTCTTTCTAACAACATATGAGTTGCACCTACTAATTTTTCTTTCCTATATTACTTCTAATTAAATTCACATATTGTATCTATCATCTACTATTAAATGAGTGTCAGCACAGAGGTCCCTGTCACAGGCACAGGTAAATCTAGGTAACCCGTGACATCATCTGATGCCTTGTTACATGAATTTCAGCTGCTTAGCTGTAGCTCATCCTTTCTCACAAGGATTTTTAATGTCTCCTATATCTTTTTACCTTTTTGGGGTTATAGATACCAGACCAGCAAAGCATTTATTCACATGCTTTCCTATGAGTATCCCTTCTGAACACACAACTGTAAGGATTGATCTGAAAGTAATGCCTCCTATTTTATTATGTTGCCCCATGACATCAGATGCAGATGTTGGTGGTATGACAGTAGAGGCTGACCCTTCCCACCAATATTCTGCTATATTTTGTTGCCATGTGACAGATGGCAGTAGAAGGGCAGTGTGACAAAATGGCGTCTGGCATGGAAGTGCAGATGAAGCAAAGGGATATCACTGAATTCCTCCATGTGGGAAAACATGGCACCCACTGACATTCACTGATGCTTGCTGAACATTTATGGAAACCAAACAGTGGATATGAGCGGTGAGGCAGTGGGTGGTGCATTCCAGCTCTGATGACAGTGGCAGTGGGTCACCTCTGCTGCTGCAGATTTTTATGAACATGGTGTGCAGGATATTGTTTATCACTGGCAAAAACTGCATAGCTAACGGTGGTGACTGTGTTGTAAAAAATAGTATTTTGTAGCTGAGAATTTGCTCTATCAAATAGTGTTATTGTGCTCTTTGTATCTGTAACTGTAATATCCATGGAAATTAATAGGAGGTATTCCTTTTGGAGCAACAATTTTTGTACTATTAATCAAATGTTCTATTGCACCGATATCTTAATTTGCACTGTATGTAGCACCAGAGATGTGATGTGGATTAAAGTGTGAATGCTTGCACTATCTCTGAACCTTGCAATGATGAACATCCACTATTCTGGCAGAAATGTAGTCCTTATTGTCAATGAAGAGTGGGAGTTCATGCAAGTGCTCTGTACTGACACTGCTGCAAATGAAAATAATGTTTGCACTGAATTTTTTTTTCCAGAATGTATACATATTTTGTGACACAAGACAGTGAGCTCTTGCTTGTGATTCTTTGATCAAAGCCAAAATGAAAACCACCACTCGCAGAAGGTCATCCATATTGGTGACATGATTTTTTTTTTCCAAGTTCAACTTCAAAGAAATTGAATTTATTGTGTGATATTTTATTAAGTCAAAGGCAATAGTGCTCCCATATAGACTGTGTCTGGTCTTGTTTGTGTGGTAGTTTGCAGAGACTGCAAAAGCCAAAATCTGAAAAGACTTTAGGTATCTAAAATGGGAGTTCAGGAGAATGTAAGGTTTGAGGTGATAACTGAAAATGGGGAATCTCAACTCAGCTGTAGTTTATAATCCACAGCAGTGACTGATTTTATTAGGAAAACAGGAGCTGCTGGAAGTAAAGGTCAGCCCAATGTAGAGTCTGTCCTAGGGATACATGGGTGAGATTCCTCACTCCTAATTTAGAAGTTTACAGCACAGACTCCTGTCTCTGAGCTAAGTGTCTAGACTCCATTGATAGTCACCAGAGAGAAACAGACACTTCTAAAAGGAAATTTATCTGATCCATTTTGAATGAGTCTGTGAGGAGAAAATGCATTACACATTGGAAATGCCTGTTTCTCACTAGAGACCTGTAGACCACAAAGGGAGCATGGACAGTGACAAAGACATTGCAAGAAGGATCCTAGTCCAAATTAAGTATTCACAGACACATTTACTCTAGCATTTCCTAGATTTAGAGTGTGTCTAATCCCCATTTGTCTTCCTTTATTCTGTTGGGAAGGGATGGGTAGGATGAGGTGGTATTTTACAGAGATCTTTTTCTGACCTTTGTGAAGTGTTGGCAACTTTTTTTCACAGATTTTTTTCATAGTCATCATCCAAATCTGTAAGAACCCTGGCACTGACTCCTGAGAGAGAATTGTTGCAGAAAACACAGATAAAAGCAAATGGAAAATGTTGATAAATGAAATGTCCTTCTACCTCTCCAACTATACAGTTAAATTACTGTAGCTTGGGGGAATCATTTGATCCCGGGCAAGCATGATTATGTAATAAAAGTGTGGCAGTGTCAGCAACATTGAAATGCAGTTTTTTGTTGTTGTTGTTGTTGTGACAAACTGTTGTGTAGAAGAAACGTTCATTCTGTTCTCCTCCAATAAACACATTTACTTGGTCATCAAAGTAACTTCAGCATTGATGACCAGAAGCTGATTTGACACCCAGGATATTTTCTCTGGGTTCTGGTGACCAAACAAAGCTCTGTCCATTCTGTCTTCACCACCCATAACAACTCTCATAAGCCTGAAGAGTCATCTTCAAAAACCTATAGCCCTCAAATATGCTGTGCAAGCACATGGCTCTTGTGGCTCTTGCCACTCTCTTCTTTACCCCCGAGGTTATCTATTTTGACTGATTTTCTCCTCTCCTTTGGAGAGATTGTGTTATAAATTTTGAAATCTGGTGCTGAAGGTCAATAGATCTGTGATCAAAAAACAGTAGGTGGATAACTTTTACATCTATTAAAGTTGAGCATATCTACAGGAATGTGTTCAGTGAAAAGAAAAAGAAGAAAAAAAAAAGTGACATTACTGGCATTTAGGTTATGTTGTACAAATAAGTCAGAAAGTCATCTACAGCAAGATAGAAGATATTTTTGACATATGATAGTTTAATGCTGTTAAGCTTCTATAAACTTCAAGTAATTTTTTTTTAATAGTGAACTTTAAAATTACATTTTACATATATGTATGGCAGTTTGTAGACTTCTTAAAATAAATATTTCCCATATATCCATATGCATGATCCACACTTATTTTGTAGTACAAGATGTGCTGACAGAGATTAAAAGATCGCAACACAGCAGAAGGCGTTGTGCTATCTTGCAAGTGCAAAGTAGCTACCTTTATCTGACTCTGTTTTTAGCATCTGTCTTCTGATTCTTAACAGCTCCTGTACCACATAAAACTATAATCACCTCTCAAGCCTCATTTCTTCAGGCACTGACGTTGCAGGCTCTTTGGGACTGTAGCAAATAAAAACCTAAATGGAAGTTTAAGTCCCAAGGGTGAAAATGCTTTAGCTGCAAAGTTTTCTTATTGCCATCTTCAATAAACCATCCATGCTGGGAGAATACTCTAGAGCTTTTCAAATGGGTTGGACAGTAGCTAATAATACCTATTTTCATTACAGGGATCTAACACCATGCCTCTCAGGGTGGGGTTAGGTATAATACCATTATTTAAGACCCCTTTATCCTTTCAAAAATGTGCTCCTCACAAAATTCTGGAAAAGGGAGGGGGGTATAGAGGGAATGGCTAAAAGGGAGGTTAAAAATATATATTTTACACTTGCTCATTTATAAAGTCTCATTGTAAATGTGATATCTTTAGCTCAAAGGTGTGTATGAACTCAGTTAGCAAAGAGGCGTGCTCAGCACTGCAGGGAGCAAGGAAGGAATATGAAAATGCTGGCTGTCCCCTTTCCCCACCAGATTGAGGCTCCCAGTCCCCATTTCCTGCTGGGGTGACCCATTTCCTCGGGTCTAGAGTGTTTTGTTAAACATGCAGCAGAGCTGAAAATTAAGTACCTATTTTCCAACAGTCACTGCCAGCCCCAGGCAGTTGATGCAGGGTGTCCACCCTGGGGAAGCTGCAGGAGTACGAGCTCTAGGAGGATGGTATCATACTGCAACCTGTCCTGCCCAGACTCGGCTGGGATACCAGCATTAGCCCTCCTCCCCTTCTTCAGCACTGGTACCAGTGATAGGGCTGCACATCTGTGGGTTCAGTCCTGAGGAGTCATGGGACAAAAGTTGTTCAGGAGGGTAATCCTCAAAAATGTGTTTCTGCAGGTCTAGGCCAGGCTAATTCCATGGAAAGGGAAGTGTTAATGCAGTGATGCCAATGGAATTCTGGATATACATGAGGATAAGAAAAGTCCTAATCTTGTATTTTGTCTGTTTCCACCTCCACCCCTCCCACTGCTGCCAGCACCTTTTTTTAGCACACCTGCAAGGGTTTCTATGATTTATTTATTTATTTTTTTTCCCTAGGAAATAGCTATGATTTCTGTGTAGCAGGCTTTCTGGTAAGAAAAGAAAGATCAAACAAAGGAAAATAGTTTAGTTAAAGCTAAAATAAAGTTATCTGAGCTTAAAACTTTGCAGGGATATAAAGATGTTATAAAGAATGGTTTAGTCATGAGAGTAGACACCAATGGTGGCATTTCTATTCCAATTCCTTGCAAGAATTCAGGACTACATCCCTTACGTCTCAGCTTGCCACCATACCTCTTTGCAAACAGGGAACTACTGGAATCTTGTCACTGCTTTGGATGTGAAGACTGAGAAATGAGATTCAGCAAATGGCCAGGACGGATAGGTGTTCAACATTCCCATGGATAGCAGCAGGGTTAGTACACCTTTCTGAAACTGCCTGAGCTCAGCAATAGGCTTCCCTACCAAGTACAAGCTCTGTGCAGCAAGCTGAGAGGCACCAGCCCCTTTCACCTGTGTTAACCTTCAGCAGCAATTAATAAATCAGTAACACTAAGCGTCAGCACCAAAAGATGTACTACCAATTACTATGGGCACATCTGCTGTGGAAACAACTCCTTAAAAGAATAAGGATATCCTTTTAAATGTTTCAGTATTTTAATTAAAGTGGTAAACAATATAAAAGTTAGCAATTAATTGTGTAATTCTTAAAAATAATTTTAATCCATGAACTTGGTAAGAAAGTTTGAGGGAAAAGCCAAACACCACCTTCTCTCTTACAAGCAACCAAACTCTTAAAACCCTTCTCAGGATATTTCTGTTACCCAGATGTACCTGCCAGCACTGTGAAGAAAAGAACCTCTTTAAATTTCTATTTTTGTTCCCAGATGAACTCCCACTACCTACAGAGGTAGTTCACAGGACACGGAATGATTCAGTTCAGTCCATATTTTAAAAGACTAATACTGAAGTACAAACCTGAGTTGGTGTTAGTAACCTTGCAAAGAGAAGAAAACCTACTCAACAGAGGAAAACAAATCCATGACAGAGCAATTATCTAGGAGGAAGATAAATTACTCCTACAATATATTTCATAACTTTTTTTTTTTTTTTTTCTTATTTTAAACTGCAGTGCTGTGCAGACCAAAGGAAAGCAATGGGCATTTAACAAAGTCCTACAGTATGAAAAGCATTTTTTCTGGGGAAGAACTTGTCAACTTGTAAACCCTGTGCAATTCCATTTTTCCAGAATGAACAGATTTTCAAGGTCAGAGTGAAGAGAAACAGAAGAAAGTCTAAAAATTTAAGGCTACAAAGTTGAGTGTTGATAGTTTAAAATACGACACATATGATTTATGGCAATCTAGTGTGAGATGGCTTATTCAGTACTAGATTGTGTCTATGGCAATCATTGGCCAACTTTGCTAAAGCATATTTGAGGGTCCAGTTCAGTGACACTGAACACAGGGTTGTAGGTCCCTGGTAGCAAGTGAGGAAAACATCTGGAAATTTCAACATGACTACAGTTTAATTTACAAAACCCTTCACATTTTTATGGCTTTTTATGGATTAGCTGGGCTAATCTTGGCCTGTAAAAATGAGTAAGGCCACCAGAATGAGGAATTTACTGTGCATGATGCTGAAGTGTGAGGTAAAGCCAAAAATTAAAGGATGTATGCCGCCAAAGTATCATTAACCCAATACCGTTGAACAAATGAAGACTAGAATCATAACGTCGATAAACTTCTAATAAGGATACAATAACTAAATTACTCTATCTCCTACAGAGGATGCTTTATTCATAATAGCATCTCGTCTGAGAGGAAATGATAATTAATACAGCATTTGTTTCAGACAGTGAGGGAAAATACTCTGTTCCCAGATCATCTGGACAGGAAGGTGGCTTGACTGAGCACTAAGGTTTCTCAGTCCATTACTCAGATTTTCCAGGTGTAGCAATGTACTTCTTAAGGATTAAATAAAGATTTTATCCCCTTCTGATCCTTTTCCCTAAGCTGTGGTGAGACATGCCTACAGGGACAGCTGAGCCATTTGTATTAGATCATCTACATATTCATGTTGCCAGTTGAACAAACCAAGAAAAAGAAACACAGTAAAGCAGAGAAAAAAATTTGCATGTTAAAGTAAAAGCATCAGGAACACAGCATCATTTCTAAGCCACAGGCTTCTGACAGGTATTTGTTGTTGTTATTGCTTTTTTGAAGGAGAGATTTTAAGCTCTAAGTCTTACCTATGCAATATTAGCAAGCTCTCACAGGTAGGGGTGGTAATTATAAGGCTTCATTCATTGGGAAGGATGTTGAAAGCCTCAGGGACCTGGTTTCTTCGTATGGTGTAATTGTACTTCCTTCTTGTAAAAGGATGGCGCTTATTTCCCATAACAGCCTGGCAAGCATAAATAGTTATCTTCACCAGACCCAAACCACTATCCATTCATGTCAGGGGAAAGAGTTTCATTGTCCTCACTGAATGCTGCTGGTTTGAGTTCCTAAAACCTGTCAAATAAAGCATTTAAGCATGCAAATACACTCACTGCTCTAAATGGGAACATTCATGTACTTCGCTATTCTAGAGAGAGGGATGAAGAATTATCTGTATATCTATGTGAACAGCAAATCAGAAACAAGTACGGAATCACAAATGCTTCATTTAGATCCTAAAGCTAGAAATCCAGCTCAGTGATGCTGGACTGAGGTCCCCAGAGTGGTTTGTGTGCCATTTCTTGTCTTGAGAAGACTAACGCTACCCTTTTATGTGGCTTTTCTTTAGTTTTGACCTTGTTTTCTTTTATCCACTTCCAGGGCTCTTTTAAGCATTTTAATAAATTGTGACTTGTCCTTGCCTCTCAGAAACAGATCTGACCCTTCCCACAAAACCCTTCTCAGCTTCAGAGCAATCCTCACAGCTCTCGTGACAGATACTCTGGGTCCGAGGACCCAACACTCCAGTTGAAGTATACTACAGATCTTATCAGGCATCCCGTACATAACGTGTTTTTTTTTTTGTTTTTTTTTTTTTTTGTTTTTTTAATCTCAGGTTTTTCAGCAGTCTTCTATTCCTTATGATTAAGACTGTAAGGAAACTAACATTCCCTCTTCAATATATGTAATTTTCTGAAAGACATCTATTTTATTTTGGTCAGGTCTGGTTATTTTTTCCATATCTTTCCACCCATTCTCTAAAATGGGCAGTCTGGCAGTTTAGGAGTCAGATTAGGAGATTTAATTAGAAGATTCTTAACTAATTTTATCAAATGATTTTAGTGTTGCTCAGCGTACCCTACTGCTCATCTTCTCCTTTCTCTCCAAGGCTTTAAAGTTACTGGTACTGTCTCCAAGAGTGGTTCATTAGAGTGGGCAATCATCAGATTTAATAACTTCCACCATTCTCCTCATGACAGCTCTAAGGATTTCTGCTGTCAGCTCCTGTGGATTTAGCTCAAGATGGAGAAAAATGATAGTGGGAAAGGCAAGTGCATTCCTCCTTCTTCACTTCTTATTCTGCATGGCAGTCAAAGCATTGCTGCACACAGCTTGGGAAGTAATCAGTGTCAGGCAGAATTAGTTAATAATATACATATTCCTCAGATCCTCAGTTTGGGTACTAATGTCCAATACAAAAGCCAAGAAAAAGAAAAAAAAATAAAATTAAATTCTGCTTTATTTGGAAATTTGGGCAAGAAAACGTACAACTGGATGCCAGGAAGGTTACCAATTCATCCACAGTGCAAAGCTTACAACCCACCCTGAACAGGGAGCAGCTGAGAGAAGGCACTGAAGCTCTTCAGGCACAGTTGTGTCCTGGGAAGGGCACCAACACCCATCTAGGCCTCTAGCTAAATGTCACAATCTGGCTCTCAATCAGCTTCTTGCATTTAAAAGATTCTTCCATGGGACTGCATACTTAATAACAGCTGAGGGTGGTGCCTCTTAAAACACTGGGTGTGAGCAGAACCTGAGGGCTCTTCCACAGTATTCCAGTTGGCTGGTACATCTGAAGGCAAACCTTGGAGTGCTCTAGAAAGATGCATTCAATGCATTTCATCACCTCCCCATTTATTTATTCATATACCAGTGTCCTATGGCCCATGACTCAAAGCCTGTTGAACTCCACAACAGCTGTTCTCATGAACCCCCATGGGTGTTTGATTTAGTCCCCCCAAACAATTTCTTTTAGAGAGTTCTCCTTTCTAAATACTGTTAATTTATAGATATTTAAAACAAAGTTTTCATGACATACAACATGTACTGTAACACACTTGGAGAGGGAAGTGGAAATTGCAATACAACTGAAAATATAAAAGTCTGCAATTTTATAACTATTTTAATGTGGAGGTGGAGATTACTGATTCCTTCTGGCAACAGCTAAGAAGCCACTGAGGGAAAAGAAGACAGCTATGTTGCTCAAAAACAAAATTAATGTCTGTGAAGGAAAACCTGTAGAGCTATGAATCTTATGATGAGAATACACCAGTAGTTAAATGAAAGGCGTATAAAATAATTTCAACATGACAGCATAAAAAGAGATGGAATAAAATAATTTCCTTTTATTTTATTAAAACAACAACAGATAAAAATCTGTAAAATGAAAGTAATTGCTAAGGTCTTCTCCTTAGAAGTTAAAGCCTGCATTTATTATCCAGGATAATATGGTCAAAGAGATTGTTTTAAGAGGGAGAATACTCAGTTTGTAAATGTGAAGGGAAAAACAGTAAAAGCTGCTTTCCTAGTAGCAACAAGATTTTTGGTTCACCATTAGTTTACAGGATACATTCATTGGTACATTCATTCTGAAACTAATACTTTGCACTGCTGTGGGAATGGATAACATGTAATTGGGAATAGCTAACTTAAGTTGTACAGCTTAATTGCTTCAAGTCAATAGATTGAGCATTGTAATCTTCATAAGGCTTGTAAATTTGAGCAAAAAAAACTACTTTACACAAATGAATCTTTAGTGGTATGTCTCTGATCAGGAACTGTACATTAAATCGTGGGATTTGTAGTTCCACCAGAAGTTTTCTGCTTCTGTTTCACTTCAGAAGTTTCAGATGAGGGTGCAGACTGGAATTGCTTCAAGGTCTGAATGAAATTTGACTTCAGAAGGAGATTAGGCAGAAGACATGGCTCAGGATGGCTCCCCTTCATCACCCTTGGGAGCTGAGTGGTTGGTCATGGCCCTGCAGGATGCGTGCTGCCTGCCAGGCCAGGCTGTGACTCACACAGAATTGCCCACTGTCCAACCCAAGCTAACGGGAAGAGATGGAAGACTTGGACACAGCCCTGGAGTGCCTGGCTGCATGCCAAGGTATGCTCTGAGCTTGCTTGGAGCCACATCAGTGTAGACACAACAACAGGCAGCTCTCTCCTACTTAGTTTCAGTCAGTTCATGGAGCTTACCTCTGTCTGAAAGCCATAGGCCTGCTCCTGCTATCTGCTGATACAATAAAAATATTGTATTTTCTTGCCAAGCCCTTGCAAGGTGTGTGAGAGTGTGAGAGAACAATCTCAGGCAGATGTGATCTTTCTAAATACATTAGCACAAACCAAGTATTTTTTACTGTTTAAGCTATTCCATATTTTAATTTAATTCAAGGCATTAGTTCATTGCAAGAGTATGATAAAACAGTGAGCTTAATTTAGGTAAAATATGTGTGAAGGAGAAAGTGATATATACTTAAGTTTCCATGTCCTAATGAGCACAGTGTTGTGTGAAAGCAAAGGAAAACTAGACCTCTTCTTAGATTCACAATCTGCACTTACATAGGTCAGACTACAGCAGCAGTGTGAGTAGGAGGCATGTTAGTACTGCATCTGTCATCCCAGCGCACCTATATCGTATAAATGGAGTGGCCCACCTGCCCTTCCCCCTCAGAGGGCAAAGGAAAAAAACAAACAAACACAAACATCCTGGAAAAGAGGGAAAAATGTAACAAGAAATGGGTAAAATGTTGTAAAATAATTTCACAGGCTATTCTGTGAATGCCAGAAGCTTCATGAATGAACTCTTTATGGTGTTCAGGCAATAAACTTCCAACATTTGGAGGCCTTAATTACTGCTGTTGTTTCCTTTCTCTCTCTCTCATTCTTTCTTTCTTTCTTTCTTTCTTTCTTTCTTTCTTTCTTTCTTTCTTTCTTTCTTTCTTTCTTTCTTTCTTTCTTTCTTTCTTTCTTTCTTTCTTTCTTTCTTTCTTTCTTTCTTTCTTTCTTTCTTTCTTTTCTCTCTCTCATTCTTTCTTTCTTTCTTTCTTTCTTTCTTTCTTTCTTTCTTTCTTTCTTTCTTTCTCTCTCTCTCTCTTTCTTTCTTTCTTTCTTTCTTTCTTTCTCTCTCTCTTTCTTTCTTTCTTTCTTTCTCTCTCTCTTTCTTTCTTTCTTTCTTTCTTTCTTTCTTTCTTTCTTTCTTTCTTTCTTTCTTTCTTTCTTTCTTTCTTTCTTTCTTTCTTTCTTTCTTTCTTTCTTTCTTTCTTTCTTTCTTTCTTTCTATTTTAAACACATCCAGTGGAATGGTGTAAATCACAGAGCTCAAAGCTTTGTGAATATTATTGGTCTTTCATGTGGCTCATGTATATTGCCCAACAGTAAAATTCAGTGTCAATATTTCTGAGACAATGTATATTTAACATTTTGTTGTTGTTGTTGTTGTTTAGGTGCTAATTTATTATTCCTGTGTACCTGAAGCCATGTGCTAATGATGCATAATAGGACTATTTTAGTCCATAAAGCTGTAGAAAATGCATATAGAAATCATTCTTACCACCATCACACTCTTTTGGATAGCACAAAGAGCATACATTAATAATGACTACAGTAAAGACTAGCAAGTTCACTCCTCCTTCCAACAATCTGTGATTTAAAGGTATCTCATGTAGGAGGCTGTATCCACACTGTTGCATTTAACTTGCCATGCAGTTTTTTATCTATGGTGTGCCCATATTTCCTTTCAGACTTTTCTGAAGTGAGTTCTCATTTCTCCTCAAATGGTAGTTATTCTACATCTCTCATCTACCTGAATATATTCCCCTGTATTTAAATACTACCACAGAAGACTGAATAGTACTGTTCAGTTGTAAGAGTCTCCAAAGATCATTAAACCCAACTGCAGATGAGATATGGAAAACTTCGTAGTTTTCTAACTACGTGCATATCAGATATTTTGCAGTAGCCTAACAATGATCTCTGTCCTCAGTTCATTTTCCAGTAATTCATAATGTATGCTATTTGCTTTTCTGTTGTTGGATGCTGCTGAGCACTGAGCTGGCCCTTTTGGAGAGCTACTTTCAATGAACTAACACCACTTTCCTGATTGTGCTAAAAGAAAATTAGGGTTTTCATAAGGTTTCCTGGGCTACTTGGATTCAGTTATATTCTTCACTACATTGCTGGAGAGCAGAGAGCTTTTTTGGTAAAAGAAGGGATTTTCAATAGACTCTGCCTTTTGTGCAGCTGACATGGCACTGTTTTCATAATCTTTGTATGTTCTTTAACAATGTGTTATGGACTAATGTCTTGAAAAAATATCTTTTAGCCATAACTTACTTAAGATGTAGTTTGGTCTGTCTTTCCCTGAACTATAGACTGTCCTCTAGAATGTACCATCTTTCCCACAGAATATTTAAATTCTTAACATACGAAGGATGAGATCTTTTCCACTGGGAACCCACTACACAAATACGTTTGTGAATTTTTGTAGTTCTACAGGTTTGATGTTTCATACAAACATGCAGATTTATAGCCATATTTTATGCAAACATGTTCAAATCATTAATGTATGAAGTTCATTACTAGGTCCTGATTGGATCTAAATGAAACAAGGATGCCCTTGAGAGATATATGAGAAGAGCTTATTATGTATATGTAGTTAGATGAGATCTATAAGCAGAAGCAATATCCTTCATTATAATATTGGTATATTTTTAAAGATAAAAACCCAAGATTCTGGGCACATAAAACCTTTGGATATGAAAGAGAAACAGAAGCTTTCAAAGCTACAAGCAAGTGGAGACCAATTGCTCATAGTTTAGTCAAATATGTGTCAATTAGATCATCTCAGAAAAAAAATGACAGCTGGCATCATTGAAGTAGAAGTAGAGTACCACTAGAAAATGTAGAGTTAGGGTTATTTTTTCCACAGCACTTGGCTTTTATCAACATTGAATTTCATTTGCAATTTTATCACCCCGTCTCTCCAGTAATGTGAAAGCTTTCTGCAGCTCTTCACAGCTCACTGTAGATTTGATTATTCTGAATAACTTTGCCATCAGCAACCTTTATCACCTCACAATTCCTTGCTTTTACATAGATGATTTACAGTGAATATCCGCACATCTCTCTTCAGCACACAGTGCCAGCACACTGGCACTGATCATTGAGGTACAGCCATAGTCCATACTGTGCTCATCAAGGTTTTGTAAACTTCAAAGTACAGGACAGCCTCATGAAGGTGACTCATCATAATGAGACAGTTTTTCAGATGTACGAGAATGTTGGAGGAAGCATTCACTTGACAGCACAACTTAAAAATAAAACCAAATCCTGAAACATCAGCCATGCAGTATAGCTCCTCTGAGAAATGTTTGTTTACTTCAGTAGAAGATCTATCTGTGTGTATTTTCGGCTTTTAATTATACATTGCATTTCAAAGGCCACTGAAAATACATTCTAGTTGACTGTGAACAGTAAATTTTCTGAACTTTACATCCCAACTTTGGGAGCCAGACACAGCATCCTCTGACTTAGAGCCTTGAAACAAAGCAGACTTTGGGGGTATCACATCTGCTGTGCTTTCAGATCTGACTGATTTGAACAACAACCAAACTGAAATATAGAGAGTTTGTTTCCTATATCTGAGAGTGAAGTAAAAAAATACCCGATCCGTCAGTAAATAAATGACTTGCAATATAGATTGGCTTTTTTGGCAGGAAATATGACTTCAAGATTGGGCATACTATGCCCAGATGAGGTATGCCTGACTCTCTGCCAAACATTTAACATAGTCTACGTGTATTTTTAAAATTGGACAAGCTATTATTTAAATGGTGTAATCAATACTTCAGATTAAACAATATGCTTGACAACCATGGTAGGTAGAAAAATACTAATTATAATTATTTTCAGTGTCAGTAAGATTTTATAGATCTTTCTTCTGGAATTCTGTTGGCTTCCAAATTTTTTAGTTAAAAGTTTGGGAAATATGGAGACTTCTATTTTTTTTCTGAGTTTGTCTATTACTGTGGAAATATGAATTCTTAAAGACACAATAAATAAGAAACCAGTCACAGTAGTCTGCAAGCCCTGAATCTGTCCCTAGTTTCTGATAGATTTTCTGTGCTTCTCTCCTGGAGGGGGAACAATGAATGGGAGTCCCTCCAAAACATTCCCACAGTGTGGCAAAAAAATGAGACTTTGCCTACTGTAAACTGCAAAGAAATGCCATGCCCTCTAGGTTAGAACTGCAGGAAGTGTTAATCCTTGATCATTATCAGTGGGCAACTGAATTAAGACCTCATTGAAATCAATAAGGAAGTTGATGTTGATAAGTACCATAGTGCTATGCCTTCTGTTAACCCATATCAGGTCAGGCTACAACAGGCAACTGAATGCAGATAGCTTGAATATTTTCTTCACTAAGGTCACTGCAATGGTAAAAGACAATACATTAAGTCAATGTAATGGTTATCAGAAAACTCATTAAATCTGCCAAGAGACTGTTTTTACTAGCCTGGGTGCAGTACTTTGCAGATGCAAATATTCTGCATCCAGGTTTAAAGCTTATTTTTTTGCATAGTGTTATAATATTTTCTCTCATCATATCAGCAGGGCACCTATTGTGCCTGCATCCCTAAAACTGACTTCTATTGCATCACGTAGATTTTCCCCCTAAGCATTTCTACATGTAGACTTGCCCCCTAAGAATATCTACATCAATTACTCCCTCTTCTGTTCCCACATTAATCTGCATTAATCTGTCAAGATATTGCCATGAAATATAATTTTATCACACTCTTGCCACTGAAATACCTATTTTATTCTTCTGTAACTTACATAAATATGTATTTTGTGAAAAGCTTTTTGTTAAAGAGGGGCAAATTATAGCAGTTATGAAATAAAAGAAGTTATTTGGCGTCCATAGTGTGAAAAGAGCTATTACCTTCCAGATTTCTATATTTCTTTACAAGTTAGACATATTTTGAAGATATATATTCAAAAGGGAATCTGGAAGCAACCAGGCTAATAACTAAGATCAATCTGCAGATTTTGCTGATTGTATTTAGACATACTTGTTCTGGATTTAGGTCCAAACAAAAGCCAACTGTATGAGAAAAAAACTGTATTTATCTGTTATCAAAACTGAAGTTTCATAAGCATCACAAATGTCTTGTTTCTTGATTTATAAATCTCCTGAGAATTGAGGAAATGCAGTCTCTCTGAACCTAGAAGGATACATTTTATAAAGGCTTATTTTATTTATTTATTTGTTTTAATCATTCTTATTTAATTATTGAGGAAATAGAATGCATTTTGTTCTGCTTCTTTTCCAAGATAATATGTTGAAATCTTTAAAGAAGAACAGATGGAAATTTGTTTTGAAGGGATATAATTAAGGATCAAGAGAAAACTAATCTGGATTTAAATAGCTTAAAGATGGTATGAGTATATGAATGCAAGAAAATGCTGAACTACAATGCAAGTCGGAGGCCCTTTGAAAGGATCCCAAGGACTCTGATCTACGAGTAGTCATGCTGACATTTGTTGCATCTAGAGATAATGATATCTATTGATGCCAAAGTTTTTAAAAACAATTTTGGTTGCAAGATCCGACCATCCAACTCAACTTTCTAGTTTTTTCACTTTAGTTCTTCCTCCACCAGTCTCCGTTAGGTCTTGACACAGTGAATCTAGATAAAGAAACATGGCTAGGAAAGGCAAAGTTCTCATTTTATATTTATAAAGCTAAGTACATACAGAAATATTGTTTTGAGCAGAACTGGCTAGCTGGGATTTGGGACATAAGAATCATCTGGTTTCAGATATTCCCAAGATCATTAGCAAATTTTGAGCATTAGTAAAAAACCTGATATTTCCAGCTGCTCATGAGAATTCTTTCAGCCTGAAAAATAAGGAATCTGCTGTGCCACCAAGCACATGGATCATTCTACAGGTCAAAATATCACATCTGTGTTGAAAAGTTTCAGTGAAATATGGATCTTCCACAGAATTGCCAGGGAAAACAGAATTCTTCCATCAACTTCTGTAATGACAGACATTCCTTTTTTATTGATGAGAAGACCACAGTCTATGTCTCAAAGAGAATATAGTCTCATATATGCAAAAAAAATGTTCTGAAATTTAAGGTGATACCTGTGTCACCTCTGACCCAGAATACTGCCAAGTTACTGAATACTTCCAGGAAAACTCAGAGGTGCTGGAATCCAAGAAACAGCTAAATTGTCTATTTTGCCACTATCTTGAAACAACAGTTATAAACATAATTTTTGTTCTCCATGGTATTTGAGCAAACTTCAGTGTAACGGGCTGAGGATTTTGAAATGTATTCATCAGATGTCAGCATACTTTTTCCATATTGCAAATTAAAGGGTTCTTTTGGATTTTGAATTTTTTTAATTGGATTTTATTTCCCTTAGGTTGCATTTGTTTGAAATTTGGCCTGACATATTTGTAAGATCTTGTGTTTGAATTTTTTACACATTCACTCATTTTCTTTTAGGGGATGGCTGTCTTAATGAATTAGGAGAAAATACTTTGGTTTCTTCTGTTTATTTATTTAGTTATTTATTTTCACGGTGAGAAGTTTGAAAAATAAGAAATAGCCTATAAAAGTTTTGTAATGTATATTTGTGTTCCTTTTTTAAAACAAAGCTTTGCGTTTTCTTTTATTCCAAGTTATTTTTTAATGAGAAGTAAATACAAAAAAGAACAAAAAACAAACAAACCCAAACCCTCACACCTTTTCCTTTGCATTAATGAAATGCTAATTTAATCCTTCTAAACATATGGCACTTTTAAATTATGAATCTGAGATAATAGCTACAAGTGCAATAAACTGTCGTGTAAACTGTGATTAAGCACCATAATAATATGAACACCCACCTATTGTATTAGAAAACCAATTTTACAGCTTGTGTCAACGAGATCATATCTCAAAAAACTCATAATAGCTGGACTCAACCCTGTCCCCTGCACTAAAATGTGATGGAGACAGAATTTGGACGCCTGTGTTCAGAAGGATGATCCACATGTTTTGACCCTCAGTTCAGTGCAAGGTGCAGAACACCTTGGAGAAGGATTGTCTGTGGTCCTTCCCTGCTTGACATCCCAGTGATGGGTTGTGAGGTGAAGCTGTTTTTCCTGATGGTTTGCTCTGCTCCTGCTTCCCATGGTGAGCCTGCTCCACGGTTTCACCATCTGAAACATAGCTGCAATGTTGGCTTAAGGGACTCCTCCCTCTGTATTGCCTGTATGGTTTACTTACCCAAGTCCTTACCACTCGTGCTGTGTGATGTGTGAACCACATCAGGGAACTGATCTTTCTAGGGAAGTCTCTGAGAAGAAGAAATATATATGTATTTTACATTCCTTGCCCTCAAATTCTTAATTACCTTATGTCTCACTTCCATCACAGCACCACAGAACAATAGAATTGTTTGAGATGGAAGGGACCCTTATAGGTCATCTAGTCCAGCTTCCTTGCAGTGAACATGTGTTTACCACTTGTGTAGTGCCCTACCCATTGCCTCTAGGGATAAGCCTGTTTACAGAACGTTCCACATTTCCTTACTCCTGCACGCCTGCCCTTGAACCTGGGTATGTGCATCTCTTTGTAGCTGCCACTTGATTGCTCATACCGCTTCATGGCACAGCTTCACAAACAGCTTAATCAACACAGACAAGCAGAAGGAAATCTCAGGAGGGTGGTGGTGGGAACTGAACCCCTGGGGTGGGAACTGAACCCTGGGGTTGGAAACCTCTCAAACCAGCTTTGCCAACAGAGATATTGCAGTGTGGAACTATGCCCCTAGGCACTCTATGCTGTATCATGAATTTCAGTCTTAAGCCAGTACCTAATTTTCAGCCAGTGTAGAGCTAAGCATTATAACACCAAAATCATGTTTGTTGGTTTGTTTGTTGTTTGTTTGTTTGTTTGTTTGTTTGTTTGTTTTTCCTTTTGATGATATATCCTAAATATCTTGTGATTAAAAAATAAAATAATTTAAAACAAACAAAACAACAACAACAAAAAACATTTTAAATCAGAAATCCCTAGTCCTGGAAATGCATGAAAAATCACTTGTGGGCTTGTTAAAACTGTATAAGGGAATAATGTCATATTTTCTTCTCTGGTTTTCCTTGATATAATCTAGTGTTAGGAGTCCAGAGAGCTGTTAGAACTGCTAATCAGAAACAAAGAAGCAGCGGGACAACCTAGTGCTCAGAACTACATTTTCAGTTAATAGTGATGTGGCCCCAGGGAAGGCTACACTTATATATCTCCAACACGTACAACAGACTAGTAACCAGTGGATAACCATACAGCAAATTCTAGACTTCCTCCTTATTTTAAACCTAGTAGTTTAATTAAGATGTATTGTGAGAAAGTTCACTGATCATCTTTTTGCCCCTGCTAGCAATCAAACTGGAAGTCTCCTGATGGTTTGACAGTTATGACTGTTAATGTTTTCATTCTTTTTTTCAGATTGAACCACTAAACAAACCACTTTCTCAGTTCAAACATTAAGATCTGGCCTGTCTCACCAGTCTCTTTTGGAATATGCCAGCAACTTAAAAAAATGTGAAAAGCTGATTAGGAAGAGATAAAATAAAACATAAAATGAATTGCACATGACCTCTTACAGTTGAACAGGAAGTGAAGACTGATTGTATTAATGAAGAGTACAGTCTTATTACGAATAAGAGGAATAATTCATTGAAATTCATTTGAATTTTTTGGAAGTATACGTATTTAATTAAAAGTATATTTTTTATTTCAATAACTAAATGAAAACTGTGTTACAACCTGTAGCTCTGTTTGTGTATACATATACACAGACTCAGATGAGTGGTAGGACTTTAAACCTCCATTCTGGCATCTGGCATGTTCACAGGGGTGTAGAGCATCCTTGCTGGTGCTAGAAAGGTGGGTTTGTCACTACCTACACTACACTAGTGGATGTTGCCAACCTTCCTGCCAGAAAGTGCCACTTGGGTGAGGAAGGAGGAGGGAGGCCATGCAGAAACACAGTGTCTCTTGTAATGGATTATCATCAAAGGACAGTAAGTCTCCTTGTAGTCTCTACTTGTTTTTTAAACAAATTGAATTAAATTTGAGAATAATTTATCACTCCCTCAAGAAGCAGCAGATCCCTCTCTGGCAGCCCAATAATATGGTCTGGCAGGTGGCTGCCCATCAGATCCATTGTGCATGCTCAGTAGCTCCAACCCAAGGAACACTGAATTTACTGTTTTCTGAGTTACCAACTCTGAGCACAAGCTGAATTTCTCTGAGTTGGAATCTGTGTCCAAATCTTCTTTTCTCTCCTTGAAAGAGAGCTCCAGACGGAAATGCTCCTTGTCTTCAGCTCTGACAGTCTGAGTTTCTTCAAATCAATCAAGAGTTAATAAATATTGAACCCTTTACTGTCACATCTCTACATGCTCCAAAAGAACAAACTTAGAAAAGCTGCAACAGGGAAACAAATTTGGTTTCATGGAATGGATGATGCTCCTTTGTCATTTTCCTATACTTTCTTTTTGTATCTTGTTTATTTTCTCTCATTGCCTATGGGACTTAGTAGTGGTTGACAGTAAACCTTGCCTACTTTCCTGAAAATCCTCAGGGCCACCATCACTTCAAAGTAGCACCTTTACTCAGCCCTGTCTCTCTGAGTGTTTATAGCCTATCCAGCTCTGCAGTTATTTAGAAATATCAGCATGTCTGAAACTAAAGCTATTAAAACAATTACCAGCAGTAAAAATCTTGTATTCATTCCAAGTGTAGGGTTTATAGTATTTTTTTTTTTTTCAGTTTAGTTTTTTCTAGTCAATTTTTGAAATGAGTACTATAGTTTCTAAAAGAGAGAACTATATTCAGATGACATTTATTTCCCTATTATTATTGTTATTACTTTTTTTAGGAGATACTTTGAAACGTATCTTGCTTGGTAAAGAAAGTACATGGATTAAGTGTGCTCAGATTTTACCCAAATGAGTTTAGGTGCTTGGATTGCAAGTAATTCCCAGCCTGTGAGCCACACCTGACTCTTCCCCAGGACTGCTTAACCCTGGAGCTACTTACACTCCCTAGGCAACTCTTCCTGATTTGGGAATTCTGTTGGCATGTTACCTAGTTTGAGTATGAAATCTAGCAATGAGGAACAGAGTCTATTACATTGTGTGGGCTAAATTTGCCTTTTAAAATTTAACTGAATTGGTGTAGAAAGGAGATGCGGGGAAATAAGGGGAAGAATAAGGAAAAAAAGCAGGTTACAGAGTTCATATATAATTTAGGAGTTCTCAAATTGATCAGACGGGATAAATTACATTTTAGGATATTCGAAGCATTGCTGAAAGCAATCACAAAGTTACTATCTTTGAAAAGAGATGAGAAATGATGATGTATTTGAAGATGAGGTAAGTACAACCATAGTGCATATTTTTATAAAGGAATCAAGAGGCTAAAGGCTGTTCATCTTGATTTTTGTTTGAGTATTTAAATAATTTGCTCTTTCTGGCCTAAAGAAGAGAAAACTGGATCTAATGGGAAAATAGGAAAGAAAAACAAAAATAAATGGACTTAACATGTTAACATTATTGCTAGACATTTCTCCTTGTAGAGGACTGATAAAAAGCACAAAGCGATAAGTTTAAACTGTAGCAAAAATTGTCAGAGTTAGACATTAGAAGTCTTTACATAGATGGATTACAAAACACTACAACTGATGTCCAAGAATGTAATGGTTACACCATTAGCAAAAGTTTTAAACTATTTAGATCACCTGACATCAGAAATCACTGAGTTATAGCTAATTCTGCCTTGCAGCAGAGGAATGTATTAGGTAAACTCTTTGGTCCTAATTTTCTGTGATGTTGCTGTACCAGAACAATAGAACCATGAGTTCACACAGGTAGCTCTTTGCAAGTATTTTACAACTTCTTGGTAAAAGCACGATAGCATTTACTGTAAAAATTAAGCCTAGTTGTCTCCTGTCTCCCATTACTTTAGGATTATTTCTAGGTTAGTTTAAAATAGAGCAAAGTTAGGAAAACACTCATGTTTTGTCCCAGTGAGGATACAGCACATGGTCAGCAGCGCTGCACACTCATTGGAGTTAATATCATGACAAGCATGAGAAAGAACAAATTTACCTACTGCCTTTTTCCAAGACTAAGTATCAGAACTGTATTATTGCTGCCAATGGAAACACTGTTCAGGAGTATAACTGTGCAGTAGCATCCCTGTGAAACCTCTACAACAGACCAGTAATTCTGGTCACTGTGGTATGCTTGACAGTTGCTGAATTTCTGCTGATGTGTTTGGCATTTGGTTGTAATTACCTATTCATCTGAATTAAAAGATTGATCACTGCAGTCAGCAACTGATACAAAACAACATAAAAGAGATACATTAATACTGGAATTTTATGTAAGCATTGTTCCAGAGGGAAAAGAACATATGCAACAGGAAAATTGAGAAGACATCTGTCATGGTAGTCAAGCCTCTATCAAGCTTGATAATGATTATGAATCCATTACCATTGATATATTGCATAAAGCTGTGGGAATAGAAAGCTTTTCACATTACACAGAGAGTAATCAACATCCAACAGAAGTAGTCCCATCACACACACACACCTGCTGCGTGCCTCACATCAGAATATGTTATTTGCAAATCTAAATGTTATTGGCATGGCAGAAGGAGACAGACAAATAATGAGATTCACTTATGAGCTATTTTATTCCTTTGCTAATGAGGTTTTCTAGTAACAAAACAAGCATTTGTTGACTTGCATATATTCCTTAGAATTAGTTGACATACATAATCTCATCAATACATTTCAAAGCAGCTGAACAGTATTTCCAAACTGTTTCTTATGAGGAAAGTCCAACTGCTTGTAATAGAAAATACATGTTTTTCCTAAGTGTTCGTGGATATGTACTGTTCTTGTGTTTGTATAGTATACTATTATTAAAAAATAATAATAATAAAATAAAATAAATAAGTAAAATAAAATAAAGGAAAAAAAAAAAGAAAAGAAAGGAAGAGGCTTGTAATGAGGTATGTTCTGGAAATTACTTATTTCAAGTTAAGCAGAAAATGCCTTTATTTTTGAACATTTCTTACCAGATATGAACTCAAACTAAAATATGTGTAACATGAATAGAAGCCTGTGCTTTGAAGACAGGAAAACTACTAGAAAATGAATTCCTGCTAAGAAATTGAACACACAGCTCAGAATCTGCTTTTTGCTAAAATCAAATGAAACATGTATCTCAGATGGCGTATTTATGTACATGAACTACAGTCTATGTTTTTCAAACAGTCTCAGAATTTGCCAAAATATGCTCACCCTGCATGAGAATGCACACACACACATATGCATACGCACGCAGACAAGATGTTTCAGCATATACATGTACATACACACTTACACATAGATATATAAACAAAGTATGCATACAGTATACACACATAAACATTTTAAGCAATATTTGTATCTTATACATTTCAGCAAAATTTCAGCATTTTAGCTGATAAAATAGATGGTAAGACCTAAGTAGACTTTCCAAAACTGCTGCATAAATCTTTTACAGAGAAACATTGTGGTTAAACAGTCATCTGAGGTGAAATGCTGTACTGTAGGGAAAAAAAAAAAAAAGAAAAAAAAAAAGTGTAAAGAATAATAAATATTGAAGTAGGGAGCCAATATGACAGACAACAACAAAAGAGACAATGAAAAAAAAAAAAAAAAAAAAAAACAATGACAAAAAGCAAAAAAAAAAATAAAATAAAATAAAATCCAACCAAAAACAATAGAAAAATGGCAAACAAGAAATTTAAACATTTCTTTCAGACACAGCAGCACTCTGCTTTCGGAGTGAGAATGAATATATAAACACCAGTTTTGTTGCAAATCACCGCAGTCTAACCAGGACGAGACAAAGGAAAAGCCATATAATTGTCACTGCTCTATAAAAAGAAAAATGTTACGTGACACAGAAAGAGAATCCAAATTTGGTCAATATGAGGGAAGCCAGGGTAGGTTTTGGTGGCTTCTTATTTGTTGTTTTATGTTTTTTCTTCTTCCTATCTTTTTTTCTCAACATAATCTGAGATGAACAGTTGCATTGCAGGGTCTTTTCCAGTAGTCATGCTCTGAAAATGGCTACTGAGCTATACTCTTCATATAGTGGTACATTTGGTCTGTAAATCATGAAAGTCCTAAGCTCCTGGGCTCCTTGGTGCTGCCAAAGGTAAGAGAGAAACAGGTATTAGAGAAAGTTATTCAGGAAAATTAGAAAATTATTTTCCAGTCTCGTAGGCCCAGTGCAAGTCTGGGAGCATCTGCCTCAAATCAGAAGTTTTTGGCAAAATTCATTAGTGCCAGCACTGAAAGGTGGCTTCAGAGTTTTTATTGTTGTTCTGTTCATTTTCTGTCATTTTTGATTCAGTAGACACGTGCTGTTTTTTGTCTGTAGTTTAGATATCTCTTGAATCCCATCTAAGAACGTGACATAGTGACATAGTATCACCTAGGTTTTGTTAAGAAAGAAGAAATAACAACAGAAACAGCCATAAAATGATAAGGAATTAAGCTGGTAAGGAGAAGTAAAGCAACAATATCCTGATAGTTGTTATTATTGTTCCTGAAAAAGATGATTGGCCAGGAAAATTTGCTGTGGAAATATAATGCTCCCTGAAAGGGTGTTTTGAAAGGTATGAGTTGCACATGAAAATGTATTTATGAAACCTCTGTAGCGGGTTGGAGAAATGGGTTATATAATTTGGATCTGTTTGTAACTTGAGATCTAAGTCTTGGGAAAAGAAGATTCTCAGGAGACTATGATTTCAACTTCAAAGAAACAGTGGTGATTGGGAGGGTGTGCAGCAGAATTGGAGGCCAAAGAAGGCCTTTCTTTGATGATCTGCATTACTATACAGCAGACAGGAACAAGCAGTATCATGAATGTAGTGAAGACATTAAGACAAAATCTGACAAGGACACCCATACTGAGGCTGCAGGAAGCAGAATGCACCTGGTGGGGAAGATATCGCTGCATATACACTATGGGCAGAATCTATGCATCTGCAAGAAGCTAATGCAAATGTCCTCAGACAAGATTGTCTGCCCCTCCAAGGAAGCAGAGCAAGTTTGCGTACATCTTCCACAGTGCCTGTAGCGCACCATTCAGCAGCACGTGGCTGCATGAACTTTCAGCTGAATTTTCTTCAGCAGATATCAGTGTTTATTTGTGGGAAGCATTCAAAAGATGTTGAGTAGATAGAATACAGGTTGGGTAAGGATGGAAATCTTGTAACAAATGGAATAGACAGTTCTTTTGGAAAGGGTAGTTCTAAGTGTAACTAACTGAACCAGTGAGAGGTGGAATATGCAGCTTCAAAACAGTTATTGTTCCAGAAGACCACTGGCTCTTGCACCTACAAACATGGGATACAAAGAGCTCTTTCTCCTTCTGTTCCTTGTTTGCTCTACTCTACCCTATTCAGCATGATGGTGAGGTCCAGAGGCTGGCCTCACTGGGGGCACTGTGCTCTAACTACCAGACCCGTGCTGAAGCTATTGTGAGCCTATTCATAGCACCAGCTCTCCCCAGGCTAGCTTGTGGATCCTTAAAATTCCCCCAGAGTTTGCAAACATCCTCATAGAAATATAGGCTTATAAGCAAGACTCAGTGGCAGTGGAGAAAGGGGTGTTGTGTTAAAGCCAAGTTTTGGAAGCAGCAGATCTCTTAAATTCTACCTCGTCCTATGGGATTCTAGCATAAAGTGCTTCCAAACTAGGCAGGTGAAATAAGTAGCAGTAAAAATCCTTGGCAATGGTTTCCTTATATGTTGTTATTCTAGAGAGATTGAGGTGGACTGAATTTTACTATGTGCTTCAGCCAGAAAGTGTTTCCATGCTGTTTATTTATTTAGAAGTAGTAATTTGTGCTTAGGTGATAATAAAAGATGACATTTTAAAATTTGAAACAATATCTAAAAAAATATCTGAAATTCAGTAGTGAAATTCATGTAGTGGACAGTATTTGCCACACTAGCAGACGTGTATTGTAATTTTTTAGTTGAATGAAATATGATAAAATGTTGGGAAAGAATCTACCAGTTTAGACATGAGTGTACCTTTCTAACCTCAGAAGACCTGCTGTTGAATCAAAAAGGATGGTATTCATGCATTCATTCATGGACTGCAAAATTTGCCTGCATAAAATTGCAACAGGGCAGAACAGACAGATGATTATTCTTCAGACTCTCTAACTGCAGACATCCCTGAAAACAAAGTGCTGCTCATATAAATGTTTATGGAAAGTTAATTCAATAAAAGCAAAAATGCAGGTTCTTTTCTCCAGGCTAATTTTATTTGGAGATTCTGTTGCCTTTATTACTGAGGAGTACTATAAACAGCTTGAATAATCTCAAAGAAATGAATTTGTCTATTCAACGATCAGGTTCTAATTAGTGTGACTAACTGGGAGAGAATCTGGACGTTACAAATTTGGTGGGTATTTTTTTTCTTCACTCTGTATCCATTTTGCTCTGTTGTCTCATGGATCATTTTGTTGTATTCATGGCCATAAACTTTTTAAACATTTATCTTAGTGATGTCAAACCACAAACTTAGTCAGATGTCTTTGAAGGCAGTGGAATCATTTCCATTTACTTCTATGGAATTTCAATTTGTCCTAATGTGTTACATGAAAGTATATTAAAAACTAAAAGCATCTTTCCTTTAGAATAGAAGGAAAAGATAACATCTTCCATGTACAAAATGCACTTTAAAAACATAGGTCAACAAAATCAGTGGTAATTACAAACTGAATCTCATATTTTATGGAATATGATTTTGGCAGGAATTTAGTTGAATTTACTGTGAGTTCTACCAGCTCATCTAAGGAGGATAGGATTATAAAGACTACAGAGGAGCCTTTATATGGTTATAGCCTTTATAAGGATCTCCTTTTATATGATGAAAGTACCATAAAACAGATTTAGAGCTTTGTTTTCTTTGTATTCCCTCCAGTTCAGATGTAGAGTAATTAACATGAAGTATTTTTCTTGAGAGGTTCATTTCTTGAATGTTTTATCTCTAATAGTTTGTCTTTTACTTAAATCATCATTGGTAAAGAAAAAGCCCTACAGATAACGTTATGAAGTGTGGTCAGAGACTGATGTTTGCTTTCTCATAAAGAAGAATGTAAATGCAAATGTGTGCATTCACAAAGACTGATAATTATATTCACGTCATAATTAACAAGAGAGCATGCCGGATCTCATTGCTGAATGATTTTGTTGGTTTTCATGATTCTCTTAGTAAAGAAGTGAGCTCTTAGAAGTACATAAATATCATATCCAACTTGCCTATTGAGTCTTTGAAGTAATTTAAAGGTCAGGCTTTTATGCAGACTGCTTTATTACAAAACAATTAAGTAAAACATACAAGAGGTAAATACTCATTTTGAGTGTTTGTTTTTCCAGGCCTTGCGATGCAAGATAGCTTTTTGAGAAACCAAATTAGTATGTGGTCTGATATTTGAAAACTTCCCTTGCAGAAAATCACTACAGGTTTCAATTTAAAAGAAAAGAGAACTTTTCTATGGACTTTTGGATCCTCATTAAGTTTAATAGAAAATTATAATCTCCCTTACAAATTTAAAGGTGAGTATAAAACACTGTAGCACAGACGCTGATGTCTATATTCTCCAACAAAAAATTTAATTTTTACAGAACACTACTGATTCCATCCTTTTTAAAAACATTCTTAGGTTATCTGGGAATTTGTGCTCAAATACTGAATTCTATGCATAGGTAGGCAAGCTTATTATAATAGTATATATTGATACTTCAATCAATTTAAGGAAAATTGAATGGAACTTATGAAAAAAAAATATTCTGAGCAGCAATTCTGATATGAATTGGTTTTAAATACTGCACAAAGCTGTCTTTGAATGTATGACTCCAGATAAATAAGCAAATATTTTTGAAAGACTATCAGCACCTTTAAAGCTATTGCTCTGAATTCAGAGGTGGAAACTCCTTTATTCACTCTTTGCTGAAGCTGCAGAAATTCTGCTTTCTGAAAGTCTACACAGTGAATTGTGTACAGGTGGTCAGAAAATCTCCCCTGCTTTTTTCTTCCCAGCAGTTGTAGATTCATCAAAAGGACACTTTTTTTTTTTTTTTTTCTCTTGCCCTTGTTTTTTTCTTTGTTTTTTTATTTTTTTAATTTATTTATTTTTTATTTCCTCTGTGTACCCTGCCCCCCCACCCTGTAAGACTGTGTGGATTTCATTTTGTTTATGGTCTTGCCCATTCCTTTTACCTTTGTATTATATGGGATCTAAAGAATCTGATGTGGTGGCCAAGGCTGCCCAGTATCCCATGATGCCTCTGAGGTCTCAGCTAATAGTCAGCTAATAGTGGCAGGTTGTTAAAGTCAATTACAACCAGTTTCCTTATGGGTTTTTAAAACTATTTTGTTGGTTTGGGACAGTACATGCACTGCGAACTCTCCTTTGTGTCTATGCCAGTATTGTGCCTCTAAGAATAATCATCTCCTATGTAAACAGGGCAGAATAAACTATTCCTGTGACTTGCTGGTCCTCTTGTAGGCCTCCCCAAACTATGTATCTATGGAAAAAAAATACCGAACATAAACATCTTCTAAGGAAGACTAAGAATAGATATCTGATATTTTCTCCATAGTAGTTTTACCATCTCCAGTCAGTTAGAGACTTCCTAAGCCTATTGTTTCTATATGTAGTAACCCAGAAATCTCTTTCAAGTCTGATCTCCACTTGAACTGCATTTAAATTTTTACACTAGCAAGACCCTTTGGTGAAGAATTCAATGGAGTGCCTCCTATCTATTGTCTGAAGAGGTATCTCCTTTTGTCACTTTTGAAGCTGGTTTCTGCTAGATCCATTTGATTGTTGGTGGTTTTTGACTGGAAGTGATGAAAACAGTCAACATTCCTACAGTGCTACATGTTTTGTTTGACAATGTTATTTCTCCTCTAAGCCGCTGCTTTCCCAAACTGAAAGATCTTCTACAATCTTCTTTTGGAAACAGCCTTCTAAAAGGCTTGCTTCTAAGCATTTCTCAATTTTCACCTTAAACGGTGCTTCCAAAGTCAAGAAGTGCTTGATAAGGTTTAAATATTTGGCTGTAGTGGATCTGAATTGTAAGAATTTTGCTGTAGCATGGCCTGTATACTTTATGTCCACTGTTACAAAGGATCAATTCCAAAGCCCTGTTTTTTTAATCAGGTTCTGAGCATACCTTGACATCAAGGCAAGGGTTCTCTCTTCTTGTGAGCACTGCAGCCATCAGCTCAACTGGCAGACACAGAGAGAACCTAAGCATTTCAGCTCTGCTTCATGTTCTCTGGCAACATTTGCCCAATTAGAATGCAGGTAATTGAAAGAATCCAAAGAAGTCATGTTTTCTGCCCTTTCTGCTTCTTTGACCTGATTTATGTACACATATTACAGTCGATGTTGCCATCCAGATTGGGCCATCAATACTATAGATCCAGTATATATTCTCTCTATTAAGACCTCAGACTTCAATCCATACTGATTCTGCATTCCATGCAGATGAATCCATACAGATTCCACTGAAGCAGCTAGGGTGTTAATTTGATTTGGCTCTAGGCTCTGCTTAGCATATAGCAATAATTTGCCACTGGCACAGTTCACTTCAGCCTTCATAATATAGTGCCCTGTTAATTGCTTTCCCTCCACCATTTTTTTTCTGACCAGTACTTTCACTAAAGTCACACATCCAATTGCCTTGTCTTGTACCATTTATGTAGAGGTGGTCATACTGCTGTTTTTAGTTCCTTTTGGCATTAAAGTGACTATCTATTTGCTTTCCATTTCCTATTTCCTGAGTTTCTGAGTTGCCAGAGGCCTAAACTCCTCTGTGTGGAACAGAGTCAGACTAAAAGCCAGTGTATTTGGGCAACCAGCGTACTCTAATATGAACACAGCCCCTAGCAAGCAAACCTGAACCGGCGGCATCCACTGAACTGGAGGGGTCCAATCTTCCTGCCACAAATCTAGGAATTTGTAAAGTCTGGTAACCTTGACAGTGATCAAAGCTCCAATTCAATTTGAAATGACTGGCTGCACAGCCACAATTAAAATCTGCAGTTTAGCATAAAATAAGGTAAACTAGCATACAATAACTGTTTTAAATCTGTACTGGAATTGTAGAAGGAATTAATTCCCCCAGAGGGAGAAGTATCTTTTGAGGACAACCAAGAAAAAATCTAAAAGGGAAAGAAGGGGAAGACTTTTCAGGGAAATCCTGGATGACAGAAAATGTTGGTGAAAGTTAAAAAGAAAATATGAATAGTTTAGTAAGCAGTACTTATTACTGCCTTGGGTCTTTTTCTTTTCTATGGCAACAGTAATGCACTGCCAATATTTGACAGCCCCCTGTCAGAGAATTTCTCCACATTCTATGGTACATTCTATGAGTCAGAAGCATATCATTCAAACAGGGGAACAGGGAAAGCAGGGGAGTCTATATAATTTTGCATACAGACAAGCAAGCATTTTTGTCAGTGCTACCAGACCAAGAGAAATACATTGCCAGACAAAGTGCTGTTCTCAATGGAAGACAAAGAGATTGCAAATATCATAGCACAGCTCCTTGGAGGAAATACAGTTTACAAAGTTTTTGATACTTGGAAATATTAAGACATTTGATACAATCGACTATATACAAAGTATTATTTCCTTTGGAAGATAGTGGCACATCCAGGTTTTAGTTATAAAACTAGTCAAAGTATATGCCTACATTTAAACTAGCAGGCATACAAACTTAATTGCATCAGGATGAAGAGCATTTATCTTTCTGCTTGGCATGCAAATGTACCTACAGTGCATCCCTGTGTAATAACTAAGCAGGAAGATCAGGACCCACAGGTAGAAACCTCAAGTTCATAATCACTTTGCAATGAATATTTCAGTGTAACTTAGAGGCCCTTCTGTTTGAATATGCAATTCTCAATTTTGCTTGTGGAGAAAATTTTACAACTACAGATGCTAAGAACTATTTCATATTATTAGTTTATTAAATTATTTCATTGCATGAGAGAAATGTCCCCTCAACACAGGGGTTGTCTAGCCTCCAATCTTAAAAGAGTCCTTCATTCCAACTCATTGTTTTGTTGTTGGCTCTTATCTACTACTGTTCCAGGCTGATTATAGTTGTGAATGGGATTTCCATGAGTGGCCAGGGTTTTTCTGGCTCTATCCTCTTTGTGGTTAGCATAACCTTTACTTCTAATTTCAGGAGGAACAATGTTAAATCAACAACAATCTTATGAAAATTATGGATTTTTGAAAATCAAAGTGTGCAATAAGCAGGACTTTCAAGATGCTGCAGGAAATTCTTAGGGAGTAAAATGAACTTCTGTTTTTCTAATTGTCTTTCCTAAGGACTTAATTCCTTGGAGGAACTCCCTTAGCAATAGAGCATTAGTTTTCATGTAAGGGTAAATAAGCTTCATGTCATGGGAAAGGAAAGCAAAAAGGCTGAGGTTCCTGTTGAACGCACACTCTGAGCTCTGCATGTTGACACAGACTTACTGTCACTCGTCGAGGCCTGGATAGCAGTGATTTCATAATTGGGAACTAAAGTCATAAATTGCAAATCAGCACAATGCCAGCTCTACTCTGGTAGCAGTACTGCATAACACCTATGGTAGGGATGCTATACTTCAACAAGGAGAGCAGAGAAAAGGCAAGTGTTTGCTGGAAGACATGGCAGAACAAATTAAACTATGCCTTTATCCCTTAGAGAAGGAATGGTAGAAATGTAAGGTATGCTTTTTCCAAGAATGATGAGATGTTTTTGGCTAAAGATGGGTCATTTTAGATTTATGGAATATCATATTGGACTCATTTGCAACAAATGATATTTCAGCTGATCAGTACTCAAATTAATAGGGTTAAAAGGATTAATAGGGACATGGCTGTCACTATTTAAATCTATTGAATCCATGTTCATGAAGGACAGTAAAGTCTGACAAAATTGTAGTCTTCATTGCTAAGGATGAAAATACATGACCTTGCCATAGGTCAGGCAGGTGGAATAGAGGTCATCCAGCATACCTTCCAGCTCTGATTGAGTTTATTCTTCATTGAAAATTTTTGTTCAATATACATGTCAATTTACAGTGTTGCCTTCTGGCAAACAGTGGTCATACAGGAATGAAACAGATGCAATCAATTGATTTTAAACTCTACTCTCTGACTGCTTTTTAGCCAACTGGATGGGAAATGTGAAATTCTGTCCTCATTCTGAAGTATTTGTTTAGGTTGCGTATCATGGAATCATTGAATCATCGAATCACAGAATGAATTGGGTTGGAAGGAACCTGAAAGTTCATCTAGTTCCAACTACCCTGCTACAAGAAAGATTAACAACCTAGATCAGGCTGCCCAGACCCTCATCAAACCTGACCTTGAACACCTTCACAACTTCTCTGGGTAACCTGTTCCAGTGCCTTTTCACCCTCTGATTAAAGAATTTCCCCAGAACATCTAATCTAAATTTCCTCTCTTTTTTTGTTAAAAACTAATCCCTCTTGTTTTATTGCTAAAGTCATTCTGCTCCTTCCTTATAAGCTCCCTTTAAGTACTAAAAGGTTGCAATGAGACCTTCCTGAAACCTTCTCTTCCCCAGGCTGAACAAGCCCAGCACCCTCAACCTTCCATCATAGGAGTGGTGTTCCAGCCCTCTGATTACCTTCATGGCCTTCCTCCAGCTCCACATCTTTCTTTCACTGGGATCCTCAGACTTAGATGCAGTACGTCAAGTAGGGCCTCATAAAGGGACAATCATATCTCTCTCCCTGATGGCCATCCCTCTTAGAACCCCCAAGTCCATCTCTGCGGGGCTACTCTTAATGAGTTCTTCTTCCAGTCTGTAGGCATGTCTGGGATTACCCTGACCCAAGTGCAACACCTTGCACTTTGCCTTGTTGAAAGTCATTAAGTTCACATGGGCCCAGTTTTCAAGCCTGTTTACATCTCTTTGGATGATGTTCCTTCCTTTGATTTTACCAGCTTCACAGCTCATCTTAGCAAACCTGCTGAGGGTACACTCAATCTCACTGACTATTTCATTGATAAGGAATATCCCTTAATCTACCCAAGAGTTAGGCAATACATCCAATTCATTTTTCATAGGAAGAAAGAAGCTACAAAGTGATGTCGCTTATCTGGAGAAGCCGGAATTTTAAGTTTTATTTAATCCTTAGCATATCTGATCATGATAAGCAGTGTGCAGCCTAATGTGTTATTCTCTGTGCAGAGGCACATTTATATGAAAAAGACTAGTCACGAGGGCTAAAATTAAACTAGTGGATTTATTAACATCACTTAAGATTCCTTTGTTGTGGAAGAAATGTGTCAGGTAAAATTAAATTAAACTAGAAGAAAAAAATCTGAAATTTGAACCCAGCCCAATGTGCACCAGCAGGTTGCTCTGGAAATATCAATGCGATCTCGAAAGAGGAGTCACTGGTTATGTGACATGTAATTTAAATCAGTGTCCTTTGAGAAACAGAAAGTAATTAAAGGAAAACAATCTTACAAAGCCTCAGTCGCTTGGAAAGCAGTTTCAGTCTCTGCTGACATTAAAGAACATCACTCCTACAGAGTCCAAACTATGTTCACTATTGTTTCATTTCTTGCCAAAATTCAAATTCTATTATCCTGGCATCCCAGAGCTTGGAAGCTGTTAATGCAATTGGAAGAGAACAATGAAAGGCATGGAAACAAACAAACAAACAAACAAAAAACCAACCCAAACTCTAAGTATCTGTTTTGAGTTAATAAGGAAATTAGATGTGTAAGAAATGAAATCCTTTGCAAGAGAATATACTGCCAAATCTTGCTAAACGTTTTTCATAAAAGGTAATAGAGTTGCAGCATTCAATTTCAGCGTGCCTCCATAATGATAACTCTCTCTATGAAATGTATTTCAATGGTTACACAACACTTGTAGTTTTTACAAAAATAATAAAGATTTGATAAGCAGACTGAATCATTAGTAAGTTTTAGGGATCAGTTCCTGAAATACTTTTAGGAAGACTTGAAAAGTATTCCTTTATTCTTGTTTTCACCCTCTTATTGCTTGCACGATTATGATGCTTTAACAATAGATGAAGAATGTTATTTTAAAATAAGTTAAATGAGTAAGTTTGTTTATTTGGAAAATAGAAAAAGATGAAATCCTACTTCACATTCCAGCTTTAACTTGAGATTAGACAGCTGCAGATCCAGACAAATCTTGAGTAAACATTTTGAATTCCAGGGCTAAGCGCTGAGCCCAGACTTCCCACACCCACCTGTATCTGTATAAAACACAAAATATGAACACAGGAATACAAAGCTTTGACACGTAAAATAACAATCAACTGCTCAGGGGAAAGGGAAAAAATATGTAGGAACACTAAGAATATAAGAAGATTAAAAGTAAGAGAGTCCTCAGATTTTACACAAAATTAGCAAAGACAAGGTAATGTAGATCACTGATTAAAGAATACATGCTCTTGTGAAGTGATTTTTTTCCCCTCAAATTATTCCTCTTCAAGCAGAATACTGCGAGCATTTTAAACCATACAAGGGAAAATGAGAAGAGCTTTCACAAGATCCTACATTTCATGGTGGTGGTAAATCACATGAACGTAGTTCCCAGAACTATATTTATAGCGGCAGATGAAAACTACAGTAATCCTGCTTATTTAAAAGTTATTTTAAGAGCTTACACAGTTTACAGCCATAGAGGGAGCAGGGAGACACTCTCACAAAAGAAAGAGAATGTCTGAGGCCACCAGCCATAGAATTGAGACGCCAGTACTTGTCCTGTTCATTATATCTTGTTCATTTATTTATAAAACATAGGATGATTGCCTAACACCATGAGAGTAACGTTACATGCAAGATAAATCATGAAAAAAGCGATATAAAAATTCACTTTCTACTACTTCCCTTTTGAATAGCAATATGATCTGAAGAAATTGAGGTAAAGTCTTCACCCAGATATTCAAACTATATTTCAATACACCTGCCTATAACCAACCAAAGACTTAATACAAGTATTTGATTTATCTTAGTCATGCCAATTTTCTAATTTGTTAAATCAAGAGTTGGTCTATTGTAAATAAAAAAGACAATAGTGAAAGTTCTTCCTCACAACACTGACTTTTAACTGAATTGTATTCTGATGATAAACTGTGTAGAAATACGCTAGGAAATGTATACTTCCAAACCTACAAAGTAAGTGCAAGAATTTGTCTAGAGGACTAGTTGTCTTTCTAGAATGTATCCATGGAAAAATGGCCCATTTAATTCAGTATTGCTTTGGCTAATTATTCTATCAGAGTCAAATATAAAACCTTCTCCTTCATCCTTTAATCAAAGAAATATAAGGTTATAGAAGAGATCAAAATTCATGTGTGCAGTATTTACTGATCTTGATTCTTTTGATTCACTGCAATTGAAAACTCATTAAACTGTAATACTTTTAGAAAGCATTTTACTGACACATCTCCATGTAGTACAGCTCTTCCCTGTAAGTATGCAAAAACATACACAATTGATATAAAGGTAATTAAGGGACATGTAGCTGTACAACATGATTCAGCTGATCAATAGAAGTTACTGAAAGACAAGTGGATGGTCATCTGAAGACAGACTTGGAGATAAACTTAGCTAGATGACTGTCTTAGAAGACATGAGAATTTTGAATCAACATTTTGTGGTGACTCATGATTTCTAATCAGTTGACTGATATTACAAACCATTCAGCAATAGAATCTGTTTTCTCCACTGTTATTTTCATCAACTCCAAGAGGATCTGATCTGACATTCAGATAAAAAACCCTTGTTATTTTGACACTAGAGAGCTAAAATTCAGCCAGTGCAAACTGAAGATATCAGCAAGATTGTATGCTGCTGCCTGCTGCAGCTAAGTTTTTGATCCATCAGATTCACTGTAGTTGCACACTTTATTGCCCTAATTTACTTCTGTTCTTAACCTGTTGAATTCCTTAAGTGTAAAATTAGTATGAGGTACTTCAGTATTTCTTCTTAGAGCTTCACATGCATGCAGTAGAGAATAACTCAGCCTCAGAAAATGTTACTATGCAGTTTTTAAAAAGTGAGTTTTCAAGTGATTTAAATATGAAATCTCACTCTTGTCTAATCTAGTCACTCAGAAAAAGGCTTGTATCTCTTTCAAAGGATAAAAACACAGGGGAAAGAAAAGCATACTAAGTTATAATAGCAAAAAAAGCAGGAAAATTGCACATTATTTCATAGGTAGTTAAATAAAACCTTAAAGTGTAAAGGCTTTCTTTCCCCTAGGCACTAACTATAGCATCTCAAGAGATGCATCGAAAGAGGCAAAGATAATTTTCTCACTTATGAGAAAGGTATAAGTATCAGAAAGCAACATGGCTACCATAGCAATTTGTACTTTTCAGTACAAAATCAAGGAAATTTAAATAACTTGGAACAATAACAGGGACTTAGACGTTAGTTTCCTAGGAAGCTAAGTGCTGTGAACTCCTCATGTGCCAAGGAGCAACAGAGGCATGAGTTCAAAGGTTTAATTAATTTTTTATGTGAAAACAAAAACAAACAAACAAACAAAAAAGCACTGAGATATAAATATTATTGCTTTATAATTTAAGGAATTAAGTGCAAGGAATATTTCAACCTTTTTACTCTGCCAAATCTTTCTTGTAGGTGATCTTGACTTCGCTTTGTCTTATCATTGTAAGGAAGTGAACTAAGCTGAAGAAGAGGAGACAAACACCCATCTTTTCATGTGATATATACCATGGTCATGAAGTTGAAAGAAACAAGTCTCAGAATCATCATAAAATCATTTGAGTTGACACAGATTTCTAAAGATCATCTAACCTAACTTTCCTGTGAGGAACAGGGACAATTACAGGTGATCAGGTTGCTCAGAGCCACATCAATCCTGAGCTTGAATGTCCCCAGGGACAAGGCACAGATCATCTCTCTGGACAACCTGTTCCAGCACTTTACTGTTCTTATCATACAAAAACTTCTTCCATTTATCCAGACTAAATCTCCCCTCTATTAGTTTTAAACCATTTCCCTTTATCCTATCACAACAGATTCTGTTAAAGATTCTGTCCCCTTCCTCCCTACAGCAACCCTTAAGGTACTGAAAGGCCACACTCAGATCTCCCTGAAACCTTCTCTTCCCCAGGCTGAACAGCCCCAGCTCTCTCAGCCTGTCCAAGACTTTGCACTTGGATTTGTTGAACTGCATGAGGTTTACCTGGGCACCACTGCTCAAACACATCTAGGTGTCTTTGGATGCCATCCTGTCCCCCGGGTGTGTAGAATAACACAGCTTGATGTTATTCTGAGGTTGCACTAGATCCCACTGTTGATGTAATGAATGAAAATACTGAGAAGCATCAATCCCGATAAAAATCCCAATCATTACTGATCTCCTGTTCATCATGCTGATTCCTCTTCATGCTGTCAGACAAAATAAACCAAAAAGAACATCTAACAGACTTCACAATAACCTCTTTAAAAATAAATAATAAAATATCCTAAAAAATCCACTCTCCTGATCTGGACTCTGCCCTTCTGATACTTTGACTGACTGCCTGATCTAATGTAAGATCTAGTGTAAGATGTTCCTGGAGGAACTTTGAAGGTCCCTTCCAAACCAAACCATTCTATGACTTATAGTGTAGTCCTTACAATATAAAGACAGCATCGACACTTTCTCAAGTGACACTTATCTTCGTGGTTTCCAATCTCTCTTTTGCTGCTCTTGTTCATCTTTTTATTCTTTCTGTACTGAATGGCAACTTCTCCAAGTACGTTGTCTTACTTGGTCTTCTAAAGTCGGGAGCCTTCACTGTTGTTTGCTCTGTGAAATCCATTTATGTATCCAGTCTAAAATATTTGTAGTAGGTGCCTGTGGAAAAGTCTAATATTCTCCTTGCTTCAAAAGGAATAAATAAGGGAAAATGTTAGAAAAAACAAAACAAAACAAAAATTTTAGTAATAAATGTCTTTTTATGAAAGAAATTTGCAGTGATGCCATAATATATGATTTTGAGGGTATCATCTCTTGGCAAAGAAATACCTGTGATATCGCTGTTTCTGTATCATGACTTCATTGGCAGACTGGAAAAGAACAACAGATGGTTTGCAGAAAAACGTCTTATTTAATTAATGAATATATTTAACTTCTAGTACCCCCCAAAATTACAAGTAACATTTCTGATTTGTAAATGTATTGGAATATTATTAGCTCTATCTTTAGAAGTCTTCTTCCACACAGACTTTCTATTTTAAGTCAAATTCGTTATTTTGGAAAAAAGGATTTAGATAAATTTCATGTCTGAGAAAGCAGGGATTACTAGAATAGACCAAATGCAACACACAATTTCGGTGTATCCAGTTCATGACCTACATATGGCTATTAAGCTGTTACTGGGTTTCTATTCCTGAGATTTCAGTTCTTTTGGTAGCATACTGCTCACTAAGAATTAATATTTTACCATGGAATTAATTTCTACTTGAGACTGAATATCAAATTCAACTCCAAGTTTTGAATTTAGAATTGGTGATAGCATTAACAAGAAGATTCTATATTTTGATAGTGCAATCATTACTTTATTATTAGTGTTTTTATATTCTGAAATTGCTATTAAAAGCTGACCTACACTCCACTATTTCAAAGTCTAATCATGATTTTTATGAAACATTTGAAAATACTGAGGTCAGTGCAGTATGCATAGATGTCTAAAACAAATGTCACTTTTCAATACATGTGAAATATATGTGGCCATCAGTTGCAGATACTATGATCGTATCTTATGATTTAATAACTTCAAATAATATTTTCCTTTCAACAAGACCTTATTATTTTCATTTTTTTGTTGTTGTTGATGTCATCTTGTGGTTTTCAATTTCTTGTGTTTTGTTTTGTTTTTCTTTTTCTGAGAGGCAGTCTCCTAACTCTCAGTTTACACACTCCATTCTTTTCATGACCATCTGAGGTAACCTCACTCCAGCATTTGCAGTGAGTGGGTACAGGAAATGCCCTGCCCATCTGAACATTCTGAACCAGCATTGACACCCTTTATAATAAGGAATTTCTGTAAACTGGCATAGTAACATTTAACTGTGACCATCAATTTAATCAAAGCAATAATAAGAAAAGAGAGTGTGGTACTTGATGTTGTTTACTCAGAGCACTGTCACGTATAACGAGTGATTATGCTTGAATATAAACAACTGAACTAACAAACATTAGGGAATTTGTAGAAGAGAAATCTGCATTTGCCAAAGAGTCAAAATGTGAACCATGCACAACTTTAAGTCCACATTTTTTGCAGAACACGTATTTTTTACTAAATCTCAGGAAGAACAATTACTCTTATTCAGGCTGGAATTATGAAAGAAGTAATGCCTAGGAGAGCTAGGTTTTTCAGACTAAATTATCTGATGAAATGAGCTTCTGAGAATCTGCAAAGGAACTTTTCAACAACAAAGTATTATCTTTGAGAAATCACAGAGATAGGACTCAAAGGGAGTACAAAAATGTAAACACAATAAATACACATACATAGAAAATAATGCGTAATTTATTTCCATGGACACTACAACGGATTAGAGGAGCACAGTAACACTATTTGATAAACTCTCAGCTACAAAACACAATTTTTTAACATAGCCACCACCATTAGCCTACTCACACAGGTAAGATATGTATATGGTCTTCACTTCATGGTGTAACAGCTGTGCATGGACACCTGGAACATGGCTTGTCTTCCACATCACTGTCATCACTGCTGAACCACACCACCCACCTCCTCACTGTGCTCACATCCACTGTTTGGTCTCCAGAAACATTCAGCAAGAATTGATGAATGTCAAGGGTGCCAATTTTTCTGCATGGAGAAATTCAGTGACACACCTTTGCTTCATCCTCACTTCCTTTTTGTCATTCTGCCCCTCTGCTGCCCTCTGTTGCACAGCTACAAAATGTAGAGGAATATTGGTGAGAAGACTCAGCCTCTACTGCCATACCACCAACATCTACCCTCTGATGTCACGGGCAGATAAAATAAAATATGAGGCATTACTTCTGGAGCAACTTATGTGGATATTTTTTTGTATGATTCATCTGACTGGATTTGGATATCTAATTCAGGATTGAAATTTTCTAACCACGTCTATTTCTTTCTTTGTATCTTGGCGAATAGCCTGCATGGCAACTGTGCTGTAGGTATCTACACTAGGCCAGAGGAATCCTCAGCCTTGACATTTTTACCTCCATTTGCGTAGAAAAGCTGAGGTAAATAGAATTGGATATTAAGGCTGGCTTCCAAATTCCTGGTTGGAGTTTCTGCAGAAGACTGTCACCCAGTCTGTATAGCTAAAAATACTGGACAAGTTAAATATTGTTAATTGTTTCTTGAGCAAGTCATCCAGTGGATATAACAAGTGACTTCACTTCTTCCTGTGAAGGCTACCTGACATCGATAAAACCAACAGCAAGGGATTTACCTCCAGAGAAATGGTTGTATGGAACCTCAAAACTGCGTGCACCTCTTTTGACTTCCCTGTGCAGTCAAATTAATTGTGTTTCTGCTTCACTAGCCTACTGATAAAAAATAATCTTTCTTGAAATAACTTACTCCACACTGGGAATAAAAGACAAAATAAGTGAAACAGAGAGACTTAAGTGATGGCAAATAAATCCTTCCTCACATGCACATTTCAGAACAGAAGCATATAAAACTGTAATATATTATTATTTGCCTTATCCCAGTACTTTTGTAGTACTGGAATGCTCAACTAGTACTAGAGACAGAGACTTATAGGCCATCATATGATGTCTTCAAATGAAAAAGAATTTGTCTGTGAGTTATCAGCAGTGGTGAAACTCTTGCAACAGCATCTTCTCCTGTTCTAAAACAGAAATACAGATATATGAGCTTTTAAAACATTTTATATTTTATTTTTTATGGTATTTTATAGTTATTACAAATAATCAAAGCATATAGCAAAATCAAATCTGTTTAATATATGAGCATTAACAAGCATGGGCATTAACAAATATGCAAAAAATGATTTAGAACTGTCATTTTACTCAAGTAATCGGGTGTATATATTAGATCTTTTTGTGAATATAGTTATCTGATATAAATTTGAGTGTTTTTGTTTCAGACATGCCTCGTGTATAAAGTGTCATGAAAGCTAAGATAAATCTAGATTTAAAACTGTGTTGTTTTTGAAAGTATTATGCACTTAATCATGCATTTTTCTCATCTTAGGCTTCTCATGAGAGGGACTATTCATGCAAACGTAATGGCTCACCTGGGTAAATTGTAAATACATCCTTTAAAATCTTACCTTAAGTGCAAAATAGCAACCATGCATCTCAGCTACTGCATTTTCAATCTTCTAATCTCACTCATGTTTTGTGAAATAAGGCATGGCAACTTAAAAATATAAGGCTGGAATAATAGAAGACAAAACACAGCAGGACAAAACGGAACAGTAATTGTGCATCAGTGTTATTCTGAGCCTGACAATAATGCAGTGAGAACTGTGGAAATGTTCCCAATCATAAGTTTGTTCAGCAGAAGAAATAAGTTTCATGGCATTTAAAGCAAATCATGTTTTTGATCTTGAATTGAATGAGAAGTAAACTAAGAGTTAATTTTTTTGAAGAAATCAATAGTTTTAATCAGATCTTCTGAATGGGAAATGTTTCAGTTTCTTAAAGCAAAATTCTAGATCAAATGTTAGCAAAATGTGACTTTCTACATTTTACCAGTTATTCTGTTCTTGATTTTATTTTAATTTGGCTTTCAATTTTATCATCAAAGCACTGAGCAGCTCTAACAGCTGAGTTCCTATACTCCCATATACAGTCACAAACGCATTCTTTGGAGACCTAGCCTGTTTAATTCCAGTAAGTAAGAGGAAAATTGTATTACATACAGATCAAAATGAGCAGCATTATGGAGCAGTATTTCTTAGAGCACCAATGTTTTCTTTGACCTTTTGGGTGATATGGTGTTACTACTGCTCTGCAAGCTTTGGCCTATTTTCCACATAGTGTCCACTGGGATGCATTTGTTGGAAATAAACATCTTACATAACAGACCGGCTGTGCACTCAGCTTTTTACTTGTGTTTTATTTTGTTTTGTTTTGTTTTTTAAAGGAGATTTTCCCAGCATGAATTCTGTGCATACAATTAACATTTGCCAAATTTCATCTTCAAAATCTGTTAGGGTTTATAAGACGATTAAGAGACGGAGCTGATGTGCTTCATCACCCTTCCCCTGTAATCACACAGCAAAGGGAGCAAGAAGCAGGTTAAAATCACAGTAATTCCCTTGAGAGGAAGACTAAAATTGAAGATTTGAATGTGAGACTTCTCACTATTGGGACTCTTTAAACCACTCTTTCAGGAAAGAGCAAAAATAAGGCACAGACTACACTCACAGACAGAAAGTACCCTGATAGGACAGCTTTTGTTGTCAATAATGATAAAGACAAGAACAGTATTACACAGAAGAATCTTTAACACTTCTTTTTTCTTGTTTCTTATATTTGTTTTGACAGAATATATAGTAGTTAAGTATAAAGGCAAGGAATTGATAGGAAATCTTCCTGAAACAAAGAAGATGAAGATTGTTATTATATGTTTAACCAAACTGAATGAAGAAATTAGTGCATATATATCAAGGAAAAAAAATAGCCAATACATGCGGGATAATTTGGCATTAAAAAGTCAAATATACAGGTTTTCAAAACTGAGTAATTTTGCAGAGAAAATTTTACAAAGCTGTCAGAGCTGTTTACTTTTCCAACTTATGTCACAGGCAATGCTGTCAACTTCTGCTTTCAAAATCACCGAATAGTTAAAAAATAATGCCATTTAAAACCCAGTATTTTTTGTATTCTTGTGTTTTGTCTCCTACTTTTCTAGACCTATATTTTTAATTTCTGATCAGGACCTCATAGACAAATAAAATCCCTGTCTAGGGCTTTTGGGTCCTATACGTACTTGTCAATGTTGTTTTAGACTCCTGCCTAACCTACTTCTAACCCACTGTGGAGTACCAGGTCACTTTAAGTCATCATCACCACTTTCAGTGTTCCCAAACAACCATTCTTGGCTCTCCAAGGATTTTGGTGACAGGCAGAGTACATGAATACATTTGGGCATAGACCTCATATCAGGAAAGATATCTGCTACTGTTATAGACAGAAATTCAGCTGCAGATTGATGCTAAAGGCCTCTGTGGGCTTTAACTAGAGCTCTTCAGTGACCTGTGAGCCATAAATCCACTGCTGAGGATGTTTTGAGTGCTCTCCTCAATACGATGCTTTGATACCTGAACACTTTTTGGTGCAAGGCTTAAATTTCTTTCTGCTCCTCATTAAATTAACATTTCAATCCGGTAAAAAGGAACCACGTACATATTGTCGAGCACATCTGCGCATTCCAACAGCCAAGGTCTGTGATAGGGTCTAGAAATTTTATAAAGTATCATACTTTGAAAGGTTTCCATATTAACTGTTAGTGGCTAAGTTACACAAACTGTTACATGAAGACTGAGAGTTGGATCTCAGACACTGAGGTAAGGACTGTTCCAGACAGTAAGCTTGTGGTTGTGTTTTTTTTTTTTTTTTTTTTTTGCACTGAAGCCAAAGGAATTATTCTCCTATTAAAAGAGAGTTTTGGTGATGTCTGTGTAACACCCCCTGCTGCCTCATCCTTTTTTCCAGGATGTGAAGTTTGGAGAGACATGGAATTCTCACAAGACATCTTCAAAATAAATGCAAGCAATACTTTTGACTCCTTTTCTATCCTGTTATTGGTAGCTGTCCTGTTTTTATGCCTTGTATTCATACTCATCACATGAAGACTTTAATCGGTATATATAAAACAGATGCCATCTCACTTTTGAGTCACTGGGAATGTACAAAGGTAGTAAAACTGACCTTACCAGACTGTAACAAAAAAACAAAACAAAACTTATTCTGTGGCCCCTTTTGGTTTATTGTGTAAGTATTCAACAAAGAAACCCCTCAAACACTTACAAACCCCATTCTTTGTGTTCAATAGAGCTTAGTTTTACTTTAGTCAATTCAAATAGAACCAATCATTCTATGAGTAGATTTTTACTACACCATAGGGAAAAATTCATTACTTCTTCAAGTTGATAAGTAGAATAGGTTAGATTTTTGCAATGTAAAAGCATATAATTCACTCCACTGACAAGAAAATATATCCAAAGTAACCAATTGCTTACCAGTGTAGATGTTCACATGGTAAGCAGTAATCAAATTAGCTGAATCCCATGCTTAAGTCATAGAAAATAGTCTTTGATTTGATCTGGAATACCTAGCTTTTTTCTTCCCAGATATTTTTTCTCTATCTTTTTTCTTTTTTTTTCTTTCTGACAGAGTAACAGTCCAAACACACACATTTACTGAGCACATATATACTTTCCTTATTCATTCCACCAAAGTTGAAAGAAAGATTTCTGACTGAAAAGCTACACAGAATGATAATTGTAAATAGTATTCACCACTGGTGACTTGAGCCTGAGTTTAAGCGTTAGAAATACAGAAACCAAATTTTACTGAGTGAAGAAGTGATATCTCTTATTATAATATATATGATTAGTGTGTGATTAGTTTGAAAGGAAAAGATCTTGTAATGCCAGGGTATTTTCTCTAGCTCATTGTCAGGCTAATTCTTTAAGCTGTTATTTGAAGTTTCCCACAGATATCACTAAAAGCTCTTTTCAGCTCAAATAGCAGCACAAGCCTGAACAAGCAGCACTTAAATGTTGATACCCACAATCCATCCACTGCTATTTTGAAATGACTTGCTTCTTTCATTATCTGTAAAGCAAAATTCTTCTATAGTAAACAGACAGTGTTTTATTGCACAGAAATTCAGTTTGTTGAATATAGGCGGGCTGGACAAAGATGATTATGCAAACAAAAAACAAGTACTGTTTTTTAGGTCAAATTCCAGCTGTCACCTGAGACTTGGAAGAAGGATGTCTTTCCACCAGACCTTGGTGACAGCATTGCATGGCAGTAGGGCTGTCATGTCTTCACCTAACCTGACAGCTATACAGGCTGGGCCAGATGGACATAGCCACTTGCAGATCCTCCTTCATTTCCTCCAGGCTAATGTGCTTCTCTTTACCTTGTTGTTCCTCATTCTTGTACTTCTCCTACATTGCTGACAGGCAAGGCTGGTAAGGGACATTCTTAGAACTGATCACCCACAGCTTCCAGTCAAGCAGAAAAAGTCAGTACTATCATGATGGGAACTGGAAAGCAAATAATCTGATTAATTCATCGTAAGTCATTTCAAGTTTATGACCCCATTCCTCCATATTCATCATTTTTCATTCACCTGAATGAAACTGGCACTGAGAAGATCCAACTTTCCTATAAACTGATTCTACAAACCCTTGGCAAGTCAGGCTAGCTCTAATAAAGACAAAACAAAAGTGATACAGAAATAAAATGATAACCTTGAGAATAAGCATCATAGCTGCAACTTAATCCTGGAATCCCTGGGTTATACAAGAAATGTGGTTCATTCTTCTGGGAACCAATAGGTGATTCTTGTGGGATTAAGAGAGCTTTTCCTTTGGAGCAATGGATGGGCAGAAACATAAACCTGATGATTTCAGCAGTTCTAGGAATGACAGTAAAACAGCCTAAACTAACCACAGAGATGGTAAAGAGAAGGGAGAAGAGAAACCATGAAAAAGCTGACGAGGCATTTGAGAGGACCAACACTTGAAAGCAGAGTTAGCAGTGTCAGTTTCTTAGTCAAATGGAGTTACTTAACATCTTACCAAGGAAACTTACTTTTTGACAAGCAATTTGCTGGTGTATAATCATGCTGTTCATTCTGATGGCAGTTTCTGGTTTTGCATTACACATTCCTTACTCTTCTGATGGCTGAAGAAAAACTCCACTGAAAGCCACAAAGCAGGTGCTGATCCCCTGCTCAAATCCCTTCCCTATGCTTCAGTAACTGCAGTGTTTCTTGCTAATCTGAAGCACTGAATCCCTGAGGACTTAAATGTTGAAAGTATCAGATAAAGCAGATCAAAGCTGTGTACTGAAAAATGCCGAGAAAGGTTATCTGAAAAAATTTGCTTTTATAAGTACAGCAAGGCCTTGGCCATGCTGAAAGACCTTGGCTTCTTAAATTCCTGTTTTGTACTTTCTTCCATTTTACCATCACTGAAAACAGCCTCTCAGCTTCCATCTGGCAGATTTAACTTAAACACAGTTTAAAATGCAGCCTAACATCCGATTTTATAAAGAAAAAATGTTGAGTTTCTCAGAAGAAAGAAATGAAATTAAATTAAATATATTTCACTTGCTTCTGGTACTATTAATTATTATTCTTCATTATGGTTATTATTACTGAGTGGCTTGGGGTAGAGGAGTGAATGTGAAAGGATTCATATTCTACTTCTTAGTCACTATTGCCTCTGTTCATCATGTATGAAACCATTAAAGTCCTCACTCTGCACACTTCATAATCAGTTCCAAAGCAAGGAGGAGTTGGATTCTCCTAAGCCCCTGTCATTTTGTTTAGGAAATCCAAACAGGTGATTACAGTGCACCTTCTTTCAAATACGTTACCTGTTTGTATTGCAACACCATCAAGACAAAATCCACTCTGCCAGAGCTGGTAGAAGGCACACAATAAGAGACAGTCCTCCTCTCTGGAGGCCTAGCCATCTATGTAATTACATTCATTCTGTATTGTGCAAGGCAGTAGAGAATTCCCCTGAGGCTAAACACAGAATAGTCTAAAATACAATTATTGTGAATTGTTAAATAAAACAGAACTGGATGAATGTGAAGTGTCACCATGATTCAGGTACAATTTGTAAGGCTTCTTTTTAATTTGTCTCTTCTTGTACAATGCCAACATTTGCCAAGCCATTAAAATACCCCTGATGCAACCTATTAGTGCCGCTGAATGAGATGTGTATTTTCTCTTCAGCATTATTCCTTTCACAAATATGGGTTCGTTGCCAGCTATGTGAACAAGATAGGCATTAAGTACTATTTCCTAATTTCTAACTTGAAATGATCAGATCCCTGTCAGTCGATGTGATACACCTGTGTCACAAAGGTGCTAGAAAGGACTTTGAAACAGGTAAACATGCAAGATGTGTAAATCTAAAACTGATGGTATCTATCAGCTCTCCAGTAAGGCACATTTTCCATGTAATGGACTCATTTATTGACCTTTCGTGTTGTGTGTTCTATACTCCAGCCAACTAATGCCAGCCAAAATTTTCAATTAGAAATGCAGACCAGCTGAAGAAAGGGCTGTTTCTTTTCACTTGCATTTCTTCCTCATTTATTTTTGTATTTATTCAAGGACTCTGGAGAAGTGCAAAGACTGCATTATGCCCTGTTAATTTACAGCCCTCATTTTTATTGGGTTACTATGAATTCCAGTTTTTAAATCAGCGTTGCTATGTCACAAAAAGACATGTGTGTACATCTTGTATGCAGGGCTGATTTTATATGAAAGTAAGTGCTAGCAAGAGGTGCTAAAATGCTAATAGCATATTTGTAAGTTTCATAGCAGTGGAGCTGACAGGCAAACAGATTCTGGCATGCCATTTCAGACTATTTTGTCATAAAATTAGCTTTGAGAAAGTGCTGTTTACTGCTTTCATTTTTGTTTTGTTTTTCTTCTTCTTTTTTTTTTTTTTTTCTCCTGAACTCTTCTAAATAGCAATTCATTACATTGAAGTTTTGAGTTCTAATGAATACAAATAACTTTTTCCTAGTTTTTTTATTTACAAACTTTTCTCAAGTGTGAAGGGTTTGCAGTGGGTGAAAAATCCACAGTAGAGAATATTTGATGGATGAACTTGCTAATTATTAGTACCTATTTTCTGTTTTGAACTGCCTGGATTCAATTTCCAAAAGCAATCCTTTTTGCCTTCCTTTTCTGAAAGTCCTATTACCTACTTCTTGAGCAATGTGTGATTACCACCCTCTATGCAACTACTCACTTTTGGTCCAGCAATTAATTCATTTTTCATCCATTATAACGAAGTCCAACCCAGAGTCACCTTTTAGAAGTTAAAATACTTTTTGAATAAAGACAGGCATTTCACACACATATTAGCCTGGAGACTGGATGAACACAAGAGGTGGCAAAAAGCCAGTCACCTCAGCTGTGTTAGATAGATCTCTGGGGTTGCTGGGCTTATGAATCCACATGTTTATTCTCCATTAAGATTTCTGAAGGGAAGTAGGGAATTATTTGGAACAGTTGTAAGTGAAGATATGGCAGCCGACGTAATTATGTTCTGTTACAGAGGGAGGAGCAGAGCCCAGTGTGATGTTTCTGCACCACTCTTTTAGCTAACATTGGCTTAAAGAGGGCTCTGATTTTTCCCTTGGTTACCTGCTTCTCTTTCTGTTTTTTTTTTTTTGTTTGTTTGTTTTTGTTTTTTTTTTTTTGGTTTTTTTTTTGTTTTTGTTTTGTTTTGTTTTTTTTGTTTTTCTCTTTTTCACAAGACCATGCTACTTCTCTCAAAAGAAGAAGATAGGTCCCTCGGCCCATCTGATTTGCACCAGCTATATGTTTGACTTTAATCAGGTCTGGGCAAAAGATTGGTTGGTTTATTTGTCCTTTATCATTTGACACTGGTCAAACACAAAACTGAAGATGAAATAGCTGAATTATAACCCTGATTCTAGTAAACCATCAATTACCACATTAGCACAGTTGCCTGAAGCAATAGTATAGTGTCAGCCCGGTTTTGGCAGCAAAGCTTGTTTATGAAGTTTCATTCATCTCCCATCTATTACACTACTAATTTCTCTGCTTCATCCTCTCAAGTGACATGGAACCATACTGTATGTCAGAGAGATGGTTAAAAGAAAAACCCTAAAATTAGACTTCATTTCAGTGACCCCATGGTCCGTAGGTACTTCTGAGTCAGAGGCAAACAAACCATGAAGTGGTGATGGGACCACAGAGATTAGATGAAGAAAGCAAATGTGGCAAATACTTATACACTGGCTTCTCCTTCCTTAGCAGTGGGACATGGACTGACCTTTGCAGGAGGGCTGAACTGTGTCTAATGAAAGAAAACTGCATGAATGCATGAAAAATAAACAGCAGAGCCAGGATATTACCAATGAGAAAATGGAGTAAGAGAAAATAATTTTTTGACAGCTTCACAGAAAAAAATATTGCATAGAAACAAGGTCTAGCCTCTTCAGGGCATATTATCAATATTTCATGAGAGTGTGATGAAAGGAAACATTTAGCAACATGGTGCTAATTTTCCATCTGACACATATATCTGTGGCAGGCAACAGAAGTAGTAGTCTGAACTATGAATCTCAGTTTTTTAAGGAATTCAGAAGTTACCCATGTGAAACACATAAAACTGAGGCAGCAAGTGTAGTGCTTAAAGTAACTGTGTGGGGGCTTCATTAAATACAAATTCTTCACTAATGGCTTTTTAAAATATATTTATTGCAGCCACTTTCTGACAATGCAAGTATAAAATGAGCTGAGAAATAATATAAATATCTCTAAGTTTAACAAAGGAAATGTATTTGCAACTTGAGCACTTACCTCCAGGAGGAAAAGAGTGAGCAACATGTTTTCACATTTAACAAAGAGCTGGAGAGAGGTGATTAAAAGATGAGGAAAATTGCACTCCATCAGAAAACAGAATTTCATTGTAATGGAAATATTTTGAGACTACATTAGTTCTGATGGAATCCTCCAGGGAATTTTTTTTTTTTTTTTTTTTTTTTTTTTTTTTTTCAAAGAGCTGCTATAATAACACAAAAAAATACTATATTTTTAGATCTAGCTCCTTTCATTTAGACTTTTCCGTCATATAAATATGTTGCCCTCTATACAGTATACTACAGTATACCATCTGCTACATAAATAAAAGCTGCTTCTTCCTAGAAAATAAATACTTAAATAATCTTTAAGCAGTATTTATTTTTTTTCAACTTTGTAGTTTTAAAGAGAAGGAAGGCATATACAACAATATTAACATTCCCCACAGAATTGTAGTTTGCGACTCCTGCCATCCTTGATTCCACACTCAGATTTTTCTTTAGTACTTTGAATGACATGATGAAGCCTGTTTTTTATTTTTGGTTTGTTTTGTTTTTTGTTTGTTTTGTTTCTTGTTTCTTTGTTTTTTTCCTTCAATAAATGTAAATATTCTTCTTTGAAGAACCTACTTAACCATACTTAAGGACTCTTCCATTATCGATAAATGCTGAGGGGAGGGAGGGAGACAGGAGAATGATGACTCAGCCAACAGAGATCTTTATTTGCTTGGCGACATAATCAAACAAACATATTGCTCATAGTGGTGGATGGATTACCAGCCTTTCAGACTGGATGTATTACAACTAAAGATATGCTTTGCTATGAAAAAATATTCACCACACTATCATCATAATGCAAGCTCAAAAACCACCCAGGAGCTGTTCAGTTTTTATTCCACTGCAAACTGTCCTCTCTGCTAAGAGCGTAAGGGAGGTTAGTGCAGTGAATCTCCATTGGGAAAAACGAGCCACCAAAACAGAAAGCAGTAGCTTGCTTCATACGCAAGCACTGCTCCACAAGTAGTTCCTTCATTTTATTACACTGATCCATTACATTAGAAGTGCATACTGTTGGTATGGTACTTGAGTATGAACCTTCCCACAAATTTTCCATTATATTTTGTTGCCATGTGGTAGACAGCAGGAGAGGGGCAGTGTAACAGAATGGCATCTGACATGGAAGTGTATACAAAGTTAACATATGGAATTAAATTCTTCCATGCAGAAAAAATGGCAGCCATTGATATTCACTGATGCTTGCTGAACATTTAGGGAGACCAAGTAGTGGACGTGAGCACAATGAGGTGGTGGGTGATGCATTTCAGTAGTGGTGGCAGTGATGTGAAAGACAAACCACATTCTGGATGACTATCCACAACTATCACTCCATAAAATGAAAATCTGCTCAATCAGCTCATCCATGTGAACCAGCTAATGCTGAAAAATAGTATTGTGTAGATGAGGATTTGCTCTATCAGTGTTACTGTCTTATTTGTATCTGTTGTAGTTTCCATGGAAATAAATAAGAGGCATTACTTTCAGGGAGACCTACATAGATTATTAAAATCACACAGGAATTAGACTGCAGGGATTTGTGCTTTCTGCCAGCCAAGTGCAGTCAGGGTGGTTGCTTGAAGCCCTGAACTGTGAGCTTTTCCTGGAGAGTGTGCTGCCAAAGAGGAGTGGCACTCTTATCTGTAGCTTGGTATTTTTTCCTTCTGCATATTTTTTTAATATTTTCTGCTTAATTTACATTTCTTAACATCTATTTTACAAATATTCTGTATCTGCAGTGATGAGTGAAAATGCCTTATATGTTCCTGAGGCTAGATTGTGGAATACCATCTAGTAAAAATGATAATGAAGAACAAATATTTCCTTTCTTCCTGAGGGCAAATTTAATCATGGTAGTGTAGCACCTCTAAGTGCATTAACACCTGCAAAGAGAAGTCAGTGTTATCAAATATTACCTCCTAATATGTCATGCAGAGGTGTTCTTGTTGTGGGGAAATTACACCTACATTTACCACAGTTGATGAACTGTATAGTGTTTAGAACTGAATCAAGTATGTGTGTATGTACATATGTGTGTGTGTGTATGAATAAAGTATGTGTGTAAATTCATATTATGTCTATATACATAAAATCATGCTTAGAGTATATTGTTTTGGTCTTATAAATATTTTACTTGCTACTTCACTGGGATCAAAACAAATAAAGTATTTAAACTGTTATCACCGAGCCTCTGAGCTTTCATCCTCTGGCAGTGATATCCAGTTTTTGGAGATGTCCATTTTTGTAATCTGAAGACTTGAGAAGTCTTTGTTAGTTCCGAAGTACACTGAAAGTGTTTTCTACACAGTTGGAAAAATTCTAGGCAAAAATCTGGCATTAGTGGACCCTTTTGACCCTGCAAGTGAGTGCCTGGAACAGTCTAGCTGCCAAAGAATACCCAGTTTCCATTTCTTCATCTCAGCTGCTCCAACTGGCCATGTGCATGTGCTTAACCAATCCCATTGGGAAGTGAAATGTAATTGGCTAAACTCCAGCAAAGGTGGTTTAAGCTGATGTATGTTCCTTTGTAGTTATGACAGTTATAGCATATCCAAAATTACTTATGTCTATTTATTAATCTGCCAGAATTTTACTCTGTTTCTCTGTATGCTGATATGTTGGTATTTTTATTAACACAGCTTTACTGGAATGGACATAGGTTCAGATTTGTAAGTATGCTTACACTAGTAGTTTATTCCCCTCCCAGTATGGGAATAACTTATAGTGATAAGTATGTAAACACACACAAAATCATGTTCACACAACTCAATAATACTGAAACCCTGCCCCAACTGGGAAGTTATAGCATTATAGGCAAAGCACTGTAATTTTTGCTTTCTCTGGTTTGGTGAGGACAATGAGGAAATGTGACAGCAAACTACACTGCTGCCTATGAAGCTAAATTGAGACCAGTATGCTCATTATTCTATTCTAGTGAATGACTGAAGACAAGTGGATTCAGTCTATGGCTTTGGCAGATATATTGCTTCATGTATGCTCTCCATATGAGAGGAAATGTGACCATTTTCCAAGTCTTTGCTGCATCCAGCCCACAAATAGCAAACCATCATAATAATATTTCCACAAGAGGGTCCAAACATGTATAAGCTGAAAAAATATTTTTGTGAATGTGGTAAGTTATTCATGCATTGATTGTGACTATTGATGGTTTACACATGGTTAGCACTGTGAATGTGGGAGAGGACTGCAAAACATGCTGTCTCAAAGCACAGACCATCTTGATTACACCACATCAGCAGTTCTGTGCTTGGATGGTTGCATGGAAAGTCCTGAGAAAAAAACCCTAAATTTCATTTCTATTTTACTGCTGAAATGATGCATACTATTGGAAAGAGAATGAAGGGAGAGGAAGCATTCCTAGTGCATGAAATTACTGATTATTGATCAGTAATTTAAAACAAAAAACTAACAAGCTTTCATTTTCCTTAATATCAAAATGTACTTAAAATAGAGTGGAGCAAGAAAAAATACAGGGGAAATAATAACGTAATAAATAACCTTTAATTATAAGTAATTATTAATAATAAATAAGTAATTTTTAAAGTTACTTTCCTCTAAATAGTATGTTTTCATCTTATTCATATCTGTTTACAAACATGACTTAATCTGACAGCAGCACCTTTTCCATAATGCAGGTCCTGATTGTGCAAAAACTTATGTATGTATTTAACTGTAGGTACACCGACTCTTATTCCTAGCTAATCCGAGGTCTTTTACATCACTGTAATGAATTTAAATATACTTTTTGACTACTTTCAAAACACTCTACTAAACCATTTTAGAAAATCCACAAAATAAATAAGTCATAGACCCTGTGAGTAGGTACATTGACTTCAATTATGCCATTTACAATGGGTCACAATAGGATTGTGCATGTGTTTGTGTGCATGAGCACATGAGTATTTAAATGTAAACACCTCTTTCTAAAACCAGGTTATTCATATTTGTCTGACTTCTAAATATAAATGGCTGAACCTAAGAGAGGTCTCTTTCTTGGTAATTATATCTTCCAACTCTTCATCTTAAGCATTGTATAATGAGTTATTGCTTCCCTTCTTTAATTATTAGGGATTGTTATTGTCTCCTGGTTGAATGATGAGAAGATTAGTTTTTATTCTCAATTCTATTACGTATGGTCATTACATTTAATAATGAAAAGTCCTGGTAGTCTGCCACTGAGTATGGATTATCTCTTCCCATGCCTAGATAGCTACAAATGTTGAAGGTAATAAAGCTTCCCATCTGCGACCCTCTGCAAAACACTGAATACACCTTTTCATCTGCATTTCCAGTACAGTTAATCACATTGTGGGAGAGATTACACTAAATATATTATCAAGACTAAGCTATTAACCAAATGTCACACTGATGTGTATGTGAACAAAGGGTGGAATCCAAAGATGCATGTGCTTAAGAGACTTTGAGCTTTCTAGTCAATAGTTATTCTCCCATCCATCAGTATGGGCAAATGCAGTCCTTCCAAACAAAACTCAGATCTGACAGCTAAATATTTGTATGCAATCAGAACTGTAATTATTATAATTTGAATGGTAACTAATTTATCTGTTAACTCTCTCTTGGGATTGTGCTCCATCTGGCCATGTTTTGTGTGTCTTGACAATATTTTATCTGGGGTCTGATGATGAAAACAAGGTGAGTTTATACACTTTGAAATAATGCTATTTAATGACAGAGATGTTCTTCAGAATTTCTGGGTCAGACTGCCAACTACTTAATTGTGAATCTATTAATTACGTCATCTGAATCTGTATCCTTGTTTTCCTTTGTGGATACTGCTTGAAAATCTATGTTAAGAAATTCTCCCATGAATGCTAGAACACATAGCTTTAAGTGTTATTGGTCAGACTTAGATTATTACATTAAGTGTTACCTCAGAAATTTAGATAAATTGAAGCATATGTATATTAGTTTAGATAAATATTATTCATCACAAAGATAACAGACTTTTGGGAGTAAAAATCTAAACTACTCATGCATGACTGACTTAAATTAACTGCAACACTTAGGAGAAGCTCTGGAGTTATTGTGGACAGTTCAATAGAAACATCTGCTCAGGGCCAGCACTGGCAAAATCAGTGTGCAAACAATCAATCAGGTCATTTCCCAACATTCTGGAACTGTGGAGCCAAAATGGGATTCAGGTCACCAACCTTAGCAATTTAGAAGTTAGACATCTAGTGTAAATTAGTTAGTGATGCTCTTCTTGCACTCAGCAGAGGGAGACTAACCTCTGGAGGATGATCCATCTAGCTAAAGTATGTCTGAAGTGAATGGAATTAAGTGCCCTTTCAAGGTGTCATCTTTGCCATGGCTGTAGAAAGGCAAAACAATTGCTTTACACAAGGGGCATAGCTTTTAAATGGATACAGCCTGAAGGATGTTACTGTCTCTATGCCTCACTCTTAGAACTTTGATATTACATTTCTTTTGCTAAAAAAATAAAATAAATGGTGACTTGATTACTTGGATGATAAGGACCTCAGTGGGTACAAACACAGAGAGTGTTGTCTCCAAACAACTGTTACAGGCACTGAACTTCTCAGATTTTCAGTGCTGGGAATAGTAGCTCTTTTAAAAAAAAAATAAATAAAATAAAATAAAAAAAAAAATTGCACAGGGAGTCAGGACTTTGTCATTATCTATCCCAGCAACTTGGACTCTGCCACTTGTGAGGCTCATTGCCACAGTAAGGCAACACCCTCTTCCTACATCAGATGGCATTCCTGTTTCCTCCAACTTTTCATAATTTAATTACAAGAAGACCTGAGGACTCAGTTCTATTTCAGCTGTTGAATTAATGAAGATTCTTGTGCTCCTAGCTCTCAATCTGATGTGAAGAATTGACTTAAAAGTCATCCACAGGTATGCTACACAAAGTAATAATTAGGGGAGAGCCAATGCTGTTATTGGTGTAACATCATTTTGGCAGAGAAACTTCCTGATACAAAGTATACTAATATATTCATGTATTAACTTCATTAGGTAAAAAACTTCATTCAGAATCACTACGAGTTCCTTTCCCTGATGGCAATTTTATTTTTCCCAGTGGCATCCTAATAGTGAACAGTTTTGTATTCACTTGTTTTCATTTGAAATACATACTGTTTAGAATAAGCTTTACAGGAAGCTTTATGCAACTTTCAATTAAGTGCTTGGAAACAACTGATAAAAAGTGAACTTTTTGGGTACTTTCTTGACCATTTTCAATACAAAATTGACATGAAAAAGTATATACGTAAATATATTTAATCTTAGCTACCATTGTTAATAAATATGAATTAAAGCTTCTTATTTTTAAGATAAATTTTAGGTGGTATGCTTTGTATGCTTCTAAACCTGGTACAAACAAATTCAGTTCCCTTTGAGTATTAATACAGTTAAAGTTTCCATACTGAAGGATAAGGCTATTTGCTCTAGTTAAGATATACAAATTATTACACAGTACAGAGACCAGCATTGTTCTTCCAACTGTTAATGGCTGGTTTGTCTTCAAAAGGTTTTGCCTGCAACCTATTAGGATTAATAAATAGAAAACTCAGAAAATTCTGTCCACGTATTTTCAATTATTTGAACAATGAATGTACATAAGAAGGTGAATTTCAAGTTTTTCACCTTCCATTGTCCTCTATGAAGGAAGAGTACATCTGCTATTTGCATGTATTTCATTTATTTGCACAAAGCCTTTTAAGTATCTGCGTGTTTGGTTTAGAGTTACAGAGTAACAGAAAAAAAAGCTCAATGAGGAGAAAGAAATTCTGCGCAGGACTGGGGTCCATTTACAACAAATACCTTATAGCCAGGCTTGAATCCTATACAGGGAGTGGAAATTTTTAAGGAGCTGCTTATAGTTTCACTCCCATGATAATGGATACATGCTATGCACTTTTCTCAGATAGGCTTGATAAAGAGATGTAAATATCTGAGAAGTATTTTTGATGACTTCTAATACAGATTGGAAAGGGATACGGAACAGTAGCACCACAGAGTTTCAGAGAGAAAAGAAAAGTAAATAAATAAATAAATAAATAAATATAAATAGCTAAGTAGCTTATTTTGTTTTCTCTGCTGTGGGATTTGCTTGCTAATTTCAAGCAACTTAATTGTCTCTGAAGTAGCTCCAAAATAGTCTCATAGCAAAACTAAAATAGAATTAAGTTTGAATTAGAATTACGTCTTACAAGGCAATATGTACTTAAATAATCTAGAAATAAAGACCTTGGAAATAGCTCTGTTGTCAGATTTCTTTTTTAGCATGGTATAAGAAATGTGCTTACTTTCATACTGTGCAGAAGACCCTGGAAACTCAGATTCACCACCTGTTCACTGTTAGTTATCCTTTTTAGGGCTAGCATGAGTGAATGCAAACTTATAGACTGAATGCTTATGTAAATCCTAGATTTGTTTTCTTCATATTTAGATTCTGATTCAAGACTGCCTTTCTAATTAAGCAATACCTGAAAAAAAATATTTTTTCTTTAAGCACAATAGCAAACCAGTTTTGGAAAATCCATGTGTGCTTGATGGCTAACACAAATGTGTTTTCACTCATATATAAGCTATATATATATATCAGCTATAATTCTGAAAGAGCTTTGTGAGAGATGCACTCTGCTATGGATGGCATAAGACAGACATAACTTTTTCATGCCCGTTATATATCCATTGTTTGACTGTATATAGCCCTGACTCCAGAACAAAAGGTTGTTTTTACAACAGTTCTTGTTCATCACACTGGTTCTACAGTCAGATATGATTAAACCTTTCAATCTTCTAAAAATGATTCATACATTTTCTTAAATACTAAGAAATAATATAGACATATTTTAACAGAGTACATGGTAGCCTTGAAATCTTTGTGTTATTCAACAGAAATTTAGTTTCATCCAAGGACTCATTTCCAGTATGAAATATTCATTGGCCATCATACGTATGGATGTTCTCACTCATAAACTATGTCGGTTAGTTGGGAGGCAAGTATAACATCACATGGCAGGAGATGACAAATTGGGCATGATGAATACCAAAGCAAGCTGTCAGTGATATAGCCAAAGAGTAGTTCACAAGCATACCGTAAGTTAAGATTTGGCAACAAATGAACTGCTTGGCAAATGTTATTTCTTACACTTTCACAAATGTGAATCAAGTTGCTGAAGATCCGCAGACAAGTAGGTCAGTATCTGTAATGAATAATCGAGTTGCCCTACTAACCAGTGGTCTGGTTAATGTATCAATTGAAAGAAATGGAAATGTTTTGTTTCTGCTGACATATGGTATGTGTAAATTTAAAAAACAGGAGAGCACAGTTGTGAATTAGCTAGACTCCAAGAGTACAAGTATAGTATCCTGGGAGAAGTTTAAGGTGCATTTTCAGAACATATCTATTAAATTTGTTTTCAGCTGAGTCTCATCCCTTTCATAGACTCCACATGGGTGAGGAAAGAGTCAGGTTGTGTTGTGCAGCTGTTGATGTCTCTAATCCATACTCCACTGCAAGCTTTTAAACAATTAGCTTAATTTTTGTAATTAGTTTTGATCTGTGGTTTGGGGGCTGCAGTATATTAGGAGTTGTTTCAACAGGCACCCACAAAAGGGGTAAGCAGTCTTATAGTTGGAACATATGACTGAATTAATTTTCTCTCAGAACACCTGGAATCAATAGTATCAACCAGAAACATGTTCCATCTTGTATTTTTTCCATTATCTCTAAATTGTACGTTATGAACCTTGGGTGGTAGAAGTTGAATATTGTGAAGGGAAAGAGATTTTTCAGGTTGACATGACACTGTACAGTACAATGGTACACAATCTTTCACAGAGCTGGAAAGGTTTCTACATTCATTCATTTGTTTAATTTATTGAATGTACATGCCTTGTAGTGACATTGAATTAAACTCTAGCCCCTGATGAATAATATGCCAACAAATGTTTTTAATCAGTGAAATAAATTGCACAAAAACTTGTGTGCTAGAAACAAAGAAAAACCAGGCTGGATTCTTCAGTCACACAGAAACAGAGATCAGGGCAACTGATGAGTTATTGGATTCATACACCAGCACACTGATAATTCATTCAATACAGTATTATTCTGCGCACTAACCACAATGCCTTTTATGTAAACTGTGGCCAAATCAGTTGGTATTATCCCCTCGTTTATGGCATTAGCCCCAAATGTATGCATAATGTGCATCTGTATGCATAAAAGAACAGTAGTAATCATGGTTTTCAAGAACGCTGGGTGAGCCCAGGAGAAGTTTTCAAATGGTTAGATTATTCCATGCATATTCATTCTAGGATGGAATCCATTAAAATATTTGTAAAATGCCAAAATATCATACTTAATTTACCATATTTTACCAGCATGAGAATAAAGCTGGAAAAAAAAAACACAAAAAACCAACCCAGTGAAATTGGAGCAAGCAGAATTTCTTTCCAATTTTTTAATTAATTCCATAATTTTAGATTTGTAATGTGAGAAGTTTCCAGCCTTTTAAAATGTAAAGGCTTTCCTTGGTGGTATGTTTTCTGGATGTGACATCAGCATAACACGAAGACATGAAGAGGGGAAACTAAACAAGAAGCCTTATGTGAAATCAATTAACAGCAAGATCAGAAAATGTTCAACATCCTTTTAAGTTGAATTCCCAAATCTATATTGGAGTAATTAGTCCTATACAAATAAAACAGTGGACAGCATACTTTGTCTCATACAGCATTCATTACTCATTAAGTTAGCTGGATTCATTAGTTATAGAAATGAGTAACTGATGCTATATAGAAGCAAGGGATTTATAGTGGCTTGGAAGGTAATTGATTAGTATACAGATTTTAAAAGTGTCAGTGTTTACATTGAGTACCCCTAATTTTTAGACAACTGAAATAGCATTACTTGTATGAAATGAAAGCTATTTGTTTTCAAAAGCTACAGGGAGACTTTTGAGTCCATCATGATGGATATATCAATCCTGCTTTTAATTAGGTTTTGAGTATGGAGACTTATTTACAAATAAAAATCACTGTAAGTCTTTATTAAGGTGTATTTTCCAATGCTTTAATATGTTTACTTGCAAGCTGACCACTAGCCCTACCAAGTGTAACAAGTTTGTTCCTGAGCTAGCAATCATTTTAACAGTACTCTAGTGAATTTACTACTAAATAGACTGAAGTTGTTACTCTAACATGTCTGAATTACTTCAAAGGCTGTCCTAGTAATGGTTTCATGGGGGAGATGTTCATCCCAAAAGGTTAAAAAAGAAAATTATCTTTGTACTACACAGCCTTAATGTTGCCTGCTTTCTGGAGGGGAGAACCTTGTTAGTGCCCTCCATGATGCGTGCCCAGTATCACCTCTCAGAGATATATCCTTACAACTGGCATCAACATAAGCCACACACCTGGCCCCTTGGAAGGAATCTAGTCTCCTGCAGTATGTAACAGCCCCATTTCACCTTGATATCATCGTATATTTGCCTGCTGGCCTCCATGTCAACTGTGAGCTACCATCTTCCAGTTGTGAGCTTCAGTAATCTGTTCACATGACTTTGTTCCAGGAGCTGGTATGGGGTAGAGAATAGCAGTGTCTCTCTTTCTAGTCCAATCCTTTCAGAAAGCAATATCATTCTTTGGATTTTGGTATGCTAGGTCTATGGGGAAAAGATGAGCAGTTCAGAACAGTTAAGTACCTTCTGCTATTGTAACTGAAATTTCCTACTTTCCACTGACTGTGACACCCCAGATATTGTCACTAGAGTTGAAAAAGCAAGATGTCCAACTGTGCTGACATAATTAATAGAGTTGCTCATGGTTCCTGTGACTACTGCAACTATAAAGGTGAATTTCAGCTTTTCTTCAGTCATGTGAAACTCATCTGCAGTGAACATATGCATATCAACCACATCATAGGAACCTAGATGGTCCCTTGTGTAGTAAGGTACATGCAGGGAAGACCTGAGGAGCACCGACCCGGTTTCAGCTGTACCCACACCACTGATCTGATGAGCTTCACAGTCTGTGTTTGAGAGATTGTGTCCCTGAGAAAGCCAGTGCATCCTTGCTCCCACACACTGAGGAGCATCATTATGAATATTCATGTCAAAGGTTTCACCAGTGATGCATTCAGTGGTGGCCTACTTGTCTTCACTGAAGTTCCTTGTAATAAAAGACACTTTCATAAGATGCCCCAGAAGCTATGTGTTGATAACAGCACAATTCTGAGTTTAAGTTTTCTTCTGTCAAATATTTACGAGCATCTCAAATGTCTTCTGAGCCCCAAGTAGCTCCCCTGTGGTGAGCTGACACAATAGAAAAATGATCTATTAAATAAAATGAAATTGTCTTCTCTTGCTGTTCCCAGAACAAGGATTTTCTGAGGAAACAGACAGAGGACAGAAGAGGAGAGTGGGCAATGTTCTGTAATCTCTCAAGCCCAGAGTGTAGGACAGTCCCTAGATAGACTGCAAGAGCAGTCTAAAACCATTCTCTATGTTGTCTCTGTCTCCCTTAGGAGGTGAATCACTGAACTTGGCTTCTAATATTGTTCCACTTCCTTCAAAGCAGTGAAATTGGTATATTCTGCAGCCTTCATTCTCTCTCAAGTACACAAACTGAAGTTTAGAGCATGATTTTGTCAGAAATAAAGTCATCTTGAATTTCCCGTAGGGTTTCTCCATAGCCTAATAAAGGACGAAAAAACAACAACATCAACAACAACAACAACAAAAACAAACAAACAAACAAACAAAAAAAAAAAACAATTGTAGGATAATACTGAAGGGTAAACTGTGGCAAAATAACACCAGTGACTCACAGATCACAGCAAGAAGTTTTTTGCTTGTTTGTTTTGTTGTTGTCATTGCTTTTGGTCTTATATCCAGGCTCTGAATACTGCAGAACTACAGTGCAAAAGGAAATAAACTGAGTGTTGCAGACTTTGTGGATCACCACTGAAGAACTATGAAAAAATCTTCATGTTAAAACTGTATTTTCCCCAGTAGTGCAGAAATGACATACTGTAGAAATAAACCAACTACTAGGAAACCAGGTCAAAATTATAGATTCCAAAACCAAAGGAAGAGATAATAGGATAATATACTCAAAGAAAACAAGAGATCTTTGTGGATTCTTGACCTACATTCAAGTAAAATGCTATTTTTCAACTGCTCTTAAATCTGTTTTCAGCTTTATTCTAGAAAGTGTATTGCAGTTCATACAATCCTTGACTGCTGCAACACATCTGCTACTTTAATTTCGAAAAGGCTGTGATTGCAGAATTCTAGACACTTGGCAGAAATGTCTGTGTTAAATGGTGAAAACATTCTTAATCTAGAGAACAACCATATTTGTTACAGACTTCGAAGAGCTGCTAAACACTGAGAAATTATTTGCAATTAAGATCAAGTAGCTGTCTTGCCACTTTAATTACAGTACACATTTTGTTTTTCCTTTTGTGATCAATTGCACATTTTTCCTTCTTTTTTTTTTTTTTTTTTTTTTTTTTTTTCTCCTGTCTTCTTTACTGAGACTTTTTCATTGAATCCATTTTCTTTGAATGCCCTGTGTTCATTCTATTCCATATTTCCATTTTTAATGTCTGTTAGTCCATATTCTGGAAATAAAAAGACATCATATTTATCTCTATGTTTCAAAAAAATCTATCTAGAATAATTATTTTTCCATGTTTTTGGTTAAGTTTGAATGAACTATTTTCTCTGATATTAAAATTTCTGACTTTTTTTTTTTTCCCCTTTTATTGACATATTTTGTATGACTCTTCAGACTCGTGCTGAATTTATTACCATTCACAGATGTTCCATATTTAATCTTAATACTCCCATCCCTAGGAAAGGGAAAACTTGCACAAAATCACACAGCAAAATAATTATTCAGGTGTGAATAAAATGCAAGGATTGAAGGTTGCTGCCTTTTATAACTGTCCTGTGGATCTTGTCATAACAAGTAGTTCTTTAAAAGTCCCTGTTTTCAGGTCTTGTTAGTACCCGTCAACACAGATCTGTGACACTCTAAGAGCTCAGTGTGTAATCACCTTGAAAACAGAAGCAAAAGATACAAGTCACTGAACTGCCTTTTTGAACCACTTTTACTATTTTAGGGTGTCTGACATACAGCATTTTGACACTGTGCACATGTTAATTCTGTCTGTAGTTTCTTCTACTGTCAGGACCTTCAGTACTGAGGATCCACTGGTTTTGCCAATTCTTACAGCAGGAAGATTCAGAACACATTATCAGCCTTGTATACTTTCTGTTTGAGCTTTGTGATAGCATTTTGCTGCAGATTTCTGAATATGAAAGGGTCTTTTTTTAATGCTTGATGATTTATGAAGCCACTAAGTCATTCAGCACAAAAGTTTTCAAGCATCATAGTAATAACTAACCTAATTAGTACATTTTGAGAGCAGTGAAAACTGCAACAGAAGCAGACATCAGTCACTATAGCTTGATTTAAAGATTTAAAGATTGATTTTTCAATGCGTGTTCGAAGTCCTTTTATCAATACAATGCATTAGTGCATTTGGACTATGTCAATCTCCAGTCTGCTCTTTGCTGGGTAAATGACAATAGAAAGCATAATAACCAAACTTATTAGTGCTTTTCATCAATCGTAACTAACATGCTACCATTACTGGGTGTTCTTCGACAGTCAAATGATTACAAACAAGCAGGAAGAACTGGAAAATGTCAGTGATACAGTGACATAGTTTATATCAAGTAACTAATTTGCCCTTCCTGGACTTCTTTTCAGTCCTTTTGATTTCCACTTCCTTCACTCCTTTCCAGAAGGGACAAGGATATAGACACACATTACATACATAGACCTTTTCCTTCTTCTTCAAACTGGAAAATGAGTATCCGAGAGATAATAAACAGTTCTCGATACAAATACTTTGGTAATGTTCCCTTGTGCCAATGTGAGGCTAAGTCTAACCAAATCTAAACAGGAACTGAAACATCTAAAATAGAATTCTGCAATATATGAGTCAGCTAATTCAAATATCCTTCTGTGATAAAGTTCAAGATGATGGGATTTCCTCATATGTTAAGACTAAAAAAGTTATCCTGGGGGAAAGCCAGATTCATGGTCTTCTGTAGAACGTAAACTTGTTCATGCTTTGTTTTGCTTAAATGCACCATCACTAAAAACACAGATGAAGGTCTTCCAGTGGTATCCATAGTTTCTACAATGTCCTTGGAGTGTTAAAAAATTATCCCAGATGAGGATCATGTAACCTGTTATCCAGAATCCTGATTCAGGTAGATGTGAAAAAGGCTGTCCAAAATTGGGACAGTACATGAGATTGAAATTTTTCATTAAGTTAAATCTATGGCTTCAGGCAGACACAAGATGAATTAAACAGTCTGATAAAGATCTTTAAATCAAACTGAAATAAATAAGAAACAGACTTCATAACACAAAACTTTTAATATTAGTTTTAATCACAGATGATTTTTCCTACCAAACTATGATTTTCTTGTTATGAGAAAATAATAACTTTACAAAATTATGAAGAGATATTTTTATATGCCATGAGGTAGGCTTTAAAATAGAAAATAGTTTTATAAATTATTTGTAAGACTATGAATTATAAAAGCATGTAGTTCCTTTCCATTAAAAATAAATAAATAGATAATAAAATAATAAAACACAATAAAGCAAAACCCACAGGCTTAATGAATGAAGACCTAGATTATAAATCTTACTTAAGATAGCCCAGGAATACTCAAAATACATTATTTACTGACTGGCTGAGTCAAAGGATTATTGTCAAGAGACTGTTTCCCCTTTTAGTGGAGTTCAATAAGTAGTGAAAATAATATTTAGAACAACCTTTTGTACATCATCTCAAGAAGATGACTTCTGCTTGGTAACTGTTTAACTAAGCTTAACTGCTCCCTTCATTTGGGAGCAGGGTTGCAAGAAGGTAACAGTAGCTTCTCTTTGAAGTAGGGCCATCAGACCTCACCCGGGACCTCTGTGGTACTCAAGAGACCCTGAGAAAGCTTTGAGCTAGCTTAAACTTTAACCTTCAGTAGAAAGACTTGAAATGGGAGCAGTCTGGGGGGTCCTGGATGAGTTTCTTTATTAGTTAATCCACAAAGATCAAGCAGGTGGTGCTGCATGTGACGACCACTTTTGGTCTGTTTATACCTACTTGTGACTTTGTGGGGCATGGTAAGACTTAGTGTTGGATGACCTTTAGTTTATCTAAGTGTAGGATGACTGAGTTCTGGCTCCAGGTGAGGACCCCTCTAGCTGTCACATGACTATGAAGTTGCTGTTTGTTTGTTGGAACTGGAATTGCAAACTGTTCAGGGAAAACTGCAACAGTTTCTATGGCTGAGTGTAATTCAGGAGCTGAAGGATATAAGGAAAAGGGGGGGGGGGGGGGGGGGGAGCGGGGTATGTAGAGGTATGTGCAGAGAGAGAAAATAATGCAGCCTTTGTTCACAAAACAGGTAGCTGAAGGAATGTCGGAGGTGAAATTCTGTAGAAACTTGCTTCAGGCTGACAAGGTAATGTCATTGCTGCCTCTACTGAGAAAATATGTGAGTTTTAGCTACATTGTTTTTATCTCATTCAATTTTGGAATCTCAAACAACTTCCCAAGTTTTATTTCATTCCTATTACCTATTGATATTGTATAAAATGTGAAGAGAATTCTTCAAACATTTTGAAAGGAAAAAACTGCAATAAATATCTGACTTAAAAGCTTGTGTCCTTTGATGTGAGTATTCACTGAGGTCAGTGAAATGTAAATAGCAAATGATGTTTGGGGGACACAGAATTAAAAGTCTGCTTAATGTTTTTCATTACTGTCCCCATTATAGTTTGTTCCTCTTCTTTCAATTCATTCTTCCCATACCCTCATTTTGGAGAAGGGCCAGGAAAATATTTTGAAAGAAAAACAAAATATAATGATGAAATACCTTAAATATATAAAAATTGGATTCCCCCCCCCCCCCCCCTTCTCCTTTCTTCTCCCATTTCTCTTCCTAAGTCAAGAAACAAAAACAAGCATTCATTCTAGGGGGATAATTGTGTTGCTTTTGATCTAAGGTCACAGAGACAAACATGGGTCATTTATCTAAGTTCTTGATGTACATTTCTGTTTTAGAATCTTTCGTGTCTGCAATGCAAGGGAGATACATCCATCTCAAAGGTGAATTAGTTATGGTATTCTTAGACCAGGTAGCTTGTTTTACCTCACAAAATTTAGAAACAGATGCACAGGACAAAAAGCAAACAGTGTATTTAGAGACCTTGAGATAGATTAAATGATGAATTTAAACAACAGTAAAATGCCTTTATTCATACTTCTCTCATTTTTTTTTTTTTTTTTCCTCAAGCACCAGATGTGACATTTATTTTCAGAGAGGTTCATTAGTACCAGCTGGCACCTGCCTTAGGTGCATGACCTGTACAGGGATGACCAATACATAGGTCTTCAACTGCAGTTTTCCACTGTTTGTGTGGAGTGTTTGTCCCATGGCTGTGCTGGCCGAGAACAGGTCTAGCGGCAGCTTGCATCCCAGCTGTGAGTGGAAATCAACTACTACCAGCAGTCTGTCACAGTGAACACACAGTTTTTCAAAGACTCTGAGCATCCACCAGTAAAAGGTATGCTGGTAACCCTGTGTGGAGCTGTTTCATGAAACCTGAATAAGTTAAAAAAAGAATGGAGTGTGAAGAAACTTGGAAAGGTACATTTGCTTGCTTCCTGCCCCTAGGAGCTCAGACTGTAGGCTTGATTAGATTGCCAGTCTGAGTCACATAATTCTTTCTCATTAATGATTGCAGGCATCTAATTCTGTGTTCCCAGCTAGGAATTGGTTGTTACATATAAGTTAGTGAAGTGCTTAGATCAGAGACACCTCAATCCTGTTTTGGATGCGGCCAATGTGAAGAGTAGTCCCAACCATCAAGCCCTGTGGGGCAGGCCAATAGTTCAGCCAGGCAATTCATTTTGCAACCATTTAAAGATCACCCTCATGGGGTTTATTGTAGGATAAAAACAGAGATTAACCTTAAATTAGCTTGGCCAGATTTGACCATTTAAGCAGTAGTTTGGGCTTGTCAGTCACATATTTCTATTGTTAACTTTGTTACACAAGCTCCTAAAAAATAAAAAATAATAATCAGATAAACAAGCACTGACTATAATCTATATGTTTACTCCACATTTTAGAAAGCTGAAACTTAAGAACATTGAAAATAATGATAATTCTGATTTACTGACAAGTCTTCTGCATTTAAGGCATTTCTGCTGGGAATTCTACTGAGAACTTTCCAACATTCAGCCCCTGTGCAGTATCAGTGAACTCTGGATCAGAACCAATGCACTATCTGCAGCGGTCAGATTTAACCCGGGATGTATTTATATTGCTTCTGATACTGAAATGATGTTTTCCATTGTTCATTTCTCCAGATGGGAAGAAATGAACCTCCCAGCCTATTTACATCCTCTGGCAATAAAATCACATTTTAATGAGAAAATGAAATATTTGGACTTTAGACTTTAGGCATCAATATATCATTTCTGGCAGCTGGGCTTTTATTCACTCTTACATTGAAACTTCAATGACAACAGCCAGGATCCTCCCTTTCTGTTCAGCTTTTCCATACAAGGCAAAATGAAATAGATGTCTCTAAAGATAGACCATACTATTCTGATCCCTTTCTTTTTCGTGACATCATGTCAATAAAGAGAATGAAATCATTCCTAACTTTAATCTTTATGAGATAAAGAACTTCAGAAATTCCAGTATTTTTTCTATGTTTCTTCAAATTTGTGTTGTTCCTCTTTTCTTTTAGATGTTTCCTTAACTTATTTTATCACACAATACAAAAATGTTGTCTGTAAGATTCATTAAACAAACAAACAAACAAAAAAACCCGAAAGGACTGTTATTTAACTGTTCTATAGGGTTTTAAAACTAATGGTCCAATTCACGGGTATTAAAACAGCAGTGATTCATATCTTTCTTTGTAATCAACATAACCCAAAGACCATTAGGCAGCTCTGGTTTTGATAGGGCTTTTTTTTTTTTTTTCCTCAAGCATAATGACTCCACAGAGACCAAACATAGCAGCCACCAGTTGGGCTGTTTTCTTTTCCATTCTGGTTTTACACAACAAAGGGATCTGCTGATTTTATTTGTTATTTATTTAGACTCCAAGAAAGCCTGGTTTGGAAAATATTGTCCTGTCCAGTAGGCATTTCTGCTAATGGCAGCTCAGAGTAAATGTGCTGCTTTCCCTCCCTGAGACTGTGAAGTAAGGTCATCCATACTGTAAACACACTGAAATATGCAGAAATAATCAAAATCATAAGATCACAGAATGGCTTAGGTTGGAGGGGCATCAAAGATCATCTAGTTCCAACCCCCTGCCATTGGCAGGGCTTCCATCCACCAGCTAAGCTGCCCAGGGCCCCATCTCCACTGGTCTTGTGCACCTCCAGAGATGGGCACCCACAGCTCTCTGGGCAGTCTGTGCCAGTACCTCACCAACCTCTGAATAAAAAATTCTTCCTCAGATCTAACCTAAATCTTCCTTATTTTAGTCTAAAGCCATTTTCCCTTGTCCTGTTGCTATCAAACCACTTAAAAAGTCAGTCCCCCTTCTGCTCCCTTCAATTAGTGGCAGACTGTATGAGAGTTTAGCCTTCTCTAGTTAAAGCTAGTGAGGATTTTGTTGTTGAGAGTTGGCTATAATGGAATACAAATCAGGAACTAAAACGTTATTTGCTGACTTCGAGCCAAATCTAAAAGATACTGTAGCTCTGCACCAAGTCCAAAGCTGCAAGCTCAAAAAGCTTCACTTCCTTGCATCTACTTTATGCTTGCCTGACATGCTGAGACACTTCTCCAGGCAGATGAAGCTCTCAGCACCTATAAGGAGCTACTGTACGGCCAGGTCTAACTGAGCTGGAATGTGACAAGTCCTTGTGCAGCTTCTCTGTCCTGCAGATGTTATTGGAGTGAATGGAAAGTCTCTGAGCAAGCTTCCTTGTTTAAATGTAGCTGTAGTTCCCTTTGCCTTTAGGACTTTGGAAAAGAAAGGGGTGGTGATGGTTGTTTTCCATGTAGTGGTGGTATTGCTGAGGCTTCCTTCCAGCATGTGGATGACCCAGGTTTATACTCTTGTCTGAGCAGGAAAGCCTCTTTTCCAAATATTTCAGGTGAATATCCTAATCAGTAAGATAGGAAATCAAAGAAGGAAGCAGATTATGATGCTTTAAAGGGGAACACCTGCATCTAATTCTTTCTCTGGGGACTGTATCATGAGCAAGATTGTGTTTGAAAGCATGAATGCTATTCCTCTGCTGCTGTTTGAAAACAGGATATGTGAACAAGACTCAATTACTCAACAGGATCTATAGGTATCTAGTCTTGGGAAACTTCTCCAGGCTGGGTCTCCAAAAGTTCAGCAACCTGTTAACTGGCAAGAAGCATCCCTGCTCTACATGTTGGCCACATTTAAGACTTTCTTGTTGTAACACAGGGCACAAGCCTCAGCAGTGTTTCCTGATGCATAGGTCAAGGCAGATCCCTGCTCTGGCACTCATGGGGTCACTAATTTCCAGAGGGTCTAATTTCCAGAGGGGAACTGAGCAAACTGAGCACTGAGGTATGTAATCTGGGGTTCTCAGTTGTCCACTGCTGCTGGACAGGCAAAAAACAGGTGTCACAGTAACCAACAATATGGATAGACAGCAGGGTGAAAGAGTGTGTGGAGCTCTCTTCTTTAATAGTGCTGCAGTGGTGTATATGCTATTAGCATGTAACTGGATAAAAAGTTTGAAAACAGTGCACTTCTGATTTTTCTCCTCACTCTTTATGTCTTTTAGTTCATAGCACCCAAAGACTGTATTTTCTACCCTAAAATATTAAAAAACAAACAAATGAAACCAAAGGAAGAGAAACCCTATCAACCAACCCATCACTCATTAGATGAGAAGTTTTATGTTACTGTCCATTTAAGACCATACTGATGCAGATTTCTGTATCTATACAGAATTACTTGTAATGGGTAATGGGCAGTACATTTACGGAATAAATATTAAATTGGCCCTTAAGTAGTTTAAATTCCTTTGAAGCAGATTCACAAGACTAGGGAACTCTGGCATTCATTTGGTACCAAGATGGGGTTAATATTACTGAGAATATAACTAATTTTAAGACTCAGATAGACCTGGTCGTAAGATGGAAACTCATCTGATCTATTTTGAATTTCTATGTTTAGGTAAGATGTTTCTGAACAAGTAAGATGTAAGATGCCCCATGTAAGAAGTGCACTGAAGTGCCTCTTTTTCACATCACATTTGTCCACGGCTTACTCACTGGGGACTTCAGGTTTTCAATATCTGTAGTTAGTTCACGTAAATCCTACCTCAGAGTCCAAATAGGATCTGGGAATATCATCACTAAGTATTATGCTCGTGCTGCAGTGCGGTTTCTGATTTGTTGGAGCTGGCAGTAGATAATTTTGCCAGGGCATGTTCCATTTTTCATTTCAGGGTAAGTAGTTTTTTGCCTTCTCTGAAGCAGTGTGTTCACCACAACAGTCAGCCCTGCAAAATCCAGGCCCCAACTTTCTGAAAGGGCTCCAACACCCACCTCCTTTGGAAATGAGGAGAAATAGGTGCTTAATTTCTTCTTGAGGTGGGAATTGTTTTATGTCCATGCAGGGCTGCATTAAATGTAACGAGGCTCTGATCTCTTGCTTATGCAAGTAGTGTTCTTACATAAAATACTGGTATCTGAATGGCATATATCTGAGCTTTGCCTGTCACTTCAAATCCACTCTCAACTTTTGTTTTGCTATTCAATGTCACTTTTAGGTTGAAGTGCATTTTTCCTTCAGCTACATAGCCATTTCTATGGGTTAATTGTAGGATGGCTTGGGTTGGAAGGGATCTCAAGGATCATCAAGTTGCAAACCAAGTTAACACATATTTTACATGAAACAGTGCAATAAGCAAATTCATAATGTGTCGGTTGAAAGAAACTGTGGTATAAGTTGATATACTATTGCATTCAAATCCTTAAGGGAATTTCAATAAAAGTCACCTAATTCTAAAGGACTCCTAAGTATATGAATGAGAATAGAATCACCTTTAAGTACCCTGAACAGTGACTGATATTTAATGACCCTGACTTATACAATTGTGTAAATAAAAGGATTTTAATTTTTATTATTGCTGTTAAAATTTGGGAAAGTGTTAGAGCTCTCGCATCAGAGTAAAAAGTTCACTAAAACATCATGAGTTTGGGCAGAAATATAATTAATATAATGGGCATATACACTTGGAACAGCTGCTTTTTTGACAACATTAAATGCTTAGTCACTTCCATGCAGATGACCAAAAATAGCAATAATAACAGTATTGCTCTTCTATCACAAAATCCCTTTCATCAACACAGCAGAGTATTACACATTCTAAGACATGTTTTTTAAAAGGTAAGAAATTTTGAACTGAAACACTTCCGGAAAAAAATGTCACTGTGTATAAGAAAACAAAAAATCAAAAAGAAAACAAAAATCAATCTCACAACAGCTCTACATTCTGCTACAATTCAGGTCCTTCATCACTGGCAAGATATTTACCCCACACAGTAAACAGTTTATCACAGTTTCCTCTGATAGAACAGGCTGTCTGTAACATGTCCAGGCATAACTGACTTGGGGGAGGATATTCTTACCCTGATCCCTGATGTCTTCTGAGGCCTGAGATATCTTTGACCTCCTTTAGAGGTGGGATTTAGAAAGTGGGATTTCTAATGCAGTTTAGATTCAACAGATGTTCGAGAGATAAAAATAGATGGAGTGAGACGCAATTCTTCACCAGAAAAATGCAATACCTAACAACACTTTTCAATACATTCTCATCTCCAAAATATTCTTGTTATTTTGATGTCAAACGTCCTTGTGTTACCAGGCATGTTACAATAGGAGTTTCAGAAGAGGTCATAAAAACATCCTGGAACCTTGTCTTTGCCCCTGGATGCAATAACATGACTGCATGCCAATGCATATGTTAAAAACACAGAGAAAGAGACAAAGAGACTGAGTCAGAACTCCAAAACAACATCCACAACCATGATTAGAGCAGTCCTCAGAGTTCAGCTCCCCAGTCCACTCCATCTGGAGTACCTGAAATCCTTTGTCAAATCACACATTGTTTCAGGAAGTGGTGGCAAAAGTCTGAAATGGGCTCTGGCCGAGGCCATGGCCATTCAGCAAGGCCAGCAGGCCTGGCTCCCTGCCTGTGGCCAGATGCACAGCTGACATCTGTGTCCTATTTGGACCCCACTGCTGGACTAACCCCACCAATAGGCTCTCAGTCTTGGGCAGGGAAAGGTTCTAATGAAAACACTCTATCCACAGTATAAGATTAAATGGAGTAGTTGTGTGCAGCTGTGTGTGCATGAGTGCATGCAACTGCTGAAACTCTCTAGGAAAGATTAGATACAGAATAAGTAATTTTTCCCCTTTTTAAAATTTCACACTTAATTTAAAGCTATGAATTTCCATTTAAAACACTTCGTTCACCATGTCAACCATAAACAGTTTATGCAATAATGCATCCTCTGAAACCAAAACACTACTCTGTGAGTAGTGGACTGGCATGGTGAATGCATGATCTGTGTATATACAGAGTGCTTAAACAAATAAGCACTTGTGGTTATCAAAATATTATGCAGAGTTATCTTCTGCAAAAGGCATTCCTATTTTTCTTCTGCGTAATGACTTAATACCAAAATATTATTAAATACATCAAAAAAACATCACCCACTGTACATATATTTCAAGTCAAGAATATATTAAATGCACTGTGCTCTGTTCACCAGAAGTAATGATGACATGCTCCATCCTAAAAATATGCTTTCTAAAATTTTGTCTCACAGATGAAAAAATGGGGACACATGTGAGCATTTTAACTGATTGCTTACATTTATGGCATAAAGTTACAAAAGCCAGAAAAGTCACAGATAAGATGGGGCATACTTTTTACTGCAGAATTTCCTGACTGTTTGGTTTCTTTCTGTCTCAGCCGTAATGCTATCTCAGTGCTATTTTAGCCTGTGAATTGAATTTTCTTTTAATTTGAGCAGATCATATATTCATTTCTAGAAGCTCTATCTTCATCAATCAATACATTACGCCAGGCAGCTTCATCTCCTCCTGAAAGATAACCTTGGATTATGTCATGGCTCAATTCCGCATTGCCCCTACAGAGATAATGAATTTGCACATGTAAGAGGATCATTTACTGATGGGGGTGGGATGCTGTTTTGAGCATATCATTTCCATCTGCCACAGAATGATTCCATTTGCACAAATCAATCTCCTGGAGGAGGATTTCTTAGCTACAGTAAGCACCCTGTAGGCACTGTGTAGCAGAGTGTGTCGTCTGACAGGAGTGAAAGCAGGGATCACATTGCTGTTGCCCCCAAAAGTCATAGCTTTGCTTCCGCTCACACCAAGCTAGAGAACAATTCAAGGGTGGGGCAAACAAGGCCTTCCTCCTTTTGAGCGGTTGCAACTCTCCAGAGCTGAGAGGAGGAATGCTTTCTTCTTGGGGTGGTGTGGCACAAGCACAGACATAGCCGAACCACTTCCAAAAAAGCTCAGCCCCAACTCTGTCAGATACTGAAACGGGTACTGCTGTGAGATGGCCTCTTTCAAACAGACTTAAGATTCCATTTAATGGCTCCCAGAGGAGAACTGAGCCAGTATTTAATTAATGTGACTAAAATTAGGCATTTCATCAACTGTACACCATATTAATCTCACATATCACAATGAAAAATGATGCTCTTCAAGCAACTTTGCTTTTATGGAATAAAGTTTGAAAGAGACAGTGCAAATGGATGCCTAAGAAAGGCGTGGGCTCCTGGTGTGAATGAGGAACAGTCACATGCCAGTTCAGTGACTGCAAGTCAGGCATCAGTAGTCAATGTAAAGTAGATAATATTACATATTACATCAGTTATCATTTGCCAGCAAGGAAGAATTATGAACAAGGAGAAAGGAATGACAGCAACAGTTAAGTGTCTTATGGGATACGAGTATTTGCATCCCCTGCCAAGTTTTGCAAGAATTGCATCTGCACTTGTTCCAGTGTTGTCCTCCATCTTAGGCACAAGACAGAGATGAATTTGCAAGAGCTGGACAGTACCTACTTGAGTGGCATGGGTGCTGCTTAGTGGAGCCACCTTCCTTACCAAGTGGCTGTGTGTGTAGCTCAAAAATCATGTGCAAAGTATGGTTTCAAGGTACTTGTTGGGTCCTATCATTTCAGTTCTAAGCACTGCAGGGAAAACTAAGGCTCCCTCAGTTCATTGGCAACCATAAATTTGATTTTTTAGATAGACCTCTGCAGATTTACAGTGCGTTTCTAGGTGCTGCTGTTGGACTGGAAGTTTCTGTGGCTCCTCCACTCACATGGATTGTCACAGTATACACAGGGTCAGAAACAACATTTGTCTTGGTGGCATATTATGCACATGCATGCTGTGTGTGGGGAAGACAAGGGATTTCAATTTAATGCAAATTACAGATTACATGCAAACATTTCATTCTGTATCCTTTCGCATTCATATTTAGAAAAAAATATATTTCTTTTTTTTTACAAAAAGCCCACATTTTCTGTCGTATTTCAATCTATTGCTTGTCATTGTTCAGTCCACATTGTGTAATGCTGTGATCATATCAGCTGTCATAAAGAATAAGGTAGTATAATAAAATGCGTCCTGATGCAGCTTGACAAGATGAAATTTGCAAAAAATGAATATGGTTCCTGGCCAATATCCATTCACTGTAATGACTTTGGGCATCCCTCCCTTAATTAATTACAAACCAACAATAGTCTCCTGATTGATTTTTGGATGCGACAAACAGGGAATGGTATGACTCAAATATCTATGGGACATACTTCACACTGACGTACAGACTTATGGAGAGGTGACACATATAGCATGTAGTTCTTAACAGGTTATCCTGATTACTTTTTCTGGTTCTTGCAGGTAGGTAAAAAGTATGAACTCACTGGAACAGATTTTTCTTTCCAAAAAACATAAATCAATCTGAATTCCTTGAGACTGTGTTGTTGTTTTTAATTTTTTTATTTTAAGAGAAAGTGTTAATTAATCCTGGAGATATCATTCATTTATTTTTTTAAAAGATCTTTATTTTATGACAGTTTAAATTGGTACCTGAGACCATAACACTTCCTATGAAAGGAGAATGGATAACAAATGGAATGGAAGGACTCTCATTAGGCATAAAATTACTTGACAAGAGCCACTCTGAATCAATTAATCATAATGTAACAGGACTTTAATTTTTGGGCATTCTCAAAATCTAAAACGTTTACGACATTTTTAACTGTACAAATGTGATTATGGTTGTTTACAGCTGATGAGATACATGATTTTTATCACACTAATTAAATACTTGCTCAATTGATGTTTCTTATTTATTTATTTATTTATTTTCTGGTAGTCTTTAAATTGAATTCTAAGGGTATCTACAAGGCTGAAGGTCTCCTGAAAGGAGACTGTGATGTCGTTCTACCCTTTAGTCTCTTCCCTACATAGTTTACATGATCATGTGCCAAAAGGATCAGAAAAATAAATTTACAGGACATAGCATGATCATGCAAGACTTATCTGTAGTTTAGAGTAAGGCTTGGATCCAGGCTTGTTGCAGATAAATAACACAGTGTTTTAGGACTATATTAAGACTATCATAAATAGATATTTTTATTTCATAGAATCATAGAATTGTTTGGAATTGCAGGGACCTTTAAGATCATCTGGTTCTGACCTGGCTGCTGTAAGCAGGGAATCCTCCCATTAGACCAGGTGCTCACAGCCCCATCCAGCCTGGTCTCAGGGCCTTCAGAAAGGGGGCATCCACAGACTCTCTGGGCAGTCTTTTCCAGCGTCTCACCACCCTCACAGTATATAATTTCTTCCTAATATCTATTCCAAATCCACCCTCTTCCAGTTTAAAGTAATTTCCCCTAATACTCTTTCTATAAGATTTTACAAAAACTCCCTCCCCAGCTTTCCGATAGGCTCCCTTCAAGTACGAAAAGGCTGATATAATGTCCTCCTGGAGACTTCTCCAGGCTGAAGAACCCCAACTCTCTCAACCTCATCTGAACAAGAATTTTATTTTGTCACCAGTGCTTCAGATTTGTCCCTCAGTTATTTGTCTCAATACTATTTAAACATTCAAACTCTTGGCACTCGTTTGTGAGGTAGTTTTAATGCAAGCCATGCCTAGTTACCCAAGTAGGTGGATCTCCATATGCCAGACACAGTGATGTGTTTCATTAAATAAAGCTACCCTTCTTTGGATATACAATTTTTTTTTTTTTTTTTTTTTTTAGAGAAATTGATACAATCTCAGTACCAGTTGCATTATTTAGAGTTTGTATGTCTTATGGAATATAACATAAATACTATTTCTTCCTTCAAAGCAACCAGAAAAGGCTATTTGTCTCTTTTAGTATGACTCATACAATAATTCAATTTACATTCTCAAATCATATGAATTGTCTGTCTCTTGCTAACTTCCTTCAACATCTTTTGTTTGTTTAGTTACCAAAATCTAATTCTCCATCTCCACTGTACTACCAGTGTATATGGATAATGAATATTTGGTGCCTTTTAATACCTCTTAGTTTGTCATAACAGGCAATGTCTTACATCACAGCCAATTTAATTGATTATATGCAATTTACGGAATATGTATGTCATCTAGCCTGTATGAGGCTGGGTTATGACTGTACGCATATGAACACTCTGCCAGCTACTTTAGCACTTACAAGCTACTGATTAGCCAAATTACAGTCTTGGACTTAACAAGACACAAAAATATGCTTTGTGCTCCTTATGATGCTGCTCCCTGGAGAAATATTTTAGTACCTTTGGAACTGGCCAAAGCACTGAAAACATAAAAACTAACGGCCTTTATGACTGAGAAATCATGAAAGAAATGCTGATGTGCATAGTAAGTTAAAATTAACACAGGTGCTTACAATGCTCTTCCATCAGCACAAAGTTCTTGATTTAGAAGGCCTTGAGGTAGACAGTTAATTACTTGCTGAATCAGGTTGAGAATGCTTATACAAAAGCCTTTGCTAATTCAGAGGAAGAGAAGTTCAAGGCAAATATGTTTCAAGCCTTGGAATGTGTATGGAACTTGGGACAAAATGAACAGAGTAATTTCTGCATCAGTGGGAGGCACCACTTTTCCATGCCTGTGGCCCAAGGGTTGCCTATGCATTTTAAAAACATGCACATACTGATTCTCTATCCTTAATTCTTCCAAAGGATGACTATTTCTGGGAGGACAAAGTCGGGATCTTACCTGTGAGGCAGGCAGGTGTGGATTTATGAGATGTAGAGAGACTAGCTGCCACTCATCGTCACCAATCTGCAAATCTTTCTAGACTGTGAGTTTTGGAGGGAAGGAGGAGCTAGGAAACTGAAAAACTTTTACACATATACTGCTGTAGTTTCCAATACTTGCTTCCAGTACCAAGGCAGACTCAGTTTTATGGGTTGCTGGCTCCTGGTGGGAATCATTTATGACCAATTAAGTTCCAGAATGTCCAGTTGCCCCTCTGAATGATGTAGCTTGGCCTTTCCTGGGGGACCAAGGCAGGCACAGGACTATGGAGAGGCTTTTATTCCAATGGGAGCTGTCCTGGAGCCAGAAGAAATGCAGGAGAGAGGAAGAAGTTCTCATCCCAGGCAACTTGGTTTTCTCATGTGGCCAAGAGCCTTTTTTTTTTTTTTTTCGTGTGGCTAAGCCCAGTGTGCTGATGAACCATTGAACCATGACAGATTATTCAAGAGTTTGCTTTCAAGGAATAGTAAACATTAAGGGCAGCGGGGTTTGTGAGTTAACGGTTGCATACATCAGAGTGTGGCATTTCTCTGTAGGTACATGACATAGGAAATCAGAGAAAGGTGCTGAAAAATTTCCTGACAGAAAGCCCTGGTACACACAGAAATTTCCCTCTAGCTCCCATCACCAGTGATGAGGTCCCAAGTGCTGCTCCACACCACTTTGATCAGGATGGAAGAGCAAAAGAAGGTGGGGGAACCTGGGTCAGGTGCAGATGTGGTCCTAGCTAGGAATTTTGTTGTAGAGCCATTGGAGAATTTCTTCCCTAGGAATCTTGGTGAGGTCATGCAGAATGCTCAGCTCAGGCTGCAGTTGAGTCATATACTGATTAGCAGAGGATTTAATTTCACTCTGATTAAAAAAGAGCAGATGAAGAAGTATGCTGAATAATCCCGACAGGCATGTGTCGGTTCCTAGGCTAACCTTTTCATTCTGCTATGGTGTATGACAAATGCACTAAATTTCACTTCACATTTTTTTCTGAAGGGCCTTTTTCCATAAATTTCCCAGGTTCTTGTTTTTGAGATGGTTACTGTGCAGAAAGGAAACATCCTTGTTGCTTGCTTATTAGAATATATTTGTTTATCTGTACCAAACAACAAACCTTATTTATTTTCCTACATTCATGCTCTTAGTAATCACCATCATGATTTTCAGGACTGTAATTCATAAATGAAACTCATTAAAAATATTTCTGACAGTTTAAAATAACTCTACACATTTAATACATTGAGTCATATGCAAATTTGATTAAGGGAGATATCAGCTTCCTCTGGCTGGCAATATCACTCATAAATGAGAAGACTAACATTTGTGAATAACTTATAAAAAAATCAGCTCGTGTCGTAAGTTCTCTTTTTGCCTGCAAGGAACTGAACTCCAAAATAAGATGGCACAAGTTATGTTTCTGCATTTTCCATTCTTGAGTATATCCACTACCACAAGAAAATTGTTGAAATACTTCTGAACTAAGATACATCTGATAGCTTCCAAGAGCTATAAAGCTATGTATTAGCTTAGGGAACACACTGTTAGACACAGAGCTATTGTTTAAAAGTGAAACAACCCACAACATGCAAAAAGTTGTGGACAGCTACAACTTATGTAACCTAGTAGCCAAACAATGGGTTGTTCACGTACAACATTAACATTGACATAAATTCATGGATTTTAAAGGTTTCTGTCAACCAAAGATTTTAGAACATTTTGCTGGAAATAAATGCATAGATGCAAGAGTTCATATATATTTGCAATGGTATAGTACACATTTACTGGTAAAAGATAAGTATACACTAATGTGAAGAAAAAAATATTGCTCAATAGTCTTTTGAAAGAATTTCATCAAAGCCCCTCTGACATTTAATATCACGGTGATCTGAGCCAAATTTAGCACTCCCATGTCTTCTTTATTAAGCGTAGGCAGTTTTCCTGCATATCTTAATAAAACAATGGGAATAAGACTTCCACCTTAGTTCATGAGAGTGACTCCAGAAATTTCTGAAACTCATTCTTAATTTATTCCATTTGCAGCTATTTCTTTAATTTTCCTCTTCTTTTGTCAGAAGAAATGTAAAAATAAGGAACACTTCCAAATAATAAGTACACGCCTTATTTACTACACCAGGAAAAGCAGTGTTCATGGACATCATGAAAGTAGATCTCACTCAAGTAGATGAGTTGTATCACATAATGGGTTTTTTGTTGTTGTTGTGTTTTGCTTTTTGTTTTCTGTTTTTATTTGTTTGTTTGTTTTTCCCCAGCTTCTCTCTTTAATAACAGCCTTTTTTCTTTATTGACTTCTTACTGAACCCCTTTGTAGATTTGTCACATCAGATTAGCTTGTCCATGTTCACAATGCCCTGTCTTCTGAAGAGTTATGCCTGTAAGGAGAAGAAAATTAATCCTTCAACTTCAAGCAGACAGAAAACACACCTCTTTCCAAGTTTCTCTGAGGCCCTTTTGTATATAAATCAGTGTGTTTAAGTAATGGGCATTTTCATGATATATCTCTCCCACTGCTTTCCATGTGAGACGAATGTGAAGGAGGTTCTTCAGAGGAGGGTTGTTGTTTGTTTTTTTTTTACAGTTAGACAAGGAGAACAGACACACTAGCATTCTAAAGCATTCTTGAGCCACCCCTATTGTGCATCCAGCTGTCAGGAGCAAACTAGATACATCCAGGGCCTTGAGGGTGACTTGCAGCCTGACAGATTGAGGTCGTCTAGCACAATTCGCCAAGTACTTGCACGTTCAGTAAATCTCTTCATTAGGGTACTCCTCCCTGTTTAGATCTCCCAGGCTAGAAAAGCACATTTGCCAAGACAAGTTGCTGCTGGTTGGAGCCCTTGTGCCAAAGAGTGGGTGGAGTGGCTGCCATGGTTGTGTAAGTCTCTGGGCCACACAGAAACAGCAGGGACCAAAGTCACCCACTGTAGAGCAGGGGTGAGCCTGGGGAGCAAACAGCGTGGCCAGGCAGAGGCTGCAGCTGACAGCAAGCTCTCCTTTTTGTGCTGTGGGACATTTCAGTCATTATCTTCTCCTTCACCCACCCCCACCCCATCTCTTTTTTAATTTAACACAAAGGATGAAACTTTGGCTCAATGTAAATAGGATTTTTACAGTTGACTTCAATGTGGCAAGAATTTCATCCAAACCCTTCATGCCTCACTGAAGACAATAACACAAAGAACACTATTTTGGAACGGAGAAAGGCACTGTATTTGTGATCTGCTTTGTTTATTGTGTTTGGGGGCTTCGAGATGTAGTCACCCACCCACTTCTTTATTAAATGTTAATTTGGCTTTTGAAAGTTTTACGAGCTACAGTAAAACAATAATTAAAAGTTTGTACGCAATTTCCAAAGCTGGTTTTCATTCCTCAGGGAGTATTAATTCTGGTTTGTTTTTCATCTTCATTGTGCAACTAAACACAGTTTGTTTTTTAAAGGAGGTTCAAACTGATGCTGAAATATGCGTACATGTGTTGGCAGGCGCTTCTCCAGAAGGACTGCAGCCCGTGAACCTGGACTTCAAACAACAAATGTGCAGAGCTCACATGAACTTGAAGTTGCCCTTTTCTTTGTGACATCCATAAACATTTATGGAGCTTTGTTTTTATCCCAGTAAATCTATGTTGTTACTTTGGGTCTTTTAATAGTGTCTATTTATATCATGAAATCATGACAACTGTGTTGTTTTCCTGTAAAGCCACAGGTCAAGGGTCTGCTAAGCAAATACTAACATATGTGAGTAACTTCCCTCATATGAATAATCAGACTTATCTTAACAGAATGGTTTTTTTAGGATCGGGTTCCCAATATTTTGACATACTTCCTGAAATGTTTTGTAGATAGGAGCTGTTGACTTTCATACGGTAAAAAAATAATTTGAACACCAAAAAGCCCCTTCCAAAAGAAGGGAACGTATTTGGGTTATCAGGTTTTAACAATTACAGTTTCACTTGTTAGCTTTCTTTTCATAGGTACAAGAAGTGTTGGAAGAACATTTAACCCCGAAGAGATAAGTAGAATTACTGTCAAAGATTTGCTAAGTTAGCATGTATAATGTTTTCCCTGGTTGTATGCAGAAACATTTTGAAGATCTCTGTATTTTTTTTGCCTCCGTTTTCTAGGAAAAAATGATGGAATTAATTACTACAACTAGGATGTATTAAATTTTATAATTTATATCATGTAGCATTACCATGATGAAATAGAAAAATGTACACAAGGGAACATCCCCTTAATGATAAGAACTACAAAAATTCATGCTTCCTATGATAAATTTTACTCTCTTTTAAAGGCAATACCTGGATGTATTTCCTCTGTAGTGCATGTGTTTTGAAAGTAAACTACAGTGAGACACAGAATACTGATCTTATGAAGTGTACTTAAACTTGAAAGTGTGTGGAATAGGCATCTTTCCTTAGAAAGAGAATTTTCCCATCATCCATTGATATATAAAATTGATTATTGGAAAGGTGTTTGTGAATACACTAATCCAATTTTTCCTGTCATTTGAGCAGATACTTGACGTGTTAGAATGCAATTCTAGCAAAATCTTCTTTTGCAAAAGCATGTCAGGAACAAATTGGCTCTTTACTCTTTATTGAAATATATGCAAGGGTTTGCTGGGTTGCCTTTTGTACCTTATTCTCAAAATAAGTATTTTACACTTGTGCTTAACTGCTGCTAGTAAATTGCAGAAAATTTTTGCATATGTTCATTTTTCCTATAAAGGTGGAAAAGTTTTGTAACAGCTTGAGTGCAAATGAAATCTATGAATGTCTGTATGTTTTTCACTTGTAATCTTATGTTAACTATTTCCTTTGTTTTACCTTGCTAACATATCCTGCTTGAAACATTTCTTTAAGTAACGATGCCACAAAGCTTTCAAAGAACCTGCAGTCCAGGCAGCATACCATTCTCAGGAATGGAAAAAGGATTCTCAGGAATGCAGAAGGAGCATACCTTCCATTAAAGTTGAGTCCTCTGCATGGTCTGTCCAGTGATACACAATGTCATTTAAGGCATTTCATCATTCTCTGCTTGAGCACTCTTCTCTAATCTGATGAGGTACCCTGGGAAGAAACAATGATAGGCAAGGCATTAAAATGTAATCAAGATATGCAAATTCATGTCTAATTGTGATTTGCTTGGAAAGAGAAATTAATCTAGGCATGGTCAAATAAACAGTGTGTAATATGGATAATTAATCACCAAATTAACAGCTGTAGTCCCATGAGAATATTATGTAAATGAAAAAGGCCCCCATCTACAGTCCCAATTAGACTACTTAATACCAAACTCTAAACAAAACACAGCCCCTGGGAGCACCATAAAACAAGGAAGTGAGTCAGTCTGAGTGGGTCATTCTCCAAGTGTCACAAGCACATTTCATACTACTTTATTTTTACTGATTTACAGAAAGTAATTTACCAGTCAGACGTATCAGGCTCACTGAACAACTTGTAACCTTGAAATTCCACTGAAGTTGCTTTGCATAAACCTAAACTTCCATGTGTACAACCTAAACCAGTGGTTAAGGGAGACAGGGACTCAAGTGCAAGTCTTTAATCCCAGGGCCTGGAGTAACAGGGATCAATACTGCAGGTATTTGTAAAGGTAAGAGCTCCAAACATAATGCTAGATACCGTGCATTCGGGAATTTTATCTAGCAGTTTCAATTACTGCTTTACACTTACATTTCCATAAAAGATCAGTTGTATCTTGTTTCTGAAAATGGTATTTCTCCCATATTTCTAAGTACAAACATTCCTGAAGTAAGTACTTTCCACTGGTTAATCCAAATCAGGGATACATGGGATACATTATGTGAATTAGGCCAGCGTATGATACTACCTGGCTCATGACAGCAGATACTTTTCCCAGAGGCAGTGCAATACACTAAAACCATGACCCTATCTGGAATACATAAAATATTATCAAGCTAAGAAACTTGACCTAAAGGTGAGGAGATCTATTCAACATTTGATGTACAGCTTCCTTGGGACACTTCAGTAGATCTGATAGATTCACCTTATCACTGACTTGACACAGATGGAAATGTTGACTTTTCTGAACACAATTTTAGATGTTTTTTGATGAAAACATAATAATCTGACTCTTGTATTCATTTATAGACAAAGCAATTGTTCAAATATCAAAATTGGCAAGGGATTTGAATTTCCATCTTCTGATGAGCTTTACATCATTAGTTCCATGGGAAGGTTCTTCATGCAATGTAGGAGAGAAACTGCATGGTGCATTTTCAGCCAAGAAAAGCAGAACTTCTGTCTTGTGATCACTGGTTATCTGTTACTATGACATTTGAAGGTAGAAGATACCCCTGAAAAAACAACATTGTGACAAACTAACTTAAGGTAGAACTGATCTAAATGGTCTCCGGGAAAGAACACAAACTCCATTTGTGGAAAAGAGGAGTTTAATATTTTTCTGAAATGCTTATATTGGTCTTTGGATGCTCTGGACTCCAAATGACTTTCTGCTTACTCTACATCTTTTCAGAATAAACTGCACTCACAGAATCACAGAATCACAGAATGACCCGGGTTGGAAGGGACCTCAAGGATCATGTAGTTCCAACCCCCCTGCCTAGCAGGGCCACCAAACATACGTCTTTACTAGATCAGGTTGCCCAGAGCCCCGTCCAACCTGGTCTTGAACACCTCCAAGGACGGGGCATCCACAACCTCCCTGGGCAGCCTGTTCCAGGACCTACCCACTCTCCTAGTAAAGAACTTCTCCCTAACATCCAACCTAAATCTTCCCTCTTTTAACTTAAAACCATTTCCCCTAGTCCTGCTATTATCAGCCCTTTCGAAGAGTTTGCTCCCCTCCTGGGAGTAAGTTCCCTTCAGGTATTGAAAGGCTGCAATGAGGTCACCCCGCAACCTTCTCTTCTCCAGGCTGAACAAACCCAACTCCCTCAGCCTGTCCTCATAGGGGAGGTGCTCCAGCCCCCTGATCATCTTCGTGGCCCTCCTCTGGACCCTTTCCAAAATCTCCATATCTTTTTTGTACTGAGGGCTCCACACCTGGACACAGTACTCCAGATGGGGCCTCACAAGAGCAGAGTAGAGAGGGACAATCACCTCCCTATCCCTGCTGACCACCCCTCTCCTGATGGAGCCCAGGATCCCATTTGCCTTCCGGGCTGCCAGAGCGCACTGCTGGCTCATGTTAAGTTTCTCATCTATTAGGACCCCTAGGTCTTTCTCTGCCGAGCTGCTCTCAAGGACAACTCCTCCCAGCCTGTACAAGTGCCTGGGGTTCTTCCAGCCCAAGTGCAAAACCTTGCACTTTGCCGTGTTGAACCTCATTAGGTTCACCCGAGCCCAGCTTTCCAGCCTGTCAAGATCCCTCTGAATGGCATCCGTTCCCTCCACCGTATCGACTGCACCACTCAGCTTGGTGTCATCAGCAAACTTGCTGAGGGTGCACTCCATTCCCTCATCGATGTCATTAATAAAGATGTTAAAGAGCACCGGTCCCAAGACAGACCCTTGAGGGACACCGCTCGTTACCGGCCTCCACCTGGACATAGAGCCATTGACCACCACCCTCTGTCTGCGGCCTTTCAACCAATTGCTTATCCATCTAGTTGTCCACCCATCAAATCCACTTCCCTCCAATTTGGAGATGAGGATGTGATGGGGGACCATGTCAAAGGCCTTGCTCAGGTCCAGGTAAATGACATCGGTCGCCTTCCCTTCGTCCACCGACGCCGTCACTCCATCATAGAAGGCCACAAGATTAGTTAAGCATGACCTTCCCCTGGTGAAGCCATGCTGGCTGTCTAGGATCACATGCTCGTTCTTTATGTGATCAAGCATGTTGTCCAGGAGGATCTGTTCCATAATCTTCCCAGGCACGGAGGTGAGACTCACCGGCCTGTAGTTACCCGGGTCCTCCCTGCTCCCCTTCTTGTAAATGGGAGTGACGTGACCCTTCCTCCAGTCATCCGGGACCTCACCTGACAGCCACGACTTCTCAAATATGATGGAGAGCGGCTCAGCAACCACTTCAGCCAGCTCCTTCAGGACTCTGGGATGCACGCCATCTGGCCCCATAGACTTATACTCATTCAGTCTAAGGAGGCAATCTCGGACTTGCTCTACCCTTACAGTGGGGAGGGATTTACCTCCTTGGTCCCCACATAGAGGTATGGGGGTGCAAGGCTTAGGGACGTGAAAAAGACTAGAATCCTGGCCACCAGTAAAGACTGAGGTGAAGAACTCATTCAGCACCTCAGCTTTCTCTTCATCTGTTGAAGCCATTTCTCCTTTTAAATTTACTCATTTTATTTATTTATTTATTTTACTCCTTGTGGAGCTGTTTGTAGCATCTTTAGGTAAGTTTTTCAAATAACTTCTTTGTACAGCTAAGTAACACTTGTTATATAGCTCCCATGAAAGGCTTCCAAAGCTGCACAGTAACAAGGTTAGTAAAGAATATTCTACTCTTCTTGAAGACAGTTAACCAATGCACTGAGTGCAATAGTTTCATGTCATGTTATCAGTGCAATGAGGTATATTCCTTTCGCAGACTACAGCATGTTTTCTTGCTAATGCAAATTTTGCCTTTGTATCTGAGCAAAGGTAAATCATGAATATATCCAGAGTATAAGCTTCAGCCATACTTTAAGAACAGAACTGCAGAAATTGTTCTGCTAACTTTCATCTTCACTGATGTTTAGGCTCAAGCTAGATATCATTTGTCAGACTTGATATCACCTAGCCTGCACCAAAGCTACTTGCATTGCCTTGTGTGTTTTGCAAGTTCAGCAACAAAATACACTCAAGGTTTCCAAACACTGTGTCAAACAGTCTTCTGGAAAATGATGGGGCTCCTGTATGCAGTGGAGAAACTGCAGAAAATCAGAGTGTGGGGTTGTGGCTTGCACTCTTTTGACCATAAATCTAGGGTGTGTCTTAAAGTGCCAACCAAGGTGGAAGAACAGACAACAGAGTAAACAGTCAGCTTCACACCTGGAAGTTCATCAGGAGTGGGATGCACTGCCCTTGAGGGCTGAAGTACTGATGGTTGTGGGCTTGTGTACTATTAACAAAGTTATTTCTTAAGAGACTGTGAGACACTTTGAATCAGAGCAGAAGAATAGGATAATGCTTGTGAACCACTCTGCTGAAACTGAAGGTTATTTGCTTGGTAAAGTTTATACCCTTTGTGGGTAAGGACAAATACGTTTCCCCAGAAATAGAAAATCCAGGCTCTGGTAGAACTCCACAATGATCAGGCAACAGAAACCAGTCATAACCAAAACGTAAACCAAAGTATTTCCTAGTCTATCTTAGCTGTGCGAGTTTCTTCTAATTCCACTAACTCTTCCTATCACGAGATAAGCTACCCAGCTCTTTGTCCCAAGCAAACTATGCTCTCCTTGTGGATCTAAAATGAGTAATTTTTAAAATTTGATTTAACTTCTTGAAATAAGCAATTTCAAAGAGTGCATACAAGGAAAACCTAACAGAACCAGTCCTTCAATCAGTCATGTAATATGACAGTTCCCAGTGTTGATTCATTTCTTATTTAATGTGTTCAGTGTTGCTGCAGCTGTCACATGTTAGCAATTAGGCACTTACTACATAAAGGTGAAGTGATTTTCTTACTGTGCTCTGCCCTCATGAAGCCACATCTGGAGTGATGTGTTCAGCTTCTAGATCCCCCAGTACAAGAAGGACATGTTGCTGCTGGAACAGGCTTAAAGAAGGGCTATGGGGATGATCAGAGAGCTGGAGTACCTCTCCTATGAGGAAATGCTGGTGGAGCTGTGCTTTTTCAGCCTGGAAAAAAAGAAGTATCTGAGAGACCTCAGTGAGGCCTTTCAGTATTTATGAAGAGCTTATAAACAGGACAGAAAATGGCTTTTACACAGTCTAATGCTGATAGGATAGGGGTGAAGAGGGGAGTTTTAGATCAGACAGGAGAAGGAATATCTTCCCTCAGAGGGTGATGAGGCCCTGGCACAGGCTACCCAGAGAGTGTGTGTGTCACCGTCACTGGTGGTAGTCAAGATCAGGTTGGATGGGGCCCTGGGCAGCCTGAGCCAATGGGTGGCAGCCCTGCCCATGGCAGGGAGTTGGAACTAGATAATCTTTAATCTACCTTCAGACCCAAGCCATTCTGTGTTACTCTACATGATGGGCCAACTTCTGCGCTCTGTATTATAACTAGTTTAAATCCAATAGAATCCTTTTGGTAAGTGAGCATATTCTACCTCTCAGAAAGAGAACCATTAATATGCTAGTTATACAAAGAACAACAGTTGATCAAACAGAATAATTGCCTTTTATATAACTCTTCATTATAATTCAGCAAAAGCAATTTCAAATGAATCACAAAAACAACAATAAGGACACAAGGTAAGAGCATCCACACAGAGACAAAGTAGATTAACTGGTAAGACAAAGATATTGGCAGAATTTTCTTAAATTATTATGAGGAGGATAACATTACCCTGTACACCTGAATAGTGATTTGAGGGAAAACATTCCTCTCCAGGGACACATTTTAATTAAGATAAAATGCTAGAGTGCTCTGAAATTCTTGGATTAGAAATCTCAGTAACAGTGTTATTTTTCTGCTAATAGCGTATACAAGTTTAGAAAAGTCAAATAATAATTGCTTTTGTAAAGAGAAACATGCTACCTTGCCAAAAGTACAAAGTAAAGTAGGTGTTAATGGTTTGTTTTATATAGTAAAAATGTCAGCAGGAATGAGAATGCAACAAGAGTAACACATTTCCAAACAATATGATTACTGATTCTGAATGTTATTACTAATGTACTTTGAACATTTTAATCCTGCTAGTGCTTTCATTTTAAGGTAGTTAAGCATCGGTGTTGGTAGGAAAAGTTTGAACCTAGTGCCATATCTGGGAGGAAATTTAATGGGAAAATGGATAGTGAAAAAGTGGTGATTTATTTGTAATGGCAAATGCTTCATCACTTATTACTTATTTAGATGACCTTCACAACCCCACAGTATTTTCCCTTTTCTATGCACCCCATCCTGTCCTGACCCTGTATGCTCCAAAAAAAAGGAGAAGTAAATACTGCTGTTCAGGTGCCTGATTCTGAAGATCTTTGCTTATGTTTGCTAGTTCTAATTTCTGAGGTCCTGCTTGAATGTGAAATGAGAACAAGGCAGGCCACTGGATTGTTATTACAAATCCATGTATCCCTCACAGGCTGCTTATTATCAAGTATCCCGAGGCAAAATAAAATAAAATAAAATAAAATAAAATAAAATAAAATAAAATAAAATAAAATAAAATAAAAATAATAGAATAATAAAAAAATAATGGTTGTCTTTGTTTCTTTTTTTTTTTTTTTTTTTTTCACTTGATTTACTTGGAATTTCAGATTAGTGCTGAAAGTGACATTTTGTTTTGCCTGAAATACACTGAATAATCTCCATGGCTCTCACGGGAGTTAAGAAAGCCATGCTTGAGTCATTATTTAAAGTGGACAGCTTTTGATATTTTGGATTCCTTCTTCCAAAGAAATCAAGTTAATGATTGGTTGCTTAAACTGGAAGTCTAAGAAAACAGCCTGGGGAGCAATTACAAATCTCCATTAAGCAAGAAGAACAACAGGAATCTAGTATCTTCATCTCAGGAGCTGGGCTAGCAGGCTCACAGGTTGGCGGAGGCAGAAAATGACAGCCACTCTTCTCTTGGTGTCCCAACAGTCAGCAGAGATGTGAATCTCAACTACTGTAATTCAGAGAATTAACACCTTTGTAAGTGTAGTTTTTAATCTTGTATTTCACTGTTTTTCCCAGTCTACTGGCCTGTCCTGTTAAGGGAATTAAACATGTTGTTTAAGGCAACATTTTATACATTCCCCCTCTCCCCACCTCACAAATAAATGAATAAATAAGGAATTGTAATCTCAGATTCAAATAAAAAAAAAAAACACACAACAAAAAACAAAACAAAACAAAACAAAAAAAAACCAAACACTTGAAATGAGATTGATTTTTTTGATTTTTTTCCCTCTATTCCCTACATGGATTTCAGAGAGATCTCTGAGAGTGGAAATTCTAACCATATCAGCCCATGTATTTTTTATTTATTTATTTTTTTCTCCAAAATTGTGTTTTATGTTCAGTATCTCAAATAATAGATGATCTTTGAGGTCCTTTTCAACCCAGGCCATTCCATGGATAATTCTGCAGTCTTCCTTGAGCAAGCCAGGATTAAAGTAAGTTCTCTGAAATTCTCATGTGTTCTTGTTGTGATTTCAAAAGTAGTGTTGACAAACAACATGTAACACCTATGAAGCAGTCTCCTGTCTTGGGAGACAGCTCTTTATGTATTCTCTACTAATCTTTTTTTTTTTATTTTTATTTTTTTTATTCTTTTCTTGTTGTGGTCATTTTTACTGAACACATGATTTTTCACTTTTCATTGCCTGTTTCTTACATTCACATTTAGTTGAACATTTTGAAGACAATGGAGATTATTTATATTCTATATTAAAGAAAGTATATTTCTTTCACTAAGAATATGAACTAATGGTCATAGCACTACACAGGGACTTATATCACATTATATTAAACTAATACAATCTATCTTTGTGCCAGGGTTAGAATTCAAATCACCGGCCCAGATCCCTGTCAACTATAGCAAATGTCTTGCTATAGTTTTAGACCCACAGGATTCCTTGGCTTCCTATGTTCCCCAGCAAACACAACTGGTCCCTCAGTACAGCAGTCACTGTGATAATAAATGCAGTATTGAACATGCCATTTCCTAGTGTGTTGATGGCTATAGACATTGGTGTACCTTAATCTCCTGTGACAGAGAGCTAGCTGGGTTCAAAGGCAATATGAGTGTTTCAGCATGAGAAAAGCAGGATTAGCCTGGAGCTGGAAGATGTGGAGAATTATGTGTTCTACAGCTTGCCTCCTTAAGCACACTTAGCTCCCTGCTGAAATCTCCAGGAAAGTGGTTCTACCTATTGGTTGCTCTCCACAGGATTTGCCCCAGAAAACAGGATAATAAATTCTTTCTTTCAAATAAAAAAGAACTTGATCTGGTGCTATCATCTCAAATCTGCTACTGCAGGTTAAATTTAGTCCAGCAGTGAGGTCACGAAGCTAAGTCTCAGTTTTGCCCCATCCTGTACTTCTCCCCCAGGATGGAGAGCTGTGTTGTCTTGTTCACACAGTTTAAGTAGATATGAACTCTCTTCACTGTATCCTAATGCTTTCACTAAGAGAAATTGTTAGGATGATGGGGAAATAAACTCAAGATTTTCTCCAATTTGATAAATGTTTGAGCCATTATGGGGTGAAACAGCATATATGCATTTACTAAGAGCATGACAAGTGCATTTCATACAAGGCCTGAATGTCTCAAGATGAGATCTCAAAGCTCTGAGTTGAATTCCTGAGGTCTCAAAAACAAACAAACAAACAAAAAAACCCTTTGATCTTGGATTTTGACTTAGCTGCATATGAGATCCTGGCTGCTCTCTGATTCCTGGTGACAGTGTCAAAACTTGCCTGTCTTTGGTTAAAATGTCTTTGTTTTGCTTTTAAAAATAAAAAATAAAATAAAATAAAAAAAATAAAGTGTTAGTGTTCAGCTTTGCAGGTAGTTTGTCAAACCTTGACAAAGAAGGAAAGAATCTGAAAAAAAAAAAATGAAAAAAAGAAAAAGAAGAGGAAAAATGCTCACAGGTATATATGTCCTGGGTGCCCTTCAGAGAAAGACTTATTTTTTTTTAGATCAGGATGCCTGAGAATACAGACTTACCTCTGGTAAGAATTGTGTTATCTGTATTTATTTGACAAAAGCTAAGTTTCAGATTATTTATTTATTTATTTATTTTCCTGTGGAATCACTGATGATAGCATCACTTTCCTTGAGGTACTGGTTCAACAAGTTTCACTGTTTATCAGCAGTCCTTTTATTCTTTGGGTTTGCCTGGGGTTGCCTGCTTCACATCTCACCTCACCTTTGCTGCTGAAGAAACTCCTATGAGCAGCAAAATGGAAGTGCATATCGGAGAAGGTGAAGTTCTTGCTTAGTGATGAGTTGTGTGTAAATATTAACTATTTTAACCATATGTACTGCTTAGGCATTTTTTCGTAACTAATATTCATAAAACTTCATCAGGAAATAAATAAATAAATAAGTCAAAACAGAGCTGTAGTTCTTAAAGTTTTTCCATTGAAAAAAAAAGAAGAAATTGCCACAAAGAAATGTTTAATAGCATTGTGTTTTAAGATGCAAGGTGTAATAAGCACAATGAACATGGGAAAAAGATCCTTCCAGCTTGTATTTTTCCAAGGTCTTTTTATTAAAATCAACTTACTACCTGAAAACAAACAGAATTTTTCCTCTGGTAATTCGATAAGAAACATTTAGGGTTTGAAAGCACTGCATGTAATCTTACCAGTTTTTATCACTATGGAAAATAGAGATACATAAATAGAGAAACAAAGGAAAATGAAAACTCTGACAATGCTAGTTCTATCTGCAAAAATTCTGTCAGTTTAATATAAAACCAACCATGCCAGACTTGAAAGCCAAATTGCTCTTCAGAGCATGCTGAACATTAACTATTAACATTGTTCTTCTCTAACTAGAGCCACTTTTCTCGCAAATGGGAAAACCATTAGTGAGCTGCCAAACTGTATTTTCCACTTAATTTCAATGCTGAAAAATCTAGACATGACAAAATTTGGGTTATCAATGGAATATGATGAAAACAAGAACTCAAGGCTCCAAAACCACTTTTTTTTTTTTTTTTTTTTTTTTTTTTTTTTTCTCGCTGCATATTCCCTGAACTTGTCTAATTTAAATAATTACAAGCTTCAAAGGGCTGACAAGGTTCACATAGGTAACTCAATGCATTATATGCTGCATCTATAATCAGATGAAGCCTAAAGTCACACAAGTGAATACCAGATTTGAAGTTTCCTCTCTTATTACTCTTCTGTGTATCATTGAGTTGCATAGTTTTAGGCAAATATAGTTTTGAATTTTATGATTGTGAGGAAAAGAACCTGGGGTATCTCCAACCATAAGTCAAAGTTTCTTACCCAGAAGATTCAGTAAAAGATCTGCTTAGCAATCTCTTCCAACTTCTTCCTTCCTTCCTTCCTTCCTTCCTTCCTTCCTTCCTTCCTTCCTTCCTTCCTTCCTTCCTTCCTTCCTTCCTTCCTTCCTTCCTTCCTTCCTTCCTTCCTTCCTTCCTTCCTTCCTTCCTTCCTTCCTTCCTTCCTTCCTTCCTTCCTTCCTTCCTTCCTTCCTTCCTTCCTTCCTTCCTTCTTTTTTTTTTTTATTTTTAAATTTTTAATTTTTAAAGCTTGAACATTTTTTTGAATGTGTTTTTATCATCTGAAAGGTGTCATCTGAAGTTGTTGCCATGGGCAGAGCTGCCAGCTACCCGATCGGGCTGCTCAGGGCCTGATCAAATCTGGCCTTGAGTGCCTCCAGAGATAGGGAATACTTAATGTCTCTGGGCAGCCTGTGCCAGTGCCTCGCCACCCTCTGAGTAAAGAATTTCTACCAAACATCTAACTTAAATCTCCCCTCTTTTAGTTTGAAACTGTTCCACTTTATCACTATCTGTCCATGTAAAAAGTCAATCTTTCTACTCTTTATAAGCTCCCTTTAAGTACTGAAAGTACAGCAGTGAGGTCTCCCAGAGCTCTTCTCCAAGGAGTAGTGATTATAAATACTGATACTCACTTCAACACTCGTAGCTCCAAGTAGAGGGCAGGGATTTATTTTTATAGCCTGGTGTTCATGTTAGTTTCATTTCTATGTATCTGAGTAATTTGGATTCTTCTTAGGCTAAAGTAGTCATTAGACAAAAATATTGCTCAAGGCCTTTTCCTTAAAATTTTAAAACTATCGTATCAATTTTGAGTTATCCATTTCACTTTCTTTACTCATCAGTTGGAAGAGACATGTAGAACAACTGCCTGGATATCATTTGGGGAATGTTTTCAGAGCATGACCAGGATGATCATGAACTTGCTGGAGAACATAGCCGTACTTTGAAATTCCCTTCTTCTCAGTTTGGTCAACAGCTTTTAGACACTCACTTACCCCTTCATCACGGACTGTGCATATGGCAGCAAGAGTGGTTGTAGACACAAAACAAAAGAAACCACTTCCTTTATTGTGGTATGTTTTTCTTCAGATTCTTTTGTTCTTTCAGTCTTTCTAATTAGCCATATGTACAGTTTAAGTGGAAATGTAGTCTTTTTAAGCCTTCCTTCAGGAAGGATTACCTAGAATGTATTCCATCTTTCTATGGATGGCATTTTCATTTAAGTTGTTTTACTGATGCTAACTTTTCTGCTAAAGCCTTCTGTGTTTATATCACCCCTTCCCACCCAGGACTGGCAAGGATCTGATTCACTGTTTTTTTGTGGTTTAAGTCAACTGTTTTGTCTCTGTCATTCTGTTATACTGCAGTCACTAAGAATATGTGGGTAGAGTGATGTGTCTTGTGGAAACCATCATAAATATATGCCATTAGAGTGACTTCTGCACTCTTATTTGTATTTATTTTTAAGTATCTATAGAATTAGATTTGGAGAACTCAAAATCCAGTTCAGGTGTGCAAGTGATGATGTGAACTGGACATAAAATTGTTGTAGTTCAGCACTTTCCAACTGTAAAGCACCTGTCAAGTTCTAAAACCCCCGCTTTTGGCACATCAAACATCAGGAATGCTGGGAAAGAGTTGTACCACTTGAGTGGTAGCAGATGGCAATGTTAGGTTTGCAGATCATACTGAACTAGCAGTAAGACTGTTGCCAGAAACACAGGGAAAGTAATACAGATCCAGCAGAGACAGTTCTGTTACCAGCTCAGCAGATGAGTCATTGTGTGACCAAGAGAGTGACCCATGGGATGATTTCAATTACTCATGTCCCAGTTCTAAAATAAATAAACAAAAACCGTAGGAATGAGCATAATTTACAGCAGATCATCAAAGCCAACTGAGCTTATTTGCACTTTAAATTTTTAACTGTCAGCATGGACACTTTCAAGATCACAACTGAGCTTTCAGTTTTGGAACTGGCAGCTAATTGTGATGTGGTTTTTTTTTATAGTTGGGATCTCTGAGGAGATCATCAACTAATCAGCTGAGTCCCATTCTCCATCTTTTCCTCATATATGTGAGGTCATTTATGTTTAGCTTTTGATTGCTTTGACTTTACACCTAGTGTAATTCTAGATCTAGATTCATTAGTTTCTTTTCAGAATACTAAATAAAGCATTAATCTGAGAGTTACAGCCATTAGTTTTGAGGCACCCATAACATTTTTCAATAAAATGAGGACTTTGCTTGGAGCAGTTCAAAGGTAGATCTTTTCCCATGCCAGGAGTTAATTGGCAGATAATTTAATATTGCTAAATTATAGATGCTTTTATTGCTCAACAATGTTTTCACTAGTATATAAGTTGATATATCAAGAGCTTTTTCTCTGAAATTAAATGATGAATTAGAGTTCTAGAAATTCTGTGGTGGGCTCTGTACATGAACTATAAATTGAAGAATTCTCATAATCCTGTCTAAACAGGGTTTAATTTTTACATTAATTTTGAAAACCCAAAAAACTGTAACCTCTAGAAGAAAGCATACTGTAAGTTCAAAAATATGGAAACAGATACAGATTTTTGTCTTTGCTATTTTCAAGTAAGAGCATGTGATGGGTGCATATCACAAGAATATACCAATGAACTAAAACCATATTGAAGGGTGCAGAATTGGACTATGGCATCTCCCAGGCTCATCTTCTTTTCATGTGTGTAAGTATTTCCAAAGACAGCAGAAGGGAAAAGGGGGCAGTTCTAAGGCAGAGACATTTTTGCTGGGTGGTCTACTCAAGAAGAGGGAGTAGGTAAATGTATCAGTAACTTCACCAGGTGAGTAGCTCAGTGCATCCAGTATAACCTGAAGGTTCTTCAAATGAACTTGAGATTCAAACTGGAACCAAAGGGTAAAGCGGTATCTTTTTTTTCCCAGTATCACTCAGGACTGCTTTGATTTTAAGGGTCAGAGCCACCAGCACTCACGTGTATATACCATTCTTGTTGACTTACTTGGAGGTATAAACTGATAATGCAACTGGAGAAAAAAATGCCAATAAAAAATCCAATGTGTTTCTCATCAAAGTGTGCCGTTTTTATTATTTTTAACATAACCAAAAAATGAAAAGACAGTGCTGTTGCAAAGTAAGTCAATAAGATAGAGATTTCCTAAAATGTTAGATAATGGTATGCAGATATTTGATCCCAGCCTGCATATGCAGAACACAGGATTATAGTCTTGCAGCTCTGCATTTCATTTCATTTCCATTTGTAAACAGGCATATATGCAAATCAGCCTCTGCATCAACATGAGTCAGACATGTGTAGGTTTAACAGACTCTGTAGCAATTCTATCACAGATATTCCAGCTATCTTGATGCACATATCAACAAAACAACCTCCCTTTGTTCAGTAAAATTTGTATAAGATAGTATCTTGTGTTGCTTTTTTCCACTGTGCAAAATAGGAATATTACACAAATTACAACTAAATACAGAAAAATCCTGCTGAGCAACAGTGTGGCCAGAGGCTATTGAATTGGGAATAAATAGGTAGATAGATAGATAGATAGATAGATAGATAGATAGATAGATAGATAGATAGATAATCTAAAAGAATAAATAAAAAGTCTTACATTTCAAAGTTTGCCTCTGCTTCAGGACTATTGTACCCCATATAGTGTTTTAATAACTTCTACTTGAAAATGTTCCAGACTGGTGAATATTGCATTCCCTGCAGAAATGGCTTAGTGCAGAACATAAGTGAGAGGTTAAAGGCATTGATAATGTATCATATGGATTCTGCCATCGTGTATTGAAACTAAAATATACACTTGCAGAGATTTCCTTTTATGAATACCATCAAGTACTGCATAATATTTCTGTGCCTGTAATATTCTTACTGAACACAAAGCTTAGTGTCTATTTCCCATACTATTTTAATGTTAACAGAAGTACTAAAGCCAAATAGTTATGACAAGCAAGACAAGTAATCAATTGAAGGATAGAGCACTCAGAGACAAGGTTTAATTCTGAAGAAACCTAAGCTTTTAAAATCATAAACATACAAACATTCAGAAATCTGCTTCTACAGTGATGGTTTAATCTTTGAGAACATTGGCACACTCTTCTTGTAGTAACCTTCTATCTTATCTGTGACTGCAGACACAAGCAGTTTTACTCTTACTCATGCATAAATTCTGTAAGTATTGACCACTATAATCTTTGCTGTAGCCCTGTCCTTTGGATAACTTCCAGTGTGATTTATTTGCTTAGGGTATAAACGAGAAAAATGGAATTATAATAGGCATTCAAAAAAACCCAAACTTTGTCATAACTGTTCTTTGATTTATAGCTCCTACCTGGAAGATGTCGGAATACTAATCAAAAGTGGAAAAATTTGCACATAAAAAACACAATTGTGATGCAATCAAAATTGAATCAAACAAACGACAATTCAAATTAGCCATCCAGTGAGTGAATGACTTTCACCCTAGAAAGGATTTGAGATGATTACAAATTTAGGTCTGCTGCCCTTTTATACTTCAAATTACTTTGACATTTTGAATACATTAATCTTGTCTCTATATTAAACAGCAATAGCTCTTACTACTCTTTGTATCAGAATCTGCCTTCACACGGCTCATTCTGTGCAGAATTCTGATGAGCATAAGGAAAGATTCATATATTGGTAAAAGTGATGTGTGTTCACAAAAGTATACCCTAAAAACACGCTGTCGAGTGTATCGCCCTGGTGATAGTGAAATGGCCAATACTTTATTATTAGACTTTTCAGAAGGACATTTGTGATAATTGTTTCTTTCTTTCAGGTTCCCTCAGCTTTTATTTTATTGTACAAGGAAACTAATTTTACTGAACTATATAAATTGAAGGCCCTAAGTACTGAGTGTCTGCACAATATATGCTAGCCCTTTCAGTTTTTATGTGAGTGGCAGTGCAATCTGGGCCTGATAAAATTAAGAGCTTTCATTCTGTTATCTAGTGCTCCCTTTTCATCTTCCCAGCCTTTGCACATCATTGAGATTAATGTTTCAAGTTATAGAAAGCTCAGTCTTTCCAGCCTGCAGATGGCAGCTATAGATGAGATTTCCCAATATTGATTCCCTATCCCCCATTTCTTTTTCCTTCTGTGTCTGAATCATATCTGTCTGCATTATGAGCCAGCACAGATTTCTTGTTCTGGCAGATTGTATTAGAATCTTGTAGCACTGGGTTTCAGTTTATCGATTAGTGGCAGGCTGACTCCTGCACTGTTAACCAGGCATTTTTTCTTTTGCCACAGACACTTCCATTCAGAAATATCTACTGCTCTGTGGGGAACGTTTTGCTGCTATTGCTTAATTGGGTGGTAGACAAAAGCTATTCTTTGTCTTTGATGATCATTTGAATAGACACAGCCAGACCTAAGCCTCTTTGTAGAGGTGATATGTATGTTGGAAAAGACTGGATTACCCTGAGGTCTGTTTTAATTTTTGTTATATGATAAATAAGGAAAACAAACAAACAAACAAAAGCACACAAGAATTCCAAAATTACTCATAAAAACACAACTTTATTTAATTAAATTAGTTCAAAGCTGGAGAAACTTGATCATGAATCAACTTCACTTTAAGGTACCTTTTTTGCCAGTTCAATCTGCAGGTGACTTGCCATGTCATACACAAGAAGATAAATGTCTGGTTAAGAGTGTACATGTAGAACACTCCACTGATTCACCAGTAACATGCTATTTTCTCTAACAGAGCCAACTTTTAGTCAAATTGTTATTTTAAAGAGGTCATCAGTAAATGCCAACTTGAAGACAGGAATGAATGCATAACTCTACAAAGCCTTGAAAATATGCACTGGAAAGTAGAGTCAATAGGGTTGTATTTTAATGAAGTAATTATGAAACATTTCTGAGATAAAATAGAGATAAAATTGAGACTCTAAGAGGTAAGGCACTAAAAAGCAGTGCAGTCACAAAAGGTACTACTGAATGGCTGAGTGTTTTAAATGCAGAGCTTAAGAATTCTGCTATAAAATGTAAGGGAAGTAGCAGTGTTTTTAAAGGTAGTGCATCTATATTTTTCCTGAGAAAGAGCAGTAGTGCAATGAAATGTCAGTGTTGAAAGAATAGAATAGTCACCTGATCCTTCTTGTGTGTCATTGATCAAAGATAGGAAATGCAGGACATTAGCTCGAAAATCATCTGTGCTGAACTGTCTGCTAGAGTTGTCTGTGCCCCCCATTCACAATTTAGGACTCATTTGAGTAACAACAGTAGAAAGTCCCAAGGAAGGAAATTCCATGTGGATTACGGAACAAAAGCTCTTCACCGTGGGAATGGTTAAATTCTGGATTACAGAGAAGCTGCAGATGAGGTCCTGAGCAAATTCAGCTTGCTCTGAGTATGAAATTGGACTAGAGACCTCCAGCTAAAATCTAATCTCAACATTTCTATGGTTCTATATACTATCAGGTTAGGTAGTTTACTTTCATCCCTCATTCTTTTACAGTAGTACTGATCCAGAACATTTTTGCAGATTTAATTGGTCTCTGTTTTTACTAATACTACTTGTATACATAAAACAAAGCATATTCATAGAACTGAGCTATATGTGTAAGCTGCTCAGAAAGTAACACTTCCTCTTTATTTTCATGAAAGCTACCACAGATACAAAGAGCATAATAAACTATTTGATAGATCACATTCTCAGCTATAAAACACCATCTTTCACCATTAGTGATGCATTTTCTCCAGTGAGGAACAAGAGCCTGCCTGCTACACTTGAAACAACCTGCATGGCTGTACAGTATGTAGTTTTTCTTTCATGTCGCCATCACCACTGCTGAAACGTACCACTGATCACCTCACTGTGCTCACATCCACTGTTTGGTCTCCATAAACATTCAGCAAGTGGCAATGAATGCCAGTCCTGCATGGAGAAAAATTCTATGACACACCTTTGCTTTATACACACGTCTAAGTCAAACATCATTTTGTCAGACTGCCCCTCTTCTGCCGTCTGTCACACAGCAACAAAATGTAGTGGAATATTGGTGGGAAGGTTCAGTCTCTACTGCTGTGCCACCAACATCCACCTCTGATGTTGTAGGCCAATATAATAAAATAGGAGGCATTGCTTTCAGAGCAGGCCTTGTAAATTTGGATGTTCTTTTCTTTTATCTTTCCCCTTCCCAAAAGTGCTTTAAAAATAAGTCCTATGGTCTAAAAGTTTTAAATTTAAACTTTTTTCTTTGCCAATTCCCATTTTAATTCTTTCGTTTGCAAGTTGTTATAGTCCTTTATCTTTTTGATTCTCACGTGCTTCCAAAGAGATTGCAATTGTATAAAAAATATATATGGTCTTTACCCATGCTCATAAAGAAAATATATTGAATTGACACATTACTGGAAAATACATCCTTTTTGTGCCTCAGAAGAAGCTTGCAATTTTTGAATAGGAAAGGTAAACTGAGCGATATCTGTGGGTGGTCAGATGGTCACAGACTTTGTCAATGATGAATCACTAGAACTAGCAATTGTAGCCATGAAAACATCAGTAAGTTGTTTATCTCCTTCATGTTTTTCTTTACAGGTAGAGTTGTTGTCTTGATATATTTTTCATATACTTGTGTTATGCTCTCCTACATTACACTCCATTCAGTCTACTTACTCCTGTACTTCAAATGGTCAAAGGCATATTTATGTTAAATCATATGGAAAATTTTACAAGAGGTAGTAAAAATCCATACAGCTTCTGATAAAATCTGTAGAGACTGACAGAATGAAGTTAAATTTATTTAGCTATATACATTTAGTAGGAAAGAATAAATGAGCTATATAGATGCATTCACTTTTGTGAATGCTAAGTGTAAGATACTGCAAATGCTTTCTCCATTAAAATTTATCCATATACGTATGCCTATTTTACTCTTAGCATATATAATTTTGTTCTTGAAGAGAATAGGAAGACAGAGTAACTGATATATTTACCAACTTTAGTCATGTATTTCTCGTTACTGACAAACTGATGTAGTACAATAAGGTGAACTTACTGAACTACAAAGGTCAACAGATTGTGATCAGAAAAGTCCATCTGGAAGCCAGTGGTGCACCACAGGGATCAATACTGTGGACAATACTGTTTAAGGTTTTCGTTAATAGTCAGGACAGTGGGACAAAGTGTACCTTTAATTTGTTCGCAGATGACATAAAACTAAGAGGAGTGGCTGACACACCAGAGAGGTGCACTGCTGTTTAGAGGGAATTTTTTGAAGGAGAAATGGGTTGATAGAAACCTTATGAAGTTAAATACAGGCAACTAGTCAAGTTCTGCACCTGGACAGGAACAATGTATTGCACTAGTACAGGATGGAGGCAAACTAGCTGAAAAGCACTTCTGCAGAGAACGTTAGGATCCTAGTGGATAGCTGCCTATGAGTGAGCAGTGCAACCTTGCTGTGAAGATGACCAAGAGTCTTCTGGCTGCATAAGGAAGACCATGGCCATCAGATTGAGTGAGATGATTCTTCTCCTCAGCTCTAGTGAGACACAGGCTAGCACAATGAACTAATGGTTCTTGAAAACAGAATGTAGCATGAAACAGAATGGTAGATCAAGGACTTGCAAAATTTCATAACTAATCATTCAGGCAATTAAATGTAGGAACATTACATATCAACAATTATTTTGAAAATTATTTATCTTATTTATAAGGGTTGAAAACAAGTACAACAAGAAGGATCACCATGAGATGATGAGATGAGGATCACCATGAAGCAATCATTTTTTTAGAGAAAAGCACTGAAAATACATTAATGTGATAGCAAATGCTAAACTTTTGAAGTTTTTTCCATCAAGACATGCAATTTAATGCATAATTATACCACTTCCATAGATTCCAAGAGATTCCGAGTTTCTAGAAAAACATTATCAATTTCTATTACATCTGAAAGAACTTCAGTATAATTTTCATTGGATCATATTACTTCTCTGTAGAAAACCGTTGACTTTCTCAAATTGTTTGGATTTTCAACAGTAATGTATTTATCATATTTTATTGTTGTTGTTTCTTGCTTTCTTTACGTTCAGTAGTTAAAATAAAATTTCCCAAGAAAAATAACTCAATTCAGAGTTGCTGAGTCTAGTTCTTAGAGCATGCATTGTACCTATCATGGTCTTTCAGACCTCAGAGAACTAGCAAATGCATTTATCCACTGTGACTATTTATAGAGTATGGATACGTTACTCTATTTTCATACCAACTTCATGGGGGTCTGGTTCAGGTTTTACTCATCAGCATTCTCTCTGAGTCAGAGAAAGTGCTAGAAATATTATATAATTTAAAAAATGATTTAATTTTTAAAAAGCAGAGTGGCTATAAAAGATCAGAGATGGAAGTCTTCTTTTTAAAATGTGACTGGCTTATGTTGAAGAAGTTTCTTTCAAAAGCAAAGTTCTATAAAATAATAAAAACAAAACACTGCTCTCTCTCCACTAGGTCATTCAAAAACACGCTTAACATCTTTGACAGACAGATATTTGACAATCAGGGAGGTATAGAAAGTACATTCCTCCCAGGCTCATTTCTGTATCCTTTATGTCAATCAGGAGACAAAAATGTTTTTATTTCAAGTCCGTCTACTTATGTTATATGTCTAGATGATGGTGAGATGAGTAATTCCCAAACTCTGTGGCTATAAAAGGAGATCAGACTGATTAGCTTAGATATAGAACCTTTCTAGTAGACATCTACAAGTTAACTGCCATACACTCACTGTGACTGTTTCTCTGCTGCATCTTTTAAAACTGTTTTTCACACAAACTTCCTGAGTAAAAGATTTGGCCATTTTGAATCCTGACCCCAGAATTACCCTCATGAAATTAACTATGTCACATTTTCTTTGAGTCAGTTTCTTACCCACAGTTACCTACTTGTATTAATATGTATTCTTTTTTTTCCGAAAAAGACCTAACATTAGTGAAATACCTCCTAATGTGTAGAACTCATCTGGCATACTTTCCCAGACACAACACACAGCTATTCCTCTCTTAATGATGAAAGATGACATACCTGATGTGTCCTTCACTAATGATAAAACATTTCTCACTCCACACAAGAAAATCAGTGAAAAGAACCTACTCTGTATTTTCATGGCTGGTATTTTTTTCCAGCTATTTTTTTCAATACTCACATGAATCTGGTGATTCTTCATTACACATCACAGACAAACAGACGTCAGTGATCATACAACACACAGGAACTGATACTCAGAAAACAAAAACAAAAACAAACAAACAAAAAAACAACCCTGACTATGTAATAGCTGCTTATACTTCACTTTGATGTTTCTGTAGCATTCCTCATCTAAGTAAAGAATTTTGTACCCTCCTCTTTTTTTTCCTTTACATTATTCAAAGCTCTACTAGCTCCTAAAAAATGTAGCACTGCAGTAAAGTGAGAGACTACATGAGGCTTCAGCGGGTGGTAGAATGTTTTCTATATAAATGCACTTGTTCAGCAGGGCTTCAGTTATATTTTAGCAGGATGTTATTTATGTGCAAGTATTTCTCCTCTAAAAGTTTGCAAAGGGCAAGCTAGGTAATGTGATTAAGTGGTTGAACACAGTAAAGGTTCCAAAAACTAGGTCATTATTGAGATTAACGACTGGATTAAAAGGATTTAGAAGAGTGGTAGGATTTTGATTTACATATTACTCCAAAGACCTTTGACTTATGCAAAGCCTCCTCCTAAGGACTATCAAGTCAAAGTATTACGTCGAGCAATTTAGTTGTTGCAAATTATTCTTGCCCGTTTTTTGACCTTGTATATATTACCCGTATTCTTACACGGGAATTATTTTTCACAATTCAACTGCTGGGTTTCTCTTTTGTATGTGGTACTAATGTGAAAGAGATGAGTTTTTAAACAATTACATCTTATCATGTATAAGCTATGGGATTTTTGAGGGATTTCATTTGAGAGTATTTTATTCTTCAGCTAGAAGATCTTGCTTAAGAGCAGATTCAAGCAAATCAATCAAAATCAAGTATGCATCGAAAGTCTCAGAAACTTATTTAGATTAACCTTCGTGCCACTCTACAGGAGTATATACAGCTGTTTCAGTACATGAAAAATATATTGAAGAGCTCAAGGCTATAACTACTTTGGGAAATGAAACTAGGGCCTGCATAGCAGAGGTCACCCATTTAGCAACAGCTAAATGAATAATTAGTTTCAGGGGTTGCTTAGCAGAAAAATCCCTTCATTGGCAGGTTATCTTTGTGTCAGGCTGTGCGTGGTACTTGTATGTTTCAATACAGTAAAGGATGAGAGGAAGTAATTCTGTGTGGCCAATAGAGCACAAATATGGTGATAGGAAGGAGGAGAGGTGATGTTCTGCAGATAAGTGATCCTGTCAGACAGTACATTTATGATGACAGGAAAAGTAGGTAAAATGCTTTCAACAGGGTTAACTACAGAAATTTAGGATTTTCACCACAAACTTGATTAATGACAGCAGATGCTTGTAGGTCATTTTTTCACAAATCATATTCTTTATATGCTATTCAGTCACTTGTGTTTCAAACAAGGTTCTATAAACCTTTAACCTGGCAATGCTCTTATCATCTTTTTGCTCTGTTCCTAAACATAAGTACTTCACAATGTCAGACTACACTTGCCAGTAGTTGAAGAAATGATGTAATTTCATAATTGAGTCAACCTCAAAAGCACAAATTCTCACAGAAGTGCTAGGAATGCTGATGTTTCTGGGAAAAAAGAATAACAACAAAAAAAGCAATGCATATGGGATCACAGTATGCTCACTTTTTTCTGGGTTCAGGGGAAACAGATTACAAGTAAATAAACTAATTCTGCAATGAGTGAATGAATACAAAACAAAGGCCAAGCAATTATCCAAGGCAATGAGTTTAATTTTGTCATCCATGAATTATTTTACTGACAAGATTTCATTTGTGTAACGCTGTATGAGGCTGTCAAGAGCTTTGAGACAAAAAAGTCTGAACCAAATCACACTGTTCTTACATATAGGGAATAACAGCGCTGCTCTATGAAGGCAGCTTCACCTTTAAGTAACAGTAGCTTTGCGTATTTCCTTTTATCAGAACCTTTTGACAGAGTCATAATGAGAGACAAAGCTTTTTCACCTCCTGGCTTCATCCACTCATTTTGCTTGCAGTCTATCAGAATATCCATTTCTATGACATTCAGACTTTTTCATGTTTTCTCCACTCTAAAATTGTTAATATTCCCTAAGTGCTTTTCCTTAAGCACTTTTCCACAGTAATTAAGGAGAACAACATTTTAAAAGTGCACTGCAAAAAGGTGTCACTCACGGGAAAAACTCCAAGAAAATTAGATACTGCCATTTCAACCTGGTTCCTAAGGTCCCACGGCTGATAAAAGACATGTGGCCAAAGTGTCACCCCTACCTCCGGTGTTTTATCTTTACATCATCTCACAGGGTTCAGATTTTGAAACCAGAGTTGAAGAACTAAGTGAAGCAAGGATTTCAGCGCTTACAGATTTTAGACTGTAGAAATGCTTGAGCCAAGGCTTTAGAGATACCACCATCCTTTGGGATCCAGGGAACAGAAGTCGCTCCTGATGGAAAGGGCCTTCTGTTCTTTACATCCATCTGTATGAAATAATCAAATAACTGAAACATCTATCCAGGAGCTCTCAAAAAGCACATTTTCTCTCAGAAGAACACCTCAATTACCTGACAGAAGATGACCCGTGGTGAGAGAAATGTTTTCTGGCCCTTCTGCTGGAGCTAGACAGTTGTGTAGAAAGAAAAAGATAGAATAAAAGCTTGAGTGTTAAACTGACCTGAATAATGTCTCTGTTTATGATAGCTAGATTTTTATATTAGAATTTGTCATTTTTGCTTTTGTTTTTGTTTTTAAATCTAATCAGTGTTTTTTGACTTTAGAATGTGAAGATCAGAATGCAGACTTAGGTTCTCTGTCATGTTTACTTGTTCTGAAGTCTTGGATGTAAAGTCTTAAGAACAGGGGAACTTGCCCAATCCAGAAGTAATTGTAACATGACGGTAAAGGTCACTACTTCAGAAACAAGAACAGTACCTTTAAACTTTGTTAGCCTGAGGAGAAGACCAGCCCAGGATCCCTACACATCCTGGGAAACTGCCCTTTCTACTACAGTGTTAGAAGTAATTTGTAGTAATAAGTAGCTTCAACTACTTTTTATGTAAAGTCATATCTTGTGTGTTTACTGTGGATGTGTCATGAGGATACATAGCAGATGAATTCCTTGGGGTTGGATTCTCATTGAAAAGTGTCATGTTGCTGGATTCCCTTCATGTTTGATTCTGAAATACCCAACTATAACACTCATGGTACTGCAGAAAACAGAGTTGTAACTGCCAGGGAAAGTTAGAAGGAATTTAGAGGTACAGAAAATAGCTGAGTGAAAATGCAATTGTTGTTCAATGGCCTTAATGAAATCTTTCAAAAAAACCTTTAGCTCCCAGGTTTGAAAGATGTAGTGTATCAGAAGAAGAGTCATGCAAGCATGAATGCCTGTCCCATCCATTGTTTCCAGCACTATGCCGAGGGTGACGGAGCACCCTCTGCTAGCCCTACTTGAAAGTCTCACCACTCAGAGCCTGTGGCTGTGTAAAAGCAATGAGCAGGAAATAGACACATACAAGTACATTATACTGGGACATAGTAACTAACATAAACATGTTTTATATAATTGCTAGTGGTTTTGATAGATGTTTCTGCCTCTAGAAGTTTCTGCTTAAGGATTAAATAAATGATGTTCTCCATAATGCAAGAAGGAAGTAAGAAGCAATATTTATTTTACTTTTGAGGATCAAAAAAAATTCTTCCAATGTAAATATTTCAACACAGAAAATTAGAGAAGATTGTTTCTTCATTACTAACTCTTATATATAAAATCTAGAAGGAAACAGCCCTGAAAGAAAGATTAGTAAATAAGTACACTGCAGAACAGCATCTTTGTAACTGGAGTAATGACATAATCCTCTAAAATAATTAGAGAATAAATACAATTTTTCATCATAATTCTTGCAGACATTGCTTACATTTTCAAAGCAGATTTCTGTATCTTTTCTCTTTCTTTTCCCTCACTTTTTCTAGTCTCTGAGGCAGTGAAAAAGGTCTATGTTTTGCCCAAACCTGGCCAGTGGAGACATTCATTTCCTGAAAGAAGCTCAGTTTTCTATGTAATTCATGAAATCAAAATGTTTGAGCAATGTAAGAAGTTTAAGTAGCTCAGCTTGTACAACTGAAGATGAGCATGTACTCAAAAAGCTTGCCACGAGAAACAAACTGGCAAACAAAAAAACCCAAATAATTAAATTCAAAGTTCTACTTGAAAATTTTGATTTCGCAACCAAAATGAACTTAGAGTCCTTGTATTGGAAGGGCAAGGGAAGAAAGATTTTTGAATTAGAAATCTTTTTTCTTTTACAAAAATAATTTTTCTTTTAAGAAGCCACTTGATGCAACAAAAATGCTGATGGAATATCTTTAATTTCACATTTGCACAAAAATCACTATAAATTTAAAAAGTCAGATGTGCACACTATAAGCTTCAGGAAGTCAGGGTAAGAAGAAATCTATTTCTAGGGACTATGCAGTTCAGCTGGATGCTTAAGGTTTGGACTTCCTTGAAATTTCATCAAGTCTCAAACAGCCCTAAGATTTCTGTGCCTTATTCAGGTATTTGTACATAAAAAGCCACCTTTTCTAAGATTCTCAAAATCAATCAAGAAGATGGCAACTGAAAATTATTGGTAGAAGCCAAATATGCCTGTTTGGGTGTTTATTTTGTTATTGTTTTGGAGAGGCTTTTTCCTTTTTCTTTATTATTACTATTATTTCAAATCCCATTGCATTTTTCCAATGGAACACTTGGAAACGTTAACTTGCAGCCCCAAATTTATTTCCCAAACAAATTCCACTTAAAAGATGGGATTCACCATCTTCTCCAAGATAGTTTCCTGCATTCCTTCTGCAGGTAAGTGAGTGGCCTACTCCCAGAGGGCAATTTATTCCAATCTGACTACGTGGTCTATTTTAGGATAAAGTGAATCACCCTCAGGAATTTCCTGTCACTCTCAATTTACTCTCATTTAGTCAAGATGATTAACTTCTAGATGGCTAAAGTTAGGTGAATGCTGTAAGAAAATACGCTGCTTAAATGATGAATGAGATAAACAGGAAGGTAACAAGAAAGGACAATAAGATAAGGAGAGTTCAAAATGCATTTTAGAAGGAACCAGCACAGCGTATAACCCTTATCAAATCAGCACCAGAAACTGCACTTTAACTAGGTTTTCATTACATCAGTAATTGCAATTATGAAGAATGTATATTTGCAAAAGGAATTTGGGATCTGCCACTAAAGTTCAGCCTGTTGGTCAGAGAATTCCATGCATTATAGAATTGCTTGTCTTTTCATTATTTTAACAAGAGATAATTCAACTTAATCCCAATTAATTTCATATCAATTTGACTTAAAGCAAGTGGTCATATTATTGCTTGAATATATACACAAACACGCACATTATTCCAAATTCTAACTGCAGGTTGGAGTGACTTTCAAAAATATTTGCATAATTTTAATTTTCTCATCTTATTACTGAGTGTACATAATCAGATTGAAATTGTATCTAAAGTGTTGAAAGAATGAGCAAAAGCAACGTGACAATTGTTTATTTTACATGATAGGGCAGCTGTGCTTATACCACAGGGAAATATGTGAATCTCCATAATGCTGTATGTGAATCTTGGTGGCAGTATACCTCCACTCACTCCAGTGCCCTTTATCAGGGAATCTGGACACACGTGGTGCTTTGAAATCCTCCAAGAGGTTGTAAAAATCAGCAACCAGAAATGCTTGGCAGATCTCTAAGTAAACCTACTTTACAGTATAGACATCACCACTGACATCTGACTAAGTATGTTGTAATTAAAAACAGAATGAATTCACTAGTACTGATTAACCAAAACCAAAAGATTTGTGGCTTTAAGTTGGGATTTCCTTGTTAAACACTCAGCACAGAAAGCTTGTGAACAAATTCTAAAAGTCCCTATCTTATACTTTGGCTGCCAGTATCTTGTTCATTGCTGTTGTTCTTTTGTAGTCCTCTCACTTTGAGCTTGCAAAAAAAGTCAACTTTTTCTTTCTTTCATTTAAACAACAGCTATTATATCTAAAGAGGAAAAAAAAAATAAAAAATCAATATGGGTCTCGAAGTTTTCCGAAGTTTTCCTTTTTTTTTTTTTTTTTTTTTTTTTTTTTTTTTTTAAATTTATGAACTAATTCAATTACCTCAGACGAATTACTGTTGTTTCCAACTACACCTTTTAACACTTCCCACAAGTGATTTATATTGAGAGATTTACAGTCTACAACTTTTACTAGCTGCTGTCTGAAAACCATTTTTCAGCCAGAGAACCTCTGAGAGATATGAAATTCATCATGGTCTTATATCTGTTCACAGTGTCTGCTTGAAATACAGCCTTGGACAACCACCAACCCATCTCACACAATAGAACGTCATCTTTTGTAGCTTCACATCCTCCATGCAGAGTTCCACAGAGAAATACCAAAACTCACCTACATGCCTCAAATTAAACACCCAGCTCTAGGCAGCGTCTAATAGGGTGACACAAGAACAATACATGTCTGAGTGAAGGGGGAGGCATAGCTCAGGTCATCCCAGAATCAGTAGTCACAAAGAAATCTTGAGGTCTCAGAATAACACTAAAACATTCTTTGCTATTATAGGAGCTGTTGTACATGGGCAGATCCATGGAACAAAAAAAGTCAACAGTCCTCAAGCAGAAAAATCAAGAGGAAACAGTTTTGTCAGTGGTTTAGGCCAATAATCTGTGGACAAGGTACACTTTGGAGTATCTGTTGAAGTAATGAATTAAACAAATCTCACATTACAGACTGAACAAGAATGTTTTTTCCTTTTCTTTTTTTTTATTATTATTTATGTTTTATTTTTCTTTTGGCAGAAGAAAGAAAATCAAACTAAGAAAAGCTTAAGGAAATAATCTGAAGAACTTGAAATCAAACCAAGCTGAGTCAGGAAAGCTGTGCTCGTGGCTACAATTCATGAATATTTTGGGGGGGTGAGAAATCATTTTTGTTCTAGTCCAGTGAAAAAACTACTGTAGACAAGATCTTATGACTTAATTTTCACCTTAGATTTGTTTGTTTCTGTCAATAGGGAGTTCAGAAGTTTAGATCTGAAAATCAAAATTAAGAAGGTTGGAGATGTTCCTATCACAGTATGCAACATAAATTCATACATATTTTATGGAAAGAACTTCAAAGAACTGGGACATTTTCATATGAATTTTACCTTTAGTAGGTAGACAGTTTTTTTCCTTCCCTCCCTTTCTTCCTCCCCCCCTCTCTCCCTTTCCTTTTCTTAGCAATTTTAACTGTTCTATCTATTTATTTATTTATTTATTTTTACAAAACCACAATGAATTCAAACTCAGGGAAAAAATAAGAAGTCTGAGTTGTCTATTATTTGATTTCCAATTTCATCAATACTAAAATGTTCTGTTAATTTTTCTCATACCCTTGTATTCTTACTCAAGAAAATAACTGAAAACAACAACCTTGATTTTTCAGTAATTATGTTTCAGTAGGCTACATCATGAAATATATACAGGCTATTAAGTTCAAGCAAATCATTCTTTAAATTAGTTCATAAGACTACTACTAGCTTGATTACCTCAGTACCTGAGCGCATCACTATCTTCAGTGCTGTTATCCTAAAATTCCCCTCAGATATATTTACAAACATTCCCACTGAAGTTACAATGACTTGCCAAGGCAGACATGGTGAGACTGATCTCATGAAAGCTTCAGTATCTATGATTCAGATGTCTCCTTTTGAGCTCCTTTTATAGAAAACTGAGAGAAATTGGTACTTGTACAGAATGACTAATCTGACCTATCACAGATCCCCACTTTTGGATGAGAGAAATCATGTCCTAGAAATGTCTTTTTCTTTCCTTCCACTACAGTGGGAGTCTAGACTTTTGACAGATATCCTTCTAGGACTAAGTGATGAATTCAAACTTTCCTGACCACAGAGACACCTTTCATGGTATGGTTAAATGAGGCTCTTTGCTCTGAATACTTTAAATACAGGCTTTCCAGTTTCAGGAAGTGTTTCTATGGATGTTTTAGGCAATTGTGTGAATTTAATTCCACTACTAAAACAGTACCCTTTAAAAAATACTGAAGGCTTAGTAAGAGTTTAGTATACAGCAGTATTCTTTTTTAAAGTCACTGTTGTTCTGAACAGTTAATTAAAATGTGGGTTCAGCACAGATCTTTTCACTGCTTTTGACATTTCTTCTGACAGGTTGTTGGCCAGATTGATCTCCATTGAGCATTCTGCAAAACTTTACATTTGTAGCCCCTGAAAAACAGACTCTAATTTCTCTATAAGATTCCCATTCTGAGGGCTCATTCTAACCCTCAGTTTCTCCTAGCCCAGTGTTAGAAGACTCTGTGCATAGAACTAAAGACAGACTCTGATATGTCAGACTGAATTTTCCACCAGGCAGTGGCTTATTGTTATTTCTTTCCAGTGTGAATTCCTATCCATTTCCTGTTTTTTCACTCTCAAGGGCATCCAGGGAAATTTTGGAATAAATTTAGAACAGCTTCAGGGCTCTTTTAAATTAAGCTACTATAAAACATCATGTTGCACTGATTCACTTTGTGCAGCAAAATTTGTGTCTGAACCTTCATCATCTTCAGCGATGACAAGGATGGCACTTCATGATCAGTTTGGATCTCCTACAGGATATTTTAAGGGTTCACAGTGGAAAACAAATTATCCTCAAACTTTTCTGGCCTGCTTACCCTTGGGTTGGTCATACATGTGTGCATAACAAGAGCAGTGATACATTACTGTTGAAAGGAACTTTTTTTTAAATTGATTTTAAAATCAGAAATTACATAAAGAAGCTTATAATATGTGATGTTTCCTTGTAATGGTAGCATGTGTGGTTATACATTTTAATGTATATTCTATGTATATTTCAAGAATGAACACATAGGTATATAAAAATGTACGTATTCTTCTGTTAATATGTACATGCAAAAGTTTGGCCACAAGAAAGTGAAGGATTGGTTGACCCTTACAAAAAAACCAACCAAACAAGAGTAGGCTGAATATCTAAAAGGTAATAATATCATGAAGAATTCTGGTGTCAGGAAAATTCAGACATGTCTAATGCTTCAGAACAGTTATGGACTATTCATATTTTCTGTAATATTCATATATTCTGTATGAAGTTCTGCCTTTGCAGTTTCCATCCATTCACGTATGTGAAAACTATTAGGAATTCCTCATTATCATGTACCTGGCTATATTGTAGTAGAATACTAGGCTACAAGACAACACTCTAAAGAGTTGATTATTTGCCTGAATATTTCTCATCCACAGCATTTAAATAATATTCATTCCTGAATTCAAGCTGCATAATTATCTATTCTATTGCTTATTTTAACTTATTTTCCTTTTCAAATCATCAAGTGAACCAGTAATATGTTTGTTTGTTTGTTTGTTTGTTTGTTTTTTCACTAGGAAATGAGAAAACCTGTTATCTGCCTTTCACTATGAAAGCTGACCTAGATTTTAGATCTAATATTTGTTTAAAGCCACACAGTGTTGTAAAAAGGGTTCCATACAATTAGTTGTTAGAACTCAAGAACTTTGTGCAATGAGCTGCAAGAGAAAGGAGATAAGAGAGAAGAGGGAGATGGAGACGGAGATGGAGAGCAAAGGATAAGAGAGGAGAGAAGAGGAAAGGAGAGGAAAGGAGAGGAGAGGAGAGGAAGAGAAATATTTCATTTATAAGAGACCTTTAGAAATCTTCTAGTCCAACTACCTGATCATTTAAGGACTAACCAAAAGTTGAAGCATACTAATGAGGGCATTATCTAAATGCCTCTTGAACACTGACAGGGATTAGGCATCAACTACCCCTCTAGGAAGCCTGTTCCAGTGTTTGATAACCCTCAAGAATAAATTTTTCTTAGTGCCTAGTTTTAACCTCCCCTGTTGCATATTTGTTTTGTTCCTGTATGTCCCACCATCAATTGTGAGGAAGGAGAGATCAGTACCTATCTCTCCACCTACCCTCCTCAGGAAGCTGTAGAAAGCAAATAAAATCCATCACCTTAGATCATTTCCATATTTAGGAAAAGCAGCTGTACTGACAAGCAGAAGCATCTATCTCCTTCAACTCCAAATAACAGAAATCACAAACTGGGAAGAACCTATTGAAAAATACAGCACTATGTTACAACATATTTTTGGAAAGCTGAGTGATTTTCTGAGACTTGATTTTATTTATTCATCCTGGCAGCAGATTCTCCATCTTCTTTTCAATGACGAGCCAGCACTAAAGATCTGCTAATTCAGACACATCGCTCATCCATGTAAAACGTGACTAAAATGGGCTCTTGAGTTAAGGCCAGCAAGGAACTGAATAACTTTATACTTAATATTTTAAAGAGTGTTTTTTTTCCTCACTCATGCTCTGGTTACTTAGAACATAGAACACGAGACCTCAAGAACAAGTGGAAAAAAAGGATAAACAGAATCTATAGAGTTAAAAAAATGCAACAGAATGTGAAAAAGAAATGGCTGAAGTAACAGAATATTTGACAGAGTTTTATACTCTGATGATGTGAGGGAAGTCTGTGGAAAGATGTTTTGAGTTGGTGGATTGCCTGCTGGTTTCAGTAGTACCAGGTAAGGCCATTCAGATATAACTTTTTTAAAGCAGGGATAGACTTCAGCTGTCCTTTACAAATATCTTCCCATAGGAAGGAACAAGGACCTAAGAACATACCATTTACTTCTGTTTTAAACTCCTTTTGTTATTGAACTCCTCAATTAAACGTCTTTCCTCTTGGCAGTGCAAGTAGTGCAGTGTAATTTGCAAAACATAGGTTGGTCTGAAGATTTCCAATATGCATTTCAGGATGACAAAGATCACTTTCTGTCTATTTCTCGTTCACAGATAATATGTGTGGCCTTCCCAAAAGAGGATGGAAAATACCAGTGCAGTATTCCAGTACCATGTCTTATACCTTCCTAATGTCTATTTCTTTTTTTTCTTCTTGTTGTTAACAAGTACTTTTCCTGAGACATTTCTTCTTGCTATATATATATATACAGTTATTGCTTTTGTTTTTTGTCCTGCTCTTTAAGAAAACATCTGTGGGCCTTCAAGTGGCATACAAAACTGGATGACATGGATCATAACCTTGTGCTAGAAGTTGTTTGATACTATCATCATTCTTAAGAAAACTGTTCTCTAGTAGGCTTAGCTCATGCGTCTTCAAATCAGTCATCTTCTGCCCTTTTACCAATGGCCTCCCTGTAATAAAACTAGTGGCAGTAATAAAACTAGAGGACAGACCTTGTGACGTCAGCCAGACATGGATTTGCTCTTGATATCTGACAGTGTGTTGGTTGATGTGTGATCTCTTAATTTCACAGAAATAAAATGCAAAATGTCTTTGAAAATCACTGCCAGGAGATGTTTTTTTTTCTTTTTCAAAAGACCCCACCCAGTGAGCTGTGACATCTAGCTATGCTTTGATCCCTCTACCAGATTGGGGAATTAGGTTGATGCTTTAAGGAGAAAAAATCAAGATCAGTCCAGCACTGTGACAATTTAGTCTTTTTTAATTTCTTATTATCCTTAGTATTGTTTCTGAAATTGACACATTGACCTCATATCTGCCAAAAAGTCAATGAGTAAAGAAATAGCTTTTCAAAACTGGTGAACCACAGCACGTATTATATGCATGCTCTCCCAGCTTCTATTTATTTTCATACTCTGATGCATAAAGCCCCATTTCAGTCTTCTGCAATAAAAAAGTTCAGCTCAAAAAGAAAATGCCAGATCACCCATCACCCCTAAATTTAAGCAAACACATTCCTGTCCTAGTGAATCATAAGCGATGGAGATATACTGTCCTCAACATACCCCACTTGCTGGACTACCTGAAGGATAGAGGATGTGCTAAGGATATGCTCAAGAGCTGAGGTCTTCAGACACTACAGAGAACAACTTCCAATGCTTTCCTGTTTGGAAATGATTGGTGACTTTCTAAGTGCCTTTTCATCATGAATAGAAGAGGAAATATTGCTGAGAACTGGTTATGGATGGTAACCAACTGGTAAGGATGTTCACTGTTATTCTTTCAGAGAAAACTATTAGAGAATGTACTGAAAGCTGTAGACTATGCAAAAGCAGCAATTGTAGCATGTCCAATGGGCTAAGAGAAAGGGGAGTCACAGTGCCACTATTGGTATGTGAAAACACTCCAGCATGGGGTTCTCTGTTACCTGCTTCATTTTGTTTTGCTTGAAAATCACAAAAGCTTTACAAGACACTTCTTTGTTACACTCAGAACTAACTTGTACCAGAGATGAAAAATGATGCAAGAAACAGAGACTGTCCAAAACAGGCAAAGATGTTCTTATACAAGAAAATAGTAGACAAACATGCTCCTAAAACATAATTGTGAATCATTCCCAAGAAGTCATCCATGATTTAAATGACCAGCTGTCATGTCCTCAAGGAGCACCATGTGCAGTCTCTTAACTGCTTCTCTCACTGCAGGATCCAGCTGAGTTTGAGAACAGACTTTCTTCTTCCTTTCCAGTTTCCTCAGAGGGAGGGAAAATAATATTTTATGCAACATAATAAAATAAAATAAAATAAAAACCTCAAAATATTCCATCTGACATTTAGCAAACTAAAAATGTAGTTATAAAAATGAAACTACGAACTATCTGCAGATACAAGCCATGATGAAGTTTGCAAAAATTCATGACCTGATATTTATTTAATATCCATAAATAGGATAATGCAAATGAAAAACAGCCCCAGACGAAAATCCAAATTATCGGGAGTATAAAAATGGCTCTTGCTGAATGAGAATCCTACATTTTTATCCTAAAAATAAGAAAGGAGAGCAGAGGAGCTGAGGGGAGACTGATGGTGGCTGCAGCTCCTCACAGGGTGCGGAGGGGCAGTGCTGAGCTCTGCTCCCTGTGATAGCAACAGGGCCTGAGGGAACGGCATGGAGTCAAGGGAGCAGCAGGTTGGGTGAAAATAGTTCTTCAGCAGAGGGTGGTGTGCACTGGCAGAGGATCCCCAGGGCAGTGCATATGGCCCCAAGCTGCCAGAGTTCAAGGAGCATTTGGACAGTGCTCTCAGACATAATGTTTGAATTTAGGGTGGTCCTGTATGGAGCCAGGTGTTGGAGTTAACGATTCTTTTGAGTTCCTTCTAATTCAGGATATTCTGTGATGCTATGAATCCTGAGGTTCTCTGGTCCTTGAGGGTGTGTTGTTACAAGAACAGTCTTTGCTTTTCTCAAAATGTGGCTGTTGCAGTGTCTCACTACCACTCAGTATCTCAAAGCACAACATTTACTTTCTCTCTTGATCCTAACTACTGAACCCTTGCAAAAGGAATGAGTTAATTAAAAGTTTATTAATTGCAGACCAACGTCATAAAGTGATTATGCCTTTGTTTCACAGGATGGTTTTGTTTTGGGGCTGGCAAGAGGTGTAAATTTATATCATAAAAAAATGTGCGCAGAAACAATGCCTGTGAGGTGAATGGCAGCCTGAATTCATTATGGGGTAATGTGGGTTTAAGCAAAGGAGTATTTGGCTGGGAGATGAAATTAGAACTTATTGTGTGCCTTGAGTAAATAATGTTATAATGGGTTATTGAGACTGCTGACTTCTAACAAACAATGCTGTCTGTGTAAGCATGACATTTTAAAACTATGATGCCTGAGGCATGTATGCTTATTATCATAGGTATTTTCATTGGCTTTTAAATGTAATGCTTTTGAAAAAAGAGTACAGAAAACTTGTCTGTGAAGGAGAGAGAGCTGAGGTATGGAGATAGGACTCTGTCTCTAGGTATTGACATGTGCCATGATAGTGGTAAAGGAAAAAAGGATCTAAGACAGCACTGTAGAAGTATCTGTAACTATAAACACAAATTTGTTCCAAAGACGTGACCACTCAAGGAAATTCCTAAAATTCAACTTAACAACTTGGAGATGATGCAGACACACAACAATCCTTACAATACATGATAGACAAGAATGGGATCATTTCAATCCAACTTCTACTATTCTTAGCATGCAAAGCACAAATAAGTTGTCTTGCCGATGTTACATTTGTGAGAAGATCGAGGAGCTTTACACATTGTTTCTAAATGACTTCCATGTCCTTGGTGTCTTCTCCATATACTCTCTGTCAGATTCACTATTTTTTCAAGAATTTGAAATTCTTGAGAAAGGATGGAGCCGTACAAAAAAATATATTTAGTTTTCCCCCCGGGGATGACTTTGGTTAAAAAGAGAGGCAGGTAGAAAAAGTGTTATAAACCAGCTGTTGTTGCAGATTTTCAGGATTGAAAACATTTTGAACCACAACATTGTTAGAAAATGGAGTTGCCCTTGTCCCATTACTCATTCCTGTCACAGCCTGAACAAATAAATGTGGTGCCTCCTGTAGCAATTGGAGCTGCTGGGATGGGAATGGACTCATCTTGCATCACTGTCAGTTCTCATTTCTGTCTTTGGATGCTGAGCTATCACAGCACTGCAACAGCAGCAGCTCCTTCTATAGACTCATTTAGAGGACAGAGATAGTAATAAGAACAGAAAAGCACATTAAAAAGTATAACCCATTGTATTACTATCTTAATTTTTATTTATTTAAAATAAAACCATACAAAAAAATAAAGGATCAATTTTAGGGTAAAAGCTAACCTTAAAGTACAGTCAAAAATTCCTAGCAGTCATTGCCATATCAATGACAGCAGCAGCATGATAAAATGCAAAAGTGACAGGTTATAGTCTGCAAACAAATGAAGTCAGGAAGTATAATTCTTATAGACTACTGTAAAATATCTTCCTTAATCTCAATTTATATGGTACCTCCTCAGTTCACAAAGCACAATGCTGAAGCAGGTTATTCAGGCACCAACTGAATTTAAAGCAAACCTATTTGTGCATGTTCAATTTCATTTGTCAAAGTGAAATTACAATCAAAATATGATTTCTTGGTTTTTGAAATGAAAAGCAAAAGGAAGACTGGAAACATTAGAAATTCGTGTACAATAAAAGCTTTAGTCATGACATCTCTCTTCCTGCCCACATCTCAGCTCCAACAGAGATACTCAGCTTTAAAGAATGATGACAAATAGGACTTAAGTTTGGTGCCAGTCATTTTCTTGTTTTTAAGCAGGAGTTCAGGCTGTGTATTTGGCTAACTTGTCTCTGCAACACAGCAGAGCTGGTCCCCGGTCTTTGAGCTGTATCCTTCTAGGGTTTCTCTCAAGGCCCAGCTGGAAGGAAAGCAGTGCTGCAAAAGGAATGATCTAGTCCCCTACACACCATAGAAGGAGATAAAGTCCCTGTTGTGCATGTGAAAAGCATGTTGGGAAAAGCTGTTTGGGTCCTTCCAGCCTCTGGAAATGGCAAACCTGTCCGTGGAACTGTTTTTGCCCAGGGACCTGGGTGCACCTGGTGGGTGATGCAGAAGGATGGGGATGTTCAGTGTGTACCACAGGGCAAACTGATGCTGGGGGAGTGCAGTCAGTAATTCCATGTATCTGTGTAACCATGATGTAATAATGTAGAATAAGGGGTGGAATGTCATGGTTTTGTGCTGTCAATATTCTACATCATGACATCATGTGCGGTATGAACTGTTTTGGTGGTATAAGAAAGTGTAATAGAGGGTATGTGGAAGTGTAACAGAGGGTATGCGGAAGTGTAATAGAGGGTATGTGGAAGTGTAACAGGGTATGTGGAAGTGTAACAGAGGGTATGTGGAAGTGTAATAGAGGGTATGTGGAAGTGTAATAGAGGGTATGTGGAAGTGTAATAGAGGGTATGTGGAAGTGTAACAGAGGGTATGCGGAAGTGTGGAAGGTTCATGCTCCAGATCTGTGGAATGGCAGCATCCCGAGTACTCAGCCCTTGGAGGAAACTACATATCCCAGGGGACAACGCGGCCAGAGATGAATCACCAGAGGAGGAGGACACACATATAATCTCGCTCCCAGGCTGGAACGTCCCTCTTTTCACCCTGTCTATCGCTTTGGAGCGCTCCATCCCTGCTGTCTCGCTCTATCAGCAACGTTCCAGCCTGTCGCCTAGAGATTGCAGTAGGCCCCCGGTTCTCCGGGACTCTTTTTTCTCTCTTTCTTTTTCTCTGCCTTGTTTGATATAGTAGTTGTAGTTATATTGTATCATATTGTGTCTCGTATTTAGTAAAATAAGTTCTTTTCCTTAGATTGCTGCCGTTGTTTTTGTTCATTTCCCCTTCTAGGGGCAGCAGCCTCTATCACGGATAAATCTAGATAACCCGATTACAGAAAGTAGTATTTTTTGCTATGCTCTTGCTACCTTATTACCTCCCACTTCCAGGCAACATACATAGAAACACTTTGTTTATTCATTTTCCAGTATACTTCAGGTAGTCAGTGCCTGAGTTTTCATCCATGTCCTAGACATGAAAATATTTATATCTGTCAGTAGCATACCAAAAGAAGTAGCTACACACAGTAGTATCTTGTGTCAAAAGGCACCCACTATTGAACATCTTGTCTATTTCACATAAAGAAGCAAAGCTTCAATATTTCATTAAATGCAAAATGGAGAGAAATGATACATTAAAATGTCCCAAATAAATTAGATCTGTGATTTTACTAGAAGGAAGTTTAGACAAAGGTGGAATGTCCTTACCTTTGATTTTGACTGTCTTCCATCTAAGTTTCACTTACAGTAGCAGCACATTCAAAGATGTAAAGTAACTCATATCAGTGATTTTTTTTAGGTGTTTTTATTATTATTATTATTATTATTATTTAACTGGCATTATGAGTTAGACGATGCATCTGACATAAGAGGATACAGCTGGTACCAAGGTCTCTCTATTTGCTATTGCAGACTACTCCTGATAATCTCCTTCTCCAGAAAATTAGAAGAAAAGGAGGTTATCAAGAGTAGTCAGGTAGTCAGCATGGGTTTACCAAGGGGAGGTCATGCTCGACCAACCTGGTAGCCTCCTATGATGTTGTCATTGGCTGGGTGGGTGGGGGGAGGATGGTGGATGTAGTCTACCTTGATTTCAGCAAGGCATTTGATACTGTTTCCCACTACATCCTTATAACAAAGCTGAGGAAATGTGGGTTAGATGAGTGGACAGTGAGGTGGGTTGAGAATTGACTGACTGGCATAGCATAGAAGGTCATCGTTGGCAGTACAGAGTCTGGTTAGAGACCTTTAACTAGCGGTGTTCCCCAGGGGTCAGTGCTGGGTCCGGTCTTGTTCAACATTTTCATCAGTGACCTTGATGAGGGGATAGTGGCCACCCTTAGCAAGTTGGCTGATGATACAAAGTTGGGAGAATTGGCTGACACGCCTGAAGGCTGTGCTGTCATTCAGTGAGACCTGGACAGGCAGTAAGAAACCAGATGAGGTTTAACAAAAGCAAGTGTAGAGTCTTGCACCTAGGGAGGAATAATTGCATGCACCAGTACAGGCTGGGGGATGACCTGCTGGAGAGAAGTTCTGCAGTGGGACCTGGGTGTCCTGTTGGATGACAGGTTGGCCATGAGCCAGCAGTGTGCCCTCGTGGCCAAAGAGGCCAATGGCATTCTGAGGTGCACTAAAAAGAGTGTGGTCAGCAGGTCGAGGAATGTGATCCCCCCCTCTACTCTGCCCTGGTAAGGCCTCAACTGGAGTACTGTGTCCAGTTCTGGGCTCCCCAGTACAAAAAAGACAGGGATCTCTTGGAAAGAGTCCAGCGGAGGGTCACAAAGATGGTGAAGGGCCTGGAGCACCTCCCCTATGAAGAAAGGCTTAGTGAACTGGGTCTGTTTAGCCTTAAGAGGACTGAGAGGGTACCTGATCCAGATCTATCGGAGGTGTGGGGGCAAAGTGGGGATGCCAGACTCTTTTCAGCAGTGTATGGAAAAAGGACAAGGGGAAATAGACAGAAATTGGAGCGTAGGAAGTTCCGCACGAATGTGCACAAGAACTTTACGGTGAGAGTGACGGAGCACCGGAACAGGCTGCCCAGGGGGGTTGTGGAGTCTCCTTCTCTGGAGATATTCAAGATCTTCCTGGACACCTACCTGTGTGACCTGGTGTAGGGAACCTGCTTTGGCAGGGGGGTTGGACTCGACGATCTCTGGAGGTCCCTTCCAACCCCTACAATTCTGTGATTCATAGTACTTTTTTTTTTTTTTTTTTTTTCCCACTATTTTACAAGGAGATGTCCTGTGGGGCAGAGATTAAATTCTCTGAGAAGACTGTTAATATGCTGGAATAAATATGTGAGGTCTCATAATGTGGAAATATAATTAATATCACCAAGTAGTTACAAGGAGAGGAGGTGGAAGAGGATTTCATTCAGCTAAATTATCACCACATTATACATAATAAGTTAATCTCAGGATAAGGAAATAAACTGGTTTCCCAGGTGATCTGGTTTCTATTTCTGGCTCTGCTACAGATCTGAATTCTGACATTGGGTGAGACATTTTATATATAAACAGACATTTAAAATATACTGTTGCTCACATGCAGTCAGTCCACAATCAAAACCAGATCGGTACACAACCAAAAACAGAATCTGAGGTATGTTAGATCTGCTTTTCTTCCCAACTCTCGGTCTGAAATGCTCAGATTATTTTAGAAACATGTTCTCATTTCTAAATACATGTCTTTTCAACAGCCATCTCTGGGATCTCAGATTAATCCTACAGGTAAGATACAAATAATAGTAATACTGATCACCGACCATATGCATAGTATAAATACTTGAAGAAATGCATGTTATGAGTCATTTTTTTCTCTTTTGCCTTTTTCCTCGTGTTTCCTTCCCATCTTTGGGGCAGTTGCCAGTACTTCATTAGTTGCTTGTTTGCAGCAAAAGGACTCTGCATTCCTTGTTTTGTTGACATCAGGGGAAACATGAAGGAAGGAAAAGGAAGTAATACAAATTAATGATGTTTTCTTCTTCACCATCTCCCCTGCTTGTGACTTGCCTTTAACAATCCTAATTCAGCACATGTAGCAACTCACACAACTGTCAGATTTATTTTTTTCATGGTTCTTCTATTTTATCATAAAGCAGCAAACAAGCCTTCATTTTGACTCCCTGATAACATTATTTGAATTCATTCCCCATTAAATGTTACTTGCTTTATTGTATACTAGGGCAAGAATCATTTTACAATTAAAAAAACATGCAGAAAACCAGTCTCAAAATAATTACATCTGTTTGAATCAGCTTTAATGCTTATGCATGTTATCCAGACCAGATAAGTAGTTAGAAGAAGATACATATTTCTGTCTCTAATTTGTTTGTTCTACCATTTCCGTCATCAGTGTTTAGACTGTGCACAAATAGTTCTTTGATATCATTGGGTATCTGAGATGTAATAAATTCACACTGCATACTTACACTGTCATTGGATACACAGAAGAAAAAAGCTCTGCCTTTCCTATTTGATCTTCTTTTCAATACATCTGCCAGAGCATTTCTGCAAAATGATAATAGTGGAAGAACATAGAGAAGAGGAAATAAATCTATTTTGATATTTAAATAAATCTTAGATGGCTACAACATATTTACTTATTGCAATTCTAATTAACTAAAATAATAAAGATCAGATTCTAACCTGATTCTTGACATAGCTCTATCTAAAAACATCTACTTCAAGGTGATAAACAAATGCAACAATTGGTATCAGTCAGGATGTGCAGTGAAGCACAGCACGTGTCTTAAATTAGAAGCTGCCTTTTCATAAGCATGTTAGCAGAAGACTGTGTCCTAATTGCAGCCATGTGACACTCTGCACAGCATCTGAGATGGGAATGCTGTCTTAAGATGCAACATTGAGAAGAGATGGTTTATCCTTGCTGTTCTCAGTGAAGAACCTCATTTAAATATATATATATATATATATTAAAAAAAAAATAAATAAATAAAGGAAATGGGCAAAAAGTCTGCTAGCAGAGTACAGAGATGTGCTTATAATGAGTGGTTTTAGAATGGTCCATTTCAAGCAGTTAATTTGTCTCTGTTTTCTTCAAAGTGAAAGGACAACACAGTGCTAACACACAAAGAGTATCTTAATCAGCCCAGCTCTTTGTCACACTCCTTTCATAATGGCATTATGTAAGCATCTGATTTGCATCAGTGTGCAGTTCTGATTGCTGAGAAAGCAGTTTGCCATTCAAAAGGCTTCATAAACAACGATGTCTTTCTCTTATTTTCTTGAAGTAGTGTTGATAGCTGGAATTATACCGTTTTGTTTTTTTTTCTCCTGCACTTACAAGCACAAATGCCACAATGAATAACATGATTTTTTTTTTTTTTTTTTTTTTTTTTTTTTTTTTTTTTTGTCCCTGGATGTATTAAAAGACCTTTCAAAACTGAAAGAGATAGCGTTCATATTTCATAAACGCTGGGCTCAATATGAAAGAGACAGAAAATGTCACTAGGTCAGGAAGGACAGACATATTGATTTCTTCAAAGAGAAGGGTGGGATTGCTCTACAATACACTTCCAGCTCACAGTGACTGACCATTTGCTGTTGGGAAGTATTTTCTTGCTACTGATGACATCCAGCATCTCTGAGCTCAGCACATTATGTTTTCGCTCAGAAACTCTAAAGATGACATTTCTAGCCCTATTTCACTAAAACCACAGAATACAGACCTGCACTAAAATCAAGGATATTTATAAGTGGTAATCTCAGACATCTATTATGAGCACTGTTATGTCTGTTGGAAAAAGCCCCAGAAAAAGACAAAGATTTGAGAAGGGATGAGGTAGGCTCCCCTTTCTATTGCCTGTGCCAAGCAGAGATAGCCATGAAACGGAAGGCATCAGGAAGCTCTCAGTAGAGCTGGACATGGCATCTGAGCACAACTCCTATCTTCCCTATTCCACCAGCTTCCCTTTGAAAGTAGCAAGCACATCCAAGCAGTAGTAACACCGTGGGGTCTGGTGGCCACATCTCAGATTGCCATAGTTATGCTGGCAGTCACTTGCAATCATGGGCCTACTGACAGGCCTGCCCCTGGCATGTTGCAAGGAGGCCATGGTGTAAGACTCGTGTAGACAGATCTTAGTGACAGCAATATTTACATGTACTCTATGCCATTCTCTTTAAACTTTTTACTGTTGAATTCTGATGAGAGTAGAAATGCCCGAATTAAACTACAATATCAACGCTAGGGAACAGGCAAAAGATCAAAATGATTGACTATTATAAGTAAAACTACAGGAACATTAAGTATTTTTTTTTTTTTGCCCAGAAAACAATTATGTTCTCCCCTGCTATTTCTTTCAAGGATAATGCACTAAATAAAGGGATTACTGCTACTTTTGAGAAGATACTACCTGAAAGTAGGCCAGTAAGCCAGTGTTTTTCAAATTGTCCTTATTTCAACCCTGAATTCAGGTCTTCCTTATCATGTGACAGATGACTGAATTCAAGTGAAAGAAGCAGACTGAGGTCTTGCTTTCAACTTTCCAATTCCAAGGCTCCCAGTTTTTTCAGTAATAGAATTCAGAATTTATTTCTATAGAACTGTTTCTCATCTGAAAGAATGAAACATTTGAGATATTCTTTGGTGATGAAGGCATGTTAAGAAAAAAAAAAAAAAAAAAAAAAAAAAGGCAGAACAAATGGTATATTGGAGCCCATGAAAAAAAATCCCTTAGTAGTAAAGCAAATGAGGTCTTCAATAGCATGAAGGGACCAAATGCATTACATCAGCGACATCTGAGCCACTTATGGATTTCTGTAGCCAAAAGGTTCATGACATTTTTATCTCTGTTAGTCTTTGTATTTTATTTGAGCTTATTAAAGCACTGCATTGAAGTTTCCCCTTCCTTAAAAAATTACATTTCTTTTTGAATTGTACTGCTTATATATACATATATATGTATATATATATATATATATGTATATACATATAAATTTATATTCAACTTTTGGATGTGTTATCAGCTTTCTACAGAAACACACAATGGAAACAAAAAGAGTGCATCTGATAATGGACTATTCTACAGAGCTACATTGCACTGACAACTGCCAATGCTTTGTTTACTGTTGTAGATGCTAACGAGGCTGAACCTTGTAGTATTCGGAGGGGGTAAACATATAGGCGGTAGCGGGGCTTCTTCGGGATGTGACGGTGATAATAGCCCCTCCCGTTTCCGTCTCATGCCCTATAAGGTACATTGGCACGCATTTCAAACGTGTGCCCTAGGGGGCGTAGACGAAGTAGTAAGGTATATAAGGTATTGATTACTCCTAATAAAGGCCATTTTGCCACGTTTCTTGATGAGTCACGGTGGTCTTTTGGCTCTAGCAAAGGTTTCGCAAGAAGCTGGGAAATAGGGGTTTCCGAGTCACGGCAACAGTTTACTTGCAATTGCAAGATATATCAGGAAAGACCACTTCACATTTTACAGCTTAACATGTGGAAGTGGACAGTTAACATAAAATATGTATTTGTATAGGTGAAAAGCACAAAATATGGCTATTGTAAGGTATGTGTATATGGGGGTTATGTTCACTTAATTGCTTTACAAGCGCATTCACAGTGCAATTTCAAGCTCACAACAGTTAAATACGAGACATCTTATGTCATTATGACATTACCAATTTTAAGCATATATTCACCTTCATTTTCTACCGGATGTTCATCTATGTGATATTTCTCTCTTCTCTGCTTCTTTCTTTTCCAGTGCAATTAATTCTCCTCCCCAATTTCTAGTCTGTCTTTCCATCCTCAGGTAGTGCCAGCCTTTATGACCAGCCTCTTTGTCCAGCACCACTACAATTTAGACTCAATTTCTTTACCTCCAGTTTTTTGTCCCAGTCTGTTCAGATCAGATCTCTCAGTCATCAAGCATCCAACTTGAATGGCCTTCTTCTGAATTAGTGTCGGGTGCAGGGGAAAGAAGAGAGAAAAAGGGATATGTATAAGACCAACTCCCTAGATATTTTAATGTCTTGCAGGGCTCAACAAAAAAAGCAGACCATTTTAGCAGTATGGTCTGTATGGATTTGTAAAGGTGAAGCAAAATAAACAACTCTCACAAAATCAGCTACGAATTTAAGGAATAAAATGGAAAAGCTCATCTTGCAGAAGATACAAAGCATCATTCCAAGTGCTGGACACTACATTTTATAATACGAACCTATTGGTTGTCTCCATAATTTTTTGGTTACACTAGAGAAATTTTCCACATGTAATACATACAGACACTACACATAGACCCATTCCTGTTTCTCTATGATGCTTCCCCTTCTCTTATGTTTCTCAATTTCGTTTTGCATTCATATTTCACCATATAATGATTCCACAGATTTTTTCAATTAAATGTTTTGGTTTTGGTTTTGTTTTTTACCTTGTGTCCCTTTTTGTTGTTGTTTGCTTGTTTTTCCCCCAGACACCCTACAGATATTAAACTAAACTCTTGAACATGTTACTGTAACACATTTGAAAGACAGGACTGATTTAAAGGCAATACTGTGCCTCATCATTATAGGAAGGTAACTGAAGAGGTTTGGGAAATACAATAAAAATGCGGAAGTGGTATAAGAACACCATTAAATAATATTATCAACAAGATAGATTTAAATATATTTGTCATCTGACTCAAATATCTTTTGATTTCCTGGCTGTAAGTGATCTTTAGAAATGCTTATTGGAAATGGAAAACATTGCTATCAGCTTAGTTTTTTAAATTTCTATGTTCTCTTAAGATTCTTTTGGCAAAATTGAACTTCCAAGGGCCAGTAGAACTAAATCCAGATGAATACTCCAGAAGTGAGAGAAATACAATCTGTACCTCAAGCTCAAGGCATTTTTTGGTCCCATATTTTTTGCAAGGTGAAGTTTGTCAGAAATGAGGCTTTACACCCTCTCGACTATTAATCAAGAATCACAGGATGCCCAACATCAATTGCTTTCAACACCTGAACAGAACCACTGCCTACCAGCAGACTCACAGACTGGAACCAGAGCATGGAACAAAGCAAATCTCTATATTGAGACATTTTTAATGCACAGTAGAAACCAACAGGCACTGGAAACTGTCCCCCTCTCCCTGATAATTTTGCAGAACAGTGCCCTGTGCAAAAACCTCCACTGCATCAGAAAGAGGAAGTACAGCAGAGGCAGATTTTTTAACTTCATCACACGTGTGAAGGAGCATGCGTCCCAAAGAATTTCTTCAGATGCCAGTCCTCCAAATAAGAATGAAAGCAGCAGGCGTTGAGCCTGAAGGCACTGAGAGAATCAGTAGCACGCCCTCCAAATACTAATTCAGGAGCAGGCACTCCACCAGATGTATTCCTTTAGGCCTAAAGTCACCTTTCAGCTGCTGCTTTACTGAAGGAGCAGTTACATCTTGGTGCTGCAGCAAGCCCCAAGTAACTCCCAGAAATAGCAGTAATGAGAAATAAGAGAACAAAAATGGTCAGAAAATCAGATGTAACAGCTAGTATTAAGGCAGACACAGAGGATATGGAATGCAAGAGAAAGTGTGTTTTGAGTTTCTATCTGCTTTCAGTATCAAATATGAAGTCAGTAATCTCCATCATCATTTTCAAATGTCTTTTTCTGTGTCTTTTCCACAAAGTGAAACAAATCCCTGCAGACTTTGCACAAACAACTTTCAGAAGAGACTTGTTCCACATAAAGTCCTCTGATGGGACTATAAGCACAGCCAGTTCCTGCGGAGAGACTGAAAAGAGAACTGACTATGCAAAACTCAGCTGTTGACCCATTATGCAAAGATATTTTAATAGCCTCGGAGCATTTCTTCTTAAGTGTTTCATTTCTATCTAATGTGAAATTAGCACAGGTTGCTTGTGACAGAAACACATTGACAGTGATTAGAAACTAAGCTAATCAAATCAATAATTGGTAGCATTAAAATTTACCAGGCTGTAGAGATCAGTGGTTGTCATGTTTTTCAAACATTTTAGAGGATCTTAGAGGACATAAAAAAAACTCAAAACATTGACAGATTCCGTCTTTTTCCTATAAATTAGACAAGAAAAGTGTAAGTAGGGAAACAAGAGATCAGCAAAGTAAAATGTCTAATAGTCCTGCATAATACACAGTTACCCACATACACAGGACTCAGTCTCCCTTCTCCAGGTTCTCAAGGTGTCAAACCAAAATTCACTACTTTGCACTGAAAGTCAGGAGTCATATCTCTGGAAAAAAAAAAGCAAGGAGACAGCTTTTCTCCTTCTCATCCATGCCTCCCTCATTGCTCTGCTACCCATAAAACAAGAAACGAGTTGTAACATATATGAAAGGAGTGGCAGAACTGAACCTTTAGAACCCTTTTTTTGCCCTGACTCTATCTGCTCTACTACTTCAGCTGTCATTAAGTACATGAATCTGTTAAGACTGCATGGTATCTCTCAGAAAACTCTCACCTCTGGACAAAGTGGATATGGACAATTTCCAGTTGAGCTGTCACTTTGATTTTGACCTTCATAATTCATTTTCTGTTTCCTCTATTGAAGTGTGGTGCTTACAGCTTGTTTGTGTTGCTAACATCTTTGCACGCTAAGATGCACATAGTAGGTTTCTCACACAGAAATTGAGGAGATTCCATACATATAAGATATCATGTCTAGCTCTCTGGAAAAAGAAAAAAACAAGCTCCAGAAAAAATAATACCTTTAGTGGACTGAATGAAGTCTCTAGATGTATTTCTAGCAAATTATTTTGGATGGAAACTGAGGTTTTTTGTTTTTTTGTTTGTTTTTAAGGGGAGGTAGATATGAGCTTTACTTTACTTGTGATCTACTGCAGGGCTGGCACTAAATTTGACAATAGCGAGCAGAGATGAATACAGGAAATTTGAAAGACAGAAAAGAGGAGAGGAACAAGAGATGTCAGGAAACCTATATTTAAAGAGTTACTTCAGCTGGTCTTTGAGATAATAATGGTACTGCAGGTGCAAAGACTAAATAAAATCAGTCAACAGCTCTGCATTTGTATTAAGCAGTACATAAAACTCACACATTTAAATGTAGAGGGTGCAGGTCTAGTGTTACTGTAAACAAGTAAAAAATAGAGAAAATAATGAAAAAATAAATAAAATAGAAACATGGAGCTATATTGTAATGTCATGCCTTCCTAAGGCGAAATGGCGAAAGACAGCTTCCAGTAATGAGTTCTTAGCCAGACTGGAGTATCTTCCAACAGCATATTGTTTGGAAAGACTTTTATAGCAGCAATGTAACTTTCCTTCCTAACAGCTTCAACAACTTTGTGAAACAAAAGATATCAGTGGAGATCCAGCAGCTCACCAAACAGTACATTTGGCCTGGACAGTCTGAATTTGGAGTGAAATAGGATCCTAATTCAGACTGGAAGGATTTGCTTTACTGTGAAAATGTTTTACTTATAGTCTATCTGTGTCTCTCTTGTTTCAACCTCTTGCCACATCTTTTGGCATTGGCTCTATCATATTTAACTTCATCATTTCTAAGCAAGCTCTTTTTGCACCTCTATCTCTCAGGGAAAAAAAATAGCTCTCCTCAAAGGACCTATCACAGAGACCTGTTATTGCACTGGCTGACACGATTTTTGACAGTACTTATTTTTCCCTTATCTAGGAAGGGAACTGAGACTAAACAGCCCCATTTTCTCAGCTAAAGATAGATTACAGAATGTTCAACCTTTTTATTTCCTTTGAACTCATTTTCTCAAGCTATTAGCAAAAAATAAATGAAGGGAAATTCAATTCTAGGAAGTGGGTCACTATTTACATTGCTTGCCCATAAGTAGATATTTGCGAAGACTGACAAGAAAATGATACCGCCAAGCAAGTTTTTTGTTTACTTTTACATGGTACCATATTTGCTGGTTTGACTTCCATACAGATCAGTCAATTTCCTAATAGTACCTATTAATAACACACACAAAAAAACTGTTTACCTCTTTTCCTTGTTTTTGTCTCAACAAAGAGAATGATGCTGAAGTCTGCAAGTGCATTACAATTTGTCAAAGCACCCCCCAATGTCAGTTAGAGAAGCAAAAGGGTTCCCCTCATTTGCACTGCTAAACACTGAGTATATTGGAATTGGCACTGATTAATTAGATTCAATAGGCTGAACTGAAGCAAATAATATTTAATAGAACAGGGTGATCAGTAAAAGCAAACAGTTTGTAAACAACTCACTTTCAGCTTGAAAATTCAAATTCATACAATAAAATCATAGGCAAAATTCTCAAAAACAGTGATATTTTATAAGTCGCAGTTTATTTATTTAAAAAGGGGTCTGAATTAATTGCCCGTTTACCTCTAACATTAAAATTACAGATTAATATTGATTATTTATTTATTATTATTTTTTATATTACCGTCTTGACCATACTCTTACTGGGTACACTGCTTTGGTAAGAAATATGTCTTCCTAGAAAGGAGCCTCTGTTCACTGCTTACAGTATCTTATCTTTGCTGGAGAGCTGTCTTTGAACTGATGTACTCATACAAAGTAAGATCTAATGACTGACAATGCTTGCAAGTTAATCACATTTAAGCTTAGGATACTTTTTTGTGGTTCAGTGACAAAACTATAAACGCACACTTTGAACAAAATCCTTAAGTAGTTAAACCACATTATAAAGTAGCAACATTTGGCTGAAAAATCAAAGGCATACAAACAAATAATGATGTACGTATGTCTGAGCAGGCTGTGCATGTGAAGGAAGATGAATCACTTTGTTTTTTCTAATGTTGGCCCTGTGATAGCTGAGCAATGTAATTATCTTCTTTTGCATTGTGTTAGTTTTATCTCATTGGCATTAGATTTTTATTTCTTCCATATCCTTGTTTCTACAGTGGGTGAAGTGCAACATTCCAAGAAGTAAGGCATTGCTAGGATAGATATTGTTCAGGCTTCACACAAAGAATTACTATGATTAATAAATGTTCCTACTGAATAGTGTTAAATTATATTAATTTACCTTCATTTAAAATAAAGGAAGGCAACCAATCAAGAAAATCCTTTTAAACAGCCCAAAGGGTATACTGAGTACATAGGATGTGCTAAGAAGTGTATATAAAACTAGAAATATGTCAGGGGATTTTGTTCCTTATTCCAAATAGAATAAAATGCCAAAATTGACTAGGGACATTTTCTCTTTTCACCTACATCATGACCAGAATTAACATGACATCTGTAAGATATCTTTCCGTGTAAGGATATAAGATCTATGTAAAGCAGATTAAATTGGGTAACTCCTAAGGAGTCATTTTAGAATGTGTTTCTCTTGGAAATCATGCCCTTCAAAAGGCTTGCTCATCAGTAAGAGCTTCATAGGAATCAAATCAGAACAAAACAAAGTGCTCGTGATAAAAGATCATGCAAAAAGCAAGGCAGCAATATTCCCCACTAGTTTGGAAGTTGGGATTCAAATGATTAATATGACCATCTACCAGATATTGCCCAACTTATAAGTGTACACTAAAATGAGACATCTGTGATCTAGATTAGGACTCTGTAAAGCAAGTATTTAAAGCTAGTGCAAAGAAACTCAGATGATGTGACAAATACTGCTCAGCAGTCAAGTTCTGACTTAAGGAAAACACTGTACAAATAGCATGAAAGGAATACAGGCGGGCAACTTTATCTGACTGTCTAGGCTGACTCAGCAGTCAGACAAGAGTAGCAACTTGACAATAGTGCATATGTATACGCCTAAAAAAAGAGTAAAATACCCTGGCTTCCAGACCATCCATTGCCTAGCCAACATGATGTTAGCCTTACTTGGGTTGCCCTTCAGCCTCACAGTGCAGCAGGCAAGAATAGACTTTCATTAATTACTCTGCTGGAGCTCAGCACAGGTGCCACATACACAACATCTATGCATGATGGTTCAGTGTGTGCTGAGGGCTCTTCAGCAGTCAAAAACTGCAAAATAATGGTTCTGCATCAGGGTGGAGGCCAGTCACAAGCAGTGTCCCACAGGGGTCAGGTTTGGAACTGGTGCTCTTCAACATCTTCATTGTGGTCTTCCTGTACTTGAAGGGAGTATTTAAACAGGATGGGGAATGGCTGTTTACGAGGGTGGATGGTGACAGGACAAGGGGGGATAGTTTTAAACTAAGACAGGGAAGGTTTAGGTTAGAGATTAGGAGAAAGTTTTTCATACAGAGGATGGTGACACACTGGAACAGGCTGCCCACAGAGGTTGTGGATGCCCCATCCCTGGAGGCATTCAAGGCCAGGCTGGATGTGGCCCTGGGCAACCTAGTCTGGTGGCTGGCTGCCCTGCATATATATGGTGGGAGGTTGAAACTAGATGATCATTGTGGTCCTTCTCAATCCAGTCCATTCTGTGATTCTATGATTCTGTGGTTCTATGATTCTATGAAAAACACCAGACCAAATCCAGGTTTTGTAACTTATTTTGTAGCTCAGAGACACTTCCATCAATTCCTAAGAGCTGTAACAACATCTAAAAGTAACTCTGGACCAGTGACTCTAAATTATTCTGTGCAGCAGCAGATATTCTGCAGATAATACTGCAGGATGAGTCATACAAAGACATTTATGAACATGAAAAATAAGATATTTTTTAAGAACATGACATCATTTTGATCTGAACACTGAATTCCAAACTCTCCTGGAGAAATCCAGATTACTTTTTACATAAAAGAATTCTAGGACTGCACAGTTCCCCCAGGCAGCCAATTTTGCACAAACAGCAACTTTCTCACATGACTGTGAAAAGTAAGCAATCAAGTGGCAACGTTATATGAGTAAAAGGATGAACAATCATCCACACAAAATCTATTAAACCTAAAACCACTAGGCTCCACATTCAAGGCACTCAAAAGTCAAAATCAGAAGCATTTCTAATGACAGGCTCATGTAATAGGATATGTGTGGTGAAGCAATGCATAGCTGTGGTCAGATTTAGAGCCAGATCATCACTTTAGAAATATCAATATCTGGATGAGGTCCAAGTTCCTTCCTCATCAAAGCAGTACGACTCCTGAAATAATGGCCTCAACTTGTGGAGACAAAGTCCTGATCGATAATGAATCTTAAGATGTCTCAGGGATCTTCTGCCTTCTCAGATGTGAATTAGTACTGACACCCTTCTGGCACCCTGCCTGCAACAGCTGCTCACAGAATGTTGAGTGGCAAACGTGGGCTGGAAGAAATTGAATACAAATACAATATCTGGAGTAAGATTTGTCAGAAAAACAGCAAAACGTGTCTATTAGAAAACTTTAGAGGAACACCTGATTGCACTTGTTAATTTTCAGAGATAGAATGTAGCCTGACACAAATATGGAGCGATCCCTTAAAAGAAAAACAAGACCTCAGTCCTCAAAGCAGCTTCCCCCAGTTTTGGAGCCAAAGGACAATCATCAGCCTTTTTTAAGTCTTGTATGGATTTCCACATAGCCTGCTCACCAAACCTTTAACTGAATGCATTATATTTTGCTTGTTTGTTTATTTAACAGACACCACAGCCACGGGCCACATATCAAAGCTATGTGACTTGTAGCTAGAGAAGCACAGCTCTAAATTGTGCACATTGTTTTCTGTCAGCTCAAATTTCTAATGTTTTGTTTCTCAAATTAACCCGGCATTCATCAAGAAAGTCCCTGGAAAACTAGTGGAATTGTTTTACTAGATTAGGCACCTGGTCCATTTCATCCTATGAAGACTTAAGAAACCAGGCATTTGTGAGCACCAGGTTAGGTTTCACTCTGATATTCAGTTTAACTCAGAGACTGATGTAAGCCCTAAATTCCAGGTTTTGTTTTTCATTCTGTATTTTATTGTCTTATATTTGGATGAGAATTAGAGCTCTACAATCACTGCATTCTTAAAATGCATTTCACATGAGAAAAAAGGATCACTTTAATGAATGACTGCCCAGGTTTCCTCTGATGAAGCTCCTCTACACTATATCCACAAGCATGCAGACACAAATACAGAATTCTTCATGCTCTAGGACATCTGTTTCACAGGCAGTATATTAGAAATAAGTCTCCAAACAACATATTGTACATTTTGTGTAACTTTTCTTTGTTTTGGGTTTAAATAATTGTTACATTAAAAATATTCATACCCATCACCTGGATAGAAATGCAAGTATCTCAAGCTAGTGCTGGAACAGACACTCCTGCAGGATGGAGACTCCTCAAAGATCACAAATGCTCACCTAAACACCCACTGATGTTGGTGCTGTATCTGTATGTGAAACTTCCGACCCTGCTCTCAAGCTCTCACACTGCTTCAAGCCATTTTTCATCTGGACTTCCAGAGACGTCACTACCATTCTACTCACAAGTCCTGCACTGTCTAGTTGCATGGATAATGTTTCATACATACATGTAGGATAGACTCAGACTCCAGAGGCTTGAAAAATGCATTTTACTTGTAGTATTCCAAATCTTCCCTGGAGCAAACACATATATATATTAAATTCTAGAAACCTCAACTCCACAGCATTGCAGCAGAAATTATCTAGTATTTGTACAATAAGGACCTCAGGCTTCTGAATACATGCTCAGATGCCTTAAGAAATGACCTGATTTTTAAAAGCAGTGAGACTCAGGTGACTTCAATGGATTTAGAGTGAGGTGCTTAATAAAGCTGGGAAAAAGCAGCCTGAGCTGCTCCTGTTGTGGTTGCTAGAAGTGTTACTGTTGAGCTCAGCTGCTAATTTTTAGACTTGTTTTTGACAAACAGGTAGTCACAGGAACTAAATCAAAGAATACTCAAGGAACTGGGCAGGGTTTTGAGAACACCACAAATGAAATGTACTCTCCATTTCTGAGTGTTTACTTGCTTGACAGAATAACAAGTGTACAGGAAATAGGATACAAGAAAGACACTTTATTGTAACAAAACAATTTTAATTGTGCCATGTTTCCTATGTGTCCTCTCTCCTGCCTGAATCTTTAAAGGGAAAATGCAACCTCTATTATTAAAAAAATGAAGATGGAAGGTATGTGTTAATACAACACTGGCCAGATTAGGGCAGTGCAAACAGAGAAAGCAAATAATCTCCTTTTAAAATACAAAACAAGCAAGATTATTAAACAGTAAAACAAACTGCTTCATACAGTAAAAATATATATTTTTAATCTTTTAATTACTTAAATTTCATGCACAGTTTTTCTGTATGGCATCACATCTTTGTCACCACCAAAACTGAATAATTTTATCATGTAATGCAACAAACTGGAGAAGCTATAGTAAACCAAAATCTCTCTGTTTATACTTCATTTTCAGATCATTTCTTGCTTATTAGTAGGATCTTCTCAAGTATATTATATATATATATATGTATATATTGTATTTTCTCTTTTCCTCTAATGATGGAGTCTCTTCTTATTGCAGCTCGTGCACTTTTCAGTGTTTCATTTAAAATTATCAAATTCAGAATGAAAACGAAAGCCATTTAGTTCTATAATTGTCTTAGAGACAGCAGGGCAATTAAAGCCCTCAGAAAAGCAGCCTAGAGGCACTGGTTGTGCAGAAAGGTAAAGAAAACTTAATACAGACATCTCAAAAAAATGTCTAAATAAAATATTGTAGGCAATTATACACGCGTCCCTGAACAGATGCCCTTAAGAACTGTATACCTTAATCAACATAAAATATCATATTTACATATGAAGCATGTGCTGCAAGACAGGCCACTATAAATCAGCCATTCAGATGTTATAAAGGAGACCGAAGCTGTATACAACATTACAAGAAATAGGGTTGAAGATGATGTGATGCACAAAGATAAGAGTAGAGATGTCATATTAGAAGTAAGTATGAAGTTCTTCAGACACAGACATCCAAGCCTTTGCACTTCTCTACACTTTGGAAATATCTGCAGCTGCACACAGCAAAACCAAAACCAGCTGGACTTTCTTATACAGCAGAAGGGCAAATCTAAAGTAGTTTCACATTTATGACTCGCATGAAAAATCTTCCAGCTAAGTTTGGAGAAACATGGCCATCTATCTTGCTAAAAAGCCTTAACCTCTTCACTCTGCTTTGTGAGGTGATGACACCGGAGAGGTTTTGGTTACCATCAGATGGAACTAGTTAGAAACCACAGCATTTCTGCTGCTGCTCAGAGGCAGGAAGGGTGACTGCATGCACAGTGGAAAAGCCTCATCAGCTGCAAGAGTGATACAAACCCTCAGAAGTGCTCCAAACCCACACAATGTTCCCTCTCTATATAACTTGTATCACCTTAGAAATAGCAGCACCAGAGTTACTAAGCTATTTCTCCCAAGTGCCATCACCACGCAGAAAGCACCGCTTCATTTCAAGTTAATAGAAGACGTAAACAACAATTATTTTTTCCTTCGCACAAGGAAATCAGCTCCCTTCTGTTCCAAGCAGTTAACTTTCATCTCACACGTGTTTTGGCACTTGGCAATAGGTAATTATTGGCTGCCGCCAAGTTCTTCCCTTTTATAATTAAGCTTTCCTTTGAATTGTGGACAGTTAACTTTTCTCCTGCTAAAAAGCTGCAAGCAATTAGAATATAAACTACAAGTTGACACCAGCAGCTCACACGGACAAGACAAATAACGTCTTTCTCCTGCACTGCAGGTTACCTGTACTTAAAGTCACTCAAAATAATGATCTTTACAAGTTCCAAAGCCTTGAATTGATCAGAGCAGAAAACCTGTTCCTTCCTTCTACCATTATGAATCAAGGCACTGCCCCAGTGAAGATCAGAAGATGCAAATTTCTTTGAATGAAAGTATTTTTTTCACTTCCCTTCTGCGCAGCTCTTCCCTTTGTTAACTTGGACCTGCACCCCTGAGATGCTCAGTCTGTGCGGCACCCAAGAGAAACAAAAACAGGTTCTGGAAAAGAGATATAAGGGAAACTCCTCCTGGAGACCGTGAGATCTTTTAGCAGGCCTAGGGCTGTCACACAGCACTCGAATACATCCAGACTCAATGCTCAGCTTGCTGATCGGCCCTTGCTGACTTCACAATTTCTCAAATCTCCAGGCTGGATGGGGCTTTGCACAGCTTGACCGTCTGGAAGGCTTGAAGTTATGACTTAAGTTATGACTTATGGTCCCTCCTAACCCAAACCTCGCTGTGACTCTTGCGAAGGGGCCGAACTTAACACGAAACTCTGTTATTGTGGCTCACTAATCTGGAAAGGAACGTTGTGGAATCCCTGCACAGACTGCACAGAGCCTCCGAGGCGCGCAGTGACTCGCCCGCACATCTCCGCTCCCTCACAGCAGAGAATCCCCGCACATCCCCCACGCCGGCTCCCCGCTCGAGGAACCCCGCACGGCGCAGCGGCGCCCCCTGGCGGGGCAGGCAGTAAGCCTGAGCACGAGCGGGGGCGGCGGCCCCCAGAGGCCTGTGGCTGCACCCGGTGGCTGCACGCCGAGATACCAGGTGCGGCGCTCACGGCGGAGCGGGCAGCAAGCGGCAAGCCCCGCAGCTCAGCGCCCCCGCTCTCCCCTCCCTCGTCCGCCCGCTCAGCCCGCAGACGGCCCCGCCGCGTCCCGCGCTCCCATTGGCCGGCGGCACGTAGGCGGCAGCCAATCGGAAGGCAGTTGTCAGGCTCCGCCGTCTATTTTTAGCTGAGGTAAACAGGCGCGCGTGTGGATGGGCGGGTGGATCCATAGGGTTGGGGCTGATGCGGGTGTGGGCGGCGGGCTGCACTGAATTAGCGGAGCAGGTGACAGGATGGCCGCTGACGTGGAAGTGTGTGTGCAGCAACAGTGTGTCGCTGGATTCCTTCATGCCGAAATGAATGGCACCTGTGGACGTTCAGTGATGTTTACTGTACGTTTATGGAGACCGAGCAGTGGGTGCGAGCGCAGTGTGAGGCTTTGGGTGATGCATTTCAGCAGTGGTGACAGTGACAGAGGGTTACCCCTGCTAGTGCAGATTTTCACGAGCACAGCATGCAGGCTCTCCTTGTATAGCTAATAGTGGTGACTGTGCTGATAAACAGTGCTTTGTAGCTGAGAATTTGCTCTCTTGCTTTCATTGCAGCGAGTACTCCATAACACATCTACTGCATGACACACTTGTAGTATTGGAATGGAAATTTGCCAGCTGCTCCTTACAGTGTCAGCCCTTTGGTGGTGGTCAGCATTGGGCTGTTCTGAAACCCCCATCCCCGTGGTTCCATGGATGCATTCAGCTTCCATAGGATATACAGAACCAACAGCAAAACAAAGGAACTAAGTCTAAGCTGGCAGCATTTGGATGGAGTTTCAAGAAAAAAGTGGCCCATGGACTTAAAACCAGCCCAGAAAAAAACGTGTATTCTGTCATCATCGGAACATTCATGTAGTCAGAAACATTATTTCAGTGAAGTTTTTACATGCCGTTGAATGTTTTCTCTGTGTTCACGGGTTGTCAGTCTTCCGTGCAGATTAAACTAAGTTCTCACAGAGGAAGTGCACGCAGCGTGAATTCCGTTAGCTTTGCTGATCCCATTATGCACCATAATGCGAGAGCGAAGATTGCTCTGCATAAATATTCATCTCGCATCTTTCAAGTTTTCACTTTTCATTCTGCTGCTGCCTGACCCTGTCTGCCGCTTTTCTCTGAATAATCAGCACTGCTGAGCAATCCATTTGGAGGAAAAGACGTTTGCAAGACTAAAATATCGGAGCTGGACGCCTGTGGGTTGTCACTGGGACAAGATGCAGCATATTGCTGCAGACATTACAGTGATCCAATGTACTGTTTGAAGTTGCTCTTTGTGTTTCTTTATACTGTGGCTTCTGGACAGACCAAACACAGGGACAGCAGGACCTTGATTTTTGCTCCAATCACTTAGAGTCAACATTACAAGTTTTAATTCTTGTAGGTTTCGAGTTACATCAGTGACTGTTTGAATGCAGTTTCTATTCGTCTACAAGCCAAGGGCTCTGCTTGTGCTTTGGGGTAGACTGGGGATGGTGAAATTAAACAGTGTGTTTTTGTGGAGGTGGAGAGTGAGGCTCAAGGGCTCCTTTGATACCAAGTGCCTTAAAAAGACTATAGACTAGAGGATGTAGCCCAAACATGATAAAACACAATTCTAATGTGAGTCCTCGGCAGGTCCCAAGATAGCAGTGTCCATTCCCCACATTTGTTTATTTAGCCAGTAAAGAGATCCTTGTTGTGTTCTGTTGGTAGCCCTGATGTGCAAGGATTGGCTGTCCTTGGGAAAGCCATTCCCCAGATCTCGGGGCCTCAAGTCTGCAGTTTGTGTCTCTTGCCTGGGGGGGTGAAGCTGAGGAGCTATTGTGTGACTGGGGAGCCTGTGCGTGGCTCTGAGGTGAGCTGGTAAAAGGAGATGCTTTTCTTTTTAAACCAGCCTTCTTTTGCCAGGTATTGTCATAACACCTTTTTCTTTTCTTTCTTTTTTTTTTTTTTTTCCCTCTTTTTTTTTCCATCCCGTCAGAGTTCCCCTAGACACCATTTGCATAATTTTCCCTGCTTATCAGCTTGACATCTTAATTGCAGAAATAGCACCAAAAGGGAAAAGCTGCTAAATAGCAGGTGCCAACACCACAGCAGGTAAAAAAGAGTAATATTGTTGCTCAGAGAAGACCAAAGTGGTGAAAACACTCCCCTCAAAAATCAAGTTGAAACCAGACACATTCCCATGCTGAATGAATGAAATCTCTTTCCAATTAGACATCTTTCATCCAATCCTGCAGCCAAAAAAAATCCCTCAAAAACACAGCAGGGTGAACAAGGGGAGCTGGTGGCAATGATGACATACCACATCGTGCCCTGGGGCTGCCTGAACCTGGTCCTGTGCACTGTGTCTGCTCTGGGGAATCAGAGGAGCAGGGCAGGCACTTTCCAGCTGAATCTTGATTGTTTTTTCTGTTGGTAGCTGAGTTTGTGATGCTACCCCAGTCTGGTTAGAGGGAGGTTAGAGCAGCAATTGTGTTCCCATTAGCGACAGCATAAATCCTGTTTTAAATGTGAACTTCATATCCACAAGCCTTAAAGTCAGTCTTGCCTGTGTGTTTTATGATGACTGATGCTAACATTGATGCTTCTCTATGCCCTATGCCTTTTCCTAAAATTGTCATTTGGAAGACGCTCATTCTTCTAATTAAGATCAAATAATATGTAGAGTGTGTCATGTAGTAGACTCATCATGTCAGAATGCGTACATCACTCTGACTTATGCGTGGTGTGGTCGATCGGCCATGTGAGTGGAGGATTTTGAACTAGCTTTCTGGATGCTCTGGGGCTTCAGCCCTCTGAGCAGCAGATCACAGATGCTTTCTGTCATATATTAATAGCTGGCTCAGGATGAGGCCTGTAATGCCAGAGCTGCCATAAATGCAGAAAATGTTTCACCTCCAGGACATAGAATACATAACTTAATGTGCTGTTGAATGTTCTGGAAGTGGTTTTCCTTTCTTTTTCTCTAAGCCACTTCTAAGAGGAATGTAAGCTCATAGAAATATTCATGTGTCCTAAAATTTAAAACCAGTATGGCATTCTGTTTTATTCTTATTTATTTATCTATTTATTTATTCATGGAAGTGTAGTAACTGGTTTCACAGTCAAAATGCATTGCTTCAGTTTTCTAAGAAGAAACACCTATTTTGTGTTTGTGGTAAAGCAGTAGGAGATGAGTAAACCTGACGCACTGTGATTACAGCATAGGTTGTGCAACCCTACAATGGTTTGCCTTTAAAATGTGAGTGAGGTGAAAGTGGCTTCTCTGATGGAGTCCCTGGTGAAATTAAGTTTTAGGTCATTAAGTCAATAGCTCCTTGTCCCAGTCCTGAGTCATCACAGCACAGCGTGAGAACTTGTTAGTGTCTGCAGCCTAGGCCTTGGAAGATAAAAAAATACACTGGGTTTTGTTGTTGGTTGTTTGGTTTTTGCAGTTATTTAGTGTGTGTTTATCAGGGACATAGTATCAGGGCTTTGTTGTGACCAACTTGGGCTCATTTTCATTATTGCCTTGCAGGGTGTCTCCTGAAGCATTGATAAGCATTTAACAAAAGTAAACATGGATCTCTGGGAGCATTCAGACAGTTTGGTACTAGAAATGGAGCAGCAGAGAGGAAAGGTAGTTTCTCCTCTTCAGTGCCAATTCTTTGATGGGGGAGGCACATCTCCTGGAGAAATCTAAAGATCTGTGTTCAGTTCACAGCCCTGATACACAGCCAACATATTTGGCCACAGCATCTAACTAACCTCATTTGAATGTGTGTGATAGTGTGCTCCATGTTGCAAACTAGAAGTAACATTTGGGTCTGGTCCTGTTTTCAGTGGATTTGAGGAATTTTTCTCTGTAACATGTTACACATGTATCTGCTGAGTTCACACTCTATCCTACTTTGCTTAGGGCGTGCAGAAGCAGATTCTTCTTTGAATGACTGATCATATTCCTTTCTTGCCAGTATTTTTTTTTAATCAGCAAATAGCTAACCTACCTTGCATCTCTACCTTCCTTCCTTATTGCTTTCATGCATCCATTTGTGAACTGAAGAGGAGGGTAATCAGACCTCTGGGTGTATGCTTCCTTAATCTGCAGATGACTTTAGGCAGAAGCAGGGCACACAATCTCATGTGGGTTGTGATATATCATGCTACACCATATGGGAGAGGCAGCTGTACAGCAAGGTAACAAATGAGCTACAGACAAAATCCATCACTATTGCCTGTGGTGCTGTGGGTCTGGCAAGCTCCTGTTCTCCCCCTGCCTGTGAAACATCAGCTTTTAGCCACTGCCAGGGGCACTGTCATTGGGCTTGTTTGTCATTCTTGCTGCTGTTCCAGGTCAGTAGATCCTGTGTTCTCCCAGCACTCTGATAAATACATTATTTCCCAGAATTGTGGAAGTCTCCTTGTTTTTCCTTCAAGTTTATGGGAATCAAGTGAACAAATACTGAAACTTTTCATATTGATACAGTTTCTTAACACACTTTTAAGACTTGCTTTGGCTTCCACACTTGCTTGAGGTAGGATTATGCATTATGTATTCCATGGAAACCAATTAGTTCAGATCCTGCTGTGTTGCTTTGTAGGTGTTTAGTCCCAAACTGAAACAATGATTATGTAATTACAGTCTTTTTTTTCCTGTGACTTTCAGTAGTGGTTTTACTGTGAAGTGACTCTTACTTGTGAGAAGGAAGCAGTCTATTTTAAGAATAATGATTACACTAAGAGGAAGAGAAACACAATTGCAAATAATGTTCCAAAAGTCAAATATATCCTGGTTTTGCTTGGTACTTGAAGATACTTGCCCAGGTTCATTAATGTCTGAACAATAAATAACTGTATCTGTTACTCTAAGAGATGACACAGGGAAATTCTCTCTGGACATTATTCATCTCTGAATCCAGGTGACCTTTAAAGATAGTTTTGGAGAAATGGCTATTCAGACTTCATTTCCTTTTCCCTCATTATCTCTAGTACTGCCTTGCCTTGCTTTAGAATGTAAACCATGGAAAAGATTGCCTTTGTGCCCTTTGAACTTCTAGCAAGAATGGTCCCTTCCTTGGTACAGCAAACCTTGGAGGGTCTCTCATTTATTGTAGTCTTGTGAGGGATGCAGCCAGAGAAGCTGTGGGTGCCTCATCCCTGGAGGCGTTCAGGGCTAGACTGGATGGGGTCCTGAGCATCCTGAGCTAATGGGAGGTGGCCCTACCTGTAGCAAGGGGGTTGGAACTGGATAATCTTTAAGGCCTCTGCCAATTCAAACCATTCTGTGATTGTGTGGTAGTTGAGGGCATTATTAGAGCTCATAAGTTCTCTATCACACCATGTGATATGGAGAAGAATGGTATATAAGAACAAATGAAGCTGAAAGCAGCTGAATAAACAACACACCTCCCACCTCGGCAAATATGACTTTGAGGTGTAAAAGGACTTAACAAGTCCATATATACTGGTAAGACAGCATTTGAGTCTTTAACGCTTCCTCTATTATTTGGAAAATGCTCTGTATTCCACATTGACGGTATCTCTCACATATCTATGGTATGGTTTTCATAAATACATCCTAATCACAGTTTTTAAAAGTGCATGAGGGAGGAAGAAGTCAGTATGTTGTTAAACAGCAGACAGAGTCAGAAATTCATGCAGTAAATGATCACCTTAAGCTGCTGCTTTGAAGTTTCACCGCAGTTTTCCAGCTCGTTTCCTACTGATGGAAAACTTGCCAAAATTACTCCCGGCAGAGATAAAAATTATTTGGCCTGCTGAAATCCACACACTTGGAGATTATCTGCAGATCAAAGCAAAGAGTCAAACTGTGTGCCATAGACATTTTACATAGAACTTGTATATTTATAAATCACTGCCTGTGTATCTCTAGCTAATTAATGCATGCATTACTTACATCGGTAGCTCTAAAGCAGAATGTGGAAAGATGTGCCAGTGAGGTCTATAATATGAAAAGCATATTTCAGATGATTGCTTTAGACTTCAAGTATTTGGGACTGGTCCTGTTGTGGTTTTATTTTCTTCCTTCTGAAAACTGATTCTGAAGTACCTCTGTCAATTTTGTTGTAGTGGTTACAGGGTTTATAACATCAAGAGTGTGACATGTTTTATTTTGCTGTACAAGAGCATCTGGATGGCTTACCTCTCATTAGATCATGGTTATTTGGAAAGGGTACATTGCCCAGAACCAACAACCAAAAATGAGTTTTTTAGTAACATGAGTGTTTGAACTGATAACAGCCCATTTAAGTTCATGTTTCATTAATTTTCTGCAGACAGAGGATGTTGGTAGAAGTTGGCCTTTCATGCAGATGTATTTGTAGTTTGTTCCCCTTCTGCTTCACTGTGGCCAGTGGCCTCATCATGAGTGGGTCTGTGGAGTCCAGGGCTCAAGTGGTGGGGACCAGTGAGGAGGTGACACAGATGTTCCCCCTGTCTGACCAGACCCCACATGACAAAACAGATACGTACAGATATGCTCTTAAATTGAACTTGAAAACAGTGCTAAGCAGTGAAACACTGAAATTTTCAAAGTTGTTGCAAAATGGCGTTGTCTTTGCTTACCCTAAACACAGCATTTCTTCAGACCCTCACCCCTGGCTGGGTGTTGAGAGACATAAAAAGAACCAGAAATAGAACAGATTGGAACATTTCAAGAGAAAAAAAAGTAATTCTACTCAAGGCGGTGCAGTGTGAAACAATCACACGTCTCTTTAACAGTAAAACCAGAAACACTGCATGCTTCCTGCTCTGTGTAGTCAGAATAGTCGACCCTGACTCACTCATTACTCACTATTAGATTGGGTTCAGGTTCTGTAGGAATTTGTTGTTCTGTTTTTGTTTTGTTGTTGTTATTTTTTAAGTTGGGTTTCTCAGAGCAGTGCCATTTTGTCGTATTTCAGTTTCAGTTCCTGCACCTATTTGCTACACAGTTGGCTGAAAATACAACTAAAAATAAACTGCTTTTTCCCTTCCATATGTTATATAAATTCAGTCTCTAGCTGTTACATGGTTCTTACCCAACGATGCTGAGCTGATTTCACTCATATCTTGTGTAACTTGATGAAACCAGCTGAGACAAAACACGCCAGTTGTTTTTTTCCAACAAGTATTTGTGTCAGATCTTTTCCTCAGTCTTTCCCCTGCTCACTGCCCAAATCAAACATATTTTAAAAGCACAAGGGGCCCTCAGTCTTTTTTGATGTGGTTACTATCACTGCATGTAAGAGACATTTCATTTTCATCCCTGGAAACCTCTTTTGGATATCAATTATATTTAAGCCAGTCCTGTTTGAGCTGCTCCATGTTATTGTTCCAGCAGTTTGAGCTGCCCTGCCTCAGCCTGGTTTGCCTGTTGGATTCTTCTCTTCCATGTTTCTGTGTGGCTGCTGAGGACAACGTTCCTATCCCTGGCCTGTGCATTTCTTTATAGAAAGTATCAGGTCTTTAGCACGGTCATTACATTCTGCTGAGCATAGTGACCTTCCCATTTTGTTCAAATACTTCTGAACTTCTAATACCGTAATGCTTACAGCAGGAATGAAAAATAATAATAATAACCGAGTCAATAAAATAGAGGTGCTACTGCCTTGCCTCTATGTAGATCTAAAACTAACATCCTTAAAATCTTTGCTCAGCTGCTGCCTGGATCCGTGTGCTTTTTTGTCTCCACTCTCGATAGGCACTCATGGGGAACACTAACAAAAGGTGTTGTCTTGTGAAAAGCCCAGGGCTTGCTGCCAGCTCTGTAGGCTCAGCTGCTAGAGGGCTCATTCGGGTGTGGGCTCCAAATTTTGTTGAATCCTTGGCTTGCAGGAATAGAGTTTATTCAGCTCCAGACCATCTGTTGAAATTTTCCATGTGGCAATAATTAAGTAATTATTAGGGCAGAGAAAGCATGACTCTGTGGCCTGGGGAGATGGATGGGGTGACTTCTGCTGAAGCTCTATTGAACAGTACACATAAAGCACTCAGACACTTGTGGGAGAAGAGGCAGCAGCTCTGCCTCTCATCTGTAACTCGGAATATCCCTTTGGCTAGAGCATCCATCTGTCACTGCTGAGATGGACCTTCAGATCTCTGCAGGCACCAGAGAGCGGTACGCCCTAGGTTCCTCCTGCTGAAGGAGAGCCAGGCAGGGAATAGCTGTGCAAGCAAAAGAGGCATGTTCATTCATCCTTTTGGCTTTTTGTGCATGAGATCAAGGTCAGTGCTCTACATCATTATCTCAAGACTGGCACCTCCAGCCTGCACCAAACAGCACCATCTTGCAGTTAAGTTTGGATAATGCACCTGAACAGCTCAGGCTCGTCCTGTCAGCCTATAACTTTTCCATTTTGCTTCTGTTCATAGAATGTTTAAATCATTACCCTAAGTTCAGTCTGAAAAAGGTCCAGGAGGTTCATAAGTTTCTTTTTACAACAGCTGGTCTCATAAAAGATGCTACTTTCTCTCTGAGCCCTTCTCACTGTGTTTGTGCGCTGTCTGAATCTGCGCTAGGGATACCACCAAAGGATTTGGAAACTGATCTGAATTTATTGATTAGGATCATCATGTTCTTGACAAAATACCAGCGGCAGATAAAAATGGTGCATGGAATTGCGAAATAATGGTGTTTCTGGGAGTTTGATTTTACAGATCTTAAAATTAATTTTTGTTAACCTTGTATCACAATGTAATATGACTCCAAAAGATACTTTAATAAAGCCATTGCATCCCGGATTAATACCAAGTAAATGTACAAACTGTCAAATCTTCATGAATTAATCAACTTCTCATTTTACTGAGGAGAGGTGGTGTCAGTCCAATTGTCATAGAAACAATTACACTGAAATTATAGAACTAGGGACATAAGTAGGGATGCTCCCGGTTCTGTAATTTGGGAATAGAATGAACTAGTATACCTCAATAGTTTTTTCACCCGTTTTTCTTGAGTGATTTATTAGATTTTTGTTCATGAAAGATTTTTATTTTAAAAAATATTCCTATTATAAAATCACTGCACATTTTTTTTCAAAAGCTGTTTGAGATATAAAAGCCTTATTTTATTTTATTTTATTTTATTTTATTTTATTTTATTTTATTTTATTTTATTTGTTCTTAGCTTTAAGAGTCGTTTGTCTCCAAGAGACCTTTAATCACTGAAAGCTTGGTAGTCCTTCTATACAGATAACTTAATAGACCACTTGATGTCACCCTTGCGCTCCCCTGAAACAAACACAGCAGTAAAAGAAAAAGAATGTAGTTTTAAAGTCCTGGATGTGCTATGAGAAGGCAAATGACAGTTATTACCAGAATATGGATATTCTAGGATAGCTTATATCCAACATGTGAAAAAGTCTGCTTTTAAGAGTTTTTGTTTCGCTTTAGATGAAGAAATCTTTGAGCCCCAAACTTGTGGTTATTCATTTATTTCTACAGTCCCTGCAAAAGTGGCACTGTAAATTTGGAGCCTGCAGAACCTTCTGTAGCTCAAATAAAATTTGGGATTCAGCTCAGAGTCGCCACCTGCTGATTTTATCTATTGTTATATGCATTTTGTGTAAGTTATGCTTGACTTACCGTTAGGTAAAAGAAGACGAATAGATTCTAAGCTAAGGCAAGATATGTCAATTTTCTTATTGTAGCCACTCAGTTCAAATACTGTCTAATAGAATTAAACCGTATATTCACATTTTTTTTTTTTTTTCTATCAATGTGGCATCCTATCAAATCATTTTGCTCTTGTCAATCTTCTGTGCCTATGATCATCATTGACTGCTGTTTCATAACTGTCAAGGGGAGTCCTATACAACTCAGGAGTGTATGCTATGAATCCATTACTAACAACTCTCTGCATAAGCTGACTGGAGGAAGAGAGAAGAAGGAGATGCATAGCTTTTGTGGGTTGTCCTACTTCCATCAGAGATGAACAGATAAACATGTAAGCTAAGAGTCTGGCCCAGGAAGTTTAAACAAACATGTTTAAATTTGCCTCTCTGAAACATCCTTAAGTTGTTGGCAGGTTGAAGATAGCCAAGACAGTATGGTCCTTTCAGGTTCCTCAGCAGGACTGCAAACAGGGATGGGCTTTCAACAAGGTTTGCACTCCTTATTCATTACTCATAAATTATCCTGCAAAAATATTACAGTCCTCTTGAGATACCTGTAATTTGATGAATCATTATCAGCAAGACAGAAATGAAAGATTAGAGAATACTGGCCAGCACATAGTCCATGAAATATTTCAGTTAGTTGTGCTTGAGAGACACTGTCCCACACTTAGAATAGAACAGGTTGTGAAAGTGGCATTCTAGCAATGTTATTGTTTTGTAGTGATTTCTTTGTGTGAACATAAATGTCTCTTACAGAGAAACAAAAGCAGAGGTCATTGAAAATGGAAACTACTTTGTGAAAACTTCTGATAGCACTGATTATCCACCATCCCACAAGGAGTGAGATAATGAATTAGAAATAGCATTTTGCATTCAGTTTTACAGTACCTAGTGTACTGAGCAATCTATACTGTAAGGTCTTAAGACCAGTATACTATACTTACCCAAGGGACCCAAAATGCTTCAAAGTGAGGCAGTCTAAAAAGATAAGTCAGGAGATGATAAAAAGACAAAATATTCTGTACAAATTTGAAAAGAAAATGCATGTGCTGTACCTTCTCCTGAGGTAAGAAAGAGGTAATAATAACTATGATGTGGACTTTTGAAAAGAAAAAGAGGAATCTAAACCAAGCCTTAGTGGGTTCAGACAGAGGTAAGGCACAGTCCAAAGCCAACAGCATTAAAGGCTGTCATGATCTTGAAAAATGATGAGAAAGAGGCATTAGAGAAATCATATTAAGCTGGTGTGTTACCAGTAATGACAATATATACATATATATATATGTGCATATATACCAAATTCTTTTTTTCCCCTAAATTTTTTTTCATCAAATATATTTTTTACATTAACATGAAATCTTATCAATCATGTAAGTCATATCTCCTTCCCTTGTATTTCCCAAGTTTGAATATAATACTTTTTATTTTCAGATTTACAGTTGCTTGTGAATACTGAATTCTTCCTTCATCCACTAGATGGTACTACAGCTTTAAATCTACCATTCGAGGCTGAAATTACAGAATCGCTTTGTTTCTGTTCAGCCCAGGTCACTGTTATCAAGGGCTGCATTACATTTTTTTGTATGCTCCAGTGTAAATTAATTTTAACTTTTCTAGTTTTACATCAGTTTCTGTAGGAACATCCATGCATAACCAGAGATATTGGTGCCAGACCTTATAATGATATAGAGACATTTCTATCAAATAGAAGTGTTTACAAGCAGATCCTATAGTTAATAACCTCATGTAGTGAATCACAGTTAAAAGATTGGCTGCAAACCACTTCTTCCTCAGAATTCAGCTATGAACCACAAATGGCTGAGAGGTCTGAACCTTTCTACAACTGTGAAAGCATTCTCATTGCAAATGGGATTCAATAGCCCTTTTCGTATAATTATGCTATTTTGTGGTCAGAAATTTCAAATAATCAAAATTGAATGTCAGCACATGATCATGTCTAATTGACAGTATGAACACTTAAGATCTGATTTTTATATTGGTTTTAAACACTGTTTATTTTACTGACCATCATCATGCCTATAAACTGTATGTTCATTTCTGCAGACTTTTTTTAGGAATTAGCAGAAAAGAAGGCCAGAGTTGCTCTCTGAGTCAAAAAACTAAGCCATCATTGCTAAACCTTTCCCTCTGTTGTTTGTTAGAAAAGTTATTCATCAAAGGAGTGAAAGCTGCTCCCATAAATCTTCATCGTAATGCATGTAAATGAATTTCAAGTCATGGAGCTGAGGGGGTTTAAGAAGCAATGGGAAATAGCAGAATAGTAAAACTCAGATGTCAAAATAAGTCACACTGAATCATCACTACCCTGGGAAATGGAAAATATGTGACATCTGTAGCAGGAAAGACAATCCATGGGGGTATGAACAGCTGCATGATCCTGCATATGTGATGCAATAGGAAATATCACAAACATATGCAAAGTGTGCAAAGACTTTTTTTGTTTTCTGAACTCTGTAGAGTTCTTGTTGCAAGGTGCTGTGAAAAATGATATGCCAGTGAATCAAAAAATTAACAGATTGTTACAGGTAAAACAGTAAGAAGAGAAAGGAGGATGCCAGAAATGTATGTCTCAGTAGGAGTCATATTCCGTCTCAATAGAAAGGAAGGGAGTCAGGAAGTGAAGGCTACCAATTAACTGTCCTCCAGAATACCCATGCTGTAGTGCTTAAGTCTTTCCAACAATTCATGGAGTTCATCCATATTTAAGGGCTAGAGCATTTCTTCTATGAAGAAAGGCTGATGGAAGTGGGCCTGTTGAACCTGGAGGAGAGGAAGCTTTGGGGAGACCTCACTGAAACTTTTCAGTATTTAAAGGCAGCTTATAAACAAGATGAATACCCAACTTTCTACACAGCATGATAATGATAGAACAAGGAGAAACAGTGTTAAACTAAAAAAGGAGAATTAAATTATATGTTAGCAGGAGATTCTTTACTCAAAGGGTTATTAGGCACAGGCTGCCCAGAGAAACTGTGGGTGTCCCCTCCATGGAGCTGCTTAAGGCCAGGTTGGATGGTCAGCCTGATCTGGTGGGTGGCAGGGGGCTGGAAATGCAGGTTCCTAAGGTTGCTTCCAACTCACAATGATGCTGTTTTCACATGAAACAAATGTGTCGGCTTTGGACAAAGTTGCAGTGGGTGAACCCTTTAAATGTTGATATATTTAATCTGAATGTCTATATCCCCTGTTCTTCCTGAATTTAGATCCATTACATAACCTGCATCTAGATGCTTGACTGTTCTGTGCTCTGCACATCAAATTATGTTTCTTACTGTTTGTTTATTTTGTGTAGCTTTCCCACTGAGCAACCATTGCATTTGACCTGGCTTGATGAGAAAACGAGAAGTGACTTGTGCACAGAAGCTGAAACAAATTACGAGGCATCAGTAAGAACTTATGCTCTTTCAGTCAGGAGATGACATGATCCACAACCTGAAAAATACAGAACTACAAGAGCTCTTGAATCCAGATAATATATTTTTAAATTCAGTTTCTGGTTGTTGAGTCTGTTAGCAATGTCTGTTAACAATGTCTGTGAACAGAGCTAAAGTTGAAAATCACCTTTTGAGGTGTGGCAGACACCATATGTATGACAATCAAAATAATTTTCCAGGAATATTTTAAGCTTACACATAGAGAATAATTTTCTGTGTTAAAAGAATTCTGTAAAAGGGCTGTGGTTTGTTTGTATTCTGTGAAGTGACATTGCTGAAAAGCATTAGGAGGGAAAAAACCATTCCAAGGGGAATTTCCTACTGGATCGCTAATGTTGACCTTGATTTTCTTGCTCAAGAATTTTATAGATATCTGTCTTGCATGGTAGTCCTTTTACAGTCATAATGTAATTCTTAGAAATTACTCTGTTGAACACAAAATAGAAATTAAGTCAAAATTCACAATCACTGCAGTGTTGTCACTCAGCTTAGAACAGAAACAAGTGAACAAAACCATTTGAAATTAAATTTGTTAAAGAATCACAAACTGGAAACTTGGACTTGATAGGGTATGCTGTTAACAGATGAGAAAAAGTAAGAGTTCACTCCTGGAAAGTTCTTTCTGTGTTGAAGAGACTTCAAGACCACCTTAGGAAAATATACACATTGTTATTAGTTTTCCATCTGCTTGTATTGAGTATGTTCAATTCATCATATACCTTCAGTACAAAAAGATTTCAAATTATCTTGTCAGAATTGGATGAATATAATAGGTTTTCCATTGATATATATCTATGTATTTTAATGACATCTTCATATTTCCAAGGGTGCAGTGATGGGTGTACTAATGTTGAAATAGCACCAGAGATTGGTTATCATTTTATGCACCTGTGATGTAGCATAACTGACAAGATTAAGGCATTGGCAAAGAAATCAGTGTGATCTCCATCCAAGCAGACACCAGCACCCTTTCAGCCATTCTTTACAGCCTGTCATGTGAATGATGACAATGTGGAACTAGTAAGGAACTAGTAAAGAACTTGATGACTTTACCTTTAAGCAGTGGGACAGTGAGTGCTGCTCAAAGCAAATTTACACAGGTATTGTTAATAGACAAGTATACTTGTATTAATTATTTCACAGAAATTATTGGAGAAGCTGAAGCTATTGTGGACAAGACACATGGTTTCATTGAACAGAAGTATATAGAAGAAATAAAATGTAAAAATGTATTTTAAGTGTATTTGCCATATTAAACAAATCATGACCATTCATATTTGTTGGATGTATTTGCCATGTCAAACAAATTGTGACCATTCATATTTGTTGGATGTGCTTTATGTTTGTTGTTTTTTTTTTACAAGATTGAGACTGTTGTTTCACCGCTTGGATTTCCCACCTGAACGGGCTGTATAAAGAGATACAAGAATATTCAGTTCAGAATTGAACTTGGAGCAGAGGTACGAAGTTTTTCTAGATGTTTAGAATAAACTTACCCCAGTACTAACAAGGGCTGTGAAAACAGCCCATAGAAATAAGTAACTTCTTGACTCTCTTATCATAGGTGGGAGTTTCATATTCTTTAATTTACTATTATGTGGTTCATTAAAAACAACTTCATGAATTTGGATCACAGACACTGAAAGTAGATAAAGCACACACAAGTATGAGATAGTGTCAATCATATTCAAAGAGTTGCCCATGGTCTGTGGTCCAACATCTTTCTGCAGGTCCTCAACTTACCGGTAGTAAACAAAGGAATGATTTAGTAGAATATGATGGAATAAAAGGTACACAATGCATCTCTGGTCCAGGTATGTGTTGTATCTCTGATACTTTTTATGAGAGATATTATGTGTGCTTTCATCAGCTGGAAGCTAAACAGACAAACAGACTGAAACAGTTAGGAAGGATCAATAAATCCTTCCCAACTTGGAACTTTCCATCAGTTCCAGAAAACTGGTACAGCAATACCTCATTAGGTGCAGCTGGTAGATTTGGCAAACTGATCTTGTATTTAACAAAAGAAAGGTTATATCTTTGAAAGTGTCATCCAGAGAATGATCTTTCGTCACCTTTTGTCTGGCAGTAACACATCACTGATGTAATGCAAAAGGAAAAAATGAATCAAGTTCTTCAAAATCCATTATTTAAACCAATGTTTCATTCAGGAAAGACACTATACGCTTAAAAACTGTGTTAGGAAGATGTTGGAAGTTTCTAACCAAACTTCAAAGAACAGGACAATATACACTGTTATAAATTCAGCAATAGATCTTAGAAAGCATTCCCCATATTGTTTCTTGGTATTCTTTAGTAGTAAGATGGAATTCTGCCATTATTTCTATACATTTCTTAATCTCTCTGTTTGACTTTGGCTGAAAGATAACGTGATGCTTCTGTGAGTCAAATGCCTTACTCATTAATGGGGTTTTATTGCAGCTGTAGAAGATGTTTCAGTTTGAGGGAAGAGATGTTCCAGTTGTGTGGATAGCCGTGGTATTTTATTCAGCTTTCAGATGAGGTATGGCCAAAGAAAGAAAGATGTTTGACAAGTCCGTGAATATCTGAGTAGTACACAGATATTCAGTGCCTTTTGTCCTCTGAGAAAATTCAAGCAGCTGTGCCTGAATTATCTGTGGTTCTTGGCTGGGAAATTATTTGGACATTCTTGGTGTGGCAAGTACAATCCAAGGTTATGCCTTGATAATTGGCAAAGAGCAGGCTGAAATAAGGAAATGGTTTGATGGGTCATTTGTATCGGTCAGCTGACAGGAAAAAGGAGGAGAAATGGAGGACTAAGGATGTCCCCTCAGACTATTCATATTGAGTTATACTTCAATTCAGTGCCTAGAGGGAAGCTTCAGGTGTCAGTAACAAAGGTTACACTGGTCAGGTAGATACAGCTCCATAAGACAACCATAAATCTTACTGTGATAAGGAGATACAACCAAAGCAAGTAAAGGAAGATGAGAATACATTAGATCAAACAGAAAGCTGGAGGGGAAGATGAAGTGAATTAACTTATCAGTCCTCAATCACTACTCTAGGACAGACTTAATAGTCTGGAATGTGGACTTTGGTGAAAGCAGAACTACTTGCCAGTTAGTAAGAATTAAAGCCAAAACCTGATAACCCGATACTTAGAAATGGTGGAGTTGAAAATTTTGAATTCAAATAAAGTTTTCTCAAACTGCTGAACTAATTCCTTGTTTCTGGTTTTCCTCTGTGTCTGCTAGGTACAAAACAGATGATATGATGTCTAAGCTGCTGAGCTGAGATCTGATAACAACAGAAGTCATATTATGGCCAATATAATTGTAACTATAATATAATATAATTTTTATTTTTTTTAATCATAGATCAAAAAGTTGTCTGTTTGAAGCATGAGTTTTTCAATTTAAATAGCTCTCTCTGCTGATTTCTCCTACATGTTTTCAGATGCATTAAACCAGTTGATTTTGTAAGATTATATTGTTAACAGGCAAGTTTCTGTGCACTCATTCAATAGTCAACCTGGAGTTCCTGGATTTTTGTTCATTATGTGTTGATTTTGTTGCTTTTTATTCTTCTTTTGAACTTATTAGATACAAAGAAACCCATTATAGGATTATTGTTGTCAAAACATCAGCACACAGGGTGTCTCTGGTCATTATTTGCCTGATAAATAGAGAAGCGTTAATTCTCATTGGTGAGCGTACCAAACTAAATGACTGTGCTAAGCCTAATAGATTTTACTTACATTTAGCAGCTCAAACTTTGAATCTTCTTCAGAAGTTAATTGTGTTAGATTCTCATTTTTTTACATCTGCATGCTTTAAGCTTAAGGCCCCTCTAAGAAGGAAAGTGCTGTCATCTCTTTGAAGCTCTGGCATGCTGCTGAGCAACATTTAACAGTCTGTTTTCTACTGACAGGAAGCTTAATGTGCTGCCTCTTAGGAAAGAAACTGGTGTAAATTTCTAGGTTCTTACTTTTTGGAGAGCAAGTTTGTTAGACCTGAAAGAGGAAGAATTTGCACTGACAAGTACTGGGAATGTGGAATAAAATTGAAGTAAATTAAATCTACATTAGTGTACTCTGGTATATTGATACATCTTACTGCTCTACACTCAAAAAAATGTGGTTGGATGTGCTCCCACACATGCACGCTCATACTTTTCTTTATAGTCATTTGTGTGTTGCCTGAAAGCCTGGTCCTGGACCAGACAATGCTGTGCACAGCATGCACTGCACAGAAAGGCACTTAGAGTCAATAAAAAAACCCAACTGATTTATAAGAGTGAACTAAGAATGCTTTACCTGGTAATGGAATTGGTAGTGACTTCAACACATCATCAAGGTAATAATTTCCAATGCTTCAAACTGAATTTGAAGCAAATTTAGGCTTTTAGGGAGGAAAGAAAATGATGTAGGTTTATATATAACTACTGAACATGCTTCCTAAAGATGAGTCTCAGAACAGAAGAAAACTGGAAATGCTGGCTTGAAAACTTTTCATCTGGGCTGAAATGAAAGGGCATTGCAAATGATGAAGTGATGAAGATAATTAAATGGAGATAAACCACTGGGGTCTTCGAAAGTGAAGACTAGTAACTTGAATCATTTCAACTATCCAAATTTAATGTTGTTTAAGAATGTGGGTAGCTTCTGTGAACTTATGTGAGTCTCTGTATCTCACACACAGAAGCAGAAAACACTCCTATCACCCATTCCTTGCAGCTGTTTTTTGTGGTTAATGATTTACCTGCCACAGTACTGCAGAGGTATTAGAGATAATCCACTCCTCTACTAACATCTCAGAAATCTTCATGGACCTCCACACTAAAGAAGAAAGGCTTCCAGTCCCTGGAAACAAACTAATAATCTTCTTATGAATAACAGCACAACTGTTATGAGAATATATTCACCATTTCTGCCCATAGTCACCTACTCACTATCAGACTCATTTTTCAGAATTTTTCTTTCCATATTGGAAAATATACTGTCTTTCTATAGGTATCTCCTGGTAGATTCACTCATTCATAAATATTACCATTCAGCTCCTCCTCCCTATTCACCATCGCATGCAACTGTTTACACTTGTACAGAGTCTAGAATCGAAATAGTTAAAGTGATTTAATCCTGAGTTTTTAGCATTTCTGTACTTCTTCATACTGAGTTATTGATATACTTATTTCAGTGACTATTTCACAGCTGCAAAAAGAAAAACAAACAAACCAAGAAAAAAAAAAAAAAAAAAAAAAAAAAAAAAAGAGTAGACTCTTTTGTGACCTCTACACCTATTTTAGATTTGGAACTAAAAACAAAATCAGACGTGTCCAGATGGATAATGGAAATCCCATGGGCAACATAGACTTTCTGTGTAAGTCTGCTTGATAAATTTATTCTATCTGAAGCTGAATTGGTCCAGCCAAAACCACAAGGAGGAGAGAGAGAGCTGACACAGACTACTATGGGCTCTTTGCATCCCATATTTGCACAGATGTGTGTGATTACACAATTCTTTGGCTCAAAAGACAGGAGGGTGAGTAACCAAAAGTGGAATACAGGTGGTCTTTTGCTCTAACATCCCCATGCAATTGCAGTGGGTATTTCTGTCTTTCTGTCAGCAGCGGATTTCTCCAAAGCTGATGCATGAGGAGGTGCTAAATCCCAGAAAATCTTTTATGAGATTTATCAGTTGGAAGTAAATTCTGCTTGAGTGGGAAAGAATAGATGCGGTGATAAAGTGCTCAGAGCTGGAAAAAAACAGTTGTGGCAAAGCAGCTATATAACACACCATTTGTGATGGAGAAAGCAGACTCAGAATTATATAGTAGGAGTTGCCATGGACTATATTTATTTTCTTTTCCATGAGTGAGCCACAAGGATGATGTAGGCAGCGCTGAGAGGAAAGTGAGCAAGCAGAGGCCTTAAATTTATTCTCTGAGCTGGGGTCAGTGGGATAGCTATGTTTCAGCACTGCTGACTTCAGCTAGAAGATCTCCCCAGGGCTTTGGAGCCTCTAGGCTGGCAGATGGGTTTCTATGCTAAGCTTTGGTCTTAAATCCTTTCAGTGCAATCCAAGACAGTATGCAAAAGCAGAAGACTTTCATCTACCGGAGGGGTCCATTTTTAAAGCCAGGGAAAAGTCTGTGCACTGTAACTAAATGGTAAGATATTATTTTACTGTGAGCCCTTAGCATATCCTAGAAAGCAAGACAAAAAGAGGGCTGTGGTTAGTAAGAGAAGTTTTGGAGCGAGGATGAGTAAATTAAAGGAACTAGTTATGATCTCTACAACCGGTCTGTAGTATTCTGACCCTCAAATTTAAAATATATAAATTTGTTGCATGGAGTAACATTAAAAAAGCACACATGACTACAAAGTCTAATGAACAGGGTAACTTGCCCTGTTCAACAGGATAAGACTGAATTTGAACTCTTGGTCTTTTTGGAGAGAACTGACTTCAATATTGTCAAAATAAGCCTGGAGATGGCTGCAATATGTGTAGCCAGGGTTGTCAAAATGTAAACAATTTATTATCCTGAGATTTCAGTGAAGAGCCATGTTGTTGTTATTATTATTATTTTTTAATGTTATAACAAAAATAAACAAACAAAAACACTTAATACAGCAAAACAAAGCCTCAGCAGCATCTGAGAAATATTTTGCCTGATCCATATGTTGGATAGACTCTGGGAGAAGCAGGATCAAAGATTAAAAGAAATGTGTGGATCTGAGGGAAAAGAGTGCAGTTGTCAACAGCAATGAAGGGAAGGAGGAGGGAAGATTTATAAGGGGAGATGAGAGGTTTAAATAAGATGAACTTCAGCTTGTAGCAGAAAGTTCCAAAACAGTAGGTCAGGAAGACTGCTTTGTATGATATAAGGAAGGGGATGGAAATCATGGGGTTCATTCCTTAGGGATAGGTGTAAAAAGCTTAGAATGATCAAATGACACTGATGGAAGGAGAACTTATTACTGTGCCTGTAGAAAGACTGGTAACAAGACAGCCCAGAAGGCCACCTATGTTCTGGGCTGCGTTAAAAGAGGAGTGGCCAGCAGGGAAAGGGAGGTGATTGACTCCTTTTACTCAGTTCTTGTGAAGCCTTATCTGGAGTACTGCGTCCAGGGGCCCTCAGCATAAGAAAGATGTGGAACTCTTGGAATGAGTCCAGAGGAGGGCCATTAAGATGATTAGGGGGCTGGAGCACCTCTCCTAAGAAGGAAGATTGAGGGAACTGGGCTTGTTTAGCTTGGAGAACAGAAGGCTCCAGGGAGACCTCATCATCACCTTCCAGTATTTCCTGTAAACAGGAAAGAGAATGACTGTTTACAAGTGTGGATATTGATAAGTCAAGGGGGAATGGTTTTAAACTGAGACAAGAGAGATTTAGGTTGAATACTAGAAGGAAGTTTTTCACACAGAGGGCGGTGACGCACTGGAACAGGTTGCCCAAGGAGGCTGTGGATGCCCCATCCCTGGAGGCATTCAAGGCCAGGCTGGATGTGGCTCTGGGCAGCCTGGTCCGCTGGTTGACAACCCTGCACATGGCAGGGGGGTTGGAACTGGATGATCACCGTGGTCCTTTTCAACACAGGCCATTCTATGATTCTACAGTTCTGTCACATATGGGAAGAGTATTGGCCCTTAGCTCAGGAAATAAGACTATGGGGATCTCAGTGCTTTTTCATAGTGCAGTATGATCTCAAGAACATATATTTCTATGCTTAAAATTCACCTAAATAATCCATATCCTTTTTGGAAACTTGATTTTTACTGTTTAGAAATTTTTGCAGCACTCTGCACTCACAGCATGTTATCACACTGTCAGGCAGGGTGAAAACTCTGCAACCACTTTTGAACAGACAGTCACACTTTTCTCTTTGGCTCTGTTACTGCATTTGGATCAGGTCTACGAACAGGGAAATAGTTTCCCTAGCTGATATAACACTGAGTTATCTACAAACAGAGCTTTACTCAGCACTTCCATGCTGTAGAGTAGGACTCTGATTTTCAGCCCACCTTCGCTCCCTTTCATTGCAGAAGCGGCACCACAAAACCCTTTCCTCAGCTGTTATGAACATTTCCTCAGTATAACAAGTGACTACCAAGCTCCAGTAGTGATACCCTACTACTGTTGCAGAATCTAACTACCCAGAGATTCATTATCTCTCCAGACAAAATCACCTCCACTGCTCTAGCACACACCAGCAACACCTCCTGAGCAGTATCTCTTTGTTTTGTGAGAAGTCCCTTTCTTGGTTTGCACGTACGATGCATTCTGTGTAGACTCACTATTCGAGGCAAACAATTCCAATTTTTGAGGCAACAAGTGGTTGACACGAGGACAACTGAGCAAATAGGAAAGCTTAGGCTGTTTTTCCAACTTGTTATTCAACAAGTTAGCTTCAAATGTTTGACTTAGATGTCGAATATATAAACTTCCTCAGTACTCTATCTGAATACACTTGTTTCTGAAAGGATGATTTTAGAAGGAATGCTCTGGAAATGGCAACACCAAGATGTGCATGATGACTAATCGTTGATTCATTCAACTGCATTTTGAGCTGAGCCAAAAACTAATTTTCAAAGAAAATCAGTAGAAAATCTATGTCTGCGACCCCAGTTGTCTCACTGAAAACACAATGTTCTCTACAAAGGAATTGCTGGATCAGAAATTATTTTCATCAGTCCCTTTTCACCCCATGTGAATTGCACTCAGATTTCTTATGGGATGTCTTCCTGATGCAGAACCTTGGTCAAGTTGAACTTTTAGTGGCTGCTGGTCCTTAGACTCCTTCCATTCCCAACTCGTAGAAGTCTCCTAATAAGCTGTGCAAAAGCTCTCAAAGCAGTAGTTACCAACTACCTTACTTCTCTTAGATGTTTTTCCATCTTCAGCCACATTGTTTTTATTTATTTTCTTAAACTATCAGCTGGAATTAGAACATAAGCTGCATTTGTAAATAATTAGGACTGTTTCTGGCACAGCTTTGGCCAAGGCCAGCTCATGCTGTCTCCTACGATTCCCATCTTTAGCAATTGCAGGGTCTAGGTCCCATTCCCTCCAGGCAGTCTAGCTGTGGAAAAGTGTCTTTGAAAGATAAGAAAATTTAAATAATGTGAGTGCACTGCATGACTGTTGGCCTGGTGATCCTGTGTGCTATCAGGCGCATTTACATTACCAGTATAAAGGCAGACCATCTGAACTAGGAAACTCGTGTTTGAAAACATGGTCATGAGCCTTAGGAGATGCAGTAAGAGAATGCATTTGCAATAAACAGTAGAATATATTGCTTTGACACCATCTGTTGGCAGGTGATTCAGCTCTTCTCACGTGTACCAAACATGTTCCCACTTTGGGCAAGAACCAGCAATTCAAGACCCTCTCTGCACCTCTTGCTCTACTTTCAAGGGAGCAGATTTTTACATGTATTAGGGAAGTGCTATTTTTTAAGCCAGATGTATGAACAACCTTAGTGCATGCATCAAGTAGAAAAATAGATTACTGCATATCCATCAATCACTCCGCTGACCTGTACTGATGTTACCAGACTGTGCCGTTTTCCAAGGCAATGATGTTTTTACTCCATTTTCATAAAAAAAAAAAAAAAAAAAAAAAAAGGCACAAGAAAAGCTTGGAATGAGATAAAAATGCATAATTGCTCATTAAATTAAGAGTTAGTGAACGTAAGTTACATTGTTAATTAAAAATTGAAAAATATTTATATGTATAGAAAAACTGCTCAAAGTGGACATGGTGATATTCCAATGCCTTAGTGAAGTACATCAAGGAACTATAGAGGTTTTAGGGCACAAGTTTCCCCTGAGCCAATGAATAATGGTTTGGAAGGAACTTATGGTTCCCAAGGAACACCAAGGATTATATAATCAGGTTTCTAAGAATGGAAACATTGTGAAGATCTTATCTGAACTATTCTATTACACGAGACTTCCATATTATCCTGTATGAAACAAACTGTGTCTTGTAAGAAAGCATCCAAGTAACACGCGGGCCTGGTAGGGACTTCCACTATTTCTGCTTGATTCCATTCTCACTTGACATACGCTGCTATAGACATGGTGTCTTGAGAATCCATACCTTGTCAGAAACCTTTCAGAGAAAGACCAAAGATGTGTAAGCATCCCACGCTACATAGACCAATGGCATTTCACAGAGCCCTGTGTGATTGTGTCACACAGCAGAAAGAAATACTAAGTGGGATGGTCTGTCTGTAATAGGCTGAAGTGTGATGATTTAATTTTTACTCTTTTTCACATCTGGATGTTCTTCAGACATTAGCATTATCTAAGTGTGTGAAATAACAGATAAGATTTTCACAGCATTTAATTGTGTTTACTGGTATCATTATCAAAACTTACTTCTTCTGGTCTTTTATCATGAAATACATGTAATTTTCGGGACAGTTCTCTTGTTAAAGAGGCAGAAAAACATTGCTGTCATGCTAAGCACTGTCATCTAACCAAGAGGTGCTTCTGACTGCTAACAACTCTTAACTAAGCCAGTTTTAATCCCAGCAGAGAATATTATCAGACCAGAGCATGCTCCATATGTACAACTCAGAGACATTAGAAAAGTAACAGCAGTAATAGCAGAAGAATTTAGCCTACAGTGAAAAACACAGGCAGAGCTAAGAACGTGCTGAAACATATAACATAACATGTAAATGTCAGCACATAGTTGACGTGGAAATGATTATAAAAATAATACACAGTGGAATAATTGCAAAGTGAAACCTTGAGGCAATCCTTCCTATTTCAAGCATTCAAGAGGAAAATTACTGCTGGATTTTCATCTTACCTGAATGAAATCAAAACTGTTTTAGGCAGAGCTATAATTAGTTTAGAATTATTTCAGTTGATCATTTATATATATATATATCTTTAATGGAGACATGCAGTTGAGAAAAACATGTTCTTTTCTTTCTTAAATTCAGTGACAAACCATGCAAAGATTGAGTGAAACAATATGTGAAAATCTTGCTGATCTTCAACACTGACAAAATGAACCTCTTTTGTACTTACAAATAAGGGGTTTACAACTGATACATTCAGAAGTTCCTGTTTTCTCCTAGTCTGGTCTTTGGATACCCTGCATTTAAGTTAGTAGCATTAGAAGGTGTGCAAAAATCAAACCATAGCTTGTAGTTGAGCCTAAGAGTTTTCAAAACAAATTAATGGGTGCAAAGAGGAAAATGTTATGGTTCATATTCTGTTCAGTTTGACATCTCATCACAAAAACTGTTTTAAACAATCTTCTTAAAGGATAATTGACTTGGAAGAATTTTCTCAGCTCATAATAGAATTGTATAGATCAAGTCCTACCAGACAATCGTGTCTTTTCAAATTGTCTTACAAGACTGCAGTAATTACTGTCTTGCTGCACATCCTTAACAAAGGTGGTGACGTCATTGTACTGCTTTATTCATTCTCCAGCCCTTCTTAAACTCCTAAGTTTGTTCCAAGTCAGCAACAAGGTGAGCCAGTTCTGTGCAAACACCTCATATGAGTAGGGAAGTTCAAAGTACAAGCCCTGTGCTGTCTATAGATGGGGCAACTGGCAGAGCTGAGCAGCAGAGTGCACTGCAGATTTGGTGACTTCCATGTTCAGGTGAAAGCCTGCAAGAAGTTGCACCCATAGGATAGAAGTAAGAATGAAAGGAAAGGAAAAGGTTGCAAGAAAAGTTGTCCTAACTGCAGGTGTAGTCTAGTGAACAGACTGTTGGCGAATGATGGATGAATGGATGGAAAGAAAGTGGGGAAAAAAAAAAAAAAAAGTAATAATTTATTAATTATAACTTTATTTATATAAATAATTAGCTGCCATAAATATTCCATTCTTTTACTTTTCTGAGGTAGGCAGATAAAACAGATGTGGATAAACTGTTTTAGTTCGGCATGTCTTTAATAAATCCACACCTCCTCTGGAAATCTGTCTCTCTAACACAGGAATTCTCACTTGCCATGTGTCTAAAGGCACTGAAACTGATCCTATGTTAAAAGATGGATTAAATAGAATGTCTAAATTAAAGAGCCATGTTATTCTGATTCATATTGAAATACAAATGTATTGAATAACTTAAAAAATCCACTAGCATTTACAATGAAAGAAGAAATTATATCCTCCATTACTGGAGGATCCACATCTCAGGGGCTGGTATAAATATAAAGAGGAGATATTAAGCAAAATTTTCTTAATTTACACAGATCAAAAGTTTAATCCATGGGCTTTTAAGTTAATATGTTTTATTGTTTATGCATTTCTTTTTTTGTTGATTTTTTTTTCTTTTTTCCTTAAAAGAGACAATGGTGGATAAACAGAAAAAATGTGAAAGCAGGAAAAATTGCAGTGAAGACATTCCAATCAGTTCAGAAGTTCAACGAGGAGTTTAATAATGCAGTTTTGCCTTTGAAACACAGCAGCATTCTTTCAGTCTTAAAATGCAGTGACAGAAGCTGCAGAAGATTGTGGAGGTACAGCGTTGCTGAGTGATCCTCTGGTTGCTGCCACATGTCTGATGGATTCCCCTGCAGAGGTCAAGGACGGCCTGTTGGGTAGGAGCGCAACTGCTGACATCCAAGGAGAGCCAAGAGAGAGGCCTTCTGTCCCAGCATACCCATGGACAGGCAGAGTGCCTGTTTGAGGTATGAATCAGAAACCAGGTCAAGATGTGTGTTTTCTTGCACCAGAGAGTCAGGCTCAGTCCAGAACAAAATGTCAGGAGAGAAGGGAAGGGAAGGGAAGGGAAGGGAAGGGAAGGGAAGGGAAGGGAAGGGAAGGGAAGGGAAGGGAAGGGAAGGGAAGGGAAGGGAAGGGAAGGGAAGGGAAGGGAAGGGAAGGGAAGGGAAGGGAAGGGAAGGGAAGGGAAGGGAAGGGAAGGGAAGGGAAGGAAAGATTTTAAGGTTTAAGAACTATTAAAACAGAAAAAGCAAAGAGAAACATCTTTGAAACTAGAAATAAGCTTGCAAAGAGTGTGGAAGACAGAAGAATAATATAATGAAAAGCAATCATATGACTGTAGGGAAGTGGAAGATAATACAGTCAGATTGCCAACATTTCTTTGGAGATCAATTCTGCCCTGCAGAGTGTGCTTGCTCTAGCAGTTGAGTCCTCCAGATAGAACAGGTTAGTTACATTCAGAGAATAAACTGTTTAAAAATAATTGTCATAAGGTATTTGGCTAAACATGTTGAGGATATATGGTGGAAAGTCAAAATAATACTTGTTCCATAGGATATAAATTGGTAGTGCCACATTAGTGTGAAATTCCTGTGCACCAAATGCATGTAATCAGCAAATGAACAATCTGATATTCAACAATATCAGCAAATAAGATCAGTGATAGAGATACAAAAGAACCACTTGAAGGCTTGCAAAGGCTCACAATAATTTTAGCAGCATCCCAGCAGACACAGACACAGCAGAGCAGACTTGCACTCAGTACAGGAACCTGAGTAGTACTGAGTTTTCTCAGTAACAGGTTATCCCACCAATCCTCCTGTAAGGAGGCAGTTCTTTCCCTAAAATCTTTGCATATTATGACAGTGACCTTCAGTCAGCTGAGGAATATTCCAACAATCTTCCATCTATGACTTAAGAGTTATATTTAGCAGCCAGCAAAATGTCAGTGATTCCTACTGATGTCTTCTGAGAACTGTCAGAGCTAGAAAAGCTTGATCTCAGTCACAACCAAATTACTGGGAAGGACACTACGAAGGCAGATTTTGGTAATCTGACCAGACTGGAAAACCTGAACTGGGCAGAGAATTTGCTCACTGGAGAACCACAGCAATTGCCTTCTCTCTGAAGGATGTCTTTAGTGAGGCAAGAAGCAATTTTAAAGCTGGAAAACTCACTCATATTGATCTTTAAAGCAATAATATACCTCATATAGGATCCAGAATTTTTCAAGACAGGGAAGATTTATTTCCTTGAGAGGTAAGATGTAGTATGTTATCATAAATACTTCACCAACTTCCTATCACATCACAATTTCTTTTTGTCTTTACTACACATATTCCATCTATGCCAGAGGACCCATTCTGTGGCAGTCATAATGCTGAAAACATCGTTTTCTCGTACACATGAACCTTGATAATTATGTGCATGCACTCATATGCCTGAAAGACTAAGCCCAATTTTATTAAAATACATTAAAAAAAAATGAGAGAGTTCACAGAGAGCAACCAGAGAGTGGAACTCCCTTTGGGTAGAAATAATAGATAGATATTGGATAGATGTTAGTTTTTGACCTCTGCCCATGCAATAATAAACTGCAATAATACATGAAGTTAACCACAGTCACAAGAATAAGAGAATACTGTATGTATTTTAAAGTATTTAGAAGTAGTTTTGTTTTATAAATCTCTGTATTCACAATCTCTGTGAAGTAACTAAAGCAAAAATAGCAAAACCTTTTTGTTCCTCAGTGAAATAAGACCTCCATCATGTTGTCAATAAGTTCAGTGCTGTAGTATGTCATTGCACGGATTCCTGAGATTACTTTTTTACTGCAATTTACTTTCTGTTCAGATTTTCAATGTAAAAAAAAAATACGTATAGCAGGAAACTGTTATAGTAGGAAATATTCTAGACTTGTCCTGAGTGCATTTGATGCTTACAAAAATTTAAACACATTTGTAGGTCATTGTTTTGTAAGCATTTCATACACACACACACACACACACACAATTATTTCAATTTATCTGTCTTCTCTATGATGCACTCCAATGCATGTACCCAACACTTCAGCCTCATGGAGGTTTCCTGTAGTAGGACACTTGTCCTCCTGTGTGCTGGTCCTCCAGCTCCAGTGCCACCTTGCTGGTGCAGCCTCAGACATGCTTTCAGTTCCCTAGAATGCAGTTAATTTCCAGCACCATTGAGCAGCAGGGGCATGCTTTACTATCTGCTGAGAGTTGTTCTGCTTGCCATTAATATAAGACATGCCCTTTTAAACATGCTTTGTGCTTGTCTGCACAAAATGTAAGATGGAGCATCACTTCTGGAAAGAATTAGATATGCAGATAGATAGACATAAATGGTTAACTGGAGATTTACCTGCCTAGAGGGAAAGCTGCTGGGAAGAAAGAACCTTTGTGCTGTGATTTAATACCCACAGGAGCTCAGCTCTCTGCAGTTGTTCCCATCAGCTGTAATTCTGCTTATTTTGCAGTCTGAAGCCAGGTCAGATTCTCAGGTGCAGCTTCAGATGCAGACAGCAGAACGGTGTTAAATAACTCTCCTTGGTTTTCCTAAAGCTTGCTTGGGTGCAATCTTGCATTTTGATCTCATACATAGACTGGATAGAAAGAAAAATTTTTTACAATTAGGGTAGCAAAGCACAGGAGCAAGTTGCTCAGAGAGGTGGTGAATGCCCCGTCCCTGGAAATATCCAAGTCAGGTGAAAGCATATTCTGAGCACCCTGATCTAGCTGTAGTTGTTTTTGTTCATTGAAGGATAGTTGGACCAGATGACTTTTAAAGGTCCCTTCCAATTTGAAAGATTCTGTGATGATGGTTCCATAATACTAATGAAAGGAAAAGTCCCAAGTTCTCCTATCCACTCCCACAGGATGGGTCTGTGCTGCGCAGGGCCCTGCCTCCCCTTTACAGCCCAGTGAGGGCCTTGCTTGCCAGCAGTTCTAAAAGGAGTCCTTTGGGTTTTACTACACCCCGTGCTTATAAGCCAGTACTCATTTACCCTTCCCCACAAAAGCATCATGCAAGGAAACTTCAGCAGCCTCCACAGACAGAATAACCTTAAGACAGCCAATATAAGCTGTTTTGCTAGCAGGCTGCGTGGCCTGGGAGACAGGTAACATACTGGAGGCAAGCAGAATGTGTGCAGTGCTGCTGAAGTCTATGAAGACTGGGAACCTGAGCCAGGAGCACAGAAATGGTGGGCTGTTGAAGCTGGCGCACCCAGCTCCATTTCTTCACCCTACCAACCACCACTAACTAAAACTAGCAGAGCCACCTCTCTCCCTTCTTATGGGGTGAGAGATTTGGCTTTCTTTCCATGTGTGTACTCCTTCTCTCCTTTTAACCTTTGATATGGGCAATTTCTGCTTGCCTCTATCTGACTGGAGATGGAATGAGCATGGAAGGGAAATTGATTCCTCCTTCCCCAACAGCAGGTGGTGGTGCTGGGTTGTGCAAACCACTGAGAAACTGCTTACAGATGTTCCTTCTTCATTGAAAAGATTGGATTGCTAAACATTTGTCCTCTGCTTTCCCCTCCTCGTTGGAGGGTCACTTACTGTTTATCCCTTTTCAATAGGCTGTTTAATGAATGTTTGGAAGTGTGTTTTAAAAATGAATCTTGCTAAAATAAATACTCCAAGGCTTGGAATAAATATAGCTCACAGTATAACATTTTGTTAGTTCTCTAAAGATCTTGCATATTGTCTGCCATTTTTTGTGAAAACTGACAAGGAAGTTTTGTGTTTCTTATCTCCTGGAACAGTTTGATTACATTCTTTTTTCTTATTTTCTTTTCCCCCATATATATATATGTACATATATGTATATTTCAGATTGGGGCTGTGAGAAATGAAACATATTTGTTGCTCTCCTGTCTCACATCACTTACAATACTGACACTCGCAGTACGATGCCTTTTACTAATTAAATATAGCGCAGCAATAAACCGAGTTCCAAATCAGTTTTCATCACAGTTTCTTTTCCTGTTATTTCTGACTGATTGGTGCCATGTTGTTTCTCACCAGTATCATTACTTCAAATTAGCATTGCAGCATGAACATTAAAACAAATTAACATTGTAATATTATGAAGCCATGCCTGGAATATCACAATAACCCACCAATCAGCCAAAATACTGCTGTTGCCTACAATAGCTGTCCCGATTAAAAAGTGGTTGTGCTTTAATAGCCTATTAAGGTTTGCATGTGATTTTACTTACGCCTTTTGTATTACTAATAATTCCCTCTTGCCTGGGAAAAAGACAGCAATGAAAATGTACATGTGCCTATGTTGGGCTTACATAAAACCCTTGATAATAAACTAATGTTTTCAGGAAAACACCTCAACAGTGATATATTGGTGCTAAGCTGCTCCTAGACAGTATTGCACAGGACAGAGGCAAAAGGGAAAACAGATCCAATCTGTAAGATTTTGACAGACTCTTCAATTGACTCTGAATTTTGCTTATCTGCGTCTCTCCTTAGAATATATCTGCAAATGCAACAATCCTCTATTTTATAAATATTTTTGTACAAATTAATGCCATATGCAAAGTAACCAGAGAAAGGCAGCTTTGTCAACAACGTAAGCTAATGCCAGCATTCCCTGCGTTCAGTCATTCACATAATTTCATCGTTGCTTTGCCAAGAAGTTACAAAGAAGTTACCGGAGGCTCCTGCACCAGAGCAATGTGTATGCAAGTTATGGGCAGACAGGAAGGAAGGCCCTAGGACTCAAGCCCTGCAGTGTCCCAGATGTGGCACAGATGTCTCTCACAGCCGACTTTATCTTTTTGGGCCATGTGTTTGGCTGGTATAAATCAGCACAGCTCCACTCAGCTGCCCATATTTTCTGCAGCTGAGGTTTCTGACCCCTGGTGAATCAGCTGCTCATCTATATGGCAGAGATATTAACGCTTCCCTACCCCTTCTGCTGCAAAAGGATCGGCTCTGAGTTTGCAGCTCACATAACACAGTTTGAGAAGCTACAGAAATACCCTCACACCAAGCAGCTTGGCATCCCAAGCAGGTCTTGAAGAGGTCTACTGTGGATGTAGCTAACATGGGGGTTGATGATGGCTGTGTCCAGAAAAATCCTCAGACCTCCAGAACTTGTCAGTTGGTCATCCTTCAAAGGTAGAGGGGAAAGAGAACTTTAGGTCCCCAGTATCCTGATTAAAAATAAGTGCTGCTGAACATGGACCTCAGCAGGAGATGCAGCCAAACGTGGGCTGAAGTAGGCAGAATTTTAGCAAAGGGCAGCCATCCTGTAAAGCTGCCTTTCTTCCTTGATTTGGCTTGGGGTCTTGCAGAGTTTCATGCTGGCAAAGCCCATTTCAGTATTGAGTAACGCAAGGAAACCTGATGTCCTTTTGCAGCAGTTACTGAGCAATAAAAGCCTCAATTCTCAAAGGATATGTATGGCAGTGGGTGGTCTCATTGATTTCAAATCTATTTGTGTGCTTTAAAGTAGGCATGCACATGTGTAACTTGTCCAGCTGGGCCCTCCTAGAGCTGCTGGTGAGATTTCCATTTTAGAATCACTTCCCAGTCCCTAAAGTTATTGCTGGAATGGCTTCCTCCTCTGGGCATCGCACACACCAGCAGTCTGCCTCTGCTTTCCCACTGATTTAATGCCGTGACACTGTGGCACAGATTCATGGCAGCATTTCCACTAACTCCACACCGAGCTGCACATTTCCCAGTATTCAACATTAAACTGCTGCAGCCGTTCCAGATTATGAAAAGAAATATTGAGATTGACTTTCTTTAAAAAATGCTTATTTCACGTCAAGCAGGGCTTCTTTGCATGAAGATCTGTATGCATCAAGTAAAACAAATCACCTGACAAATCTTTTGCTTCCTTCAAAAAGTTAAATGTAGCTCAACACAAATTCCTATGCGGTAAGTGTATTATTGGGCTTTAAACCGGTGCACATGGAAGAGGCTGAGCTTCAAGCAAAGAGAAAACTTTGATTACGTGTGTTCAGGTGGCAGTGTATGCTTTTATGGCTTCCAGTGTACTGCTGGGTTTCTAAGAAAATATTTACAAGATGCAAATAAAATGTAAATGAAATCATGTTTCCATGAAGAAAAATGAATGAACAACATCCATGCAGCTCATACAGTTTTACACACTGCACCAATGTTGCCTTATGATCCTCAAGGACCTTTCTTTGCACAGAGATCTGATTACCTGAAATGTACTGCTGCTTCCTCATCCCTTTTATTTTTTTTTTAAGCAGACATTCTGTTCGAGATTATCTTGCCTTGCAACACATGCCTTTAGATTTTATCTCTTCATCATGGAAATAAACCCTGTTTTCTGAGATGGCTTTCCATTTCCACAGGTGTTTCTTATCAGTTCCACATTTTCTCCTGACAACGTGAAAAAAGAAAATCATATGTCCCTGCTTAGTAGCTGCTGCCTGACCCAGCCCTGAAAAGCTTTCCTGAACCCAGAAGTGTGTTGCGTGGCTGCTGTAATATCTCCATAGCCCAAGGGTCTGCTGCTGCTCTCTTTTACAGCTACAAAGAGGTCACATGCCTGGCCCTAAGCTCAGAGGAAAATTTGATTCAGACTGAGAAGAAAGATGTGACCTATTTAAAACCACCAAAAAACAAAACAAAACAAAACAAAACAAAACAAAACAAAAAAAAAACCATCAACACCCACAGTTATTAGGTATTGTACCTCATTATCTTGCCAATCCACTTATTTATTTGCCACATAATGGCAAATGTGGAGTATCTCTGTTGCTAGTGCTGCTTTTCCTGTGTGGCAGCACGCTCTGTACAAAGGCAACAAACCAGATCTTAACAGCAGCCACATGCAGTTTGACCCACCATTACTTTAAAGATTCAAAAGCTGTTTTCCTGCCCCAGTGTCAACCGTCCTTCACGTCAATCTTCTCCTTCCATCCCTCTAAGAACATAAAAAGATCACTTCATACAAGTGACCTGATAGATTCTGGGTTCTGATACAGCAACTACACTGAAGCACACAAGGACCAGTGGCACCTCTGTTTGGATTTACAGCACCTGTTCCTGGCATCTGTTATCTCTGAACATTCAGAGTCCCCCTTGAAGGTGTTAAGAACTGTTGCACAATTTGGCACCAACAAGCTGAAGAAAGAAGGGTACTGTAACTTCCGGTTTCAAGTCTGAAAACGTTGTTGTCATTTAAGATCCTTAAAATTACTTCTGAAGTTGATTTGGTTCATTTTAATATAAAAAGAGGAGAATATATTTGGAATATGCAAGCCTTCAAATAACTTTTATATGGTGCATTCATGTTTCCATCTCAGGTCATCTGTAATAAAAATACAGTTTTAGAGAAAACTGTCATCTATGCAGCACCTGAAATTCCTTGTGTCATTTTGATTCTTTGGCATGTATTTAATGTACTTATTAAGGTACTTGTCACTGAAAAAAGACTGCAATACTCTGTTATAACTTTTGGAGTGATACATCTAATTACACAGGAATCTTCTTTGAGTGAATGCTGGTTTTACTACCAATCGTAAATACCTACGAGGCTTCAGCCCTAAAGGGGGCCCTCAGCTGCTGTGCTGACTGAAACAAATCAACATTCTCACTCAGATCACACTCCTGTCGGTGAAGTCACAGAAGCAGCTTGCTGTGTTGCTACAGTACAAGCAGTCCGTGGGCAGCCATGCAGGGCTGCAGGCTCTGAGGATAGCCAACCACCCTGCCTAGCCCCATGCTGCTGCCCCGTACATAACTTCTTGTAGTGGCAACAAGGGGGACAGCAGGTGAAGCTGCAGGCTGATGTTAGCTGCGTGATGTGGGTTGCCAGGATGTACAGCTGGTTTCTGTGCAATTCCACTGTAAACCTTGCAATCAAGTTTGGTGTACCCCATGGTTTAAAACACAAGAAGCGCATTGTTTCTATTGGCTGTGCTTTCCTTGCCCACATATTAGTGTAATAATCTCTTTACAGCCTTTAAAAATAAAGCAGAAAGGAAAATCCCAAACTCTTCTCCCCACTGAGGATGACAGGTGACAGAGCAAATCAGACTTCAATAGCACTGCTTTGCTTTTTACACTTGCTGACAGCATCCTTCTCTCTCACAGCAGTTTCACGCGGCTCCCACGGCCGCTCCCAGCCCCGAGCCGCCGCCACATAGCCGCCAGCAGAGGGCGCCCGCGCAGCCCGCTCTCCTCCTGTCTCGGGACCGGGGGAACCAGGCAGACCCGGAGCAGCCAGCAGGGGGCGCCCACGCGGCCCGCTCGCCGCCTGTGGCGGGGCCAGGGGAGCCAGGCGGACCCGGGGCCGCCGCCAGCCTCCAGCCGCCCGCGGACGTGGCGCTGGGCGGGGTAGAGCCTGCTGCCGCCGGGCGGGCGGTGGTGTGCGCGGCGGGGCGAGGCCTCTCCCCTCGGCTTGCTTTAATTTGTTTGATAAGACCGAGCGGGCATGTTTTTCATCCTTAAAATAAACAATTAAGGAAAGCTAAACAAACAGAAGGGAGAGACAGAGCTCCTTCCTGTTCTCACAGCTAATCTCTGTGAAAGTTAAACACGCTTATCGGTCAGCTGCGCTTTGCTGTAATCTCCAGCTTCCATCTTTTGTCCCAGGCTTCAGTAGATGCAGGCCATCTGCTCTGTGTCACCCAGCAGTCGGCTCTGGCTGGGCCCGATAACGGAGCCATCAGCCCTTGTCTTGAAAAAGGGTAAATCTGATAGCACAGAGCCTGCTGCAAAGGGCATCAGACTGGTGATATACGGCCCCACTTGGGAGTGAGGAGCGCTCCCACCTGGGCTGGCAACGTTACTTCCTTACGTGTTGGCCTCGTTATTACTCCCTTTGCTGCTGCTCCACTGACAAGGAGCGTGCTGTGCTCTGCCTGATCTCCAGGCTTGGCCACATCTGGTTGCTGTGCACATGCCAAAGTGTTTGGGATTCAGTGGAGAAGTGAGGCCTCAGAGGACCAGCTGATCACCCTGCCTTCGTACACATGGCGGTGACTGCGTGACCAGTGCCAATGGCCCTTGGTGACTGATGTGTGCATTGCCAGGGAGAGGGAAAATGGACCTAGTGAACACTCAGCATCCTTTGCCTTGCTGTCACGCTCAGCCCGGAAGGTGGCTGTGTGCAGAGTATTCTTGGCTGTTACAAAACACAGAGCAACTGTGAAAGTGCTGTGATTGTAGTGGGGCCACGCCAGCACTGTGGGGAGGTGCAGAGGTGTGGTACAGGCACCTCTGCCTTGCTCCATCTGCACCTCTTCCCACCTCTCACACATGTGCACTGAGTCTGCTGACTCCATGTTGTCTGGGGAAGGAATCAGTTATGTACCTCAGCACTCCCTTGCTGTTCAGAGCACAAAATTAAACTCATGCAATGCACTAAAGGAATTGTGGACCAGGCAGCACGCCTGTCTGCATGGACCAACACATGGGTTCAGGGTAGGGTAGGCAAAGGCTTAATTCGGTGGGGGGACACATCACATCCTGCTAAATCCAATCTCATGCTGGAATCCCTTCGGGATGATGGGGGAGTTTACACCTTCCAGGAACACCCTGGTGCCCCCTGTGTTGCCGTGGCATGCCGCATGAGGTGGCTCCAGCCACCAAGGGGCGGTGTTGGGGCTTGCTAAACTCCAGCGTTGCAGCAGCAGATCTGGGGGAGATGAGAAGGGGAGATTATGGATTATTCCCCCCTCCAGTCAAAAGGCCCCACCCTTGCTGTATAGGCAGTCTGGGTCAGAATATCTGAAACAGTTTAGAGGCATGCTGAAGGTTTCATGTGTGGTATTACAGGTATTAGCAAACTCAGGCCAGTTTGCATCTTTGAGTGGAAAAACCATTCTCAGGTTTGCTGCTGGAGAAATGTCTGAAGTTGCAGTGGGGTGGGTGTCACTTAGTGGGTGTTTCTGTGGGGGTGATGGTTTTGGTTTTTTTCAAGCCTAGATTATTCCCTTTGCATTTCAGGGTTAAGCAAAACCAGACCTCAGAATGAAATGTAGAGTGGGAGAGAGCACACATCAATTTCAAACAAAAGAGGAGAAAATGGTTCTTTAATACTCAAGTCTGCACAACTGTGGTATCCTGTTGAGCACCAGAGTTTCCCAGCCTGCTGTAGCTTCTACCTCAGTCTGCTGGTGGTTGCACTGAGCCAGGCTGGCTCAGGTCACTGGTGGCCAGGAGCAGCTGTATCAACTGCTCAGAGCCTGCTGGGCTGTGGGTAGCAGGAGGCAGAGGGCAGTGAGGTCCTACCCAGTGCTGCATTTTTGGTATTGCCTCAGCTGGTGTCTGGATGTCTGGTCAAAAGTCAGAAATACGGATATCTGAGCTACACACTTCTTTGGGTAGAGCTTTCAAATTCTCTTTCAGATTTTTTTATACCAGAATTCAGTGGTTGTTTTTGTTTGTTTGTTTGTTTGTTTCCTGAAGACTTTTTCAGGCATCTACAGCTGTCCAGTTTTACCAGCATTGTAAGTTTGCATACTGTCACCCTTCGGTGTATTTTATAGTAGGCCTTACAGTCACCACATGCGGCAGAAACATTGTTGACCATGTTTAACATTCATACAAGAGAGACTGTATTCATCATCCTATTCTGGGAAGACCTAAAGAATGGAGAGGTCACGCATAGTCTTTAAAAAGTGCAGTTTTGAAGCGTGTCTTACCACTGCTTTGGATGGAAAGGGATTGTTAATATACCACGTAGCAGGGGCTGGAAAGAATTCTACATGAAATGACAGAGGAAGGTTTCTGATAAATTGCTGCCCATGTTACAACTTGTGAGATAAATATGATGCTTTGTCATGTGCTCTTTCTTTGAAATGTTCCATGCATTCAGCTTTGGTGAGCTTGTAAACTACCACTTTATTCATTAGTTTGCAGCTATAATAAAAAGAAAGAAAGAAAGAAAGAAAGAAAGAAAGAAAAAAAAAAGACTGTAATTAAGCATGCAGTTTGAGAAATCCTCTGCAGCAAATATATCAAACCCCTGGTTTCATCCTGATGCCAGAAAAGTTCTTTCACCCTGCACCAGGAATTCAGTTCTGTAGTAACTACTGCTAGCAGTAGCTGAAGGGTGACCGTGGTTATCTTCAGAAGAAATTTTGGCAGGGCTCACTGCTGAAGTTTAGGTTCATCTTAAAAACAAACAAACAAACAAAAACTTGAAAAGTTGAGGTCTTTTTACAGGTCACCTGCAGGATACTGAGAAAGTCTGAGGATCAAAAGGGAAGAAGGGATAGACACCGCTGTCTGGTGCTATAAGCGCTCCATATCAATGGAAAGGAAATGCTCTTTGTGTATGCATCACCGTACAGGAGTGTGCATCTTTATCTGGGAAAGAAGACTTCATGAAACAAAACAAAACAAACATGAAAAAAAGCACAAGAAAAAGTGTTGCTGGGGCTGCTAACTTATGTTGCTGTGCAGCCTGGTGGGGTCACGTGCTAAGAGAAAAAGGGTGCTATGAAATCCACCATTGTTGAGAAGGCTTTGTCATTGCCATAGGACTGACAAAAATAATAAATGAAAACACCCAGACCTGCAGATGAAAATTTCTTGTGGTTGTTCTGGCCTTCAGGAGCACATTCTCTGCTTCCTCAGCTGCCTGCAGGGTCAAAGCAGGATCCCAGCAGCCCCAGACATTCCTGTGGAGGAACTGAAATGCAGAAAGTTCTCCGTGCTGTGCTCAGTGTTGCTGCTCAGATGGATTGATCAGGAATCTACACCAAAAGGAAAGGGCTTTCTGACAGGTGACATATCAGCCAGCAGGCAGAGCCAAACCTCTATAGCTAAAAAGGCTACAATGAGGCCAGACTGTGAAATGCACTTGTGCGGCCCATTCTTTGAAGATTTAGCAAAAACAAAAAAACAAAAAACAAAACAAAAAGCCAAGTATGGTAATTAGGTGTTTGAGCTTCAGAAATGCATAGGTTGTCAGTGTAGATTAGACTTTGTTCAGAAGTGTTGCAAACATATTCGAAACTAAAGGGTCAACATATATATTTTTTTCATATCTGATATTGTCTAATGAGGTTTGTGAATATAGTTCTTACAAAAGTCATTTCATCCACTTAAATGGTTGCTGTCATCTCCCTGCTCCCTTAAATATTCAGCTGTTGTGAGCATGCTGTGATCATAGTTAACTCTTGGTTAAGTTAACTCTTAGATGATCTCTTGGTTGGATGAACTGTGGGCTTTTCTGGGCAAGTGAGTGTAGTTCAGATATGGATTTAAGAGAGTCAAAGGCATAGAAAAGCCATCGTTTCTCTCGGCATAATCACCTGTTACAGTCAGCTCAGCGTGGTCCAACAGACCTGCCAGATACATCAGTACTAGAACAGCATTTTAGATATCAGAGTGAGCAACTAATAGTTTATGCAGTGTTATAGTTTTGGAGGAGAGCTGGAATGGTATCCTTAATGTCTTGAAGTCTGTTGGCAGTGTCTGTCTATTTGTCTTTAGTGTGAGAGCTGTCATATAGCTTTTCAATCAACATCTGACTAACGTGGGCCTTCCAGGCACTCCAAGATTTTTTTCCTCAGTCACAGAACACAGAATTACATCCATGACTTCTGAAGAGAAAATAAAAAAAAAAAAACATCTGCCTTCCCCAGTGGCAATTTTTGTTTACTGGATTCAGAGCAGGCTGGAATCTCTTGAGGAAACAAAACTCAACCCGAATGGCTTGTTGCTCTGTGTTTAGACTCTACCAAAGGCCTAAACAATCTCCAGCTTTCTGTAGATGAATTTTTTTAAATATTTTTTTATTTTTTTTTCTGGAATTTCGTCACATAAAACTGACACCAAATGGAAACAACATCTTCCTCTGAGGACCTGCGAAGCCTCAAGTCCAAAAGGGACTTAGAGCACTCCTAGATGTTCTCTCCTCAGGGGGTTCAGTCCAAATAACAGAGTCTGTCCAGTCAGGTGAGTTTTGCTTCCTGGTTGTTTGAGCAGGGTGGCTGAGGGCCAGGAAGGGGTTGTGTGCAACGTGGCCGCCCACCAGCCTCTCTGCCAGTCCTCTTCACATCTGTGGAACAAGAGGAGAGCATCAGGCCTTCAGACCATCTCCCAGCACAGCCCATACTTCGTCTAGGCATGTATTCAGACCATGAGTTTGGAAAGTACTCCTTGGATCTGCCAGCAAGGGCTAACCACTGCCTGTCTGGGAAGGACTGTGTGCATTTTTGAGAAGGAGTGGGTTTATTCTTATTTAACCATGTCTCACATATGGGAGGCTGCATAATAGCACAGCATGGCCTAATTGCTCACATCTGGATCCCTGCTGAAATTGTACAGTGGTGTACATGCAGTTTCACTGGGAGAGGCATGATTTACTGAACTGTTCTTGGAAGCTGCAGGAAGGTTAGCAAGCACAAACCAGACGTACTCCAAGTGGCAACTGCAGCCCAGAGCTCCTCTCCTCCCTTTTATTCCATGCACACACACGCACACACACACTCTCACAGGCCCTGGCTGCCATAGGAGTATTGCTTTCACAGTTTTGTTGTTATAGTAAAAGCAGACAATAAATGCCCGTTCAAAAGTTACTGTAGCCACTGAAACTGTTTGTTCATCAGAGCTGTGTAGCTCTCAGTCTTGAAATTTAAACAGAACGAAAGCACACCAAATCATTCTTACTGATTCTACTAGTGTAAGTCTCCCTCTAGCACCTCATTTTCTTCCAGAGTGCCTCTGTGAAATTGGTGCAAGCTTCCTCCCAGGACCCGTGTATGTGTGAGCTGTTCTCCCTTGCACAGCTTTTGCAGTGATGCAAAGAAACTGAAAACTCATTTTCATTTCACACTTTTACTTCAGTAGCATACAAACGAGATATCTCATCTCCAGTGCATCCACCCCATGCAAGTAAAGCAGTTTTTAGAGGAAAGGAGTGTGGGAATACAAGAAAAGCTGTTCAGAGCAGCAGCTGTGGAGCAAGATAAACAGCAAAGGAGAACTTGAAGTTTTGTGCAACCCATGTGTCAAATCTTGAACACTGTTTGTTTATTTGGGGCCTTAGAGAGTTCGGAGGATCTTAAACCTATGTGATGTATGTGAAACTCTGAAAATTGTATTTGTTTGTGTGAGGGACTGAGGGGTGGGGAGGATCTATCCTGACATCAGTTCATTTTATAAGTGAATGTTAAAGGCTGAAATTAGAACGTTCACTCTAGCAGTGAAAATTGTATTTGAAAGCAGGAGCGTCCTCTCCATCCCTGTTTCAGTGTGTGGATGAATGCTCCTCGCTTTCCCCTTCCTATCTAATCAGTCCCTCATGAGTATTTTCATAGTCCCATAAATTTGTATAGATACACACTAAGTCCACTCTTAGTTGCCTACTTCAATCTCACTTGCTTATCCTGTGATATTCTTATTGTCTTGTTGAAGAACAAATTATGTAAGTGAGAAGGAGGAGTGTGACTTTTTAGCGTAGATATTCTACTAAAGATCATAATTACAGAAATCTCTGTAGCTAGATTGGCTGTTTTTTGTGTTTGTTTTTCCTCTTTGTTTTCTTCAGAAAAGTCCTCCCACAAATCTTAGAGCTGTACCTCACACAGAGAGAGGCTTTTGTTTCGTTTTGTTTTGACTTATTTTTGTATAAATGTCAATCCTCCAGTTATATGCTCAGGTTTTAATAATAATTGTCCTTATGGATTTCTGTTCTTTCTGCTTTTAATGTTGTTTTTATTTTCCTTCAACTTCATCATTTGCCATTAGTCTCTAGCTGGAACATACAAGTATAGGCAGCCACTTATTTTTTTGTAGGTTGTTTACTGATGCAGGAAGAAGCTGTTAACTTGGGTTACTGTGTAGAGGATCATCTGGCAAGGAATTCACAACTTTTCAAACACCCAATAAATACATAAATAAATAAATAAAAAGGCAGGAAAAGACAGGCCAACATTTTTTGTCTGTCTTCTCAGCGTGACAGCAGCACTGCAAAGATGTAGCTGGAGATGAAAGAAACAGAGTTAGATGCAATTTTAAAGCTCTTTAATCTTCACTTGCCAGTTTTTTCACCCTTGGTCTTCCTGTGGGGACAGAGACAGGAAGGAGGCTGCCAATTGCTTGTTTGCAACCAAACAAATGATGGTGCTGCTGTACCCACTGCTCCAGAGGACTTCTTAATCCGTGTCACTTCTCCACTGAGGTGCTTTGTCCAGTTCCTCTTCAGTGAGGGTTGGTGGGCAGCAGAGTAGGTGTCACCCAGTTGTGTGTCTCACAGCATCTCCTGTCCTCAGAGGGCAATGGGCAGTGTGTGCAACAGATTTCAGTGGTGCAGCCCCTGATGAGACCTTCTCTTACATATCTATTCTTTATTATAATCTTTTCTGCAGCTCTGAGTCTCATTTGGTTGAGCTCTATGTTGTGTCACTACAGTTTCTTTCTTTTTCTCCCTCTATCCTTTCACTTTTTTTAATTTCTTTTCTTGTGTGTATGTATACCCTCATCTATCTCTCCACTGATTTTCTGATTCCTCCAAACTTTATCAATTTATTGCTTGATTACAATTTATTGTTGCTAGGGACACCTTTGGTGGTGACTGCATGGTGAGTAACCAGAAGTACAATGGGACCAAATTCAGCAGATCCTTTATGTTTTCTTTCTTTTTTTCTTTTTTTTTTTTTTCTCCAATCATAGTTTTGTGTAGCCTAAGACAAACTAAAACCTCATAAACAACACTTCTATTAGTGACATTTAATTAAATATGGGTATAATTTCAAAAATAGCCATTTTCAGCGGGGTTTCAAGGGCCCTGAATCCTTTAAGCAGTACCAAAGAGAACACTAGTTGCCTGTTTCTGGAAATATAACAGTTTTCCAGTGACAAGCATTCCTGGCACTTACATGACAGTTATCATCCAGTGGAAGAAATTCTGCCACTAACCGGCATGGTTACTGTATGCAGTATTCCCAGATGTTTCTTTCTTCAGATGTGGCTTCCTCATGAATGTGTCCCATTTGGCAGTAGGTAAGGCAGTGGAGGTGAGTTCCTCTGTCTGCAGCTGAGCAATAGAAAGTGCAGAAGACCTCACTGCATAAACTGTAAGGATAGTTCTGGCAAACCGTGGTCATGGTTGTTGGTTTTTTTTTGTTTGTTTGTTTGGTTGGTTGGTTTGGGGCTTTTTTACATTTTAAAAAGACTTTTAAAACAGTTGTAAAAAACTTACTCATCAGAGACTTCATACAGAAAAAAAAAATAAATTGTGGTGTTGGCTTAGTTTTTTAGAACTGGATTTTTGCAGCGTATACTGGAAATACTGGGCAGGAACAGACAATCAAGACTGTGAGACTGGAAGCCATCAATTCCCTTCCTAAAAAAAAATAAATAATTGAAAAAAGAACAAGCTATTGATAAGCTAAGTGTCATCAGCATACCTAAAATAAGCAAAATCTTTTTATCAGTGAGTTCAATTGTTGCTAAGTGTAGTTGAGACTTTGTTTGTTCTTGTGCCCCCATAGGAAAAAGCAAAGCAAAACAAAAAGCATTTCTTCTATCCGGTGTAATAAGATTGGAAGCATTTGTTTCTTGGAGTGGAACGATTCTCAGCTCTTGTACCCTTCCAAATACTACATTCCACAAATTTGAGAACACCAAAATTGAATGACTGATATTTATTCAAGAAACCACAAATATGCACAAACCTTTCAGCCACTAGTATTGTGATCAGTGCGAGTCCTATTTGAGTTCTGATGGCAAAAATGATTACTTATTTTTAAAATAAAAAATAACATTCCATGCGCTCCCATCTGGTTGAAAATAAAGAGGAATTGCTGCTTCACTAAAAGCTTCAGTTAAAAATAAGCCTTCATTTTCTTACCATGAAAGGCAACCAAAAAGCTCTCCAAGGGTCTTAGCTGATCATTTTCTTTATATTTTTATTACCATTATTATTATTTACATACATTTAATTAGTAAATTTGTTAACCTGGTCTCCTGGGAATTGTATTTGTATCTTAATATATATATATATATAAATAAAATAAAAAAGGAATATAGCCTATTTCCCATGTACTTCAGTGGAATAACATTTCTGGTGAAAGAAAGATGAGAGACAGAGAGGGAGAGGAAGAGAAGGAGAGAGATGCTTGTACTTGTTTAGCAGAGGGTTAGCGTTCTGCAGACACAGGGTAAAATGTGCGTGCATAACTGAATGCAGTAAGGTTTTGAACAGTGGCTTTATACACTCAATTGCATCATCTAGGCCTGTTCTCCAGCATACTGTAAGTATCCCTATTGATCCCAAAGAACAATGTGGAGAGAAAGTACCTTGTTGACTACCTTTAGAGGAAGCTTAAGCACAGACAAGATTGAGAAAACGGAGGTGTTTATTGAAAGCTCTATTTGGTCTTCAGTCACTTTTCTCCAGTGAAATTAACAGACAAAAGTAGCACATCCACATCTGAAGCTGCACTGAATTATTACTGTTTTGTTGTTGCTGTTGGTGGTGGTGGTTTTTTTATTGAATAAATACATTTTTAATATAATTTTCAAATGAGTATTGTGACCTTGTAGGTACCTGATTTGCTGTACAGAGGACTGGAAGAAAGATCTTGCTGTCTTACCCTGAAAGGAAAGAAAGGGTGAGAGAAGGGAGATTTTCATTCTTTGGTTTCTATTCTTTGTCTTTTCTCAGTTTTTCTGATAGTCCTGAGGTCTTATTTCATGATAATGATATGGAATAAATGCGTACAATATTGTAACTTTTTAAAAAATATATTTAATATTCTTTAATTTGAGGCCATCTATATTGTTTTTTTGTTTTGTTTTTGTTATGTTTTCTTTTTGGTTGTAACTGTTTACTTCAAACACCCTTTGGATACTTTATGATTCCAGATTCAAGAAATAATCCCACTTATCTATATAGAAATGACTCAATACTAGCCACTAGTCAGTGACTCTCAAGCAATCATAATATAAGAACGTTAGAAGAACTTTGTTCTGCTTTACTGTTTGTATCACTGTATGGAAGATGTTCCAGTTGTTTTTATAGATTTTAAGCTGATATTCTGTTAATAGCCTTAGGAAAGGGATGTTGTAGAGGAGACATAGCATAGCAAAATATAACAATGCAAGAAAGTACTTTAAACAATTTTAAGGTTTTTTTTTTTGTTTGTTTGTTTGTTTGTTTTTTGAGGCACGTTGCCATGAATGAATGAATGATATTTTATTGAAACTCACAAGTTTTGGTTTTATGTAGATGCGCAAAGAATAGCTGCATAAGCTCAAATATCAAGCCTTTAGGCAAGTGTTTAAAAGTCTGCTGGCTACACAAAGCTTACCCTTCACTCTTTAGATATGCCCTATGTGTTTTTTAAGCACAGCACTTTTTGAATTCTGATTCAGCCACAGTCAACTTTCCACTAAGTTCTAATGATTCATCACTTAACACTTTGAAATTTTTTCTCTTCTGCAGTCTCTGGGGATCATTCACTAGCATGTAAGCAGAAATGGACTCTAACATCTAAACAGTAAAGACATAACACCTAGCTTGGACTACATTCATATTTCTCTTAAAGTCACACAAAGTCTTAAGTTTATTTATTTGCCTTTCTTCGTACAATATTCTGTTAACAACCCCTTCATGGGATGAGTTTTGAATAGAACATTATTATCTGAATTGTTGCTGCTTTCATATCAGATATTATTTCAGGACTTCTGATGTCAAGCAAGATGACCTTCCTCAAATCTGATGCCTCTGTATGACTCAAAGAAATGTTTGAGGATGATGTAACTGACTCCTGCTCCTTATGTTCATGTTCAAAATCCAAATGCAAGAACTGTAACACATATTGCTGCCATTGCCCGAAGAGATTTTTAACAGGCTGCAAGAGAACACACATAAATATTTGAAGTGGATCATTTTCCTGCAACATTAGTTAAGTTATCCTTTATAAGAGGAAAATTAAAGCTACGTTTCCACTGAGTTCAGGCAGTATTTCTGGAAGTATGTTCTTATAAACAAAATTACAAGGATTCTTCCCACCTGCTTCTACTTTTACTACCGATTAAACCCTAAGGTCACTTATTTGCAAACTTGAGGAAACTTCTGAGTCAGTGGTTGATTTAATTCCAGAAAGAGAAGAAAAAGAACACATGAGACAAACCCGGTAGTGTTGATAAATAGGTTGGCTTTCTTTAATGTAGTCTGTCAAATTAGGTCAGGGAAATTGTGATGCAAGATGAACGGAAATTGTTGGTCATAGTATAACTTGACATTTATTTTAAATTGTTGGAAAATTTCAAAATAAGCACATTTGCTCACATTTTATCCACAGTGCAAGAATGTGAGATCCAATTTGTCTTCTTGTGGACAAAAAGATCCTTCTCTCTGCGTTTCTGTATTTTTCATAACAGCTGTTTAAATTAGACATCTGGTACATTTATCATTAAAATTCTGGATGAAATGTTTTGATTATCTCTTATTATAAGATGACAAGCTGCAGAAAAAAAAAAAAATAAAATCCGTGTTTCAAGACAAGAAACTTACTGGACTACCTCTTATTGAATATGTGGAATAAAAACATAAGAACATTCCTCTTTTAGTATGAATAGTAAACATTGGCTTTAAAGTGTTTAAGCCATCTCATATTCTTGCTCACACTGAAATGACACGCCACAAATACAGGTGTATGTTTGATGGAACTTGGTTGATAAGCATCCAAGGCAATCCTAGATACTCTTGCTACATCTATATTTGTAAATAAAATGGGACCAAGATCCTGGAAAAGCCTCTTCAAGAGGTGCTTATTTGACCTTCTCTTGGGTAATTTCACCAGCATCTCCTCAAGAATGTGAGAGCCAGTGGGACAGCGTGGGCTAAAGCGTGTTCTCTGTAAACTGTCTCCATTAATCTACACACATGGGGGGAATGGAAAATGTTTCTCTCCATGGCCTCGGCAGTACAAATGATTACAACATATTTTACAGCTGTCATGACAGTAGGTCTGTAGAGCAGACCACTTCTCATTTTAACAGATGCAGCTCCTAAGGCAGTGATGCCCTTGAGGGTCTTCTGTAGCATCTGGAACCAGGCACTGAGATGCAAAATATATCAAGGAGAGGAGACTGGTAATTATTTTTCGAGGGGATATGAGTGATGCAGATGTGTGGTACATTAGTGGTCTTGTATCAGCTGTCAGCTTCAGTGGGAAAGACACAGCCACAGATGATCACAGTCTGGTTTTGTTCCAAGGCCTATACTAAGGTAAACTGAAATCTCAGATAGATCTTTAATAGCCGTGGTGTTAACAGGATGTAGCATGTTGCAAAAGCTAACCAGGAGCAGAGGTCCAATACTGTTGTGGGAATTTACAGTATTCTTAGTGCTTTTCATATGAGACGTATTTGCTGGATCTGGGGTGCTAAACTTGAAATGTACTGTTGTTTTTTGTCAGATCAGTGGTAGTTCATGTAAATACCATGCAGACAGTTGTCTAGTCAACGGTCCAGGATCTGATTTCTTTTAGAGTCAGACTTTTCTAAAAATATTACTCTTCTTACTTTTCTGCTGATGTACACTTACCAAGAGAGGTGCTAAACTGTGGAGTGACCCTGCTGGCTTAGTCCTGAGTACCGCTTCATAAGGAAAGAAAAGCGCTACTGGCATACTCTGGCATTCTCAGTAGTGTAACACAGAAAGATCACACCAAATCCAGATAATGGGAATGAAGAAAACATTCAGTGAGACGTAGTAATAATATTCCAGAAATTGGAAATCCCATCAGATGAAGTCAGTGAAATGGAACGTATGTCATGAGACATAAAATGTCTGCTGAAAATAAATAGGGTTTAAGAAACTTATTGAAGACGATGAACAAAAATATTTCTGTCTCAGAATCAGGAAGTCTGAGAGAATTGTCGGGTGTACTGGAGCCTCAGGAATCTTAATAAGCTTTTAAGGAGGGGAACAATTTTTATGGAGATGGTAGGTGGCTTTTTAACATCTGTTTTTGACAGTGATAATTCAGTTGAGACGGTGCCTGAGACATACTTTTTAGAGGGATTAAGTGTGAGATCAGCGAGGTGCAAAAGAAGAATGATGGAACAAATTAACAAACTCAGGAGATAAAAAGCTTTATACACTTAGAAATTGTGGAAAGACTGAATAGTGGATTTTCTGAGATGCAGACAATAACAGTTCAAGCTGAATAGCATCAGATGCTAGATGAGGAAGTGGGATTGTAGCAGATATTTATCTTAATGCAAGTGCTAAAGGATATTTTATAATAAAGAAAATGTTGATTAAGAAACCGTAAAGAAGGAGATTAAAAACAAAGGAATGCTTAAGATATTTCTGTAATGCAGCCGTATCATTTTTAAATTATCTTTTGCATGTTTTATCACTGTCTAAACATCTAGTCTTGTACTGAATCTGTAACTGACAATCCTGAGACTTCTTTATTTTTCTGTTTGTCTGAGGTGAGGGTTTTTTTGTAGTTGTTGTTTCCACTTGTATTTTTTTCTTTCGCATTCCTTTCGGTATGTCTCCAATAGCAGCAGTGCAGGAGAAAACCAAAAACCTAGAGAAATGAATGGGAAGAGCAGTTGATTAAAGAGATTATATCTGTATCTGGGCACGTCTCAGAAATCTGGATTAACCTTCAGCAAATGAGAGTAGAAACAAGCTTTAATTTTGTTCCAAGAGTAATAAAAATGTTCTGGATGGAAATGTGTATCATTTACCAGCACACCCGCCTTCTTACTCACATCGTCTGTATATTGCATTACTCCCCTGGGAACACATTCCTTCACATTTTTCTCCATCAAAGCCAGATTGTTACAATGCCACGTAAGCTGAGGCAGTACTTGAAGTGAAAGAGCTGATGGCTCATGGTTATATAAACCCGTCTCACAAGTTGAGAAGCAATGGGTTTACTGTTCTTTTCAGTTCTGTTTAGCGATGGGGATTTCAGTGGCCAGCTTGTCCTTCTGCAGTATGTTTTTTGATGGTAGTTGACTGTAGTGTCCCCAGCCTTGTTTCTGGGCTCTGCATGCTTGTCTGCTGTCACCTTTTAGCCCAAGCACAGAGCTATCAAATTTATTTTGCAAGCCAGTTTGCAGAACATCTTAGATACATTGCAAACAACAGGTAGGAGGGAGCCTTCCTAAAGCTGCAGCATGCACGGAGCAGCATGTTGCAGAGAATCCTCTGGCCAGTACTGGGATGTTGTCTTCTGCAACTGTTGAAGCATTTTCCCTGGATCACTCTTGTTTCTTTGGTGACGTTCCTGTAGGTGATATTCACTCATGTTACAACCTCCCTATTTAACAACTTTTAGCCCAGCTCACTACACTTTGACCCTGTATTAGAGTCCAACCATGCTAAGCCAGTCTCTACTGTTCTCTCATTAAGAAAATAAGAAAGTCAGGATCTTGGCAGGAGAAGAGTGAATCCCCCAAACTGATGAAAGGTGACCACATGCCCATAGCTACTTTTTTCCTTAGTCTTCTTGTGGAATATGTAAAGCAGTTGGCAATTGTTCCTGAAAAACAAGATGAAGAGGAATGAAAAGACAGTTTGGTAATGAAATATTAAAAGCTTGGGAACATTATATAAATCAGTGAGAACAATAATAATGTTTTACTGTCTTCTATCATTCTACATTGAAAACTTTGTGTTGGGGAGCAGCGTGGTCTGTCTGACACGTACTCAGGGGCAGTGTTACTCCACAGTTCTAAAACATTTCCATTTCTCCATGATTCTGGACTTCAGGAGCTTCCTAAGATGATCATATGAGAATTTCTGGAGCCAAAAACATTAACTCCAAATGCATGCTTTTAAAGCTAAAAGTACATAGCACCTTTTCCCCAGCAGCTTCACTGCTTCTGGTACCTAGCAGCTGGTCTCAGTCCATGAAATTGGATCTCAGTCCAGCTCAACAGGGAATGGACAACAGACATTCCAATTTTAGCTTGAAAGAAAAAGAAAATCACAGTAGAAAAGTGTTTTGAGAATGGTTTGGTGGTAGTCAGTAAGTATCAGGCAACAGAGCATCTGGACAAACACTGAACTGCATAATGCAGTGACAATGAAGTGTTTGCCTTTGCTTTCTCTCACTGCTTATTTAAAGCTAGTAATTTTCTTAGCTTCTCACAGTATTTTTCTTTACCTTTTGATCCTAAGAGACCCAAGTATTGCTTTATGCATTCTGAACTCTTCAACTGCACAATATAGCTCTGGTTTCTACAGAAGGTCTGCAGGCTGGAAATAAAAGGCTGAATTGTCCTAGAGATTCTGGATAGATATCACACGTGCCTGTCCCAAGCCCAGTGACCACATGCTTTATAGTAACTATTTTGTGGCCCTGCACAAGCAAATGACAATGTGTGCTGTTGTGCTAAATTCTCTCTCTGCCCAGTGCAACCTACTCACACTTACTTTGCAGTTCCCAACACCAAGACAAAAATGAAGCATTAATTAAATAAATAATTAAATGTTATTCTCTTCACATCACAAAGTCAAGCAAGTGCCCAGGGATAGAAAATAGCAGATGTATACTGTGGACAGTCTGAAGGCCAAAGAATAACTTGCTGGGTTTGGGATTTGGGAATCTGATCTTTTCCCAGGGAAGCCAAACAAGCACTCTATGAGCAGACGAAGTACAGAGCAATGACAAGAGTGCTGTGGCATTTCTATGGCAAAGAAAAATAAAAATAAAAAAATAAATAAATAAATAAAAACAAAGAAAAAAAAACCCAACCCATAATTATTTTGTAGTATTTCCAAATATTCCTAAGCAGAAGCTATCTAGTATCCTAGAGAAGCTGATGGGAACTGGCGTAGAAAAGGTAGCTTTACATTATTAAACACCTCTGAATATGGCTGGATATAGGTGGGTACGTGTATAGAGCTACTGCTCCTTGGAATTGGCTTCCTGTTCACTACTGAATTAGATACAAGTAGGATTAAACAAAGAAGTTATGGCAGAAAAAGGGACAGGGAAAAGACATTTGACTGAAAAGTAATCAACAGGATGAAAGAACATCTACTTCAAACTTTCTTGTGTATAGATTTAATAAACATTGTGAAACGCTCCATGGTTTCTATTATGGAAAAAAAAAAAAACACAAAAAGCCCAAAAGTATTCAGAGGCCTTTGAATAATGTATCAGAATTGCATATTTCTGTAGTAAATGCCACAGCAAACTGCAACAAGAAAAAAAATATGCTAAGGATATCAGTGTTATGTTCACGTTTATCTCCTGGTTTCAGTACTTTAAGAGTGCTTTTGAGTTATAAACTTTTTTTCTTGAGTGAAAGCATCCAAAAATTATCTTAAGAAAAAGAATGCAACTCTTAGATGATACTTCGAAGAACTCAGATATTAAACTACTTACTGATGCTTCACAGAGACCACCAAGTATTGTGTGCTTAGACTAAGACCACAAAAGCTGGACATCCTTGGAAATGTGATGATCATTATAAGTTCTGTGTCTGGAGATCCCAGAAGGAAGTGTGCTAAGGAGTGCATGAAGGGGACTGTTGATGTATGAGCTCATGTACCAAGTGAAAATTTCTAATAGATTAGCATAATCTAGAAAGTGACATTAAGTTCCCTTATACTCATAGAACTGTCGGAAAACCTGTCTGACGGCATAAGTTCTTTGTTTATTTATATCTTTTGGAAGCGATCTGCTTCCTGACACTGATTCTTTCCACAGGAATGTCTGATTTAAGCGTTATTTATTTATTTATTTTACAAATGCCTTTTCTATTTTGTTTTATTTTATTTTTATTTATTTATTTGTTGTTCAGGATAGAATTGCTGATTAAGTGTGAGACTGAGATCACACATGCTCAGTTGCCTGGTGTCAGGGCACTCACTTCAATAAGAGATCTTCTTGCTAGGACCGGAGCAGACTTCACTGATACTTTATTTTAGGTGTATCAGATGAGAAGTGATTGCCTCAGCTGTCCATAAGGTGACTATTTTGGGCAATAGTGTTTTGTGATCTATTGTTCTTTGGCATAAGGATAAAAATCAACGTAGTCTTTTCACCAAGAAACACTGTTCTATTCATGTTTATTTCTGAGCTTGCAATTTGCAAAATACAAAAGACGTATGTTGATCACTGAAATGGCACCATTTTCACTTTCATGGGAACAGCAGAAGTCAAGAGCCAGTGTTTCACCATTAAGGACAGAAAACCAAAGGTCACAGATGACAATAACTGTTAAATTTATGATGGCTTAGGGGTGTTTTTGCAAATTCTAAAGACAAAACAGAGTGTCATCTAGCAGGTCTAGTACCTTTGAATGTCTCTGACAGGTGAGTCTGTCTTCATTATGAAGAAATTCATAAAGCACAGCTTTGATATGGAGCTTAACTATAGTATACTCATACTTTGGAAAACTGACCCAGGGACAGTTGTGCCGTGGACAAGCAGCAGCTTCACAGTACTCCCAAGCAAAAATACTCAGTTACTGCTCCTACAGTATCTTGTAATGAGTGAAGATTCTGGACAAGAAAGTTGTATAATTTATGATTTTCTTTAATAAATCATTGAAGGCCTCGCTCTTATCACTGAACATGTGCAACATAGGGAAGAAACAGTATGTATAAGGGAAAGGCTGCAAGGTACAGATATCGAAGTAGCAAATAGTCCTCTTAGCTCAACACTGTAGTACTCGCTTGGACTACAGGATTGTGCAAAGGACAGATTTTAAAGGCTTTGCAATAGTTTAGGGTATGATTTATGGATCCTAGGCATCCATTCTCAGCTAGCCATCTAGACTCCTTCCGTGGTCTGTGGAAAGAAACTGCATAGCCACATGGTCATGGATTTATCTTAATATAGCGACCCATATGATTAACGGGATGAATCACTTTCTATAATTGCCAGTCCCTCTCCACTCACTAGTGAGGTTACACACATAACTTATTACCTAAGGTACTTAATTTATAGAGTACAAAACTTAAATTAAGTGGAAGTCTTCTCCCCCTAGCACTGTAAATAACCATCTAGTTCCTGTTGAGTATCTGGAGAGTGTGGTCACTTACAGTAATATACAAAACAAACTCCCCATACACGGTTTCTGGTTTGGTTCTGAAGAGGTCGCATGTGGGAAAGAAGAATCCATTCTCTTGTTCCTTTACAATTTATCAATTTTTAATCCTATCCCTTACCGACATAGGAATCTGCCATTTCATCTTTCTAACAGAATTGTTTCTAACATATAAATGTTCTTTGACATATGGAGATAGACAAGTTCTATAAATGGGTGGAAGTGAAGGCTGAAGGAAATGTTGTGGAAACATTAAGATCCTTCTGGACATAAATTCTGAGTGTTGCCAGCTGGGAACTATAATTTAAGAATCAACCTACAATAAAAGTTTAACTTAAACCAAACAGCGTATATACATATATATATGCAGTTCTCCTCTGCAGTGTGAATTTTGCACTTACTGATTGTACCACACTGTTACCCTCAAACAAGTAAAATCCCCTGGGATATGTGCATGGTCAATAAATATTAAGTAGTACAACACTATTGTCTTTTATTTCTAGAAGCCCAGACCTGGAACATCCATTTGGGACATATAAACATTATTCTGTCTTAAACATCTTCAGTGGTATTCAAAAGTGGAAGAAAATTGGGGTTGCTCTCTTTCAAAACTGCTTCAATGCCTGGATCAAGAAACAAAGTGAATATCTTTGCATGAGAAGGGATTCCTCCTGTTTGCACTTCTAGCAATCTTAGACTGTAGATTGAAATTCTGTACTCTCCTTGAAAATTTATACCTCATATATATACCTCTTCAGGCTTTTGAATACTGCCCAACATCTTTATGTCAGAGTCTGACATAAAAAATCTATTTCTATGAAGATAAGATACAAAACCTCCCTGAATGCAGTAGGCCTTTCTACTGAGATGATTCTGAATCATGTTCCATGGTCTGTGGTGGAAGTCAGATTTTTCTCACTCTTTGTGAAGTTTATCCTCTTAGCTCCTGCAGAAAAAATCAAATTATTAGTAGCTTTGAGACAGACTGATAATAAGACACATCTCGCAGTCTTAAAAAGAATAAGCTGTACTGAATCTTTCTGAGTAGATTTTCCTATTATATTATTAAGCAACTATTACTAAAATTCTAAGGAATTTAATAGTGAGCAAGAATGGAGCCAGGTGGCTGTTGTAATCCTTCCCTTCCCGTCTGTTCCTTTCCCTTCTGCAGGATAAGTGAACTTTTGCATGCAGATTTAGGGACTTTTTGTCTGAAAAGATTAGTGAAGAATGATAACAGATCAGAGCGGAGCCCTACAGGCTGCACTCAGTACTTACTTCTCAGCATACTCCATGTACTGGTATCTTGCTGGGGGATTCACAGCACTGGGGCCCAACTGTGTGTTAAAATTGGATGGTTTAAAGTCAATTCCTCTTTGACATACCTTTCAAGTCTGAACAGATTGGAAGCCCTCAGGGTTATGAATTTGACCTTCTCTGGAAGATGTTTATGAGATTAACTCTCAAAGCACAGCTGGTCTCTGTCTCCCATTATGCTACATATTAATGATGCCATCAAACTCTATTTGGAAAAACAGAAAGTTCTGCAAGTCTGAACTCAGAACTGGCTGAGTAAAGCTTGTACAAATTCCTTATGTTTCCCTTCACTTTGCTCAATGTCCTTCATAGAAACAAACTCCAGAAAGAATCCCATCTGTTAAAGTACATTATTTTGCATGTGAAGGAAAATATATACTCTTACAGAAATTCTGGAGAGACTTGAGGCAGTTTCACTTATGTACAGCGAGCCTCTCAAAATTGTGGTAAAGGAGAGAAGCATGTTTTTCCCAGCATTTGTACAGAGTAATTTTAATCAAATAGAACTGATTCCTAGCACTGACAACAGTTGCTGAACTATTGTTAGGAAATAGGATTTAGAAACTAATCTAAAGATACGAGAGACAGAAGCTCCCTTAGAGCTCACAGCGTGTTATTAAGTGCCAAGATCAATCCACGGAGTTTTCTTTTAAACTGGATTTATTCAAATGTCCATTATATAAACAGCACAGGAAGAACAAAGACTCAAAATTTATTACTTATATCACAGTTACTGTTCACTGGAATTATGTGGCTGTCATACCCAGAGCAAAAATAAAAACTGATTTCATTCAAGTACTACAATTGGCCAATGTCTGGACCAGAGTGGAGGGAACCTAAAGCAAATATTTGTCTAAATTTCCCCCCCACTCCCAGACAAAAAATGTTGTTACTTTCTGGTTGATCTACAGTGCCCTCTATCCTCTTGTTACCTGATTAGAGATGGAGTCCCTAAGACAAATGTTCTTCTAGATTGGCAGTTGCTGATTCAAACACAAAAGTAGGCATAGTAAAAATAACTGTCAAACATTCCACTGTTATGCCTAAGAACCTAAAATGTTCTACCACCTTTGCCTTTATGCTACTTCATTTATATCTGAATATTAGATTACCTGATACCAAGGAACATTCCCCCAAAACCTGGTATGTGAGTCTTCTGGCAAGCAGTTTTTATCCTGAAAAGGGTACTGAGAGTACTGAGAGGGAGCATATTTTCTTCCATCAAAGAAAATTATCAGTGGGTGAATGAATAAGGAGTAACATTTGGACACAAGCCTACAAAAAGTCATGAATTTGCAGAACAACTGGTCCAGGCTGTCCAGACACAATGGGTGATGTAGAGCAGCTGCCTCAGCCATATATAAAAGCCTCAAGTGCAAGTTTGTGTTGCTCAAACTCCTGGAAAACTGCATGGTTCTTATTTAGATGTACTAGTAAGTTTTAATCACCCTTGGCTAAGGTTGTGCTGAGTAGAAAAGTATAAGTTCCGGGTAGCTCTACATAAGCTGTATTTTCATTAAGTAAGTGATCACATTCGCTTTGACCGATTGCACCATTTTTTTTTTATTTTTTTTTCCAGTGAAAAAGGAAGTGTGGATGACACTGTGATAATCTCTGCCATTACAGGGGTAACACCTCAATTTCTTTCTGAAAATATACATTAAAAAAAATAATAATAATGTATCTCTGGGAACAGAGAAGAAAAAAAGCCTGGAAACTTCCAGAGAAACCCACGCAGCCATTGACGTTCCTGGGCCAAAAACCTTCTGATCAATGTTCTTTATAATGTTCTCATAATTTTGGGACATGTGACAGAGCAAATGAATGACTGCACTGGAGAAAGAGAACAATCAGCAAGGATGCGAAATTACACTTGGCACCATTTCATTTGCCTCAGAGGTTACTAGAAAATCAGTCTTTCATTTCAGCATGAGCCCAAACCCATTTTTTTCATTTTTCATTTTTTAAGAAATTTTAGGTCTTCTGACTGGTTGCTCGAAATGTGGGTAAAAATGAACACTGAAAAATGCTACACCATTATATTTCCAAGAGCTACATAAGGCTCTGAACTGCTTACTTTCCTGGGGCAGGGGAGAGGAAGAGAGAGAAATAATTATAATATTTTGAATTTTTTTGTTCCTTGCATTTATGTGATGCAGGGATAAAAAATTCTAGATCAAAGGAGTACTTTTAAACAACCTCCAAGTTCAGCCTCAACTAAAGACAGATCCAAACGGTGTTCTTTTGATCTATTTCCATTTAATTCCTGAAACCACTCCCTTGGTGCTCAGCATACCTTCCATCATATGAGCTTGGATGGTAGTAAAGACTCCTCATTTTCAAACAGGTTCTGGTCCACAACACTTTTGTGGCAAAAATCATTATCAGCATCTTTGAAGGGAGGGATTACATCTTGAGTTATCTTCCCTGTTCTGCCATTGTAAAACCAGAACTACGGAGGAACAACTAACAGCAACCTTTATCTTTGTGACACAATCTACTGAAACTAGACCAGTGGGCTGAGCAAGCATCTGTTTTCAACATTTTTGTGGAATATCTGTAGTCTTTCTTTATCCACATCTTTTGTGAGTTGGCTACTTGAAGAGAGTTAAATAGCACCAGTGATCGGGGTCTTTCTCTCATCTCTGAACTTTAATTAAAGCAAGTGTAACTGACTGTGGAATGTTTGGGTTTGTTTGTTTGGTTTGGTTTTTTTCTGTGTGTTTTTTTTTTTTTTTTTTCATATTAAAAACAAAAGCAAACCAAAATCATTGTTATGTGAGCAGTTTGACTGTGAAAGTCTTTCATGTTTACTGCAGTGTAATTAGAGTTTCATCAGGTATATTCAAATATCCAATCACAATCAAGGAAAAAGCAGAATCAGTGAGAAGGCAGTGGGGGAAATATACAAGCAAAGGCTTTGTTTCCCATGCTGTTATCTGAAAAAACCCTACCACATCACTGTGGCAGATTGGTGGCGTTACGGACCAAACCTCAGAGTTTAACTTTGAAAAGACATTCTGTAAGTACCCTCCCTCTCCCTCCGTTTGTTTTTTCCCATTTCACAGTTAGAAGGACTTCATTGCTTTAGAATAAGAATTAATGGTAAAAAAAATTTAACGGACAGTTAGAGTAGTTGGCCTTAATAGGACAGACCCGTCTTCAAGGAACAAATCTTTTGACAGTATTTGAGAGTTGTTATCTCATTCGAGAGCAAGGCTCTTTCAGATAGCTTTCTGAAAAGAGAACTTTCTAGAAGAAACCAATGTGCCACAACTGTGAAGCCAGGTTATCAAAGCCTGAACTTTTGCAGCAAATTTTTCATCACTTCCAAAAATGAGATCACATCCATCATATTTGTTCATAGTGCAAATGACTGTGTGAATTACAATTAATGTGGGAATGAGGCCCTAGAATATATTTACATACATACATACACATATGCATATACAAGGGATGCTCTGAAAGAAATGCCTCCTATTTTATTATGTTGGCCCACAACATCAGAGGTGGATGTTGGTGGTACAGCAGTAGAGGTTGAACCCTCCAACCAGTATTCCATTTCATTTGGTTGCTGTGCGACAGATGGCAGCAGAAGTGCAGTCTGACAGAATGGTGACAGAAGTGGAAATGTGGATGAAGCAAAGATGTGTCACTGAATTCCTCCATACAGAAAAAAATGCACCCATTGACATCTGTTGACACTTGCTGAATGTTTATGGAGACCAAACAGTGGATGTGAGCACACTGAAGCAGTGGGTGGTGTGTTTTAGCAGTGGTGACAATGACATGAAAGACAAGCCACATTCTGGATGGCCATGCAGATTGTTACGAGTGCAGCATGTGGGCTCTTGTTTATCTCTGGTGAAAATGTGTAGCTAATGGTGGTGACTATGTTGAAAAACAGTGTTTTATAGCTGAGAATTTGCTGTATGAAACAGTGTTATTGTGCTCTTCATATCTGTTCTAGTTTCAATGGAAATATAAAGGAGGCATTATTTTCAGAGTGATCTACATACATATTTGTTTTAAGCGCTTCCTTGCAGAACTGCACTTACCAGATATATTTGTGCCCACCAATAAACAGAACCACTGCTTTCAGATGTCACTGGCTATATTTTAAAATCACAACTGACAATCAGGCCAGAAAAAGCTGAAGAGCTGCTTTAAATTAATCTCTGTGCAAGACAAGAGTCTTTCCTGTTACATGAAGATGCACTGATTCAGCAAGAATTGAACCCTAAACACTTCAATAATTTCTTCAAGGAGGAACTGCAAGAAATGCCAGCAAAATCATCTGTGAGTCATTAAGAGAGAAGCCTCTATGGAGGCTGGTCTTTCATGTCCCAGAGAAGGCAGTCACAGAAGAGCCATCTTGAACACTGTACTTGACACAGGGTCCATATTGGGGTAGTATATACAAGACAGTACCACTGTCTTTTCTGGTGTAGCCTAGGTTTTCTTAATCAAATACAATCTTCTAATAGCTCTATTATCCACTACAGTATCACTGTCTTTAAAGTGTTTATTTTAGAAAAGAAGACTTGCTTTTATATTCCAGCTTTGTGACTGCCAGAACCCTCAAGTATTTTATTATAGCACATTGCCAGTTTTGTTGTAGCTTAGGTGGAGAATTCCTTACATTTGCAAGCTTTTGTTCCATATAAGAACATTAACTCACGCTTATCTTGCCAAAAATTGTACAGCTTTGCTCACGATGAAGAACTTTATTTAGTGGTCCAGACCTTGAATTCAGCAAGATGTTCAGAGACATAATTTTCTGAATAAAGCATCATTTCTTGGAGGAAATCCAATTCTGAATGTATGTATGTATAACTCTGCTACTCCCAGTGAAAATTCACACACCCTCGATTCACCCTTGCCCCAGGAATCTCAGACATTCCATGTAAAACTGCCACTTCCATAGAGAACAAGACAGAGAAAGATCGTTTTTATTTTTATTTTCAAAGAAAAAGACAGAGATTAGTCTCGGCAGTGAGGTATGCTTCACTGTCAGGAACCAGATGAATTAAAGTGAGCATTGGCAGGCAGAACACCTAGTGAGTCTCTGCCCATGAGCTGGGGGTTATGTGAACTTAATTGCTCGAGGACACATACTTTGGTTGCTGATTTCATGTCACACCCAAGCAGTGTAAATCTAAACTTTGCTCGCTGATGAAATACGAGAAGTATCTGCAGGCGTTTTACTAAAATGCAGCTCTGCTACAGGGGTGTGTGTGTATGGAAGAATTGTAATATTGTAATCACAGTCTACTGGATAACCAGGAAAGAAAGTGAAGCATGTCAGTGCTGGCTAGGGGGCTATGGGGGAATATCAGACAGTGGCTTTGGGAAAGAAATAGTCTGCAGAGGGCAATAAACAGAATAAGAAACTAAGGAGCAGTTAAAGGGCAAATGGGGGCTGGGAGTTCAGATCAGCAGAGGGAGGAAGGAAACTGGGGAGGCATAGGGATGTCAGATGTGGCTGAGACCAGAGATCACTTTGCTCTTCCTTCCCAGATGTGTTCTGGGTCACAGAGCCTGGTCATGGGTCAACAGGATCCTCATCCTGTCTCCAGATTTAGTCAGAAATTGGGGCTAGGTGGAAACAAAGAGAGTGATCATATGGATTTAATCCTTAGACAAGAAAGGGCATTTAAGAATAAGGCATGGACTACCTCAAGTGTGAGTACTGCTGTCCTGGGCAGCATGTCACGAACTGAGGAAGGCCTTAAATATATATGGATCAGAACAAGAATGAAGTAAACTGAAAACAATGCAGGATTTCATTTCAGTAATGTCCTATAGGTGATCTGTTTGAATGACAGCTCTGCAACCCAGAAAAACCTTAAAATCACTGTTATTTTCAGCATCCTCTATACCAGATGATGTGCAGAAGAATGTTGTGTGCTGTCTGGTTACCGGTTACTACAGGGTTAAACTGTTAAGAAAGATGGAAGGATCAAAGGAGGAAGTGAAAAAGGGAGAGAACTAATTGCAAAAAGAACCAAAATGAATTGCAGAAACTTGCATGGAAGGAAAGCAAGACAAAGGAGACACACCACTTGTTTGTGTACTCTTTGCCATCTCTAATCTTTAGCCTGTAAACAATGTTAGTGCTGGGACAGATCCTACACATTTTCTATATTTGTTCTAAATTTGTCTGATAGCACTGGCAGATGAGATGTGATTGCTTTTAGTCAGAAATTCTGGTCAGGCTGCCATATATCTAAAGTCTCAGGTATGTCCCTAAGAAACTGTGCACTATATGCTATATACCCAGATGGATCTGGGAAGCTTTGGACTTGCTTTGTATCTGCTTCACAGGCAACTGTGCAACCATGCTGTTTTGGTGTCTTGAAGTCATTAAACAGATTATGAACAAACTAATAGCATAAAATGTGTGTAGTAAGTAGATACAACACTTCCTGTGTGTACCACATTTTTGCAGCCTTGTGTCAGCAAGCTCACTGCAGCAACATGCTATAGGCACCAGAAGGAACTCTGTCTGCTCTTGCCAATATGGGCACACATGCCATGTACTGCACATGAATTATGGACAAGAGCAACATTTTAAAAGCTGAGGAAAAGGAGAGCTCAAATGGGAAAAATCACACTTTTCAACTAAGGCTGTGAGAAAGGCTCTCTGTCAGTACAGCTAATTGCTGGCATTAGTGATAGTATCAGTGACAAACACCACATTCTGAATCAAAAGAACAAAGATGCTGCAGTGTGTCAAGCAACCCTTGCAAATGCTAAGCAAGGTACTTGCTGTAGTACGGACAGTATAGGGGCAGGTTGAGGAGGAATGGATCTGTTCCTCCAGCTTGTCACTTTTCTGCTTTCAGACATAAGTTTCCTTTACTTTATGCAACCAAAATTGTCTAGACAGCTATGGAGAGAGACAGGAATCTGGGAGGGATTATTTTTCAACATAGTGACTATGGTATTTCCAGAGTTCCCTTGTATGTTCATCATCTACCAGTCTGAGACAATCCAGAGCACTAAAACTCTTTACACATAAGAGCTTTATAGGTGCTATCAAGCTATGAAATCCCTTTCTGAAATTTCCTGACAGTTATCTTGCAATATTTGGTATTACCTTATTATTTGTACTATACAGATAATAGAAGCTTAGTACTGGATTTCAAAGTTAAGCCTGTAAGCTGTCCTGCGGTTTCCTACTAAAAAGACATTTGGAAAATAAGACTTATGTGGAAAAGCTGAGAGAACTGAGTTTGTTTAGTCTGGAAATGAGGAGCTGAAAAGGCAAATGATAACAGGTTTCAGGTATGCCAAGACAAGTACAGAGAAGACAGTGAATTATTTGGATTCTCGAACTGTGGGAGATAGGACAAGAAGAAACTGGCTTATTTTGTAGCAAGAGAGATTTGGATCAGTCATTAACTGAACACTGGTATAGTTTATTAGAGAGACTGTGGAATTCCTTTAATATGTATATTCTTTCAAATGTATGGATATCAGTGTGTTGTATCTGTTTGAAAATGCCCCTGAATGCATGGATGGGCTGAATACCTGACCCTTTCCATTGCCTTCAGCCACATACTTCTGTGATGTTGCCTTAGGAAAAGGAATAACATCATTTTTCTCCCCTTCCTTTATTTATCAGCCTGATTTCTTTGAGGGGATTTGAGGGGGAAATTTCTGAGTTCTGTGGAGAGCTATCTGTGTTGGTAACCCAGCAAAGAATGGAAAGGTGGTGGGCAAAGAGGAAGAGAGACAGAATACTTTCAAAATCTTCCACCAGACAAGCATAGCTAATGAAATTGGGTTACCAAGAACAGTCCCTGAAATCTGCCAGTGCTGCAAGAGGTTTGTTTCCAAATGCACTGCTGGTACCCTGCAGCCATCAAGGTCTGATCATTAGCAGAGGCTGAGTGCTGAAAGTGTGGAGGTTTTGGAGAAAATGATTCTCAAAGCAGTTAAGACTGTGATCAGTGAGAGCACTACCTACAGTGGCATCCATGACATATATCAGTATTCAAGCTTGCTATGGGTATGCGAAGGACTAGGCTGCTGTTGATTGGCAGTTCCATGGAGCCTATCTTGGCCACAGCTCCTCCTGCCACTGCCACACATTGAGGGAGCTGGGTGTAGCTACCCGAGCTCTTTAGGAGGAGGAAGACCACCCTCTCCCTAATATCCTAGAATCCTGACCAAAACTCCCAACAAGCTGTTCTACTGCCAGAAGAAAGAAAGACCACTCTTGCTCTCATTGGGCAGCAGTAGCCATCCCATGATCTTCATCTGTCACTTGGCTCCCCTGGCAGAGTCCTGTTTCTTCACTTTCTCCACTTGCTGAGATCCTGCAGGTTCTTTGTGGAACAGCCCCATATTTTCTTTTTGTGAATGCTCTAGATCCCAACCGGGCAGAAGTCCTTAGTATTGCCTCGCTGTAGACAGTACTGAAGCTGTGCTGTTACAGCAATGAGTTACAGAGATGTATGACTGTCATACACTGAATGAAAAGAAAGTGACTCAAAACTCAAGCAAATTTACAGTAAAGAAATCTTGGTGTAAAGTTCTTAATTCTCTTGTTTTTCTCTGTGCTGATGGTGGCTGTGTATTTCCCAACCGTATAAAGAAGTGGAAATTCCAAAATCCTCATGGAAAAGTTTTGCCTGTGGTCTATGACCAAGCCACAGATGTAAAGTACTGGAAACATTGTGAGAATGTTTTTACTCCTGAGCTTGGCAAAGGGAAGCAGTATTTATTTATTTATTTACTTATTTATGGCTTAAACTGGTTCAAGCATTTCTATGGTAAGCACCAGGTTTTCCCAGACATTTATTTATAGTACCTTTCTCTATTTCATAAATAAGAGAGTTTCTATTTGTGATTGCCAACATATCCTTCTACAGTTTTTTGCTGGTTCAGAATTCTTGCAACAAATAACTAAATAAATCAGCCTCTGAATTTCTAAACTAGCTTCACTTCCTACTCTATGACTTTTTGTTTTTTAATTTTTATTGTTCTTCTGTTCAGTGGGACTGTGTCTTAAGAGTAAAGTGCATTCAGCTATGTTCATACCTGTGAAACTTCAGTAGGGGTTCAAAAGAAGAACAAATGTTTCACATTTAGTAAAGGGAGAAAGCTTTTTCAGTTTCTTTAGTCTGAAAAAGACTATCTAGGATTACTGAGATATCCCAGAGAAAATAAAAATAAAAAGTGAATATATATATATATTTAAAATATTCCTTTCTGCTGAATTTGACACCAAGACATATTATATCTGAGCTTTGCACTCTGAGTTTGTGCATCCATTTCCTTGTTCTTATATATTATCCACCATTTTACAGTCATTTTCTTGAAAATGAGTATTCTTCCTTTCCCTTTAAAAGGTAATTAGAAGAATTTAAATTTCATTAGCTGAGATACACAACAAAATACTCTGTTTTTACAAGACATTTATGGACATGCTTTCTTTACAGATGATCATTCCAAATTCATCTTCACGTGCATTACAAAGAAGCAAGTCTCTCACTTAAAGTTGGGACATCTAACCATCTATATTATTCACAGACTGTGCAGTAGTGGTTCAGTGCTTGTATGCAAAATTGAGAGACTTTAAATGTTTTGGATTGACTCTCATACTTCTATCTGTTTGTTCATCATCAGTGTTTGCTTGCTTCTATTTAGTAGTAGAGTTGGAGTCTCAGCAGTAATACAGTTATTATCAAGGCCCCACAGGTATCTCAGATGCTTGGTTCCACTGAGCTTTTGTCATAGCCTTCTGGATTTGTGTCATTAATAATTGTTCCCATGGCAGTGAGTGGCCCAGTCACTTGGGTTAATGTTCACCAGTATGTACAATAGGGAGGAAAGGAAGATTTTCAGGAAGCAAAATAGGTTTGACAAATGAAATAGGTTTGACAATAGATCTTAACTGTGTCAAGAATGAAAACAAGAGCATGGTCCTCTGAGTGGACTTCTGAGTGGAGTGACACCTGCCATATGATGCTTATTTCCTTTCACCTTTGCTCGGCTGAGCCCTTCAGGAGAACTTTGGATCTTTACCTGTAATGCTACAATGACCACCTCTCATAAAGCCAGGCAGGCAGCACACAACAGGTATTCAAAGGTTCAGTCTATTAAGAACTACCTTTTGCAAGCCATGCGACAGTTCTGAACTCAGTGCTTGAATTCTGCCCTCTCCTTATGTAGGGTAGAAGCTAGTTGGTATGGAGCTCATCAGCATGCTGTGAGCAACCTCACTGTAATACTAGCTCAGTCAGCTACTCTACATTTTGAAATGCAGTCAGAGGGTTCCTTTCTGTTTCTGGAATTATTCTCCCTTCTGCTTCCTCTGGAACTGCTTTTTGAAAAGTTTCTTAACTGGAATGGTGGAATGGTATTGACAGTGTTTTCTCTACTACCTTGCTTTAAAATATCTTTTAAATATATATATATATTTTTTTCTTCAGTACTTCCCTCACTACTGCTAAATTATTTTTAACCTTTTATATCTATTTTCATTTCTTCAAACATTAGGGAGATTTCTTACCTTGCTGGAAGTAATTGAGAATTTGGCTTTTGCTTCGGAGTAACCAATGTTTCATATTTATCTTGAAACCTACTAAAATGAGACTGAATTTATAAATGGCAAAGCTTATTCTCTATATTTCCAATTATATTCTTATAAAGTAAAACCATTCAGTGACCTTTTTTTCCCTGAATTTTAATTTATTTTGAGTTCCATGTATAGATATCTCACAGTACTATTCCTACATCTTTCCTAGTCCAGGGTAAAGATCTTTAGGATTCACTTTGACAGCTGCCCTCTCCATTCAGCCTATCATCTATATTGCTACAGCAGAGAGGTTGCCTGAAGAGCTGCTCAGAGAGGTTGTAGCATTTCTGTCCTTGAAGTTATTCAAAGCCTGAGTGGACATACTTCTAGGGAGTCTGCTCTGGAGGGGTGAATTAGGTGGTCTCCAGAGGATCCTGCCAACCAAAAATCCCCACATTCGGAGAGTCCATGAAAATATGAACAACAGTTTTGTTTCCTTCCTGACAAGTTTTTATGTTCCTTCCCTCTCCAATAATTTGGTGGGGTGTTCACTGGAAGTTTTATGTTGCTCAGTCTCCAACTTTCATTTGGCCTTCAGTATTGTCTTTGTTTCTCTATTCTACCTATTTAAGATTATTTTTGTATGAATTAACACGCTATTGTTGCACTGCTTTATTACTTTCTGTAACAAAGTTTGCTGTTGCATCTGTTGCATGTAACCTGAGTAGTCATCAATTTTCAGGGCTTTGCATAGTTCTGAAGTAGTTTTCTTTGTTACTTTTCCTCAATAAGAATAAAATAATTTAATGAAAGTAATTCTATTTTTTATTTTTATTTTTTTTATTTATTTATTATTATTATTATTTTTTAGTGCAATCTAGTTTACCTACAATGAATACCAAGTTCCATTCACTTGGAAAAGAAGCAAACAGAGGCTGTTCCCTTGTGCGATTTTTTCAGAGCTTCAGTCTTTGTCTTTTAGCACCTTCTCAGGGCCACACTTGTTTCTCTTGCTGCTTCCAACCTGTAAATCCACTCTGCTTCTGACAAAGCAGCCAATTTAAACAGGAGGGGAAAAAAAATAAAAAAAAAAAAAAAGAAAAAGAAAAAAAAGCCCATATCTCATCAGTTTGTGGCGTCAGCTCCACCCATGTTACTCAACTTCTGCTGAGACATTACCCACATCTGGAGCTCTAGCTATGAGGATGCCAGCTGTCTTATTATGGGTAGGAGCTCAGCAGCTTCTTCCATTTGACCAGAATGAAGAACACTTCACATATACATGGCTTATAAGCATATTTGCTGGAAGCTCTCTGTAATAGATGTATAATTAGTGTGTAAAAGATGTAGATTAGACTGACAGGTAGAAAGCTGAGACATAATTTATCTTTGAAAGAAATGACTGTATGGGCTTCTTTTCCAAATGGAAAAGGTTAAATATTCCAGTTCAGGCGCAGCTGATGAACAAATGCAACCTTTGACTCCAAAACCATACAACCACCCCTTACTAGTCATATAAAAAAGCACATAAAAGATAGCTTGGGTCTGATTTTCCTTCCGAGTGTTTCATCATGTGAATTAAAAAACTGCATTCGCATTTCACAGATGAAAAGGGAAAAAATGTGATAATTAAGCATTTTAATATAGCAGAAAAGTTTCTTGAAATGATGCTGAGTGTTAAGTTAGAAACGGCTATTCTAACCTCCATTGCTATGGAAGCAACTAATTGTCATTCTAAGCATTGCGTTGATACTGTGGATCACAAAAGAATGAGACAAACTCTAAACACAGATTGATTCTCTCTCTGGAAGCTTCCAGATGTTTCCCTTCCTCAAAAACTGAGTTAACCAGCAAAACTGCAAATAGATAAAAATATATAAACATATACATATATTCTATTTTTTGAAAGATAAACCCCGTCTTTTGTATAACACCGCACTGACACTTCACTATGAATGCATTCTTATTCTGCTTTGTTTTTGAAGAACAAAGGAAATGCATGACCAAATGACTCTTGCACTTTCTTTCCCTACACAAAACATATGTTCTGAACTCTAATAATAACATTCAAATTAACCTATTACATTCATGGGAAACAGTTATGAAGGCCCTGCATTCCAAAGATCTTTAACAGTTAGCTTGAACTATTTTCCTCTGTCAGAATGAGACACATTATTTTTCTTTCTCACAGAGGTCACTGCATATGTAAAACATCACTGGAAATTCCTTCCTTTCTTCACGCTGAGTTTCTCTGCCTCTCCCCATCAGTTTGACTATTCCAACACTTATAAGGCACTCCATATGTTGATGAATATACCGTCATTTCCCACTTGTAATGAGATTACTCAGTCCATGGGAGCAGATTTATTAGCTACAGTTATTTCATGTCTAATCACATCCTTGCTTTCCATGAAAAAAACGAACAGAGATGGATTGAATTTGAGAGCTTGGAGTCCTAAATATTTGAGTCAGAAATAGGTGGGCTTTATTGCTTGGAAGGAAAGCAAAAGGAAACAGTAAAAAAACAGAAGGGGAGAGTTTTTTTTTTTTATAAACTTAAGTTAATAAATGCAAAGAGTTTGTCACTGGACTTACTGCACATGCCTTGAAGTTTTTACACACCTTCACCATATATTTGTCCAGCAACTATGTCATCTGTTATGAATAAATGATGGGTGGGAACAGAAAAAATGCAATGGAGGGAATGAACTTCAGTGGTGGAATAAACAGTTCTTGCAGCAAATGCGTGGTGAGAGAGGCTTTGTGGGAGGTAGAAGCCACATTTCTACCAGATGGCATGGGCAGCTGTCCTGGGGGAGAATGGATATGATGGAGTCCAGCTGTAATCTTACTCTCCCAAGTATTACCCTGATCCCAGCATCACAAAAACAAAACAAAACAAAATCCTAATACTCAGATCTTCTTCCTTCTTTCCTACCCATCCTCCAGAATGAAATTCAAATGGAATATCTAGTCTGAGGCTCCGGATGCAAGGGCAGCTCCAGATGTAGCCCAAGGAGGGTCCTTTGCATGTTTGGAGAACTTCCTACCTAGGGGGCCCATCATTACTATGTCTTGACTCATCTCTTGCCCCAAACTCTCCTCCTGGCCCTGATTCATGGTAATCTCCTCACTTTGATCTAAGATATTACTGCCTCCCCTATTTTCTTCTTCCCTTCTTGTAATCTTGTTCCTTTTGATTGTCCTTCCTCTTCTTATCTTTCTTTCTGTTTATTGTTTTCTTCCAAAGTAACCCTACTCTCCCTGAAGCTAACAGCAATATGATGTCTCACGCTATTCCACACAACTCTTGTATTGTGTCAAAACCATAGTGGAGTCTATCTCAACTGTTTAGGTTGAGTATTTTAGTACTCTAAAATACTAGTAAAGGCCACATTAATACTTCTGTGAGTCATCATGATAAGCAATAAGTTTAACACTCTACATACAGTTTCTGAAAGAATTAGGAAAGGTTTTGGCCTGTGATTTTTTGCTCTACCCTACTGCTTACAAAAGTGCATTAAAGAACATTTAAAAAATGTAATTATTAAATACAATTCAGTAATGTAAGCCATGTGCCTAGATACCTGTGGCTATGTATTTACACAGATACACAAGGGGAACAAAAGGAAACCATAGTAACAATGTTGCTCAGGAACAACACAGATTGGAATAATCAGGTTAGGATGGAGAATATAGTGATTCTTATGCAACTAATATATAGGCTAATGTATGATCTGACAGAAGACAATGTTTCCCAAACCTATGTAGATATGTATGGTTAATAACTCTATTACCAGTAAAACTCTTTGACAAGAGGTACTATAAATAAATAGATAGATAAAATAATCCAATATTTTGTCAGTTATAGTACAAACAAAGCCTCCTATTTGCTTCATGTAATCCTCATAGAAAAGTACATTTCTAGAAACTTGTGTATGAATGGCTTTCAAAATTACCGCTGACAGGCACTATTCTAGACTGGACATTTTTTTTTTCAGACATCAGCATCTAAAAGCATCTGAAACCTAAAGCAATGATTTTAGAGAGCAGGTTTTAGTACATTATATCAACAAAGGAATGAAAGAAGACAGTAAACACAATAGTGAGTAATGTTAAGGAAACTAGTATCCTGTTTCCACAGCCTGTTCAGCAAAAATGAAATTTCTAGCTGACAGGAGAGAAAAAGATACTGAATGGCATGACAAACTGCAAATTAAATAAAATGCAAGAAGAAAATTAAAAGCAATTGTGTGATTGTTTGCCTGATTTTTTTGCCTTTTCCTCATTTTCTCTGTTTTTCCAAAGTCCTGTACTTCCTAACACCATTGTTTAGAAATATTTCAATGGGATTTTAGAAAATGAATAAAGACCTCTGGCACTGAAACATTTTTCACATGACGAATGTTTTTCAAGGATGTATCTGGTAAAAATTTTCATACTGGCATATGAAACTGAAAGAAGGCTGTAAATATGATTCCTTTTTTTGCTCCAGGAGAAATGAGGCAAGAAGTGTAAAGGGGATTGCATTTTCCAAAGGGATTGCTTATGCTTTATTGTTTGTGAATTCTTTTGATTAATTTAATTAATACTCCTCATCTTCCTCCTTGTTCTCTTCTTCCTTCTCCTCCTCCATGTTACATCAACAAATTGCTTGATTGGCATGAGGGGCCACAATTTGCTTCTGCTTCCAATTTGCTCCTTTCTGCCGCAAATACTCCTTCCCTACACAGAGAATGTCAATATTATGTGAATGCAACTAGGCCTGGAAAAAAAAAAAAAAAAAAAAAAAAAAAAAAAAAAAAAAAAAAAGCTTAATTAGTTTGAGACCAAGAAAATAGGAGTATCTCAGTTATCAGTTTATTCTTTTTTACCATTTTTTTTTCTTCCTAACTTTTGTTACTTTATTCTTGCATTTATTTTTCATTAGTTTTCCACCAAAAGCCCCCTTCCTTGCAATAGCTTGCAGTTTGGTAGACAAATATAAGCAAAAAGCAAATAAAAGAGAGTTCCTGGAAATAGTAAGACACCTCCCACTTTGTCTTCAGTGTAAAAAGCCTGAATATCCAGATGTTTTTGATGATGGTGAAGCATATGAAACACAATAGTATTTAAGTTTTTAAATAGTTGAAATGCTGTGCAAGTAAGTAGTAAGAGCAGTCAGTTTTTCATTTGGCATTGGACCAAACAGCATTTACAAAAAGCTTGTGCCTATGCTGCTGCCTTTATTGGACTTTCTGCCTTCATAAGTCTACTAACTGACTGGAGATCTTACTACTAACATGGAGGAATCAGCTGAAATTTTCATTTAAAGCAACATTCTTGTCCAAAGACATCATGTTGCTCCATAGAGAATGTTTTCCCATATGCTCTTCAAATTACAGCTGCTTGGACAATCCTCCTACATCTAAGTCATTCAAAACAATGAATATTGTACTCATTCTGTTGAGGCACAAAATGTTTTCATACTTCATCAAGAAATATTTTAAACCAACAGAACATTCATAATTAAAGCTGCCGATTTGTTCCCAGTTCACTCTTTTTTTTTTTTTTTTTTTTTTTTTTTGACAAAATATACTATGCTGTTTTTCTGGAATGAAACAGAAAGAAACAGAAAGATTGAGCAACTAGATGTGAGTCCAGAGATAGCTGCAAAGGAAACTGAAGCTGGACCTTTTGAAGTGTCAGGTAGCTGGTAGATACAGTAATTAGCACTGCTGCCAGATTCCCCTCCTCCCAAAGGCTCAAAAATGCCCTTGGCTTTCAACTGATAAAAGCACTTCTGCTGTCAGAGAAGTTTTCTATATCTTCTTTGTTACATGAATGCAACTTCAGTCTCTTTTTAAGCAGAAAACTTACTTGATCAGGCTTGAGCAGTAGTGCTATCTAGATGCGTTTATCTATGACTTCTTTCTGGGCAGTGAAGAAAACGAACCTATGCTCATTATTATATAATATAACAGGAATCCAAGAACTGTTTTACTACACTGAAGAAATAGAATCTCTCATCGTTATTATATAATGCAGCATGAATCCAAGAACTGTTTTCCTACATTAACTAATATTAATGTTCCTTCTGGCCTAATGTAAGGAGAAAAAGTTGACTTTAAAAATACATTTTGAAGAGTATTCAACTTCACAAAGTCACAGAAAGTTTCACTCCCCTACCAACATTGATAGCTTTTCAGTTTTGTTTCTGTTTTCCTGTAGCTGAAAGATGAAATTGTCCCATTTTCCATAGCAACACAAAACAGTGGAAAGTAATGTATGCATACACTGAGAGAGATGGAATAAAAAGATTTTGAGTTTAGTGATGGAGAACTCTGAATCACTAATCATTAACAAAAGTGTTTAATGTAAATGATGAAATAGCTCACTTCCTATGGCACCAGTCCTAAAAATGACAAAAAATGTGCAGTCCTCTACATCCACAGAGAGTCCAAAGTCTCCTGCTGATGTCTGTGTGTGTAAAACAACTCCCCACTGGGAAAGAAGGCAATGGCATATCTCCATACTTCTGGCTTTAACTTTAATTGCTTTTTTTTTTTTTTTTTTTTCCTTGTACAAATTTCAATATAGTTTTCCAAATGCAATTATATTTATACTCTCTTATACCTAAGTTACATTATTATACTAAATATTTAAGCAACTGTCAAAGTGCTAGTTATATTTTATGACTTAATTGTAGAGAGAGGAGAACAATTGATTTCATTTGTTGTCTCTTACTATTTCCCACGTTTTTAGGTTTGCTCTTGGCTTCTTACATCTGTTATGTAGTTTTAAAAGAGCTACTAGATTCAAAGTCAATTTTAGTTAGCAAACACAGGCACTGTTTAGTAAACCCAAACACTTCACTTTGGTGTCCATTTGTACATGATAGGATTATCAGCAAAATATCTCCAGAGGAAGTTTATTGTGATACCATTTTCACTCTGCTTTTACCATTTTACTGAAAAAACTTTAAAAGGTGATGACAGTTGAAAAGGTAAGAACCTGAGGTCAATTTGCTGATACATCATGATTTGAAGACTTTGTTTTCAAATAGATTTGGGAATATAAATTTTGGTATATTTATATATTAAAGGCCTGAATGTAGATTCAATTATTTCACCATAGCACAATTTATCCTGTCAACACATAACTATTCACAGTAGCCTGTGGAACAATTCATCAGTTCATAGGTAAAATAAGGGGGAACAACAGGAAGCCCTGGGATAATGCCCTACTAATCAGATTCAAATGGACTGTAAGGACCTACTGAATTCAAACCTAAGTTGCATGAATTAGCACAAACACAGGAAGCAAGTGGAACCAGGTACTAGAAAAAGAATCTGGGCATAAGAACTGTGCCATGATAGAGTAGGAAAGACAAAATAAAAATAAACTGGGGATACATATACAGGAGCACTGCCTGTGAGAGCAATATTTTTATAATCTATATATAGTAAATAATAAACTCTAGATATATTTCTAACGGAGTACAGTTTTGAGTGGACCCATGGAACAGAAGCCACAAGGAAACACTTGGGACAAATCAGAGAAAAAAAAAACAATGATAATTGTCTATGAGGAAACTACCAGAACTGGGGGCTAGAAAACAAAGACCTGTACAGTCAAAAGGTCCACTAAACTACTGAAATTGCAAAACAGACTATCTCCTGCCCCCCTTCTCAGTGGCTGTAGCAGAGGAAGTGAAGGGCTTTGCTGCAAGACTTCAGGGTAGATAGTGGGAAAAACAACCAACTGCCAGAAAAGGTCACTTTGCTGATGCTGGAGCAACTGTAGGACTGCTATTGCTGATGGCCCCATGTGTCGTGAGCAGCATGAGGGCATCTCAGGAGTCAGCTAACTCTTCTTTGGATCTGTGTGAGTCAGTGCCATTTCTCTCAGCTGCAGGTTTCTCTGATTGAAGTTCTTACCGGTAATCCAGGGATCACTGTAGAAAAGACAGTAAGGGATAATGTTTGTTTAGGAAATAACATCAAAGAGCTAGGTAGAAAGAATTTCTGGGACACTTTTTGATGCCTGGAGCAGAAAGTCTTACTGAGTTTGTTACAGGTTCCATAACTTTTTGGCCTCTCTGTGTTACTTGCTTTTGGCTGTTGAGCTCAAGAAGCAGACTTCAAGAGTTTGATATACTGGGTCATTGGGTTGGTTTGGTTTTTTTTTGGTAATGAGAAAAAGAAGTACCCAGAGTTAAGAGTTCAGAGAATATATTCAATAAAATGTGTTCTACTTTTTATTATTATTATTATTATTATTATTATTATTATTATTACTATTATTATTTTTCTTCTAAACCCTTTTTCTTTTACTGGAGAAGAAAATATTCCCTATCAACAATTTCAATTTCTTATTACATCCACACTTTTTGGATTTAACTACAAGGTGCATCAAGAGGCATGAAAGTGTACACCATGACCAGCACACCATTAACAGTTAGCATATTTACTATTATTTATGGCCATCTTATAGTCATCTTCAAATTTTCATCTATAGTCCATCTTCCTTTTGATTTCTGTATTTAACTTCACTTCTATACATGTGTTGTTTCAAATAAATATCTTAAATATCTTAATGTTATATCCAATAATTTCTCAGCCCTTTTCTTAGCAGAAATTACTACAAATGCTAGTATAATTTAAAATCACTGATAATAAACAACTTAAATGCAGAATGGTCCATTTTTCAAAGGTAGGCTACTTGCCAAGAATGAGTTCTTCAAGGTCAGTGACTATTGTTGCCTAGTTGCTATTTTTATCAACAAACCTATACTTCCTGGATTGCTAAGTGCTTATAAACAGCATCTTTCAAAAAGATATAGTGAATGAAACATATAAATCAGCCTTTCAGATATAATTTAAATGCATGCCATTTTAATATTAAGATTTGTGCCACAGCTCTTATGGATGTGGAATGACAGTAGGCCTTATTTTCTTCTTATAAATGCCTTATATGAAACATTTTTAGTCAAATTATCAAAGGATGTACAGCCTCAATTTTTCTATTGTTTCAACTCTTCAGAGTGAAGAAATAAGTTTTCAAGTCTATAAATCTGCTCTATTTGATATTTAGAAATACTCCAAGTATATTAAAAAGCAATAAGTGATATTAATAAAGAGGAATGCTGCCAAGAAGCCTGTAAATTGTTAGGCTAATGCACTGAACATTCACTCACTAGCTGTGTATAGTACACTGCCTTCTCCAATACTCTGCATGTGAATTACCATTCACGTAAACCAAAGCTCCACAGTAACTAATGTGCAACAGTATATTATATGCTATTTCTGAAATATCTCTACATAAAGAATGTCAGATCAGTTCCACGCCAAGAAAAAAACAGTATGAGATACTGGGTCTGGGAAATGCTAAAAGACTTTGCATCATTAGGGCTTCTTATCATTAGTGGAAATATACACTGTGGACAAAATCCGAATTAGTGATAACAGTGGTCCATCTAAATGTGTTCTGCAGAAGTAAAACTGTATGTCAGCCAGCAATTTTCTTTTTCAGTAAGTGAAATATCTGGTTACTCTTCCTGCAATATTTTATTCATTTCTGATTTCACAGTAGCTTAAATTTTCTCTAACAAGTCCAAAGTGACATACTTGAAACCATCTATGTGGTCTCATTCAAGAAATGCTAATTTCCCACATTTTTCACTGAGCAAACACAACTGAGTTGATGCACAAAACTGACCTACTTACTTATGGCCATATCCAACATCCACAGGAATTAGAAAAAAAGAAAAAATGTCCTTATATGAAGTAACATGAAAGAGCTTGATTAGTCCTTTAGGCACTTATTAAAAGAAGAAAAATAACCTTTAAAATGCCAAGCAGATTTGGTAAAAAAAAGTTTGATTTGAGAGGAAAATATTTGCTTTTGAACATAAAAACCTATTTTGGCAAACATGTTTCTAAGTCCTGTACTGTAATAGCTGTTCATAAAGAACAGTGGCAAGGAAGCCTCAATATTACAGTATATCTTACTCAAAATATTACTCAGAATTATCCTCCTAAAAAATTTCAGTGAAAGAAATTGTTATTTTTCAGTGTTCTGTCATAAAGCAAGAGATTTGTTTCTGGAGAATAATGCAAATACCCTCAAGCAAATGCACTATAATAATATTATTCAAACTATTTTTGTATCTCAGACTATTAATTCAGAAAGTTTTCTCATGGCCTCTCATATAATCTATTTATACTGTGTCTGCCCGAACAATATGTGACTGAGAATGATATTTATTTTACAGCATACTGGGAAATGTTCATTGCCCTCTTTTAAACAAGCATTTAGAACTTCCTGTCTCTCCCCCCACCACATACACACACACATACAAACCCTCCCCCATCCCCGCACAAAGAAAAAGGATCTTTCTCTTCAATTATGTGCAAGGCTGGCAAAACTGAATGAATTTGAAAGTGAAAAAAAATCAACTATTAAATGGCTTGCTCCAAAGAGAAGCATTATTTGTTAAATAAAGCAAATAAAAATGGTTAAGTAAAGCAAATAAATATTGGAGTAACAAGTCTTAAGAAAAAAAAAAAAGAAAACTGCAGTGCATATCTAATACGCAGATTTGCCTACTAATTAGCTGCCTCAGGCAATTGATTTTTAAATATCCATGGGTCTTCTGCTTACCCTCTGAGCTGCACAGTCTTTTGCACATACCTATGACAGCCTTTACTCTTCTACCCTTGTCATACTCTGCATAACCCTAGAACTACACCAGAGTGACCACGCTGAAACATTTAGTTGAAGTCTTGTCCTGCAGTGGCTACTGAGCAGTGAGACTGCTTGTGCCAGAGAGCTAAAAGGCTTTCCATGACCTCTATCCAACATGTAAAATTGAAAGGAGTACAGTTATGAATGATGTTAATTCAGCATTCAATCTGCTCTGCCTACTTGTTCAGAAAAATAAATAAATAAAAATAGTCCAATTTTTGAATTAGGGAACTCTGAAAGCAGAATTTTCTAGAACAGACTTCTAGTAAAGTTATTCTTCTAGAAAAGATTGAAGAAATATCTCAGCATGGGAGAAAGTGAAAAAAATATATATAACCCTGTGGGAATGTTCAAGCGCATGTATTTCTTAGGTCTCGGTGAAAAATGGGAAGAGATGTCAGAGAAATATATGTGCTAGGGGAGGAAATCTCAGTCTGGCAAGCAACAGGCATAGCTTGAATTTTAATTTTTCTACATCTAGCATTATCCTGCCCACGTTCTCTAAGTTTTTATTGTTGTTTTGTGTTTTTTTTTTTTTTCTTTCCCATTTTTTCCCCATTAAGTTCATTTCACACTCCTAATTATTCACAATGAATCTTATATGGCTATTGCATTATTTTTGTAGCAAAAGATGTCGTGTTTTTTTTAAACATCACTAATATTCATAGCACTGTGTGCAAAAGCACAAGGTTTTCAAATATTGAAAAGAAACATTTCTGCATATAGGAATTTCTTCAGTTTAGTAGCATTTAAGACAGGGAATAACAAATATAACTATTTTATCTTTTCCACATCCACCCTCCAAGAATATTTGGACTACTAACACTATCTTTAGTGCCAGAAAATACTCTGCTCTCTCTGTGCAACTCTACAGGCCTGTAGAACTGCAGTTTTAAAGCTGCCTGGCTATATTTTCATGTCTACAGATTTCAGTATTGTGTATCCTGATGTTAGAAGCTTCTTCAGTAACATTTCTCAGTGATCAGTGGATCATGTGAAATGAGTTGCTATAACATTTATTTCCATATTTATACTGTACTGGTGAAGAGGAAATCCCAGGCTGAACTCCATTGTTGTTTACTCCATCATTTCTTACTTCTTTGTCTCCAAGACACAATAATGTTTAGCTCCATATGATTGGAGCAGCCCTTTCTGGGTGCTGTTTGCGTAGATTGATGAGTCCACACAATAAGTATGTGACATAGACAAATTTAATCGAAATAAAACATTGCCAGTCTTAGTTTCAAGACATTTTTCAGAGCTTTGGTATTGATATTTGCTGTCATACATGAAGAAGGAATTTCACCATTAGTTTTTGCATGATTGGACGCTAATTTGTTGATGCAGGCAATCCTGAAATCTACAGAAAAAATAGGAATGCAACATTCTTACACTGTTTGAAACAGAAGATGATGTATCAACAATTTCTTCCTGTTTCAAGGTATGCAGTCACCTGTGTTTTTAGAGGAGCCTTTTATTATTATTATTATTATTATTATTATTATTATTATTATTATTATTATTATTGGTGAATTATTTTATTGGGTTCTGAAGCAGGAAAATTAAACACTGCAAGTAGATCATGTTTCATTATTATAATTCAGATAGTTAAAGACTGTTAGGGAAGGCCAGGTGCCCAAAAAATCCACCTCATTACTCCTTAAAATAAAATTATATTGCTATCAATCTGTATAAATCCTCAGAGTATAGGAGGGGAAACCAAGCAACAAGTTCTGATGAAGTCATATGAGAAAATCTGTAATTTTCACACGGTAGGTGGTTCTGTGACTTTGCATTGGGCACGGATATGGAGGTTCATACATTTCAACAATTTATGAGAGCACCTAACACTGTGAAAACAGCTCATTCAAAACAGATTGTTTCTTCAAAACCAGGCTTTCCCTTTGAGAATTTAGCTTAGAAGAGATTTAATTACTTTCAGGAAAAAAGTAACTGGGCATTTGAAAAAGTCTGTTATAATCAATCAATCAATAAATAATACATATACCAACACCACTTTAACAAGGTTAAATGCATGTCACTGCAGTATAAGAGTTGCTCGTAGCAGACAAGGCACAGAAGATGGCTGTTCCACTCTTCTGAGCTCTTCTGAATCTCATGCAAGGTGCTAGGTACCCAACTTAAGGATTAAATGGAGAGTATCTATGGATGAATAAATGAGTCATCAAAGGACTGGAAAAAAGAGGATCAGAATGCATTTGTTTAAAACAGGAAATTACAACAGTTTTCAAGCATGCAAAAAGTTGTTACAAAGACCATGGTGAATTATTCCAGAAAAAGTAGAACAAAGAGTAATTGGCTTAATCTGCAGCAGAGACTCATATCCAGTATTAGGAAAGGTTTAATAACCAGCAGGACAGATGAGTAATGGAATCCATTGATGGGGAATGGAGTACTCTTGGATCTGCCTGTGCTCAGGGAGCAGAAATGACCACAGGAGAAGAATCAACATTTCTCAGAAGTGTTTTGCTTGATGCCACCTCACAGTGGAATGATGAACAAGATGGTCTCTTTCAATGTCTCTCCACATTGCTATTAGTGATATGAATTTCATTCTGCACTTCATCACAAGCTTGCAAAAGCATACCGCTATTCTGAAAATATGTGCTGAAACTTCTGCTTCATAGATGCGACATGCATCTTTTTAAACTAAAAAAAGAAAAAGGTTTCAACTGTGGGGTAATCTCATTGCAGCCTTCCAGTACTTAAAGGGAGCCTTCAAAAAGGAGTGGAGTCAACTCTTCTTAAGGGTAGATAATGGCAGGACAAGCGGAAAGGGTTTTACATTGAGGGAGGGATGATTTATCTTGGATGTCAGGGAAATTCTTCACAGAGGGAGTAATGAGGTGCCAGAACAGGCTGCCCAGAGAGGCTGTGGTGCCCCATCCCTGGAGATGTTCAAAGCCAGGTTGGGGCCCTGGGCAACAGGTCTAGTATTAAATGTGGAAGTTGGTGGCCCTGCCTGCTGCAGGTGGGTTGCAGTTTGATGATCCTTGAGGTCCCTTCCAACCCAAGTCATTCTGTGATGCTATGATTCTGTGATTCTATGAAGCTATGCTCAGCTCTAAAGCATGCCAGTGCCAAAAGAGTTTTAGATACACTTGTGCCTACATCTTACACAGGCCTTTACCCCATGATACTCATGTCAAATTGTTAGCTTACCTTAGGTGGTATATACTGCTTTTTATAAATTAAGGAACACTGAAGAAAACTACTTCATTTTGCTGCACCCCTGTAAACACTATGTCATATTTATTATAATATGTAGCTAGTCAGTAAGTATATTTAAATAGAAGAGATATGGAATTCCAGTTTACAGTCAATCTTATTGAAAAGTCTTACTGAATTTAAAAGGAATGAAATAAATATGCTTTTACAGAAATTACTTAAAACTCACAAGAACCAAATAATGAATAAGATTCTTTCAACAGAATTTTTACATGGAACAGGATGTAGAACAGAGATGTATTGCTGGAATATAGTTTTGCATAACTTTTCCATGTGATTGTGTTGACTGTTTCAAAAACAGTAACTGTTTTGTTTCCTGTTAAGTGCTTTTGGACTGTGCCATAAAAACGTATATACAATTTTCTACTACTTCCTATCTGGTGGATAGAAAAAGGATGGCAGCATTCTTCATGTCTAGAATTATCATGTTTAATTAAGATAATAATAAGTTGCCCTAACTCAACAGTTTATAACCAAAGGAATCACAATGTTACCAAAATATTGCTTACAGTTCCACTTAGCACACAGTAAATGCTTTATCTATCTTTAGTATCAAATAGCAACCCCTTCTTTTCTGATATAAAACACCAAATCCCTTTTTGCACGTAACTGGACAAGATGAAAATACACACAAATATTTACTTCAGTGTTTATGTGTATATATTCATATATATACATATATATATATTTAAAAGGGGAAATTCACAACTTTTTCAGAATAGGCTAAAGAATTCTTAGACTGGAAACTAAACTTAAGCTATCAAAAATATCATCCAAACTTTCATTATAAAGCAGTAATTTGACTCTGTTATTCCTTGATGAAAGATATCTGGCATTATTTTTAAAAGCTTCAGACCTGAAATACAAGAATATCAATTTTAATATTTTACAGCCCCTGGTCTTTTATTCTAAACATAAGGTCATATTATGGTTTTATTTTTAATAAATAAAATATTCTCAGACATAATCTCATAAGAGAAGCCACATAAAAATAATAATCTCAGATAGACTGAAACTTCTTCTGAGGTTTAAAGAATATTTTCTAAAACTATAGAAAACGTTTTACCGTCTCCAGTATATTTGTTATTACTATTCCACTTTTTTTGGTCATTTTCTAGTGCATCAATTTTATTTTCCTTTAGTCTGAAACATATGATAAGAAATTATGAATTCACTATTTGTGGAAGCAGCTTTACAAAGAAGCTGTTTGTTTTAGAAAGTGCCACCCATCTGCCTCAGTGAACAGAAAAATGTAGAGGTCAATGGAAGACTTGCAGAAAAGGAAAAGGAATTTCAGTTGATGGTGAGAGTTCTGTAACTGTACAAAAATCACATAAAATACCTGGCAAATGAATCTGTGGGGAAGAGATGGTAAGTACTTGAGAAATGAGGCTACCTGGTTGCAAGGGATGAAATAGAAACATACTACTGGTGCAAAATTTTTTGTTATAATTATATTTGAACACATACTAGTTGGACTGATCAGGTCATCAGGCCATTAAGCCCAGTAGTGCCCTCTCCTGCAAGTCCTGGAAACATTTATAACGAAGGTTTTGGGCAGACCCAGTAGTTTCAGGTAACATCAAGTTTAGCACTTCAAGATCAATGAAAGCGAAATAAATATATTAAAGTAACCTTAACTCAAACTGAGAATTTCTTGAATGTATTTTTAAAGCCAGATTTTCTATTCTATAATTAAAATAAATAAATAAATAAAAATTATTACTATTCTTCTGCTTATTTTTGTGCCTCCATTCCAACTTCTCTTTTGCCAAATACTTCTTATTTTAAATTGACACAAAAATGGCTGCAACTGCTGCGAAAAGGTAATGTGCAGTGAGAATTTCTCCTCACAGAGCTGAATTTTTTAACTGTCACTGAAATAAAGGTACTTTCTCTTGCAGAGCTGATTCTAACAGTTTGGAGTACAAACAAGGAAACAAGGTGCAGGAGCACAACGGAAGATCTTTAACAACATAATAAATGACTGTCTCAAGCTGTCCAGTCTCAAGATCCAACTTATAGTGGTTTTGGTCTTACAAATCAAGAGCAGGCGCTGAGCAGATTTTTGCTTGCAAACGTGTGGCTTCTTCCTCAGATGTAAGTTTTCCATTTCATCATAAAAGGCTGATGCATTCATTGCAAAACATCCTATTTTTTTCTATGTGTTAGGCAAAACAACCCTATCCTTAAATTTAGTCAGTATATTTAAACTTAATATAATGAGGTCTTAAAGGTGATTAGTCAATTTAGTTGTCTGTTTAAATCTGAGTCCTATTTTCCTATACTTGATTTTCAATAACTGCTCTTTGAAAGCCTCTTTAAAAATCAGATCCATTGACATGTTGTAGAAAACTTACTTTTCCAAGCCTTGATTTAGATCTCTGAGGGATATGCTTCCTTGTATATTACTGTAGATCAAGATGAGTCAAGAGATTCAGTGGCCAGATTTTGAAATGGTGTAAATCACAAGATGCTGCAATTTTAATAAAATTATATGATTTATGTCCATTGAGGGGTGTGTCTCATCATGTTCATAAATCCATCTATTTCATATACAAATCTAAAAATAATTAAATCAGATGAGATCAATAAATACAAACCAAGCACCTTCCTAACCAAAATATATTTTAACTTTTATTCAGCTGAAATATAATAGATTGCCTGTGTTATCCTCTAAATTAAAACACAGATGGTTTTGCTTGGAAGCTGCATTAAGTATCAAATAGAACTAACTGAACATCATGTTGCAAACACAAAAATAAAACAATACACAATTTACAAGTAGAATAGGTTTCAGTTTTTCTCATTGCCAATAGATAATTCAATAACTGAAGGATGAAATGTTACATTAAAAATGTTTATTGTAGAATTAAACTCTGTGTGGTTTTGTTTGTCCATTTATTTCTTTGTTGTTGGCTTGGGTTTTTGTTGTTGTTGTTTTGTTTTATTTTGCTTTGTCTTTTTTTTTTTTTCTTTTTTTTCCTATGAAAAAACTCACACTTTCTCTCTTATTTAACTATATTTTTTCAACTTGAGTATTGAAAACTGCTGTTGAGGATCATTGATGCAGTTGGTTAGAACAGTTCTTATCCATAACAAGAGCTCATTCATATAAACAGTTTATTTATAGGAATAAAAGAAGAATCTGCTTAAAATTGTAGGGAAATAAATAAGAAAGAAAGAAAGAAAGAAAGAAAGAAAGAAAGAAAGAAAGAAAGAAAGAAAGAAAGAAAGAAAGAAAGAAAGAAAGAAAGAAAGAAAGAAAGAAAGAAAGAAAGAAAGAAAGAAAGAAAGAAGAAAGAAGGAAAGAAGGAAAGAAGGAAAGAAGGAAAGAAGGAAAGAAGGAAAGAAGGAAAGAAGGAAAGAAGGAAAGAAAGAAAGAAAGAAAGAAAGAAAGAAAGAAAGAAAGAAAGAAAGAAAGAAAGAAAGAAAGAAAGAAAGAAAGAAAGAAAGAAAGAAAGAAAGAAAGAAAGAAGGAAAGAAGGAAAGAAGGAAAGAAGGAAAGAAGGAAAGAAGGAAAGAAGGAAAGAAGGAAAGAAGGAAAGAAAGAAAGAAAGAAAGAAAGAAAGAAAGAAAGAAAGAAGGAAAGAAGGAAAGAAGGAAAGAAGGAAAGAAGGAAAGAAGGAAAGAAGGAAAGAAGGAAAGAAGGAAAGAAGGAAAGAAGGAAAGAAAGAAAGAAAGAAAGAAAGAAAGAAAGAAAGAAAGAAAGAAAGAAAGAAAGAAAGAAAGAAAGAAAGAAAGAAAGAAAGAAAGAAAGAAAGAAAGAAAGAAAAGAAAAAAGAAAGAAAACTTGTACCTGGATCAAGGTAACTCCCATTACCAATACAGACTGGAGGATGAAAAGACTGAGAGCAGTCCTGCCAAAGATAAACCTGTGTGTATTGGTGGATGGCAAGCTGGACGTGAGCCAGCAATGTGCCCTTGCAGCTCAGAATGCCAACTGTATCCTGGGCTGCATCAAAAGAAGCATGGGCAGCAGGGTGAGGGAGGTGATCCTGCCCCTCTGCTCTGTGCTGGTGAAACCTCACTTGGAGTACTGCGTCCAGATGGGGAGTCCTCAGTACAGGAGAGACCTGGACCTGTTGGAGCACATCCAGAGAAAGGCCACAAAAGTGATCCAAGGGATGGAACATCTTCCTGTGAGGACAGGCTGAGAGAGCTGGGGCTGTTCAGCCTGGAGAAGAGAAGGCTGCCAGGTGACCTTATAGTGGCCTTTCAGTATCTAAAGGGGAGCTACATGAATAAAGAGGACAGACTCTCCAGCAGGGTCTGCTGTGATAGAATAAGGGGAAATGGCTTCAGAGCTCAAAGAGCTCAAAGATTTAGGCTAGATATAAGGAAAATAATCTACAGTGAGGGTGGTGAGGCACTGGAACAGGTTGCCCAGTGATGTGATTGATGCCTCATCCTTGAAAACTTTCAGAGTGAGGCTGGATAAAGCCCTGGGCAACCTGATCTAGCTGTGGTGTCCCTGTTCATTGCAGGAGAGTTGGACAAGATGTCTCTCTGAGATCCCTTCCAACTCTAACAATTCTATGATTCTACAATTCTATAAAAAGCGTATGTGGTCTACCCATTCTTGTATTCCAGGCATCAGCTAAAAGTAAAGAGATTTACTTTTCAAATACTTAATGAATATCAATGGATTATTACCTGGACTACACTGTAACTCTCTGCATTTCAGAAATAGTTAAAATTTGAGTGAAATGTCCTGGGTGCTAGATATCACCTGTACTGTTTGGACTTAAAATCTGTGCTTCTTGGACTCTGCTCTCACATCATTATTTTTCTTTATTGTGTTTTCAGATTGTTACAAATGCTTACTTATTCCTTTAAAGGTTCAAGAGGAGTGCATCTTTTTCATTAGAACCCAATGGAGCACACTCTGTTCAGACAGCTGGTGTCTTTGTAACTCATCACCATCCACCTTAAGGTTCCCAGCAGCACTTCTCTGCTGTGAGTGAGTTCATACAATCCAAACAAAACCAGTAAGTTTTATGATGCCATTCCTTGTATATTCAAAATCACCGTTTCATAAGTTTAATTGAAGTTAGAAAGTACTTATTTCTCAGCAGATTGCCAATAGAAAAAACAAAACAAAACAAACAAACAAAAAAAAATTAATACAGAAACATTGACACAAATGGTACTATGAATGTCTTCTTTTCATCATTACACCCCTTTTCTTAGGACTTTCCTGAGTAGTACAGTCACTAGCTTCCTCTGAAACAGTTTGATCTCTGTGATGACTAAAATGGAAAAAAAAAAAGATGGCCTGACCATTCACATGTTTTTCATAATCGGGGAATAAGCTGTTCAGAGCTTCACAGGATGTGTCTCATTATGAATTCTGGTTCATAACCTCTGACTAACAAAGGAGATGCAAGGCGCATAGTTCCAACTGCATGAATTACTGTCATCCTTTTCTAGGGCATTGTGTAATCCAACTGAGATGATGAAAGTTGTCCAGGGCATGATCTAAGGGCCATCAAAATGAAAATTAAGCTTTGGATTTTCCATCAGAACCTTGAAAATGGTTGTACTCCAACTCAAAATACTGTGAAATATAAAAGAAGCCAAAATCTCAGGAAACAGCTGCTCACTTGAAATTTCACCTCCTCTTGCCTAAGCTAGTCATCTCTCCTTTTCAGATGTCACTTCCTCATTTGTGGCCCCCACACTTAGAGTGACATTATTTTGTGGGAAGGCCTCTTTGCATAGTGAGCTGTATCTTCCTAGGCCCTTCGGTGAGGTCGATGCAGTTGCATACTCTCCTTCATGTTAGGGATTTTCTGGAGGTCACGGGACAGCTAACCCTCACCAGAATTCAGACAAGAAAAAAAATGTGACATTATCAAGCACTGAAAACTGCAGAGTATCTCAGTACTATTAGCAACACATATTAGTGTATATGATAACAAATGCTATTGCTCATGCTTTCTTTATCATTAAACAGTCAAAGTGAGATTCTGGGGTCTTTGGTCCCATGATCACTTTTACTTTTCTCTCATTATTTGCTTCTAGAATGGATAGCAGCTAGGAGGACTCATGTAATTCTGATTTTATCCATTCACTTCTAAAGGGAGTAGGTAAAAGAGATCACAAAATGTACATCTACACCACAGAGGTGTGAGGAATAGTTAGGACAGGCTTCATCCTCCATGACGAAAGTTAAATTCAGACCATTTGAAATTATCATTGAGTAGTAAGGCTACGCTGACAGATAGCTCCTGCATTTACTGGAGGTACTTGGACAAAACAGTTTGATTCATGAGAGAAGAGGAAGACCAGAGGACAGGACAGACAGTGTCAAGTGTAGGAAAAGACTGAGATTTCCATTGAAAAAAGGTCAAGGTAAAGGATACGTTCACATGCTGAATAATTCAGTGGAGAACAATTTGAATCTGTTTCATTGAGTGACCTGCAAGTCTCACAGATTCCCTTCAGAAGAGAGCAGGGAGAGGACCCTGAGAAGTGGCATGAACAGCACATGGTCCTGATGAGTCGAAAAGGGAGAGAAAGACAGACTTGACAGAAGAGACTCCGCACCACTGAGAACTCACTACTAGAGGTTGTTTGCTCTTAGATCAAGCAGTTGTAACAAGTTCCATTCACAGATATAGAAAAATAATGCTTCTGAGAGCACTTGTGTGGAATCCAATACTTTGGTCTTTTTGATCCGTAGAAGTGCTGAGAACTTCTTGACTGTAACTTGTGAGTTCACAGAAGACTGAAGGAAAATTGGTATTTAGAATATCCAGAAATGACATTTCTGTCTCTGTAGCTACCTTGTCAGTCTGTGCCTGGGTCACTATTTACCTGGATCAATGTTTAATATGCTTGGGTCAACATTTACTTTGGGTTTTAGTAGAGGAACTCCATTGCAATGGTAAGGAAGAGCTTTTTACAGGAGACTGAGTATAGAATCACCAAAGCTGGAAAACACATCCAAGATCATCTAGTCCAAAATAATAACTGTCACTGCAATGAGTGACATGCAGCACCACCACAGAGGAGAGGCTTAGAACAAATTATTATTTGTGCAACATGGAAAGGAGAGACAACCAGTGGTATATTAAGAGGCATAGTGGATAACATAATAGGGAGCTAGTAAAGGCCAGGCATGAGACACAGAGCAGGTGGAGAAGGAGTCTGAGAAGTAGCCGAACAAGGGGTTCTGTTTCATTCTTTGCGACTTTGGGTGGACACTTGACTAGCTGTTTCATGAAGTCTTTGAAGTGGATTTGCCTGCTCTTCCTTACCACAGCAACCACAACAACACTAACCACACACTGGTCTTCAAAGCTGACAACCTTTAGAAGGCAGCCCAAGAAAAATTCCTTTTTTAGAAGACAAAAATTAGAATGAGGAAGATCCTGAATCACTGGGCCACCAAGTCCCTGCAGGACAGATCCTGTCTTCTTGCTTTGGTTTCATTCCTGCAACTTTCTGGACTGCGATAAATGCCACACTCCTTCTCAACGCTTCCTAAAAACAATTCTCCTTTCCAGTCCTTTGAGAGGAGATTATGACAGCTCTACGCACTTCTAAGGAGCCCTGCAACCTGTCTGAGATCTCCTGATGCCTGCAGGTCATGCCTGCTGCCCAGTCCAGCCCCGTGCTCCAGAAGCTCTTCCCCCAGGGTGCAGGGCAGCTGCACATCCCCTTCCTGCACAGAATTCAACCTGACCCAGGCACAGCCGTCAGCAGCAGACAGAAAGAATGGCTTGCTCTCCTGTCTCCTGCCGCTGCTCTTTGAAAGATCCACGGAATAACCTATGAGCAAATGAAGCAGATGCTATCCATCAAAATTTAATAAAAATACTGTTATATAAATACCATTAATATGCAGTTGCCTGTAACTTGCTGAGATCTGGTATTTGGAGCAGCATGTATCTGTGTAGGTTAGTTAAGCTGAACTAATAAAATCTTGTAGAAACCAATTGATCTAAGCTTGCTTTCATTTATATTGATGAAGTAGTTGTCAAAGCAGATCAGACCAAGAAGGACAGTTTATCAGTGCTAGGCTTTGCATATGTTTATGTTCCTTATAAAATAACATAGTAACTTGCTATTTATGCGTTTTTGCTTGTTTGTTTGTTGCAAAGCTGTTTTTCTTGACTGACATAACAGGTGGCTATGAGAAGGGGAAAAGGAACACTTGTGTCAGAAGGGATCCTACATCCCATTATAAACATGCAGTTTACCCCAAAAATGTTGTACATGGACACTTAATAGGATACTGCACCGGTATTCAATCTCAGAAGACCGTACCTTCTCGGTTTCTGAGTCCCATAAGTAGTCTGCATTTCAGGAGAGGGTGGACACCTAATTCATTCCTGTTCTTCTTGATATAAACAGGAAGAATTAGGGATTTTCACAATTCCTAAAGGCTGTGACAACTTTACTCCTCTGAGCTTCCTGTGATGGACTTTACTACTGAAAGAGGAAGAAAGTCATCTAGTTGATTCTGATGGAGAGTCCTAAAGTCCACCCAGGAGACACCAAGTGCTCCACTTGCACCCACCTGGCTCTTTATATTTTATTAATGCTCTAATTCCAAAGACAGAAAAGAAAAAAAGAGGTGGCCATCCATCTCCTCCAGTGCCTCCAAGAAAACTGATGACGAAGCTGTTTACTTATAACCACTCTCAACCCCATAACAGATATCAGTTCAAAAGTATTTCAGTTTTAGTGGGAAAGGATATGAATGGGTTTTGTGAAGCAAACTGACAACAAGTTTACCCTGACCTGTTCCTCATCAAAACCTTGCTTTGAAATGTTTTTTAAACAAGCAGATGCAGCTGGTGACCAAGGTTCAAATAGCTGACATTACTAAGATACAGCCAAGACTTCAGCAAGCCTCATGGTGACACTTCTGGACAAAGATAAGGCTTTGTTGTAAGTATAAAAGCTTGGAACACTCCTTGTCATGTGTAGAAAAATGCCACAACAAAAATCATTAACAGTCTTGAATACATTGGAGAGGCAGGGGGAAAAAGACAGAGGTAGCCTCAAGGTCCAGGGAGGAATAAATGATCCTTACTTTAAGAGTAAATATATAGAAAGAAGCTGTAACATAAGGTTAAATGTGATTGCAACTTTTTGCAAATCTGACCAAAACAAGCAGTAAATTATTCCACCATGTTTTCTTTCACCAAAGAGGAACAATTGTAAGATCTGTTTTCTTGGCTCTTGTTAAAATCAAACTAAAAATAATAGCTAAAAAGTCAAGATTCCATTGTGTTTCTAAAAAATCAGACTTCTTTTAAGCAAACTTTGACATTTTACATGCTTTAATTTCAGAATTGCACCTGGTCCTAGCCTAGGGGCAGAAATAAAAGGATACAAGTCAAAACAGAAAGACATAAACCTCCATTATTTTGACGGGACAGTTAACAGCACAGGGAAGCTACACATGTTTGCAATCTGTTTGAATAACTAAATAAATAGTAATTATTCTATTAACTCCCTTTCAGTTTGCCTGAATTTTTACATTGTGCAACAATAGAGAAATTGCATTACAGCTTCTGCTGATATTTGGATCAAAACAGAGATTACTGATTAAATTTTGAATTTGGACAATGAGTCAAATACATTGTTCCATTCATGTTTAAAAAAGTCCCAGTGAATCTTAAAAAAGAAAAGAAAGCAAGAAAAAAAAGCAAAAAGAAATAGAGTTAAAACTAATTTCCCCTCTGCTTTGCTGTCCTGGTGAGAAAGCAGTAAAAAAAAAAAAAAAAAAAAAAAAAAAAAAGCAAAGTTTATATAAGGCTGTTTTAACCACAAATGCTGGAATCATTCAGCTGGTAAAAAACATGATTTTCATATATATCAAAAACATGCTGACGTTCGAAGAAATCTGTAAAGCTCTTTTTCATACAAGATAATAAGAGTATATTACACTATATGCTGTTTACTTAGATAATGATTATAGCATAAGCAGAGGCAGGTTAATATCTGTATAGTTTTACCTAAAGCTACCCTGCTTTTTTTTTCTGATGTTAATCTCCACTTTGACTAGCTGTAAGATTAATTTTATATCCTTTCCTTGAATTACATCTATTATAAACAAGAAGAACAGCCAACCTTTTTATTTTTTCTCAGCAATGAGTCAGAAAAAGAGAAAAAAAAAAGTTAAAACCAAGAAAACTTTACTAAATATATGTTTTAGAAACCAAAATAAAATAAGTGAGATGATTTACTGCAAAGCATCTGTCTTAAAGTGTACAAGCAGTTTGAGATTCTAAACAGATGAAAAAGGAATAAAGCAAATGGAAAAAAAAAAAAAAAAAAAAAAAAAAAAAAGGAGGAAAAGAAAGCAAAAGAGCTGATAAAGTTTCTGGCTACAATACAGGAGACATATCATTACCATATGATCTAATGTGGGTGTCAGCCTGGATTGTGTTCATTGAGAGAAACCTTATTTTTTAACTGTGCTATGGAATAGAAGCAGGAGGGTTTTCCACCAAGTGACAGTCACTGAGCTGAACTTACCCCCTCCTCCTTTCCACACCTGCAAAGCCTTTTGCCTGGGTTGAATATTTAGTTTAATTACATCTCAGCTTTGAGAGCTCCTGTTGCAAATCCCTGGATTAAAAGGTACGGTTTTCGGTAATTCTCCTGAACTATGCTACACTAATAAAACTTCAGGGAAGTCTACGGCAAGAAGTAGATGGATTTTAAGAGAAGCAAGGAAAAATCCTACTAAAAGTTTAGCAATGTTGAATGTTGTATCCAGCACTTTTGTTTCTCGAGAACATGAGAATGCGTTCGTAAGGACTGTACACATTTCCTACTGTTTATTTGACTGCTCTGTCTCTTGTTTTGATTTGTATAAGCGCTGCTATAGTCCTTTCTTTTTCTGTACCGTAAACTTTTGCAGCAGCATGTTCTCTGTTTGCAAGTCAGTGTTTAGAATCTATGATGTAGTGAGCGTAAAAAAGGGTTGAGTTCATGTATTTCTCATTTAAACTGCACTCTGAGATATATTTTTCTTCTGTTCAGGTTTCTTTGTACTTATTACAAACTCTAATGAGTATAATTTTGTTTTCAGAGGAAAAGATGTGTAGTAGATAGTTAGACAGGATCAGTGTATGTCTTTGTGATGTTAGAAAGCACCGTGTTACAGCGTGCAAATGAGGAACTTATATTTAAAGAAGCTGCCTGTGAATGAAACAGAGGGAAAGAAAATCCCTGGATCTGAAGCTCCTTTTAGCAGATTTTAAAGCTCTTTTTGACTCTCAGCTGCTCTTTTTCCATACTTAGACTTTCATGTAAAAAAAAAAAAAAAAAAGTAAAACGTAATGTAGGAGATGTTTTTTTGAAGCTGCATGTATTTTTTAACTCATCTTTTGTGGAATTTTGAGGGATTTCTGAGAGCGGATGGACTAATATTTAAAAGATAAGGTTAAGGCAAGCTGACAAAAAGACCACCAGTACTGTGGTGACGTGAACTGATGAAGCATATTTCCAGGGCTATTTTGAATTGAAATGTGGCCAATTCTATGGTATAGTTTCCTCTGTTTGTGGAAAAGTCTTACTCACTGTAAACACATAATTAAAGCAAATTTAAACAGTTCTGTCTGCAGACATAAATATTTTGTCACAGACCTTTAAGAATTCAGATTTTTTTCCTTCCCTATTTTTTCAAAAGTGGAATGTAAACATTTCTTACTAGAACAATTTTGTACTGTTTTATATCTAACTTTTTCTGTCCATTTAAATGTGTAAAAAACAGAAATATATGTACCTTCAGTGGGAAAACATGAATGAAGACGTGTACACATCTACTCTTATTTCCTTATTAATCTGCAGTTTGCTTCTGCTGTTTGTGTTTGAATTAGATCCTTGATATCCTTTGTTGTCATACAGTCCTCCTTTATACACAACTTTTTTTTTTTTTTTTTTTTTTTTTTTTTCTGAATTTGTTCTAGTTTGGACAAAACAGGGACCAAAAGAAAAGGTCTATTATGGGCATTAAATTAGATAAATTAAATTTATCAGTATTAATAAATGTGAAGATGCTTCCAAAGTGTTACTTATTTATTTATTTATTTGCCCCTTGGGAGAAGAGTGTTAGTAAAATAACTCCAGGATAAGATCCTCACTGTGCATTCCTGGAGGGGGCTTTCAAGGGGAGGATGTGGAGGGAGGAGTGGTGCTTTTTTAGTGACACTGGAGAATTTAGAAGCAGCTTTTATTACTATTATTATTATTATTATTATTATTTTAATTTAGCAATGTGTAAAAAGGGATCTAAGGAAGCTTTTTAGAAAAATACTGATTGCCAGTGCCAGGGGAGGTGACCAACTTTCCTGGTGTTTATTGGGCATTTTGAAGTGGGCGTCTTTAAAAATGCTATGTACTTGAGTAGTGTTTTATTGTTCATTTTCACAAGGCAGCTTACTAAAATGGATGGTGATGATTTAGCAAGTTTGCATTCCTGTTTCAAGCAATTAATCAATTGCGCTGTTATTTTACAATCTATGATTATGACAGGAACTTGAATTAGGTTAAACCATGGCAAGAACTTACCACCTCGTATTAATACCTCATTGCTGTGATGCCCTTACTTGTCTATCAGTATTGCATGACAGGACTGCATGCTGGGCATGGGACACACCTTGTGTTGGTGGGGGCTGGGACAGGAGGATGCAGGAAGGTGTCACACTCAGGAGCATGGCCTGTCCCAGCCACAGGACATGAGATTGCATGATGAGGGGCTGTGTGAACAGGACAGACTAAAACTGTCTGTCACTGACTGTGACCCTCCAGATGACATTGGTGTCTGCAGAGTCCCGCAGTTCATGCAGTGGGTAACATGTCTGTCTACTCCTGGAACAGAAAGTATATCACAATCTAAGAAACCAAGTATGTTTCTTATAGTGATAACAAAAACTATGTTTTGCTCCATGTGAACTCACTTGGAAGTCTTTGGGACATCTGAAGAAGTTAGATGCTTGTCTTTCTGCTAGGTGGATGACAGAAATGTAAACTCTGATGTTAACACTTGCATGGTTGATAAGGTCACCTTCCCATCCTCTCGTGACTGAGCTTCAGAAGTTTCTGCAGGACTGCATTTTTGGCATCTGTATGTAAAAATCTGTAAAGGAAATTGAACCCAGGAACAGTACAGATTGTATCTAATTCCAGGCCTGTGATTTTTATTTATCTAGCATTTTTTTCTACTGACCATTTGTGCTGGAGTACCTGCGTGTTCTGGAAAGAGAGGCCTCAGTATGCAGCTGTCACCTATTAACAACTGTCCTATCTAGCATATTTCAATACAGTGAGGGGGATGTTCATTTTCCTCTCCTCCCTCTCAGTTTTTTTAATCTCCATTAGTCAAAATGGAGCTGGGAAGTACTATGTGACGCTCTTAACTGTTAGCTAACTTCTAGATAGGATAGAACCCAGTTAACACCCAGAGAAGGCATATCAGAGGTAAATTTCAGTGATCCAGTTATTGACCTGAAGAAGCAATTGGACATCTTTGCTTTCACTACAAAGAGCAATATCTGTAATCAGAATTGTGCTATTGATTTTAAGAAAAGGCTCCTAAATAAGGAACAAAACTGTCTATCACTTGATGAATTGAAGACAGTTTTCTTTTTTATTTAATTGTGGATTGTTTATACACCAATGAAAGGTTGCACAACATAAGCTTCCTCATGTAAATTAAATAGTAATAGAAGGTAATTTTTAGAAAGTAGGGTACAGCCTTGATACAAAGTCTAGAAAAAAACCACTGTTTTGGAATTTTTCCCTAGTGTACAACAGAGGTAGCCCAATATACAGTGTCTTGAAATGCATTTTAGGCCTAAGTCCTGAGAACACATGCTTAGCAGTTTTCCTTATTATTATCAATGGCAGTTCACACTTGTGTGAAGGTACTCCTGTGCATGAAAATCTGCAGGGTGGGACCCTGAAGTACCATTTGAACATGTGCTGACAATACTGAAAGCGCCAGTTCAAATGTCTAAGCAGTACAAAGCAGATGATTTTCAGAGTGCATTGTTATGAGGTAAAATCCCCTAGCCAAAAACTTGGAAAGAAAGCCAAGAATATCCAATGTAATACAACACTGTGTTCCTTCTTATTGTGTTGTTTAAACTGGGAATTAAGAATAGCTTATTTTAAAAACTAAAGATCTTTCTCTGTCTCTCTCCATCCCATTTCTAGATCTTACTCTTTCTCAGTCAGCTCTACTAGGATATAATTCAAAACACACAGCAAACTGGCACTTAAAAAAAAAATAGATTTCTCAAGATACAAAATACTGCATTACAGTGAGTTTGGGAACCTCAGGTTCATCCCGAGGGAACAAACTCACTGCCATGAAACAAATGTTAATGAAATCAGACTATTCTGTTGGCAGAAAACATACACATGGAAAATGTGGCTTATTGTGTTGACTGTTTTGCATAACAAAATTGACAGTGCTGCCTGTTCCTAATAAATATTACTCTAAATATGCAAACAGATGTATCTAGAGTTGCCTTTAAACCATCTTGTGGGGGGGAAAAAAAAGGGCTATTGACAAGTAGTTACCAGACTGCTATCATATAACTGTCCTATTTTCACCATTCAGTTTTCATTTATCGAAAGGAATAGTTATGCAACTGTGGATATGTTGGACCTCCTTCAGCAGGAACTATGCAGCTATGGAAAATTGCTACTTTTGTTTTAAATCCTCTACTGTCGTTCCTAGGTTCTGCCTGGAGTTGATGAACTGAGCCATGAGGCTAGATCTCCTCTTCATCCTACTGCTGCCAGTATGCTTGGCCACGCCATTCCACCAGAAGGGCCTCTTTGACTTTATGATGGAGGATGAAGGGTCAGCTGATATGGCTCCAACAGATGATCCTGTCATATCTGGATTTGGGCCAGTGTGCCCCTTCCGCTGCCAGTGTCATCTTCGTGTTGTGCAGTGCTCTGACCTAGGTAAGCCCAGGAGTGTGTTCATAGGGTCGTGCCTGTGAGGCTGGACAGTTGTGAACACAAAATATTCTTTATATTTTATGTATATTTTATGAACATACATTTCATTTGCTCTTGGAAAAGCACAGATCTCAGTTGCAGGGAAAATCGCTTTTCAAGGTTGTGTCTTCAAAAGTATATTAAATAAATTCAGTGAGGTTAAATGTGGGGATGGAAACATTTTAAAAGTTCTTAAATTGCACAGTCCAGACTTTAACACTCTTAATCATACTGTCGAGTACCTCAACATAGAAATCATCCTATTTCCATAGGATTACATGAGCATGGAATAACGAACACTGAATCATGGAACAATCAACCTTGGAACCAGCTCTTTGAAGGAAAGAGCTTGGAAACTCTCCAAAACAATGAACACATTTTGGAGCGCCTTATTAAGTATCTTTCTTAGACAATGTTCAAGCTGAAATCATGAGAACCTTTCTCACAAACTCCCCTCACTCCCACATGTACAAGGGCTTGTCTGTACAGTAAGACCAGCAGAATGTGAAGCCATGCCATCTGTCACTGTATTCTGACTTTATAATGCAAAAATCTCCAGTAATGAAGTTGATTCCAGCAAAACTGCTTCTGGTTTGTGCCAATGTTATTTGGTGAGCGTGTAGTGTAGAAAATTAAAGGTTTTGTTCGTTTGTATGTTTGTTTTTCCTCACAAGGAAATTAGGCAGTATATTCAATGGACAGACAAGTAGTTTTCCCTATGATTTTATATATACATATATTTCTAATGAATTCTCTCTGCTGTTTGAATGTATTTCTGGTGTTTCTATTTTACTAAGTTATTGCATTATCTTTGATAATTACTGTAAGTTATGACACAACTCTAACAAATAGGACCTGGGTCTCATTGTGGTGGGTGTTGTACAATTATAAAATGAGGGGAAAACATTAGTTATATCCCTTGAAACTTCTGTGAATTTTTAAAGTAAGCCACATAATTACGCAATAGATATGTTTGGCAAAGACCCAGTGAACAAAGCAAGCCAAGTTGCACAAACTAGCACAGACTAACCTACCCGTGCATTCACAAAGCTTTTACAGTAATGGCTCCAAAGAAAGACACTTTTTCACTATTTAGATGATAGATACTAGCAAACATGGAGTGTCTAGTGGAGAGGAGGTTGCACCACATACATAAAGATCTCAGACTCTTATTTTCATACAAACATAGAATCACAGAATTGTTTGAGTTAAAAGAGACATTTAGAGGTCATCCAGTCCAACTCCCCTGAAGTGAACAGGGATACCTACATCTAGATCAGGTTGTTCAGAGCCTAATCCAACCTGGTCTTGAATGTCTCCAAGGAGGAGGCATCTACCACCTCTTTGTGCCATCTGTTGCAGTGCTTCATTGAGCATTACTGTAAAAAGCTTTTCCCCTATTTTCAACCAAGATCTCCCCTGTTCTAATTTGAAACCATTTACCCTTGTCCTATCACAGGACACCCTGCTAAAGCATCTGTCCTCTTCCTTCTTACAGCCACACTTTAGATACTGAAAGGCTGCTATTGGGTCTCCCCAGAACCTTCTCTTCTCCAGGCTGAACAGCCCCAGCTCTCTAATCCTGTCCTCATAGGTTGGTCAGGCTTTGATAAAGCCATGTTAGTTGTCTCAGATCACCTCCCTGTCTTCCATATATATTAGCATAGTTTCCAGGAGGATCTTCTCTACGATCTTTGTCAGCACAGAGATGATGCTGAAAGATCAGTAGTTTCCTGGATCGTGCTTTCCACCCTTCTTAAAAATGGATGTGTCACTGACTTTCTTCCAGTCAGTAGGGACTTCATCTGGCTGCTGTGACTTTTCAAATATCACTGAGAGTGGCTTACATCAGCCAGTTTCACTAGGACCCATAGACTTATGGATGTTCAGATTCCCTCGGTGGTTGTAAACCTGACCTTTGCTTACAGCGGGAAGGACATTGCTCCCCTTGTCCCAAGATTCCAGCCCAACCACTTGAGGGGTGTTTGAAGAGCTGTTGCCAGTGAAGACTGAGGTAAAAAGTTGTTGATTACCTCAACTTTGTCCTTGTCTGTTACCTGTGTGCCTGTATTTCCCACTTGTGGGAGTACACTGTTTTAGGTTTTCAATGTCTGGTTGCAGCTGTAGAAGCTTTTCTCATTCTTTTTGCCCCTTGCCAAATCCAGTTCTGATTGGGCCTTGGTCTTCATGACCCCATCCCTACACAGACTATCGCCATCACTATACTCCTCCAAGGTTACCTATCCCTACTTCCACTGCTTGTGCATTTTCTTCCTGCTTTCTGGTTTGACTAGCAGGTCCCAGTTCAGCCATGCTGGTCTATTGCCTTTCTTTCCTGACTTCCTGGAAATATATATCTGGGATGGAGGATTCTTATGCACTAAGGAAAGCTTCCTTCAAGATCTGCTTGCTCTGCTCAGCTTTCTTGGTCTTGAGGACAGTTTCCTGTTGGGACGATGGCTTCCCAGGGGACTGTAATTATTGTTATACTGGATAACACTGTTCGAATTAAAGATATTTTAGGAACTTTTCCCCAGTCTATTTCAATTCTACAGAATTGAATTCAGTTAAAAAGTAGAGTTGTTCACACAGGAGCCCTTTGTTTTTATGCTTGCTCCCACATTCATTCAGTTCCCTCTCACAGACACGATTTCCAGAAGATTGCTCTGCATACTGCTGCTTCTGGGTTAGTAAAGTTCCATACTGTCAAGGAGATTTGAGAATAAAGTGATTAAAGCCTCAGTTCTGTGTTCCCCAGATAACTTTGAGAGAGATGATAAGAAATACGTATTCAACTTGGTTTAAGCCCACACAGTGCAGATACTGGAATGAGAAGACAGCGCTTTTGAAGCAGCTGGGCTGATAACATCCAGCCTCTGGGCACAGAGGAAGAGACATCTCCCAGGGGTTCAAATACACAGCACAGCAAAATAAGTAATATTTCCCTGGCAGAGCTCAGGGAATTTATAACCATTCAGTGTTCCAGCCTCAGCTTGAAGTTTCATCCATCCCCACCACATGTGGTTACAACAGCCACTTCTGGACCTGGCCCAAATGAGATGCTTATCAGAATGCAGGCTGCCCCTGAGAGCAGGGACAGGACAACTGAGTATACCTCTGCTCCACACTCTTTCAGTCTCAAGTCCATTTCTGTGTGACTCAGTCTCCATCTAGATCAGATTTACCCAATTACTCTAGGAAAGCTGGAAGCTGGCTCTAAGAGCTCAGCATTTCTTTGGGAACAGTTAAAGTGCTGCCAGGATGACCTAGTGTGCTTGTTGGCTGTCAGTGGGGGTGCAGTGATCAGGCTGAAGCCATAACACCAGCATTGAGGACTGCACCTCCCTGAAAACCATCACTCCTGGCTTGCCTTTCCCTGCAGCTTAAGGCATTTCCTACCCAACCAAATTAGTTATCTCTCCCACCTAAAATTATCACATTTAATCATCTCGTCCCACGAGTACTAATTGAAGAAAAGCTTCAGGCAATAACAAGACTCCTCCCAAGGACATATTAAGAACATTCTAGATTAAATCTCTGTCCACAAAGGAAAACTGAAACCTGGATCCTGTCTTGCACTCGGACTCTGGCCTGGAAGAAAGGGGCCCCTTGCAGCTGGGTGCAGAGGGCAGGTCAGAGCAAGGCATCTGAGAGACCTAACGTGGGCCTTCTCTTCCTCTGTAAACCTCATTTGGTCCTCAAAGGGGCATTTACTATTTTTAAACTTCTGCAGCGTAAGGAAGAAACTCACTACGTGACTTAAACTTATGTGAAAAAAACAAAGAACAAAAAACAGCCAAACTATCACAATCAGGATCCAGAGATCAGGTTTGTTCCTTTGATGGTTACGTTTTCTTGTCCAGTTGCCACTTCTCATGAGGATTGGAAGGGAATATTAAAAATAATAATAATAATTAAAAAAATAAATAAAAAAATCTGAACTCTGAAAAAAAAGAGGCCTGGTGGTCCAGTTTCACTAGTGTCAGCTGAATTTTCTCATTCTTGTATTTTCAAGCTTCAGTCAAATCTTCCCAGGCACATACCTCTGAATTAATTTATTTTGCCTCCAAGCCAAAAGCTGAACTAGCAGGAAGGAGAGCACTGTCTTCTCACACCCTGAAGAAGAATTCTCTCAGAGGTGCAGTTACTGACATATTGAGAACAGAACCGTGTGCCTACCTTATATGAGATTAATTACCTTTGTGCAGCAGGCTCAAGGATCTTTGTGATACTTTTATTAAAGTGCTGCCTTTTCTGAATTTCCCTCCTGTTGCTAAAAGGAGGTTCACTTTTTAATCATGCTTTGGTGAAGATATTATTGTGCCATAGCTGGATTTTCCATAGAGGTTACTGTCTTTCTTATTCACATGCACTGCAGAGTGACCAATACAGCTAGTCAGAGGAAACTTGCTATGCTGCAAAATAATTAATGTAGGGAAGATATTGCAGTTGAGCAAATATGCCTGATGAAAGCCCTAGCAAGGCGTAACAGTTCAGTTGAAGTCCCAGATTTCCAAAGAGTGTCTCAAGCAAAGGTTGCTCTCAGAGAGCCCTATTAGGCAGGAGGATGTGTATTTATTCAGCCCAGATCAGATGAAGATACAGAATGCTCCCTAAGCATGTTCAGTGACAGTGGACAGAGCTTTACTTGACCTTCCGATGAGTCTGACAGCCCCTTAGGAAGTGATCAGTGTAAGTGTTCTGCAGAATGCAGTAACATTGCCTTCCTCAGAGACTTCACCAGGTTGAGGGTTCCTCCAGCTTTCTTGCTGTGAGAATCCATGCAGGCTTTGTGGTCTCCAAAAGGTGCAGGAGAGATGAATGTCAGTAATTAAAGTTGAAGCAGTGTTATATCTTAAATGGGATCCTTAGTCACAGCCCAGAAAGGTGAGTTTTCTCCAACTGTAAAGAAGGGTGTATTAAAGCTCAGTATGGGTGCTGGATTGTGTATCTTAAGAGTACTTTGAGATCAGCAGGAGAAAAGCTCACAGATGTGTAACGCATTATTCCAGGGATCCAGTAACATGAGTCAGTTTATCTGAATTTACCAAGTGTCTACATTGTATTAAATGATGATTCATAATGTGTCAACGTGTCAACAGCTAATTTATTTGTTGACAGAAGGCAATTTATCTCCTTGTGCAAAATATTCCAGAAGTGTCTGAACACCAGTTTTCTGATCTTCATGTGTTTTTCACTTCATTCTTGGGATCCTCATCTCTCTTTTTTAAGGAAATCAACTCCTTTGGGACATACTTTGATTTGAACTTCCATAGTCAACACTAAATACTCTTACAGAAAATCATAGAATCATAGAATTACTCAGCATAATAATACTTACCTTATTGGTGATCAGTCCCAATCATTTTATGAGTTCCAGAAAACAGATGGAGTTACTCCTTGGTATTATTTGAATATCATCTTTTCAAAAACATAATTCTTAAAGCTAAATGTTTAGCTCAAAATCCAGCGAGTTTCTAAAAGTGCAGTAAGAAAAATGATAAATCTGTAAATAATAAGATATTAAAAAATACACTTTTAACCAAATCTTTTGTTATTTGACATTTTAATTGATGAAACTTTAGGTTACATTATTTCATATTTTATTATTTTCTTTCTTCCAACGATAAGGGCTGGAGATTTATTCCTTTTCTGTTTAACAGAAGCTGAAACTCTGAGGAAATTTCCTAAATCCATATCTAACAAGAACCATGATCAATAAAAATGGTACTGTGAAATCTAGGGGAATATATTGCTGCTTAAACAAATAGTAGCCCCTGTTTAATAGTATAATGGCCTTGGAACTCAGACTAAATGCCTTTTTAGACATTATCAAAACACAACTTATGGTGCTTCACACAGAAATAATTAGGCTTATAAGAATTATTATAATAATATTCTAAACAATAATTGGGCTAAAATAATTTTAATATCATGTGATAATTAGGTGAATTGTAAGACTGAGACATATTGGAGATAAGACTGTAGGACCTATCTGAAGCATTACAGATAAGATATAGAAGTGATTTCAGGTAATGTTCATTACCTAAGTGTCATCTGTTCTCCTTCCACAGTGATAGGGCATGGGGCAGTTCTTCCTGCCTAAGGTGGACAATACTGACTGAAAGTAGAAATCCTTCCTGGAGAATTAGGCTCCTGTTAGAAGGCCTCAGTGGTCACTTGAGGGTATACAACTGATTTTCAAATTAATGAAGAAACGTGTGATGAAATTAAAGATTGAAGAAGGCCACACAGGTTAAGAGCATTATTATTACTATTATTATTATTATGTTCCTTGGAAGTCAAAGAAAGCAAAAAGAAAGCCCTATACTCAGTAAATCTTGAAAAATTATTAAGAACAAAATATTTAGAACACCATCTTGAGAAGTTTTCAAGAAAAAAACAAAAAAACAAACAAAAAGAAAAAAAAACAACAAAAAAAAAACTTGGCTAGATGTAGGATTTTCTGTATTTATAAACTATGGTTAGGTTTCTCCTGTGCAAGAGCAATAGGCAGGCCTTGTTGCATTGCCACTAGTTTTACAACCTGTATTGCTGATGTTCCAGTTCCTGTTGACAGACATGATTCTGGGTGAAAGTTAGTCCATTCTAATTATATGCTTTATTTTTTCATTGCCTGCTCCAAGGTAACAGTTACCACTCATCTGTGCCTTGGGGTTGGTTTGCTTGGTTGACTTGTTTTGGTGAGGTTTTTTTTGGACGATTCTACATCTGTTTGCTTGGTTTAGACTAGGGAACATACTTTAATATAGCCTAGTAGAGGGAATGGTAATCTTAAGTGCCAAATACAAGTGGTATGAGAAGTGACTGTTTTCTGCATCAAGATATGACAAGGGCTGGTTTCTAAAATATCCCACTCTTCAAATAAATAACTAATAGATGGATAATAAAGCATGAATCAATTGTTGTGACACTGCAAAAAATAGCAGGTGATTGAAGCACTTGAGATGTACTAAAAAATCATTAATGATATCCACTAATGCTATTGAAATCTATAATATGTGTATTAAATTCTTTACATCTCTATTGGATGTAGTGTTTGGTAACACATATAACTATTTAGGAACTATTCTTATTTTCAACATAATGAAGCCTGTGCTGTTCACCTGCTAAAGACTCTCTGCCATGTCCTAGGAGGACCTAAGGACTCCAAGAGTTCCTTCCCAGTGTTTACTGTGCAAATAGGAATGTGATCTGGGAGTTTGTGTCCGACTTGAAGCCACCAACGATAACAGTAAGAAAATGCCATTCTCAGGAAAACCACTTTTACAAAGCCCAATTGCTGTGGTATTTAGAAAAGTTCCTGTTTTTAAACAAGTCTTCAAAATACCTCTTTCTAACCAAGTTTTGACATTTCTAACCCTTATTAACTTTGGACTCAGTAGTCTGTGTATTTCTTTATCCATATCCTGGATCTGTCATGCGGCTACAGGAATTAAAGTTGTTTTTTCTTAAGGTTTCAATCTTTTCTTAAAGTTTAAGTCTACAATATATGCTTTTTAATTTCTCATACATTCTTTTGCAACTTATTTCTCCTGCTTTTAGTGTTCATCCTGACGAAAAGTATTAGCAGATGTTAGAATTCAAGTTCTGTCCAGTTGTATTACATTTTATAGTTTATTCCTGCAAGGCATTTTTGTCCTTTACACTAGGAAAAGAAAACAGATAGGTGGAGTGGAAATTTCTTATTGGCTTCTCAGCAAGGAAAGAGATGGAAACAGTGAACACAGAGACTTTTGAGACCAAAGGCCGTACTTGCAAGTGGTGGTTATGAGGGAACACTTGTGTGTTTTGTGCTTTTGGTGCTTTTGTACAAATCATGGGATTTATAGTGTTCAACATGTCTGTGTCCTGTTGTCAACAGGATTACATTTGCTATACAGTCAAAACTACTGACTTAGGCATTCTATAAAGGAAGAAAATGGTGAAAAACAATATGTAAATATTCCTTGTGCAGTCTCTTTGCATGCTTTTAAGTGAGGACAACAAGGAGTGCATCCTCTACCAGCCTTTTGTTACTGATTAGAGTACTTTGAATTGCTACAAAAAACAAAAGCCAACCAACAAACAAACAACAACAACAAAAAACTGATGAGGAGAAGATGCTTGCAGTTCTTATTTCACTATGAAAAAGAATGCAATAAATATGCAATGCCATGAAAACCAGAAACCACTTCTGACCATCTCATTTCTTGTCAGCTTTATGTAGTTAGTGGCAAGATAAACGGGCAGGTTGAATGCTCCAGTATTTAAGATACTCAAATATAAATGACTTTGCAGCTTGGTCCTGCAATATATCATCATCATAATAGAAATGTGCAATAGGTCATCCTAGATCCAGCTTCTTCTGCACTGTTTGCATCATCTAACATGTGGAAGCCCAGGATAACCTCAGTTTCTGTGCTGGAGAATTTTCACTTTGAACACAGCTAATCACAAACTCCATAAGTTCATTTTCCAATAAATGTTTTCCCTTATACCACTCCAGTGAGAGCCTCAGAAGCTAACCTGGCTCTCAGTGAATTCCTATTTTAGATTAACATGGAAGAACTGTGTACTAGCACAACATCCACTCTCTCAAAAAAAACTCCTCACTGAATATTTTTGTATAAGACGTGTATGAACAAAGACAAAACTAAATTAGCCAAACAGGACTATGATGCAGTTTATTTCCATAAGCTCAATTAGGATTTACATGCCTTCAAACTGAGGAGCTCATACTAATTCTTTACCCATGGGAAGTACAAACGAGAAAGAAAAGGGAACAGAGCTAGCCATGTCTGTATAGTAGAAGCAGGTCATAATGAAATTAGGGCTGTGCAATAGCCATGTAGTCAGGGAAGGAAGGTGTAAGTTTACTGGAAAGTAGAAGAGCTCTTCCCAAACTGCTCTTTATTGCTGCCTCTTTATGTTAGTGCTAATTCTGTTAAATTCTAAAGCAAGGATTAAGAATGGTATCCTTAGATTAATATCTATTGCCTGCTGCTTGAACCATGAATCAGGAAAACATCCTTACTCCAAAGGGTTGTTAAAAATTTAGTGTTAGGTAGCATTCAGTTTTCCCAGTCATTGTAATGGTCTCTTCTGAGTACTCTAAAGACATGCAAGAAATACATATTTATTATCAATGCATGAGTAGTCATGGGTAGTGCATCTGCATTGCATCCACAGTGATTGAAGTTACAATGCACAACGTGCTGGCAGATTATACAAATCACACAGGGCTGTTGCTGTTCTCTGATGGGATGTTTTATGTCAGTAACCATGACAGTAATGTCATGTTGGCAATTCTAGCAGTTACTTCAGAAATCTCACGATAGTTGATTGTTTTACGTAATGCCTTCAGCCCTGAAGGCTCATGATTTTTTTTTTTTTCAAAATACTTTTCTGCCTTTCTAAGATAAATCTCTGCTTCTTGATAAGGTGTACATCTTCCAGACCTTTGAATTTAACAGTCAGTTAGAAAGAACACAGAAAAGGGATTTGCTTGATTTTGAGTATTAAGGATACATCATTACTTCTTGGTATGAGTTTGGAGCCAGGAGACTGAATCTATCTGTACCAGAAATGTGACTAACACTGAAAAATGATTCATAACATCTGTAGCTTGCAATATCCTTTATACTCTGAAATATGTGTTCAGTACACAGAGTGGGTGGAAATGGAAGCAAGCAGATAAGCTATGCACTCATTTTAAAACCTTTGCTGTGACTTTTTCAATTTTTAGTACTATCATAAGAGATAACTGAGCAGTTGATCACAGTGTGTGATTTTATTACTTTTTTTGCTGTTCTTCATTCTATTCTGGGAAGCAGTGTTATAAATTGTCACGATTCTGTTATTTTGTGAAATGTTTACTGGGAGAAAAAAATAAATAAATACAGGGTAGTGGTATATCTGTAGATCTACTTCTGTGAGAGGCCTTCCCAGCAGGGGATGGGTTTCATTTTCTCATTCTTTCATAAGGGAAGAGTCAGAGGTATACAAAAATAATCTGTGAAGAAAATAAGCCCCAAATGGATCTTAATAGATCATGAATCTTATAGACTGGAAGCAGGAAAAACATCTGAAAATGGTTAAAAGTCCCCTTTAAGAAGAGAATTTTAAGTTTCAGGTATTCTAGTGGACACTCCTTTTTAGAACAATCACACGAGAAAAATAGTACTCCACTTTTTCAGATTTTTATTTTTTTTATTAATAAAGTAGTCATTAGTACTGATAATTTCATAGGGAATGAGAAAGGTGGAGAACAGACTTTTACTTTGAAAGTGGGAGAGAGAAGGAGTCTGTGTATACTTCTCAGCAAAGAAAGGCATTTGTTTCTTATTTTTCTGGCTGGTAGGATGCAAATTATGAAATTAATCTTATTTTCAAATCCTACACAATAGAGAACATATTTCCAGTAAATACTCAAGTACAAAGCCTGGGAAAGCTTCAGTGAACTTTTCTAAGTCCTGTTCTTTTCCACGGCCAAGACTGCTGAACCCATAAGCTTGCCATTCACCCCATGCATCCCAGAATACATGCGGGGTACCACCAAGGGCATTCAACCCGGGGAGGGAGGGAGGCAGGGAATGAGGGGTGCTGCCTGCTGTGGGACGAGGCAGAGCCTGGCTTGGAGCAGGGAGAGCATGCAGCAGAGGAAGCACAGGCAGCTGCCAGAGAGGCCTCCTCTGCCGGGAGAGCAGCCACTGATGACCACGGCTGGGAATTACACGTAGCTCTGGCCAAATTCCTCAGCTGGCAGCAGCTGTTAGTGGAAACTGAAGCAGACTTGAAAAGAACCCTATTTTATGGCCCCTATGATAATAATCGTGAGTGTTGGGATGTAATAACACATGTATCTGAGCTGCAGAGTTCAGATCTCCCCTCTGCCTTTTGACCCCTTCTCCCAGCTGGGGAAGGGAAGGATTTTCCAGCGGAATGAGCCCCATCCTCAGTTGTTGTAAAATGGATAGGAGAACATGGGGGAAAAAAAGAAGAAAAAAAAAAAAAAAAGAGAGAGAGAGAGAAAGAAAAAAGCACAGCAAACTGCTGCATTAAGTAGTTTGTAGTAAGCATGGTTCTCTTTTTGTTATTTTGACTATGTGGTCTCAGCACTACAAAGACGCAGTTCCCAGGGAAGCGTCTTCATCTCTGGGCTACAGACTCAGACTCCCATTTGCTTCGTTTCTCTCACTAGCCTCATAAATCTTGCATTCCTTTTCTGTGGAGCTGTATGGCTTCAGCAGAAACGTGGCCCCATGCCAAGCTGCAGACTCTCACTTCTGAGAAACTGAAGGAGCGAATTGAATCCCCTTCATAGCTAGTGGGGTTCAAAAGCCATCCCTGACATTTTGGGGGTTAAACAATTCCACAATTGCTTGATCGCAGCTCCTGCAGCTGAGTGCGTAATTCCCTGTGCTGCCAAAGTAATGAAGTTTGCCTTGTATACTGAAATCCCTAATCTCCCTTAGTCCTCAGAATATTCCCAAATCCCTGTTACATCTCCTACACCTGCTTAGCCGGTTAAATGTCAGTATATGTGAGTTGGGCTGGTGTATCACCATGCTGGAGATGACTGTCCACTGCCCGATGGTCTCTCTAGAACTCAGTAAATGCTGAATTATACCAGACTTAGCCTTACTGTGTCATTAGCTTGGCTTGTTTCTGCCTAGTTTCTGGTTTCATAAATCTCCAGACCCACGGGACCTGTGTCTTCTCCAGGTGGTGAGGCACAAACAATCAGGCAGGCATTATAATTGTGCAAATCTAATTTACTTAAGGAATCATGACAAAGCAATACACACCAGATAGACAAAATCTCATTTAGACAAGCCTGATTTCTCAGTCCTCTCACTAAAGAGGGGTTCCTGGACCTGAGAAATTCTCTCCACTGAACATCTTCTATATGGTTGTAGTTGACCCTTTCCTTCACTACGCTTCCAAAAGTGAGTGTGGATCCTTGTTGTCTTGTGTGATTGAAATCTGCTGATCATCCAGCTCTGCTAGCCATCCCTCTGATGCATTTGATTGCATTAATTATTCCAAGCATCTGTGATGTAGTGACTAGAGCAAGAATAAGTTAGGAAAGCTTCTTCCAAGGAAAATAAATGTGCAATTGATACTGACTATCAAAAGGAAGTATTTCAAGCTTAGCAACATACTTTTTTTCTTCTTACAGTCCTCTGGCATATTCTGCTCTGGAAGTATTATCATATAGATACTGATATATGTATATGTATACATATATATAACTGGACATGAGCCAGTAGTGTGCACTTGCAGCCCAGAAGGCCAACTGTGTTCTGGGCTGCATTAAAAAGGATTGGCCAGAAGGGAGTGGGAGGTGACTGTCCCTCTCTACTCAGCTCTTGTGAGGCCCCATATCAACTACTGCATCCAGGCCTGGAGACCCCAGCACAAGAAAGATACAGAGCTCTTGGAATGGGTCCAGAGAAGGACCAGTAAGATGATCAGAGGGCTTCTTCTCCTATGAAGAAAAGTTGAGAGAACTGGGATTCTTTAGCTTGGAAAAGAGAAGGCTCCGGGGAGACCTCATTGTGGCCTTCCAGTATTTGAAGGAAAAATATAAATAGAAGTGGGAACAACTTTTTACAGTGGTGGATATTGATAGGACAAGGAGGAATGGTTTTAAACTGAGACAGAGGAGGTTTAGGTTAGATATTAGGAGGAAGTTTTTCACTCAAAGGGTGGTGACACACTGCAACAGGTTGCCCAAGGAGGTTGTGGATGCCCTGTCATTCAAGGCGATGCTGGATGTAGCTCTGGGCAACCTGGTTTGGTGGTTGGCGACCCTGCACATAGCAGGAAGTTGAAACTGGATGATCATTGTGGTCCTTTTCAACCTAGGTCTTTATATGATAGCATGATTCTATGATATCTACATTATATGTACGTATACTGATGAGAATCACTGAGTGCTCATAGGTTGATAAGGTAGAACTGAAGAAAAAATCTACTTTTTGAAATCTGCAAAGCATGATACTGATCTGGTCCAATTTGCAGTTGATAATTGGAATTGATAGATTTTTAGCTTTGAAGAGGAAGATGTGTTTTCTCCTGAAGCACTACTTTAATGCCAATGACAATAGTTGTCTGACTAAAGAAACACAGACTGATTTGTTAGGTTCCTTATGTTTTGAGAATCCTTAGGCTCTTGATTTCAGCATAAGCAAGCATTTTGGAAGGGTGGGGCTATACCATTTTTGCTTATTTGTGAATTTTTGAAATACAGTTATAAGCTTAAACAATAACTGATTCACTTTTATTCAATGAAAGTAAATAAAGCCATACATTCAACAGTTTAACAGACAGTAGGAGAGGCAGAAAAAATTAAATCTTTTCTCAATTTTAAGTTAATCTTAGAAGTCAGAGAGCTGAAATGTTGCCAGAATACCAAGCTTTATAGTAGTGATTATTTGCATAAAAAGTCAGACTGCTATGAAGGGCTGTCATGTAGTTTTTTAAGAAAAAAGCTCAAGTACATATATATATGTATATTAAAAAATAAAACCAAGAGCTGGAATACTTGTGTGAACTGGTTTTAAAATAATTCAGGAAGTGACTCAGTTGGCATTTTCCTGTACTCATTCCCCTTTTGCTTGGTACTACATAAATTTCACTGGAAGGCAACTGTAGGTGGACTTAGAGTCACACTAAAACTTGTTTTCAGAAGTATATGGACATCATGTGTGTTTCTCAGAAACAAGTAATAAGTGCAGTCCACAGTTATCATCTTAACTCCTTTGTCTTCCATCCAGAAGAATAAAAAAATCTCCCTGGGCAAAGGTAATTCTATGTGTTAACTCCTAGAAGTACCTATCTGGAGATCTATCTGTCTCTGTAAAGACTTGAAAGCTCATGTAGGAGTGACAAGTGCCAAAACATTTGGATACTGTCCATAAATCAAACACAATTTAATCTTGAATTATTTAGCTGCTGATTTTATAAGTTGGTGTCCAGATTCACATATTTACAAACTTTTATTTCACTGGAGAGATCTATTTTATGTAGCTGTCAGTTGGTGGATGTACCATACTACTTAAAGCTAATATAACATCTCTATGGCACCAGAGCTGCATCCTGTGTTCCTCCACACACAGTGCATGATGCTCTGCTCTCATATATTCAAAAATAATACAAGACAAGGAAAAACCAAATGTCACGTCTAGAGCTGTTTTCTGAACCATTTTTTAAAATGGTTTCTGGAAATAAATAACAGAATATGTGTATGTATGTATGTAAGGTAATAAAACAAGTTCATATTTTAAGGGATGGAAGTTATATTCTTTGTATATGGAGCTACATACATCCTAGTTTTGAATTCAAGATAGGAAGCTTTAATAAAATCACTTTTCACTAAAGGCCATTTGATTATAGCTGTTTTATTGTTATAATATGAAACTCAGTTTAAATTCAGAGCTCTATGAAATTATTAGTTCTACCTTATTCACAGGAAATGCTCCAGTGTGTAGAATCAGCCACGTGAAGCTTGAAATGTACAGCTGGAAATTTAATTTGAAGCTTAGTCTTTAGCAAATCAACCCTTTAATGACAATCCAAGTATTCTTACGAAGCATGTTCCAAGGACATCCAATAATGTACAGCTGTGCAACTCTCGTGTGCCCCAGTTTCTGCCACAGGCACTTAAATTACAAATGTCAGTGTTTATAATATGAATGTATTGACAGCTAGAACATGCTAATATTACTTTGTAATATTTGTAATATTTGTATTCAGTAATTTTTTGCATTTGTACATTGCTAGACTGAAACTTTTCACAACAATCATGATCTTAAACAAATAGTGTTTTTTGGGAGAGAAGTTTTAGCTGCTGACATCAGTGTTGTCTGCTGAGGACATAAACTGTCCAGAAACAACATGCAAATTATATGGTATTATATTTGTGTATATTTGGAGCTACACTTCTGAAAGTAATGAGAGTTTTGCCTTCAGAAAAATTGAACTCCATGTCTAAATGAGAAAACATTATTTTAGGAATATGAAGAACCCTAGGCTCTATAATTCATGTGCTGAAAATCAGTAAGGTAGGAGATATGAGCTTTGTCATTTTATATGCAGTATATACTTTTACTCATTCACTCTAGGCTGGAAGATTCTTTTTAAAACTTTTTGTTATGGTGTGATTCATCCAGGTTAACCTATGCTGTAGTCAGTTTTACTAAATATTAAACCCATATATTTTTATACTTCTTTAGATAATACTTTGGAACTTATAGATGGCAAAAAAAGATTGGAAGAGTGGTTAGGATTTCTTCAAAAAACAACTTTTTACAACATCAGGACAATAGAATATGTTCTGAACAGACTTACTTATCACTTAAACCTAGGAAGCAACCTCTTCTAAAGTTGAGGTCTCCTACACTCATAAATAAATTCAAGAAGGCTTGTTTCCAGGTTTTGCCAAGCATTGAACAGCAGTTACAGACAGCAGTGGGATGTGTCAAGTACTCAGCGCCTTGGAAGAGTCTGACCAAGTTCCAAAAGACAAATTTGAGGTCTCATCTGCATGGAGTTATTTTAAATAATGTGACCAGATCTATAATGAATTCTTAGTGAGCCACTAACCGTATTAAAATGTGGCCTCTCAAGAGCTTATGGCAGTTTTGCAGTATTAACCAGAGGACAGTGCTCTTTACGTGAGTTAGACGCACTAAGTATGGTGCCAAATACACCATTCTTTTAACGATTAGCCATAATAATTCAAAATAAGACCTATTTTATTTTATTTTATTTTATTTTATTTTTCCCTCCTCTATTAAACACCTCAGAATCACAGAATTTTTGAGTTTGGAGGAAATGTCTTCAGATGGTATCCTGTCAATGCAAGATCCATTACAGTAGGTTGCTCAGGGCTGTGCTTTGAACATCATCATGGATGAAGACTCAACAGCCTTTGTGAGCAACATATTTGGACAATAATATCTTAATGTCTTTGAAGTCCCATTTATTAGATTAAAATATACTTATTTTAAAAGATAGTCAAAATATACATAAATTTTTAATCTGAGAACACTGTTTGTTATGCAGTCCACAGACATGTTCAGGAGACACTGCTGATACTTACAGACCTAATTCCAAGGAAACTCTGTGTACAGCTTCAGAAATATTTCTTGAAAAATTTATTGGAATTCTACCTGGTGATATTTACTGCTGTCAGATGCCCATATTGAGACTTCATTAATGTCTGTAAAGTATTTATACCAGCTGTTCATTTCTTCATTTAACATTTCACATTCTGTTTTTTGTTGTTGTTGTTGTTGTTGTTGTTTTTTGTGTGTGTGCTTTTTGTTTTTTGTTTTTTTTTCTAGTTGTGGTTTGTTGTTTTTTTTCTTTTATTTTTATTTTGTTTTATTTTAAAAGTATTTATTTTAAGGATGAGCTAGGAAAGAAACATTAACTTTGTGGTAAATCAGAATGACTATTAATTTGCTGTATTCCAAGTCACACTATGAAAGGAAAGCTGGGTAAAGTGAGTGTTATTTAACACTAAATAATTTAATTTCCATTACTTCATTGGACTTATATATCAGCTATTCAGAAAATAGTCCCAAAGAGAGTCTTTAATTTAAACTGTCTGATGTTCTTTTGGCAGCTGTAGAGAAACCAAGAGATTTGTTCTCCAGAAATCTTGGACGCAGTTTCAGCTGACAGAAAAGTGGGGGTTTTGTGTCTTTACTTTTTTTTAAGGTGGACTTCACTGAAAGTTATTTAGCTTCTGTCAAACAAACAATATTTTTTTTCTGGAAGTGCTTCTAATTAGCAACCACCTTCTTTCAATACAATATCCTACTACCCTTTAAATAGCAGAAAATGCTCTCTATCCAAAAAGACTAACACACAGTGAAATCAATAAATGCAGTATTTCTTTCTGAAAGCAATTTTTATTCACAAAATTCAGTAGGTTTGAATGCATTAGAAATAATTTTGACAAACTCAAGTTATAGCTCAGATATATTTTCAGAAAAGGGCATAATGGAAATGTTAATAGATAAATTACAATTTGACACAGCAAAATAAAACTCCCTCTAACTCTTCAGAGACAGAAATTCTGTCAAATACGTTTTCATAAGCTTCTTCAGGAAATGAGTTCTAGAAATGTTTACTGAAAGGTAAATGTAACTAAGGAAAATACTGGTCTCTGTTGGAAATTTATTTCAAAGTCAATTGTTTATTCTTTTTACTGATCCTAGGTCTGGAAAGAGTGCCAAAAGACCTTCCCCCTGACACAACTCTGCTGGATTTACAGAACAACAAAATCACTGAAATTAGAGAAGGAGATTTCAAGAATTTGAAGAATCTTCATGTAAGTGTAGAGCTGAACTAACACACACACAAATTGGATAAAAAAAAATGGTGATTTTGGCCTAGTGCCCATGTTTTTAATGAAAATTGATTAAATACTCTGTGATCTTCCTCTATCATTCCAGTTTATACATTCTCTTTCTAATTCCTCCCCTGTAAACTCTTTCCTTGTGCCACTAAAGATCTTCACTAGTTTTCTTCTCTTTGTAACTGTCACCCTTCCATTCAGTTCCTGTTCTCCATGACATACTCACTCATCATTCACTCATTACTGTATTCCTTCCCCTCCTGCCTCTGAGCTCATGGAGTGCACTTTACAATCTCTGTGTTATCAGTTGTTTTTTTTTTTTTTCTAATTTTAGCGCAAGCATCCTTTCAAGCCAAAATTCTGCCTGCTGCACTACGATGAAATTATGGTTTTGCCAATAATCACCTATTAGTAAAATTCTACCCTTATTCACCTACAACTGCCAACGCTACTTTTCCAACACTACTGACTGCTTTCCCTTTGCTATCACCCAAACATGCATTTTCTCCCTCTTAAATTTCTTTGAGCAGTTTTGAACAATTACTAGGGATAAAATGACTGTAATGGAGGAAGTTGCATGAGTAGATCATGATGAGGTTCTCGTCATATAATTTTAGCAACTGTTGCATAGATGTCTACATCTGACCTCGAATGAAAAGATTTATGTCCTCAAATTGTTTTTTCCAATTCTTGTGTTCTGATACTGAACAGATTTGACAGTCTACTTCCTTCCTGCTTGTTTTAGTTTTCATCCACCTTGGATGTGTCCTGTTTTTTTTCATTGAAGATTGTCTACTGGATGTTGAAACAAAAAAAAAAAAACAAAAAACAAAAACAAACAAACAAACAAAAAAAAACAACAAAGAAACCTTTTCAGTGAAACCAGTCTTTTCCTCACAACACTGGATTAAATGGTACTGCATATGAAAAGCACTGGCACCAATAATATCTTCCTACTTGGCACACAGCTCAGGTCTTCATTATACCTTGTGCTGTGAGTTAAGCTGTTGTGAGTGATGTCATCTCGCTGACTTTAATTCAATGGATATTTTTCTTTCCCTTATTAAAGCAGGTATAATTTAATAATGAATTAAATAGGTAACACTTCAGGGAAGATATTATTTCTTTACCTTAGTCCCAAAAGTAGCCAGGCATGTTTAGAGACCAATGGAATACAAAGAAGAATGACAACAGTAACATAGGTTTCACTAAATGACCTACAAAACATTCTGATTTTCTTAGCTTTTCTCAGTAAGGGAAAAGGATTCCTCTATCTCCTCCAAAAATAGTGAATTACCCATGTACATTTATGCAACTAATGCACCACCTTTATGCTTGACAGGCATCATTTTTCTCGTTGTGTAAAATGTGGGAACGATTTTTATCCTTCCACTTAACAGTATTCTTCAGAGTCATAGTAAAAGGAGAATATCGCTTTTAGATAAACCTACCTCAAAAGTTTTACACTTGAAAGAGGTCCTTTTTTATTTTAAGGATATGTGTGTGCATGTTTTTGATATATATGTATATATTTCACATATAAACATTTAAAATCATATTCTCAGATACACATCACAGACTTGTGATAGCCTTAACACTTGACAGTGTGATGTTCAAAAGTTTCTGGACTTCTACCAAAATATGAAACCTTTTAAGACTCTACTAAACCAGAAATAGTTGCATAAATTATATCTATTACTGTTTCAGAATCTGAAATAATCAGAAACTGCACATTCTTTTGCATAAAAATACCACTTGCATAAGCATTTAAAGAGCAATTCTCTGTAATCCTATTCATACACATCTTGATAAAGAAAAACAAGATGGTATATTCAGTTTACTCCTTTGAACAACACTTTTAAATTCATTTCTCATTCCTATAGACATGACCTATGATAGATATAATAGTTTTAGAAGATATTTTCATTAACAAATCAAATTGCAGTTGAATTTGTGCTAAAAGTCATGATAAGGAGCAAAAGGATCTCTTTATCTTGCCCATGTCTTCTCTTTCAGTACAAATGTAACTGATTAAGCTCTTAAATGAACATAAAAGAGGACTTAATAACTACAAAGATGTTCTGCGTAAATTAAATTTTTTGAGAAGGTCAAAATGCAGTCAAAATTTGCAGCTGGGGAGCATGGCAAACAAGTAGAAAAGGTTTCAAGTTGGGGAATATTTTAAATGCAAATAATATATGCCTGCATAGGAGGAGGCACAAAAAGCACCAAAGTAGAGGTGGTGGTATACCTGATATTTTTATAGTTTTCAAGTAATCCAGGAAAATGTGACTGAGCTGTCAAAGTTGTTCTAAAAAAAAACTGAATGGGATTCCATACTATAAAAATGAAACATGAGGTAGACTTTAATTGGAGGTCTCAGAACAATAATGAAAAAAAAAAAAAAAAACTTGGAGAAAGATTTATTTTTTTTTAGGGCCAAAGACAACGATTTGCATTCTCAGAAAATTGTGTGACTTTATGTAAATTATTTTCTTATGATTTAAACTTGTGACAAAACACTTAGAAATGATACTGGAAAAGGAAGAAATCTTTTTATGCTGCTGTCATAATCTTCCAGGCAAAGTGAGACTCCTGGAGAAAGTACAGTGCTTTGACTCCATGGATATTTTAAAAAAATGTGAAATACTACATAAGTAAGCTGAAGGAGGAGTTTAGAAAAACAACACATGAAGTTGCATGCTGTGTGGCAAAGCCAAAACAAACCAGCATAATACCTGGCACTTTGGAAAAGAAGTAAAGTAAAATAACTGTGTATGACATCAGTGAAAGATTGCACAAATAACATAAAAGTAACTGCATGCTTTTCCAACAGGAATTTTTCAAAAGCATTGTGTTAGTACAGTAAAGGAAAGTGAATACAATATTGGGCTGAAATCAAATGGAACATTGCTTAGTTGAAACTGATGGATGAATACGAAGCCATGGTTCTGTGTACAACAGAGACCAACCTATTTTCATTTATAATAAAAGCACAGGGAAGATCAGTGCAGGGGACTTAAATTTACAACCATAACCACAATAAGTAATGATCAGTGTTAAGTGCATGGGCAAATAAACTGAAATACACTTTGTAGCAATATTTTATGGAAAAAATAGTGTTTTACATGAAAAATGTTTTATGATCTCAACTTTTATTTATTTATTTATATCAGAAGAGGGCTCCCTATTGAAGGAGAAGAGAGTAAAACAACTAAGAATAAGTCTAAAAACACCTTCCAGGGATACAGAAAATTTCTTGACAGATAAAAATATTAATGAAAGAATACAGACTTTGGATGACTTATCACATCTTCAGTTTCCTTTACACAGGCATGATCAAAGGAGAAATTAAGTACAAATGCTACTCTTTGAATCACAATTGCAGACTGTATAGTAACCACTAGCTTACTGTAAACTATAGGCAGAAATCCCTGCCCATTTTCTACTTCTGAACTCAATTCCCACTATCACCTAATAGATATTCCTAATAGGACTGAGAGACACTTCCCTCCTCTCCATTTTAGAACTTCTTAGAATCGCGGAATATCCCAAGTTCAAACTATATTTCTGTGAGCATTATCCAAATGCTTCTTGAACATTGGTGGGTCCCTGACAAATATTCAGAGAAAGAACATGTTAATCTACCTGAACTACAGCACTCCTTTAGAGGCATCCCATTTTTCAGACTCTCTTTTGCATTCTGCTGAATGCACGATGAAATTTTCCACAGAAACAAGCAATGTACGACACTTAACATGCATGGAAAAAAATTCTTTTTAATGTGCAGAGGACAAAGATCTTTTCATGTGAGCACAACAACAGCAGGAAAAATTACTTTTAGGTCTTCAAAAATGTGGAGAGTTTCAGAATACTGAAGAAGCAAAGAAAAAAGAATTTTAATAGAACACAGCAATAACATAAATAAATAAATAAATAATAAAGTAAACAAGTAAATTATGATAAAGTGAAAGACCTAAATGCTTGCCCCAGTAGACAACAGTAGTGTCAGAACATTCTTTATAATGCCAGAACATTAGGATTATTTTTAAAGGAGTAATAAAACACAGAGACAGCTGTTCTCTGGTCATCTGTGGAAGTCACATTACGCAATACTTCCCAGTGACAGCTCAAATTCTGTGCAAGCTACAGCTGCAGTAGACTCTTTGGCTTGGTGAGATTACCCAACAAGGTGCTGTGGATGTGATCAAACTGCTTTCCGTAGTTTTCTTTCCTGTATACTTACAGGTTTGTTTCAGTGCCTTGCCATCTCCTTCTGCACAGTTCATCCACCTCTTCCCTCTCCTTTCCATGCCATCCCTTATTCCTTGCCTTTCCTAGCTATGGCCACTTGATCCACTTTACTTAGCAAAGAATTTAACTTGAAACCTAAAAAAATATAATTACACCACCATGCTTTTTTAATACCATTATCTTTTCTCTGCATAAAAACTGTAGATCGTATGTTCTTCATCAGATAAAACATCTAGAATTCTGTTCAGAGACCTCCTTGGATTCAGGGCCTCTTGGTTCCTTCAACATTATCTGTCTTTATGATTTTTAAAATGAATGCTTATTTTGTAAAATTCTGTCTTCCGGTAAAACACAGAAAAGGAAGTAAAAAGGGTTTTTTGGGTTTTGGTTTTGTTAGTTTGTTTCCCCTGCACATGCACACTCACTCTTAGTATTTGGCAGAAAAGCTTGTCTATACAAAAGTAGTCCAGCGTACAAGTATGCATTAACAACTGAAACCATCAGGCAAACAAAAATGACCGAATTTATTAATATTTTTATTTGAATGCGGACTCCTCAGCTTACAGTTCTTAAGGCATTACTGTTCCTAGCAGCACTACAATAAAACAACGGGTAATAATAAAATACATAACCCAGGAAATTAAAGAAATTCCATCGGGCCAGCAGATTGATTTTTTAGTTTAAACCCTGAAGGCCGCATGCATCATTAAAGATTTGATGTTAGGTAAGAGCTCCATACCCAGCTGGCAAAACAGATGTATCAGCATGTATTAAGGTTGATAACAATTTGCTGATTGTTCTACAGTCCATTTTGGATTTTGGCAAGGCTCTTAATTCAAACTCTTCTAAACTATGAAGGACAGATGTAAAGATGGTAACCCCATAGAACCCTGAGGTTCTCACATAATGAAATGACACCAAAAGATGTAATGGCCCTCTCGTCACCTCTGGCCAAGGTAAAAATCTCAGGTTATTGTAACTCCAGGAACACTATGCTAGTTCCTATATAATGGCCACATGTTCACTCTGCTGTTTGTTTTTTGACAAGAGCATGCCAGCAAGTGTTCCAAACTCTGCCTGAACTGTGAATCCGTTTTTGTTCGGGTAATGAATATTTGGGGCAGAAACCAGGTCAGGGGGAGGTAAATGGCCAGACTCTCATGTAGGAGCCTGCATCTATTTATGTCATACAGCCCTTTTCCCCTTATATTTATTTATACATGTATTTTGTTACTACACTAATATAAGAGATGTGTCAGTAAAAATTAAACTATATTTGGAGCACAGCTTCTCTTTTTTCTCTCTTGCTTGAACTGCATGATGCAGTGGTCCATAGGTATTAGTACAGAGTAATTTACAGTAATAAACATAGTGAATGCTTACCTTCCAGGAACTGCGTAAGAGATGCAGGATCTATGATATGCATATCATATTGTGTATAACAATAGAAAAAGTCTTTATCTCAGAACAAGAGAATGGAAACTAATTTTTCTCTTATTCATAACAAATTTCTGTGTAGCCTCTGATCTCAAATATGCAGTGTCTTTAATGCTTCATAAATTTGTGCCTCTTTCTCTTTCTTTCTCAACTCTTTTCCTGCCTGTGGCTAAGTACCTCAGTATCCATAGCAAGTCATGCTAGAACATGTGAGTGCTAAAAGCTTTTTGTTTGGGCATTGGTGATATGCTTCAATATTGGTGATTTTCTTACATACACACGCATATGTATATAACTATCTCTAGTCCCTCCACCAAATAAGGAAAGAAGAGAAGAAGAGAGATTTTTGAAAAAAAATTATTCCTATGGCTGTCTTCAAGTATTATCCTAAGGGATTCTTCAGTCTGCTAGATCATTTTATGCAAGCAGCACTGCAATTGCTAGCTACAGGTTGGGCTCTTTCAGTGCTTTCAGATTGACCCCCATTTTTCCCTCTGAGCATTATTTAGCCCTGCACAAACTTACTGCATGGAGCCGTTCTTTTACAAAATATGTATCATGTCCCGCCATGCCATCTGGGCTATATTCAGGAAATAGTCCATGTGGCTTTTTTTTTTTTTTTTTTTTTTTTTTTTTTTTTTTTTTTTTTTTTTGCCTAACATCCCTTCCTCAGTAGAATGGCCTGCAGATGTTTTCCCTCAGCTTTTCTCCTCTAGTTCCTGTTTTCAATGACCTCTAAATTCCCCAGAGTTTTTCATTTAATTTTATTGTGTTTTGTTTTAACTTTTGTTACTTGCAAACCATACGGGACACATTCTGAGGAAAATAAACAGCAGTGCTCAAAGGCTAATAACTTCTTTCTCCAAGTCTTGCGTATAATAGAGTTATTGTGAAGTGGGAAAGAAACCCATGGGTACGGCTGGCCAGGTGCTCTGCTGGTGTGTTATCCTCATCATTTGCTGTTGCTCTGGGAGACAGTAAAACTTCTCCTTTCAAATTCTGATGTGTGGGCTTGTTTTTACTTTTTAAAGCCGCACAGCGGTGTGAGAAATAATGTAGGTTCAGAACAGCAGGACTCACACAGCAGGATGCAAGTGAGAACTGATGTTCTGATGCAAAAAAAAAAGTTGAAAACTACATGGTTGTGATACTTTTCCAGCTTATACCACCAGTGTGTATGTTCCCACTGTGAAAGCATTTCTAAGCATACTTTTGAAGGACACCATCATTTCTAAGTGAGGTAGATATTCTGAATCTTTGAATAAAACAACTCTTCTGTGTGTTTCCTCAAGATGGTTTTGATCAGGACAAGCAGTCCTCACAAGAGCTTTAGCTGTTCTCTGAACATTAACTACTTACAGGATATTTAGATTACAAGGCAAGCTGAATGTATACTCATCTATTTCTATTTTTAGTGAGAAATATTTTACATCAGAACACCAGCTTTATAGTCAAACCACAGATATTTTTATTGAAAAGTAAAAAAAAAAAAAAAATAATAATAATAATCTGAAAGAAGATAAAACAATTATTAAAAGATAAAGCGAAACTTTAGCTGAAAGAGATGACCAAGTGATAAAAAGCAGATGTAGGTTAAAAAATTCACTCATGGGTCAAAACTCTCTTAGTATTGGTTTAGATATCTACAGAAAACTGTTAAAATCAACCAAAAGGATTGTAAAGCAGTAGTACAGTCAGTTATTCTGTCATGATTAAAGCAGTGAAAGAGACTAACGTGCATAATTCAAGCTGTACTCCTCTTAATAACTGAATGTTTCCCATGTCCTAACACTGTGCAGGTAGATTTTGTACTCAAAGGAGTTTCCAAATTCTGCTTCCAAATTCTGGCAGATTTCCCTTAGAAAACAAAAACTATTCTTATAGCAGTTCTTACAGCAGTCTGAAATACAAGAGAGCTGTGGCCCTAGCTTCCACTGACCAGTATATTTACTTTGGGAGAGACTTATTGTTAGTGAAATGCTTTGCTGAACTGTGAGTGACCTCTTCTACCTCCTTTCGCAAATCTGGTATTGCTAGGTAGCATACAAAATTAAAACCAGATTTGCTCAACTTTACGCATACTCAGTGAAACCACATACAGATCACAATGCTTGCTTTGCTCAGGATAAGCTCAGGATGAGTCCATTAGGGAAAAAAGACACATCAAATATGATCTTAAACTATCTTCTTACCTCTCAGTTTTCTAGATAGGTAGTCCAGGCACAATGATTTAGTACTTAACTTATTATGGTTGTGTGATGATGGATAAGATATAAGTTTATTCTCTGATTAAACAAAGCTACTACTATACCTCCTATCTAATCAGGGGGAAAAAAAGAGCAAATAATACTGATGTTAATTTTATATGCATGACTTACTCTTCACAGATTTCAAATGGAAGGATGCTGCTTAGTTTTGGATATAAATTATGATACTTCTGGATATTAAGAGGAGCTGTATATAATTTAGCAGTGAATTATCATTTGTAGTTATTATGTAGGTCTTGCTTATCTTTCTCTATTTCATAAGTCCTTAGTCTATTTATTTTAGTACTGCACAACATTTTCTTCAGCTCACTATATTAGCCATCAAGTGACATAAAAAAAATGCTAGAAAAATAATAAATATTTTTTAGATGCTTCATTCTTTAATTCATTTTCCCAGTAATCATCTGAGATTTCTGTCATTATTCCACAGGCACTGATCCTTGTTAACAACAAAATCAGCAAAATAAGTCCAGCAGCTTTTGCTCCTCTGAAGAAACTGGAAAGACTGTATCTATCCAAGAATAACTTGAAGGAACTTCCAGAAAACATGCCAAAGTCTCTTCAGGAGATACGTGCTCATGAAAATGAGATCTCCAAGTTGAGGAAAGCAGTTTTTAATGGACTGAATCAAGTGATTGTCTTAGGTATGAGCATGGTAATCTGTAAATAAAACAATCCAGCATATTGCATATTTTTTCAAGAAGTACTTAGTTCTCTTGGTAATTTTATGTAGAAAGCCACAAAAATGTGTTAGTAAATTATACCTCTAAATTAGCTTTCATCTAATAGAGACCTGAAGTTTGATGTATATTGATCCACCCACTACAGTACAGCTCACTGAACATCTTTTGTCAACAGAACTAGGCACCAATCCACTCAAGAGCTCAGGCATTGAAAATGGAGCTTTTCAAGGGATGAAGAGGCTTTCCTATATCCGTATTGCAGACACCAACATTACTAGCATCCCTAAAGGTAAGAACTAGTAAATATTTGACAGATTTACACAAGTGTAAGACAGTGACTTCTAGCTAGCAAGATAAACTTATCAAGCAAATAGATTAGGGACTTAGTTTGTAGCATATCCACTATCTGACTATTATTAAAGAGATACAAACAAACAAATAAACAAACAAACAAACAGACACCAGACAAAAACACATGCTCAAAGAATTCATTCTCTGGTCTTTCAGCTTTAATTGGTTTGGAAATTTTTGTTTTTCCCTTATTGGAAGCTCCAGAAGTGGTGTACTGTAAGAATAAAGGCATTTTGTTACTTTGCTTTCTTTGTCACATAGCTGAAATATAAAGCGGAAGAATGTTTTCCTCCTCTAAGCCTGGTCTGTGAACCTGCTCGACACTGTACAGATGTAAAGCCATGCAGAATTAACTGAAGGTCTACAAGCATAGAATCAGCCATCCATGAACCCAGTGAATTGAAGCCAAAAGACCATTCCTATGCAAAACAGAAATATTTGCCATTTTTTAAGTATTTCATTGTAAATCACTACAAAGCAAAAACAACTTTGGTATAAGCATTTAAAAATGAAAAGAAATAAAGAATGGCTCCAATGCAGAGGAAATTGTATTCAGTTTATTCATACTTCAGCCAGCAAAATGTTTTGAAGTAGCTCTACTTTTCTGAAAGTTTAATACCAGTTGTTATTTCTTTCTTTCCATGTTTCCTGTTTTGAATATTTCTTTGAGGGAGTTAAGATAGATAGTTAAAACATTTGGTTCCAGTTTCTTTTCCTGATAAATAGAATTTGCAAACTAGTTTGTACCCCATTTTAAATACAATAAAACTATTTTTTTCCTCATCTTTATAATTTCATTTCCTGCTATTGTTATTTATATATAAGAATGTCAGAGAAAAAGCCTTCATTTTAGTCAGACTATTCACATGTAGCACAATTATATGTGTCCCATTTATGTAATCACAAAGTCTAGAATATCTGTGAAGAACTTCATTTAAATATTTCTTAAGAATGAACAGGGTTTTTTTGTTTGTTTGTTCGTTTGTTTATGACCTTAAGAACTTCATTTTATTTAATGGCAAATGAATCCTTATCAGCTGTTTTCAGTTTACCTGAGCGTGAAAGTGCCCTATTCCATTCATAGAACCAATCTTGGCCATATCTGGCAATAACCTTTAGCACAACCTCCCCTCCTTTTCCCCTACCCCAAAGAAAGAAACAAACATAAAATACTCAAGTTTTATCAAAAATAATTTGATTATGTTCTCTGTCTCAGGTCTTCCTCCATCCCTCACTGAACTTCACCTTGATGGAAACAAAATCAGCAAAATTGATGCAGAAGGTCTGTCTGGACTCACCAACTTGGCTAAGTAAGTGTTTATTGTTTTCTTTTCACCTGTAAATATTAGTTGAAATTGTAACCATTGCAGATGCAATTAAAAACATAATTCTGGGCTCGTCAGCATTATCATTGAAGCTTTAAATAACTTAGAGGAAAAACTCCTAAAACTTGCACACTGAAATAACAATACAAAAAACTTTATTTCTGTGCACTCTTTCCAACTATCTTCAGTTATGAGTGATGTACTCCAGTTTGTTCATGTGATTACTGTTGTATTTTAAAACTCTTTTAAGAAAATAGAAACATTATTCACTATTACTCAGATTATTGTGTCTAATTCCTAGATCTCCATGTTAAACATTCAGTTGGTCATAATGAGAGATAAAACAGAAATCAAACAAAGACTGTTCAGCAAAAGGATTTAAATTCACCAATGTTTGGTAGCTTGGACTACAGTTTAGCACAGCAACATAAGTAATAATACACATTCACATGTTTTGAAGCTGGCAGTCCCAAGTGATGAGGCTCACAGCAACTTTCTAAAGCTTGTAAAACAAGACATTTTGATTCATGTTTGATAATCATGTTTGATTAAATTTCCATCCTTGATTAAAATAAGTCTTTTCCTGGATGTCACAAACAAAATAAAAATGCCATAATTATGGGTTACAGCACTAAGTAGCAATTATTGTTAATGATAGACGCTTAGCATAAAATCCTTCAGGCAAATGATAGATAAAACTTTAAGTAAAAAAAGAAAGAAAGACCACCAAGTCCTTAATTACTCAGGAAGAAAGTAATTTACTGTATGGAAATGTACTGTCCTGCAGATGATGCTGTTTTTCTGCTTTTTGAAGTTAATCTCTGAAAAACACTATGGGCAACATTACGTGGTTAATACTGTTGCAATTCCATCTTAAAGTTACGTGGAGCAAGTGCTAGTGGACCACTCAAAATATCTAACCCTGGGCTGCTTCCATTGTGGTTGCACTGTACTGAAAAGCAAAAAAACTCTGTTGTGGTCTGGAAGTGTGGAGCTGTGCAGAGTGGGCACGAACTTATAAAAATGTTCTCTCTGGCCTGTGGTTGAGCAAGCAGTGTAAGCAGAGTCTGAAATCTTTTGAAAAGCTGAAAAGTAAGGCAAAGTAAAGATCTGATGAAAAAGGAGGGTGCTGGGTGTAATATAACGGACACATACAAAGGAATGTTACAGGACAGCATTTGCGATAAATCTAAGGGGCAATATGTGTCCCCCTGCAGTTCCACAGAAATAAACTACCCACAAATAATTCTTATTTACAAGGGTAAGACATTAGGAACATCAGTATGGGGTCAGATTACCACCCTGTCTGGACTCTATCAACAGTGCTCAACAACATAATAGCTGGTCTTTACGGATAGTTGACCTGTGAGAAACAGGTTGCTCTCCTGACTCTGGTTTGAACTATAAACTTCCATGCAAGAACTTGATGTAGTTTTTCCACTTCTTCTCTCTTGAGTGACTGAGCTTTATTATACAAACAATATTTTTCCTTTTTTTTTTTTTTTTTTCCTTTTTTTTTTTTTTTTTTTCCTTGTAAAATTATTCACAAGTCTTTCAAAATTTTAGATATAGTACTGCAGTGAAAAAAATCAGTCTCAGGAATGGAAGTGGAACAAAGATTTTGCTGGTTTCATGCAGGAAGGAGCTTTGCAGAGGAATATACGCATTATACAACTGCTGATACTAAAGTCTCTAGATCTTGTTAAAATTTACTGAAGAATATTGATCTGCATACAGCTGTGGTTACTTCAAGCCCTGCATAAGGCAGTTTGTTAAAGTGCATATAATAGAAGAGCGAGCTATTGAAGACAAAACAAAGCGAAAATGAATATGAGAACTATTTCTATGCTTAGATATGGTTTTGATTATGCCTTTCAATTATGTCATGACTGTATCAGCTAAAACACTGTGTTATCACTTCATTAATATAAAAGGAAATAGAAATTGGCAACATAGTAAGCAATAATAATTTTGAAACCTCTTCTCCTTTGCTCCCATGGGAAAAGAGGAAAGAACCTGTTCTTTCCTAACACTCTTAATCATTCTGTACTTTCCACAATAATCCTTTTTTATTCCATTGTTAAGCATAACCTCAACTGAGTTAAAAAAAAAAAAAACAGTTAATAAAGAGTTAACAAAGGACAAAGCACCTACTCATGACAACTGCAGAATTACCACTGAATTCCTTACTGCAACATAGAGCCTTGAGACTTAGGAGAGACTCACATTTTCCTAACTGGACCACAGAAACGGTGTTAATAAACCCTGAATGTGGATATATGGATTGGGAAGGATGATTTTGTGGCTAAGATTCTGGTCTGGAACCCAGTACAAATGTGCAATTTCCCATTTCTGTGTACTGCTGAGAAGATCACTACATGACTCAGCTCCTGTTTACAGTTTGCTACATGGCTCTAACTACATGTGTACTTTAGAAGGATGTGGTGAGGATTTAAAATTAACAGTTCTAGTCACTGTGGGTCTAGTCTGACAAATAAAGTTACAGTTAGTAATCCTAAAGTCATTAGAGAAACTCTGAGTCAGCTTTTAAAGGAAGGCTGATGTCTATGTGGATATACAGCATGTACTTACAGTGGAATCAGGCATATACACAATTTGCAAAAGTATGCAATACTGTGGGTAAATTAAGTGAAGTCAAGATACCCAGTAAGTATGATAGCTCACACCAGATATCAGACATTTTAATACATTTACTTAAACTATTTCTCAGTGGTGACTATGAACCTTATGCACGGTCTTTTCTACTATAGTAGTTTGTAGAAGTAATCACCCCAAGAAAGATGATTATGTGGGCAAGATTACTGTTGTTTTCATTTGCTTCTTTTCTTTTTTTTCTTCCTTTTTTTCTTCCAGATTGGGTCTCAGCTTCAACAGCATTTCTTCTGTTGAAAATGGTTCTCTGAACAATGTACCTCATCTGAGAGAACTTCATTTGAATAACAATGAACTTGTCAGAGTACCTAGTGGGTTGGGTGAACACAAATACATACAGGTAAGGTTTATCATACTGCCTCAGATAACAATGTTTGGAAGATTATAGATTATATACGAATTGTTATTCAATTTCAAATGAAAACATTTAGTTGTGAAAAAGGTAACTCGATGCAAGTTTCATTTATCATTGAATACACATGGAAAAGTAGAAAACAGCAGGAATCTTATTCTGTGTTGGGTTTTTTATAGCAGTGGAATTGTCTACATATGTAGGCATGAATTTGTATCTTGGTGTGCCTAAAGAGACACAAGTATGGAGATATTCCTGTACTTTTATATTATTAATATTACTATTATTTAAAAAATATGCTTTCTAGGAACAATTGTTGACTTTTGATTTTTTATTATTATTTTTATTATTATTTTTAATTCAGTTCAGTGATGCATTTCAGCTTTTCCCAAAAACATTTCCTTTGGTATCCTACAAAGCTATGTTTTCAGGAGGTGAAAGAGAAACAGTTTACACCAGCAGTGTTTTGAGGTCTATGTGATTAAACAGCAAGAAATATGATCTCTTGGAACCAGTTAAAATCTGTCTCCACTTGGTCTCATGTTTTAGAGGAAAGAATCAGAATCATAGAATCACCAAGGTTGGCAAAGATCTACATGATCATACAGTCCAACTGTCCACATATCACCAATTGTTCTCACTAAACCATGTCCCTCAACACAACATCCAAATGTTCCTTGAACACCTCCAGGGTGTCCAGGGAGAAAGCTTCCCAAGAATCAAGACTCCCGAATGGAAATCACTGCCTTCATATAGTTTGAGAAAACTCATTGGTTGCTCTGGAGAAAAGTAATCATCAACAATTTAAATCAGTATTAGCAGTTACTCTGGCTCTGAGTCCTGTACAGTTGCACTCATGAGAGTGAAAACTGAACAAAAACCAAACAGTAAATGCATTCTTTAAATACAGCATATAATTCTGAACCACAGTGCTATGTTAATAATTTCACATTTGTCTCCTGCTTCAGCTACAGAATGATCAAATAGAGCTACTACTGTATTAGCATGCACAATTTCTGTTCTTTTTCTAGAAAATATTTCTAATTTGATAAATTGCAGGTAATTTAAAAAGTAAGAAGAATCAAATATTTGTCTGAAGAAGTGGATGTGGTTTTAGTCTGAATGATATTTCACAATACTAACTGTTTGACATGAAATTGTTTATGTTATTTGCCACAGCATCTCTATTTCTCACTTCTCCAATTCTATAATTTTCAGGTGGTCTATCTTCATAACAACAAGATTGCTTCCATTGGTATCAACGACTTTTGCCCTCTTGGCTACAACACCAAAAAGGCGACCTATTCTGGTGTGAGTCTCTTCAGCAACCCTGTGCAATACTGGGAAATCCAGCCCTCTGCTTTCCGATGTATCCATGAACGCTCTGCAGTACAGATCGGAAATTACAAATAGATTTCTAAAGGCGGGGTTTGGTTGTATTTCAGCCAAAGTACGTGTTGTAATGGGCCTGTTCAAAAAATTGTTGCTAACAGTTAATGCCAAATACCAGAAACTTCACTGTAAAGTGGAGATGATCCAATTATGTTAAATAAATTAATCGTTACAGATGAACAAGATCAAACATACCATCAAAAAGAATTTCTGTCTGTGCTTTAAACTGACTTATCTCATCCTTCTTTTCCAGCATGCTTTCTGTGGTAATTTTTGGTTTGCTGAATGCTACAGGTTTTCAGATTCCACTGTATATGAGATTCGGAGTAAATAATTGTCAAACTATGATTAAAAAAAAAGAAAAAGAAAAAAAAAAAAAAGATAGCAATTGAGCATATTTTTATAGCCACTGAAGAAAAATAGTAGAGGAAAAAAGGACTCTCAAGTCATCTTGAAACTTGAGGAGAGAGTTACCTCCTTTAAATTTATTTCAAGCCCTGGAGGTTTAAAAATATTACTATAACACTAAGCTAATTTTGAATGTATCTATTTAGCAGAGGCAAATAAAATTGTTGCTGATGTCATTATTTTGGGAAAAAAATAAATTCATATTGTACACATAGTTCTTTTAAGTTTGCCATTTTTTTAGAGCAATGCTATTTGGGATTAGTCTAACATAATCCTAGTGAACAAAATAATGAGTAGTCTGCAGTACGGAACCTATAACCTATGTCTGGAGCTCAATAACTGATTTTCTCTAGGGCAAATCCCTCTCACCTTAGTCGTAAGAGCAGCTTGACTAATTTTCAGTAAAGTGACTTTGCAGACTAAGGTATTAGGCTTTAGCCTTTGGTATCGATCCATGTATATAACTAAAACAAAAATAATAGCAGTTCACTGTTCATTTCTTCTACATTGTACATTTGTCATCATCCTTTCATGTTTTTGTTTTTTAAACACTTCTTAACTGTCAAGTAGAGATATGCAGGCTCCCCATCAGATGAATCTGTGAAATTTAGAATATGTGCAAAATCCTAAGTATAGCAAAAAATGAAGTGAAATAACAGTAAGGCCTAATTGAACATTGCTGGGACATAATTTGTAGAAATATCTTTTGAGAATGTTCTGAAGTTTTCTGCAAAGTAGGATTCTTCAACACATTGTAGTGGGTAGCACGCACATCAAAGGTAGGCTGCACATTTCTACTGTCAATCTACAAAGCTAACCATTATACTCAATCAAAATGTCACCTTAAAAGAATCTTCTGCAGCCTCTTAATTCTCCAAAGCCAATCTCTCTAATTTGTAAAACATATATGTCATTTATATTAAAGGATAATGCAATACAGGCAAATTCCACAGTGTTTGTCTTTATTTTCTGTTTTGTTAGCATGACATACTGTGAAAGAACTTTAACTGTGATTAAGCCCTGAAGAATGAACGTCTTTGGCATGGTGATAATTAAAGTATGAGCAGATTACTTGCAAGTCTTGCAAGTTAGAAAAAAATCATTAATAGGTATTTCTTTTTTAGAATATTAACATGTTCTCTTACTATTTGGCATTTATTTATGTAATTGGAAATTATATAATGAGTCATGAAAGCCATTACACAGAAACAAGGTATTCCCACCTTTGTGTGTTATCTAATTCAAAGAAATAGCTGATGATTTTCCATTCACATCTGATTTTCTGGGTTCCAAATTTTCTGTGCATTATTTCTTGGAAAACAAACAATATTTTATATCCTTCTGTCACTGGGGGGAAAACCCTCCAGAAAATCAGCAGGTTATTTTTTTCCATTTGGCTTTTGGTTGGGCATCTGATATTACTCAAAGAGACTTCACGTGGAAAGTTGAGCACTGGCATTACAGTACAGTACATATGCTTTTTTTTCTTTTTTAGCTTGAACAACCTCACATATACACTTTACAAGAAGAGATTCATATAATAAATAATACAAATAACATTATATAAAATTTCACATAAACATGTTTAAAAGCTTCTCTTTTCTCTCACCATAGCTTAAAAATCTCTACAGACTAAGGATTTTCTTTCAAATTAGAATCAACCTTAAGTCTAGAAGAAAATACCTGAGCTTGGTACTATACTGTCTACAGAATATTCATGTGATATCCAACATAACAAATTTTCCTGTCTTCTGATTTTAAGCACATATATACCATAGAATATATTCACTGCCAACAACTAAGGGCTGGAAAGATAAAAAGACTTTCCTGATTCTGAGCCCTGTGGAGTAAAAGCGAATAAGCAAATACAAAAAGCAAGATCTTGACAATGACCAGTTCAGAAAGCAAACACATTCTTGGTTTTCCAGAAACTGTACAGACAGTATATCTAACTAACAAAACCCTGTACTGAGACCAACCAACATGGAGTCTTATGAAACTCTTCGCAGAGTTGGTGCACTGGAAGTTGGTTTGTTCTTTTTTTTGTTTGTTTGTTTGGTTGGTTGACTCTTCTGCTTTTGGAAGGAGGAAAGGAAGGAAGGAAGGAAGGGAGGAAGGAAGGAAGGAAGGAAGGAAGGAAGGAAGGAAGGAAGGAAGGAAGGAAGGAAGGAAGGAAGGAAGGAAGGAAGGAAGGAAGGAAGGAAGGAAGGAAGGAAGGAAGGAAGGAAGGAAGGAAGGAAGGAAGGAAGGAAGGAAGGAAGGAAGGAAGGAAGGAAGGAAGGAAGGAAGGAAGGAAGGAAGGAAGGAAGGAAGGAAGGAAGGAAGGAAGGAAGGAAGGAAGGAAGGAAGGAAGGAAGGAAGGAAGGAAGGAAGGAAGGAAGGAAGGAAGGAAGGAAGGAAGGAAAAATAAAAAGGAGTGGAAAAAAGAGGAGAGGAGAGGAGAGGAGAGGAGAGGAGAGGAGAGGAGAGGAGAGGAGAGGAGAGGAGAGGAGAGGAGAGGAGAGGAGAGGAGAGGAGAGGAGAGGAGAGGAGAGGAGAGGAGAGGAGAGGAGAGGAGAGGAGAGGAGAGGAGAGGAGAGGAGAGGAGAGGAGAGGAGAGGAGAGGAGGACTCAAGTCTCTCATAAAGAATGAAGATGGTAAACAACCATGTAATAACCTATGGGATTAGACTCATTCCCAAAAAGGAGGAAAATCCATATTTCCTGGGGCATCAGATCTTCCTGCAGCAATAGGCCACAGAGTGGTCACTACAGGCAATGCATGTGACTGTTTCTCAGGTTTCAGGATAGTTTCTTCTAGGGAGAATAACCCAAAACATTTCATAATAATCTGAAAATCTAAACCAGTGGAAGTGACAGTAAGCAGTTGTAGTGATAGATCTTCGTTTGCAAGAATGGTATAAAAATGTAACTGCCATACAGAGGCTTCTTATTTCTTCCACTGAGCACCAAATTATAAAAAATCTCCACTAAAAAAATAGACCTTCCTTGGCTTTGCTTTTAAAGATATATTTTATCATAACTGTCTCAGTAAAGAACGCAAAATAATAAAATCAGACAGCAATTTCTGTCATCTACAATTAACAATGACTATGACTTGTCACTGTACCTAGAAACAAACCCAAGTAAAATTTGGATTTCACTTTCTCTCATTCAAAGGACTTTTCAGTATTACAGACAATATTTTTTTCTGTTCTGTGATATCTAAACAAATCATTTCCCCCCCCATTCATTTATTTCATTTGAATATTCTTTAAAATCCCTGTGGGAGTTTTTTATCTAAAGAAAATTTCACCTATCTTCTCACTGATATGACTAAATAAGTTGGAAACAAATTCTTGAAGAAGCGCTGGTTATTTTCCACAGTTTTAATGCATTATTTTAGCTTGATGATACAATTGCACACTGTTCTTTTCCTTTTGTAAGAACTTCATCTTTACCCCTCTTCTATAAAATTAAAGATATTCCTTTTCAAAAGTACATATACATTCTCTGTCAGCAAAACCAAACACTGTTAAAAAAAAAATATATATTTTTCAAAATAACTACAAAAAAACTCCAAATCAGACCCTTCATACATACTTCTTTTAAAGCCACATGGCAGCTAGCTGGTTTTGGGTTTGTCTATCCAGTTATGAGCAAAGATGATCTACCTGATTTACTGGTATACAAATAACATCAAATCTAATTTCATTTTCAGAAAAGGGTCAAATCTTAAATAATTTCTTGTCATATCAAATACTACACAGATTGCCTTGCTCTGATTTCTGGGTCTATAGATTTTTTTCAGAATCTTCCTCCCTGGGCTGCTTCTCACATCTTCTAAATTCAGTGTCTGGTAATGGCTCTATGGTTCATAACCCAGCTTTTTTAACCTACTAGTGAACAAATCTGGTACAATTCCTTTCTGCTGATATTAAGTACTAAAAGAAACAGATGAACAAAAAAGAAAAATAAAAAACCCTGAAGTAATGTTAGCTACTTCATAATCATTTGCAAAAAACAACAGAAAATTGAGAAATTACATTTCTGATCAAGGCTAGCATTACTTTAATGAGTCTGTATCATCATATGCAAAACACCTAAAAGAGATCACGGGAGACTTTCTGATCTCAGCACTACTCTGAAGTGCCACCTAGTGTCACTGAAGCATAGTAACAAAGCTGCTGATCATGAATTGTGAAAACCTGGAGGAAAGTGATTCTTGAGGGTTTATGAAGTTATGTTGATACATTAATTAATATGCTTTGCCTGATATGTTTTGTTTTGTTATTTTTTTCTTGTTTTTCTTATTTTTTATTTTTTGTTTGTTTGTTTGTTTGTTGTTGGTGTTGTTGCTATTGATTAACTGTGCATAGCTGTGGAATCAATTGCCTGTTTGCATATCTCCAGTCAAATATTCTTACTTTGCCCACGGATGTATAAAAACACATCCTCTCTGAATGCACATATTGCTGTTATGCCAGCTTTGCTGCAGGCCTTGGTTTACATCTCCATTAAAAAAAAAAAAAAAAAAAAAAAAAAAAAAAAAAAAAAAGTGACCTTATTTTTCACAGTCATCTCCAGGCTGTTGCTAATTGGTGGTAGATTTTTCTTTTCATCCCGAATTTTAAACCGTCCAAGTGTTGTAGTTGGTGTAGTTTTAATTGAAAATATTCAACGATGAGAAAAGGAATTAAGGAATGTGCTTGTGACAAGTTCACAAAACACTCTGAAGGGAAAAACACGGGCTGCAAAATAGCCAGTACTAAATGGATTGTCTTCAAAATTAAAAAGTAAAACTAAAAATAGCTGATGCGTTTTGGAATAAAATATTGTCATCATTGTGCAGAAGCAACAGGACCCAATGCTCCAGCAGCTCCAGCTGTAACATAATAAAGCTTTTGTGCATCCCCTGAAAAGGCACAGAAATTGCTTTAGTGTTTGAATTAAACTCAACACAAACACTCAAATAGCCAGACTCATCAATGGATACATTTAAAGTGACATAAAACAGCCTTTGGTCTCCTGCCCTGCTTCCTGCTCTGGTTGTTAAGCGCTGTTAATGTACCCTAAGTGCCTGAGGATCAGTCTGACTGCAGGCTCTACAGAGAGCTGCTGACCCTGCCTGTTAAACTCTATGCTTTCCTATCTGAGACGAAAGGAAGATGAGGTATGATTTTTTTCAGAACTATTTTGTCAGACATCTCCCTTACTCTCTGTGTACATTATTCCACTTGAAAGCTTGGGAGATTTTGTCTGTGTGGGTGTCTTAAATCAACAGACCAGAAGAATGTTAATGCTCTGTCATTGCCTGGTTACGCTGGGGGTAATTTACACTGGGAATGGAGTTGGACAAAACTATGAAAACTGGTATTGTTTTAATTATACAACATATTTACACACGCATCCTATTTGATTATAACATGAAATTGAAAATAAAATTAAGAAGTACAGGGAGCTAATCACAAAATCAGAGCATCTGCAGTGTAATGAATAGCAATGATTCTGAATTCCTGAATCCACATGCAGAACAGCAGCAAGAAACACACTGAAGAAGTTTCTGGAAAATAAGAAACGCCTTGGGCCCTGAGTCTGCAAACATTTACCTAGATGAATAGTTCCAATGTTCCCAGTTAGAGGAACTGAAAGCTACAGATGGGAACTCAGTTTTGGAAGGAAAATAAACAAAAAACGCCATCCACTGCCTGAATACAAAAAGCCATTTTTTAAACAAGCAAACAACAAAATCCACTAACCTACCTCCATCCAGAACAGTCTGATCCAAAGAGAAGTCCCAGGTGGTATATTTGGCTCAAGCTCAAAGTAAGGGAGCATGACTACTAGCAAATTATGATTTCTAACAGTACATGATATAATATTGTTCTTATTTTCAGAAATATATTTTGGAATTGGTATGTTTTGTGTCTTCTAGTATCTGGCAAATTTTACAGTAGAAGACTTACTGCTTTCTCTGCCTAAATTCAGAAGATTTTCATATGCAACCTTAAAACAAGCATTAATTCCAATATTTTTTCTCAGCTCTTTTAATTTTTTAAAATTATTATTATTTTAAATGACTCAACAATATTAAAGAAGTGTATCCTTTACGGTATATCATAATTACAACTTGTAATTGTTTTCAGCTAATACATTCAACTATACATTTTACTTGTATGAAAAAAGCCTTGAGGATTTGGATGCTATTTTTGCCAACTTCAGGTTTGGACAACCTGCATTATTGCTTCCATATGAAGACTTTAATTGAGATGAATTAGGCGAGTGCCTCTCCACATACCAACTTTTTCTAAGTGTTCAAATCCCAGTGTAAAAGCATGGGAAATAGGAACCATGTGTGTGCTACTAAATTCAAGTTAGGAAGAGATCTTTCAACTGGAAAACTCAGAACCAATTAAACTAATCAAGTAGTATTTTGCTGATGAGTCCTTTCATCTTTTAATTTCAAGGTATTCAATCTTTGCAGGAATCAAAAGATTATGAAGAGTAAACCAAATTCCAAAGTAAAGGAAAAAAAAGAAGTGTAACTTTAAAATGCATAAAATAAGACTATCTTAGCATGAAAGACAGAATCATTCTAAATATTTATTGTCTGTGTTTGGAATGCTCGACAACAAAATTGGTTAAAAAGGCTTATTTACTTCTGAGAACAATCCTTCAGAGGTTTGTCTATACACATACTGTTGTGATGTGGTTGTGTTGCAATGGACTCTCTAAATCATGCAGCATATCTGAAGTATTGGCTAACGAAGAATGACTGAGAGATCCTGAATCTGAGTTAGAATTTAACTATGTCATCACCAAAATTATGTAAAAAGATTAACATATTGGGTTATATATATTTTTCTTCTAACTATCTCCTTCTGCTTATTCCAGAACCAAGCTCATCAACTTGGACAGTGGGACTGTGTGTACACTGTAGAAAAACAGAACTGCTCAATGACTTCTGATTGCTACGCAGTGCTGAGAAATAAAAAGAGATAAAGAACAGAAAAAGAAGTCACATCCCTTCTTGCCAATGCCCTGATGTAGAGAGGAGGAAACTGAAGAAGCCTCCCTACTTTCTAACCTCTAGGCTACCTGACAAGCAGCTTCTGAGCTGATATGAGGGCATGAGTAGTTGCACACAGTGTGTTACTGGCACCATGATACTGCAAGACTAGTTGTACTGTTCAGACCCTTAGAGGACCTCCATCTACCTAGACATTTTTCACCATTTTGTGCAAAAGCCATGTTTAAGCTTGGGTCCTTTTGTTTTACTTGAGATAACTGTTTAGGAGCTGTAGGAGACAGCAGCTGCACAAAAGAAGGCAAGCTTGGAGCCAGTTGTCACTCAAGGCAGAGCAGCAACCTCATTAGTCAGATGTACAGTCCCGCAGCATTTGATCAAGAAGAGCTGAATTGTTCAGTGACTGTAACCCAGTGGCCAGCTGTCCAATGACAGATCGGCAGTGAAGAGGCAGATTGTGGTTATGCTCAAATGTCAAGTCAATAAGATAATGCCAGAACTGACAAGGTAGAAAACTAGGTAAAGCATGCCCAAAGCTGGGTTTTGTGACTGAGATTAAATACAACTGCTGAGTCAATAGATAGAGGCAGCAAGGGCCAAAGAATCTGGATTGGGATGGTTGGGGCTATCAGAACCTGCTGGTGTGCTCTGGGCCATGACACATGGCATACTGGTGCGTACAGTCCCTGGAAAATTCATTAGTCATTCCAGCAGCCTGGTTTGCAGGCTTGAAGCATGGAAGATCAATGAGTCCTTCTCTAAGGACATTCTTACCTCCAAGTTCAAGAAGTAATTCAGGCATAGACAAGATGACCTGTCCATGTCCATGGATTAGAGGCACATAGACATGGGTTAAAATTTTTAATGTGAAAGAATTAGGAGCCCAAACCTTTCTTTTTTTTTTTTTTTTTTTTTTTTCCTTTGTGGGACTTCATGGGGGCTCCCTAGAAAAGTCACTAATCTGAAACAACATGAGTCTTCTCTGATGGGTTTGAACATACAGGACACAATAATACACTTACGCTCAGTTCTGGTCTTGTTTATCATTGATTGCCTGACTCAAAACCAAAAAACAAAAAACAACAACAACAAAAAAAAAAAAAAAAAAAAAAAAAAAACAAAACCCTTTTTACTAAGACTCAGTAAGAGGGAAAAGTAAACCTCATCAGGTTTACTTAAGGCAGAAAGGTCCACCAAGTATCCTTTCAAATAAAGTGTGGGGCTTTCTGTTGTTTTACCCTGCTTATACTGCTTTCTGCTACAAACTTACAGGGTTATTCCATTGTTATGATAGAAGTTTCACAGCCTCTGCAGAGGTTTAAACACTCATGTACAGTGTAAAATGCCTCTGTTTACCAGCAGAGCTATTATGAATGTGTAAGATCCAACTCTGGGGGAAAAAAAGAGAACTCTCATTCTGCATTTGTGATATTGGAATAAAAGTGAAGGATTTTGCTATACAGCAATGAGTTAGACGTTACTGAAGTAATCTATGGAATATGAAAATGCCTTAAATTATAGTGTTGTGCATTGGTACTGCTGTCACTAATCCTGTGTCAGCAATTCTATGTGAAACCAGCTTTTCCATTTACAAATTATTACTCTGTTAAAACTTGGAACGGGATCTTATTGCTGGAGTTTTTTTTTTTGTTGTTTTTTTGTTGTTGTTGTTTTTTTTTTGTTGTTTGTTTTTTTGTTTGTTTTGTTTTGTTTTCCTCTTTTGCAACTTAAAAATGAACTTTTTATCTTCAAAACTTCAGTGCAAGGGAAGAGAGATGCATAACATCACGCACAAATGCAAGCTAAGAAAATTTGAGAAAATGATGAAAATAAATGAAATTGTAATTTGATTAATGTCAAACTGTGGATCAGGTAATGTTAGCAGACCTAAGGACCTGAAAATGTTGATTTTCTTATTCATGGTCTTGGTTATATTCCAGAGTCTGTTCTATTAAACTAAATCATTACATTTTCCAATTGTGAACTTACTAGCAAAACTTGACATCTATTCTAAAGGCTTTCTCACTCCACAAAACATGATGGTTTCATTTAAACAGCCTGTTCAGAGTGGTAAGTAGCAGATCATGGCTAGGAATTCTTTGCTTCAGTCTAGAGTTATAGAAAGTCTCATTCTAATAAACTGATATTATAATAAATGTCTGGTAAATGCCAGAAATTTAGTGCAGGTACAGACTAAATGGGAAATTTGACATTCATCTGCTTATAATCAATAATGTTAAACGGGATGTCATTCACATTTTGTATAGACCTATCCAAATATTGACAATCCTATTACCTACTCACTACTTGAATGCTTTCCCACTCTTTTCTTCTCAGTCAGTTGTAATGCCTTCTTCAGCAAAAGTTTACATCTATAGTTTTTCGTCTTTGACCAGCAGCTAAAATAACGAAGATTCAATCTGATCAGGTGTTCAGTGCAGTTACAGTATTTGACTGCAGTGTTTTAGTTTCTATAAGTATGATCCAAAACTAATTACTACTCAGTTTTTGAAGAGAGAAGGAAAGAAATTACCTCTAGGTTAAATACATACTGTTGTTTCAAAAAAGCGAGGTACCTTTGCAAATGTTGTTTCATTTTGTTTCACAATGCATATCTGCATATGCAAAAGTAACTTAAAGTATTATTAAGAAATATGGAAGGCTAAAGAGATGTTTGTTGATTCCAATTCCGAGGCCAAATCAGTTTACCAATTAACAAATAGACATGCATGTATAGAAATATACAAATACAAAATTACCTCAAAAACCTTTAAGTGTTTCCCGAAGTCTCAAAAATATAAAAATGTAAAGAAAAAGAAAAATCATACTGAATAGAGAAAGCTCTAAAATTTATAGAAGGTAAAGAAAAATACTTAGAAAGTGATCCATTATTCTCCATCAAAATAAGATGAAGAAAATGGTGTCACTTATTCCTTCCAAGGTTAGATGAAGAACAAATTAGACCTCAAGTAGTTTAAATTCAAAATAAGCCCATGAAAACCTATGATACAAATCTCAAAAGCCAAGTTTTTGCTTTTTTTTTTTTTTTGTTTGTTTGTTTGTTTGTTTTTTGTTTTTTTTTTTTTCCTGGCCTTTCTAATGTCTATAACTTACACTATTATGTATGACATCTATTTCAATACTTTGATTGACCAAAGGAAAAAAAAAGGCAGATATTTGACTCAAGTGATGACTTAATAGAACTGTTTTCAAAATTTTGATTTTGCTTCTGAAATAAAAAGGTCCGTGTTATGCCTTTTTTATTATTATATGTTTAAAAAGTGGTAAGAAAATGGAAAATACCTTTGAGTGATTATATTTTTACTGTCTTCAGACTTGCACATCTCTTTTTGCCTGGTGCTATTTTTTTGAGGTTTGTTTGCAGACATTGTGCTGAATAGACAGCTAACAGAAGGTGGCAATGAAAACTGTTGGAAAGCACAAGATTCAGACAGTTTACACAATGTGAGTATATTGCCTCACTTTAAGAGATTGGCTGTCTCATGGTCTGGAGCTCCAAGTGCATGATCAGGTCTCAAAACATGTGTCTAATGTCATCTTAGATTACTTAGACATACTTGGCTTTCATCACTCTTTCAGAACAGTGGAAGTTCTTGTGTTCCTAAGTCATAATAGCCAGTGATGGACAATCCAGAGCTTATCAGACAGCAGTAGATGTCTTTGTACCACCAACTGACTGAGGCCCCTTGATGTTATTAGTAATGTCATACAGCCCATAATAAAGAATAAGTAAAATTTATGAACACAACTTTATTCCTAAGAGTAAAGATATTGCATAAAGCACGAGGTAAATGCGTTCTCAACTTCCTCCTGGTGAATAAAGACAAGTTAATCACTGGATTGGAATCCGGTGGTTGCCAAAGCTACTGTTTAATATAGTCAAAAGCATATTTCCAGCCAATATTTTAGAAGAGTTAACATCCCCAAACAGGAAAAGGATGAGTAAATTCGTCTGGGAGGAAAAAATTAGAAGAAAAATAAGAATAACTGTACTTAGAATTTAAGAGATTGTCCTGAAATACCTTTTTGCTCTGTGATTTTACAACTGAAAAAAAAAAGGCAAATTGTAACCAAGTTTGTTTCAGAAGAACAGTGAAATGCAATCAGAAGTGAAGGAAAATGAAAAGTATGGCAAATGAGGAAATATGAAGTACATATAGAACCACAGAATTATAGTCATACAATGGCTTGGGTCAAAAGGAACCTTAAAGATCATCCAGTCCTAACCCATCTGCCATGGGCAAGGCTACCTCCCACTAGACCATGTTGCCCCATCCAGTCTGTCCTTGAACACTTCCAGGGGTGAGGCATCCACAGATTCTCTGGGCTTTTCCAGTGTATCACCATTCTCATAGCAAAGAACTTCTTTATATCTAATATAAATCTTCCTTCTTTCTGTTTAAAATTATTACCTCTTTCCTAGCATTACTCTTTCCTATAGGCTCCACTTAGATACAGAAAGGCCACTATAAGGTCTTTCTGGATTTCTCTCCAGGCTGAATAACACCAACTCTGTACTGAGTGAAGAGGCATTGCCTTAGGCCACATATAAAATATATAATGTAGCTAATATATTTAAGTGATAAAACCAGTTTCATCTTTTAATATCTTTTTGTTGTTGTTGTTTGTTGTTGTTGTTGTTTTAACATAAAAAAGAGCAGCATATACATAAAATGAGTGGGATATTTGGTCTTATTTTTGTCAAACTAATACATCCATCTAGTTCAATGGGATTGCTTGCAATTCTTAGTGAGTTCTCAAGGTCAGAGATTTTTTTATGAAATTTTAATTTTCCTATACTTCATCTTTAAAAATACTTGTTCACAAATGTACATGCTACCAAAAAGCGATGGCATGAACAAGGTGTGATCGTAAAGAGAGGGATGTTTCTCTCTGTTAAGATAGGTCTTAAAAAACATAGTAAAGAGACATGATTGAATATTTGAGTTAAATATGTAATTGTGGTTCTACATATTCAACTTGAATTTTCACAGCTAATGTATTTATGTTGACGTGAAAATGGAATCACAGATATACTGAAGAACTGATGATTTTTATTTTTATTTTTTGCATTTTTGAAACTTCTTAAATTCATTCATCAAAAATGGGAAGCAAGGCTGCGTATTTTTGCTGTTCACAGAAGTGTGCGCTTATGTATAAAAATGCATACAATTATTTGCTATAATTTGAGTTTGCCATAATTTAAGTTTCATTTTGAATGCTGATGTGGTTTGAAGCATACCAGAGATAAGTTGGTTTTCACCTTGAAGATCCATGTTGAACTCAATTAAAGAAGTGGTCAAATCTACTAAAAATCCTGAATCTGTGAGACTTCTTAGATCTTGAAGTTCTAGCACAAATTTTCCTTTTGAGTCCATAAATGAATTGATTTTCTTTTGAAAATCATAAAATATTTTTAGTATTTTAACACCTTGAGAAAAGTAAATGATGTCCCTGTAATCAGTATCCTTATTTGTAAGGAATTCCTGAAACTGATGATGATTCAAACCTTTGGACTTTATGAAATTCACAGCTTTGATGACAATTTGCATGACTTTACCAATTTTTGAAACTTTCGAGGATAAATCTTCTTGATGTATAATGCAGTGATATTTAATTAAATGTGACTTGCTGATGGCAGTTGAGTCACCATCTTCAGTTAACTTTATAAGTTCTTTTTTAGCAACCATTGCCAGGATGCCACTGGTAGCTATACCATATTCATTGGGAAAGGTTTAAGCAAATAGCTTTAATGTATTTTTTTACTGTTTCATATGAATCAAGAGATTGAGTTATGTCTTTTAATGGCATCAAATAAGCCATTTCTTGAGTGACATTATAATCATTATCAATACCTCTAGCGGAAATGGCAACTTGAGCCATATCTGTAACATCAGATTTTTGTAACATCTGTTTCATCTATTATCAAAGCATAGCATTAGAAATGAGAAGTGTTGCTCTCTAAATTTATTTTGATATATTTTCCTTAATAAACTCACCATCAGCACATGATTTTGATTTTTTTTAATCAAATTTGCTACCATGTGATGGCACTAAATATTATCTGCTTCATAACTTTCCTTGGTACTGAGATGAGACTGAAAGTCCTGTACTTCCCAACTTCCTCCTTTCTGCCCTTTTTGTAGAAGGGCATCATATTTGTCAACTACCAGCCAACTGAGATCTCCCCAGCTGGCCAGGACACTGGTAAATTACTGAAAGTGGCTTGACAAGCACTTTTGCTAGATACTTCAGCACCATTGGTTCATCCCATCTGACTCTATAGATTCATGGATGTTAAGTAGTGTAGTAGGTTGCTAACCACTTTTCCATGGTTTGTAAGGCTTCATTCTGATCCCTCGGACTGATGTACTCCATCTAACCCCAGTACACTGGATTTCTCAAAGGTAATCCCATGATTTGTGTAGCTGAATCCGTGGTTGCAGCACCAGCTCTATAAGCATTTGTTGATTTTCCAGATTTGACTGGCTCTTTCAAATCCCTTTCCTTTGACAGGAAGGATTGATGAAAATATTACCTGCACTCCTGAGTCCCTTTCTGCTGCTGCCAAGAATGATAAAACAGAATCATAGAATTACTCAGGTTGGAAAAGACCTCTAAGATCATCAAGTCTAACTTCAGCTTAACCATAGTACTCTAACTCTAACAACCCTCTGCTAAATCATATCTTTGAGTACCACATCCAAACAGCTCTTAAACACATCCAGAGATAGTGACTCGGCCACCTACCTGGGGGGCCTATTCCAGTACTTAACTACCCTTCCTGTAAAGAAGTGTTTCCTAACATCCAACCTTAACTTACCTTGGCGCAACTTGAGGTCATTTCTGTCACCTGTCACCAGTGAGAAGAGACTCGCTCCGCTCTCACTGTAAGCACCTTTCAGATACTGTAAGAAAGCAATAAGGTCTCCCCTCAGCCTCTTTTTCCCCAGACTAAACAGCCCCAGTTCCCTCAGCCTCTTCTCATAAGGCTGATTTTCCAAGCCTTTCACAAGCCTCATTGCCCTTCTCTGAACCTTCTCCAGTACCTCCATGTCCTTTTTATACTATAGAAGCTACCATTCCTGAGCAATGCAGTAAATCTGCAAAGTTCATAAATCTAAATTTGCATATTGTTTATACTTAAAAGAGAAACAGAATAACACTCATGTATGAACCGAAGGTGCCCTAAGTATGTCTGACATTGACTCAGGGTACAATCATCTGCCCACAGAAGGACAGCAACAGCTCTGATTATCACATTATAACCTGCCAGTTCATTAAATCAGTTCCAGTGAGGAACTCATAATTTCATAATCTTCAGTAAGGAAGTTCTGAGTTTCCAATAGATAAATTTTTTTTGGGGGGGAGGGGGAGAAGGGATTAAAAAAAAAAAAAAAAAAAAAAAAGGAATTTTGACTTTATAACAAAGAATTATAAGTAATGGGAAGTGTTTTCAGGTATATGTAAAATAGTGACACATATAGTTGCAACAAAGAGAAAAATATGAAGAAAAGTTAAGGATGAAGGCTGTAGTCTGATTTTTCTCTACTGATTAGTCTTTAAGGTGACCTAATAAAAAAATTAAGAAATGACTCAGTTGTAGATAGTATGCTTTAATGGTGGCATCACTAATAGCAAATTTTATCTATTAGTAAAAAGAGTAATCAAAGGTTCCATTCCAATTTTTGATTTCTTAAACCAATGACAGACTTTAGCACCAAACCAGAAAACTCTCAAACTTTTCATGTCTTAGATAATAGGTATATGTTTTCTGGAACAGAGACATTTTGTTGGACTTCATACAGCAGTAACAGAATGAAGACTGATGGATTGAGGTATATGGGAAGTCAAGTTAGATGCAACAATCTTTCTGGCCTTGAACAGTAATGATGAAAAAGAAGAAAGACACTGCTAATGCCTACATTAGAAGATGTTTAGCAGTCCGTGACTTTCAAAGGAGGTCTATGCTGATAGAGCATTATTACAAACAGCAGTAAGCTAGCCAGTTTGCCATGTCTAGCTCTTTATTTCTCTATAAATCATTTGTGCTTGTTAAGATACAGAGCTGTTATTATAACCTACCAACCCCAACTTTCCCAGAACACTGCCAACTCCTTGACATTCCCTCTTATTTTTCTGTATTAGAATTATCTGAATTGGTTCATGTTCCAGGGCCAAATGTCTTTATTTCATACACAGACATTATAAATGTTAGAACACAAACTAGATAAATATACAGATCTGTTTAAAAAACAATTACTAGTCTTAGTCCCTACAGTTCTTAACATACAAGAGATCTGATCAAACTAAAAATCTGATCAACTAAATGGAACTTTGCCACTGTCAATTTGATTCGAATTAAGTTCAGTCTGGTAAAAAACAGTCTGAAAAGCAGTGAAGAGAAGATTAGCAGTAGTCAAAAACAGACACTGTCAAGTTTGAAGGAAAACAGTAAGTAATTTCTCAGAACCACAAAAACAAAGATACATACTCAACTAAAATATCTGTTGTGGTCTGCTAATATGTTGTACCACTAGTACCATTTTTGTAAATTTCCAAAGCTGTTATTTCCTTTTTAGGAGAAAGGAAAAAAGGTTTTGGATCACCACAAATTTTGTAATGCTTATAGTATGTGTGCTAACAATTTCCATTTAATGTGTAAGTGCGGTGTAGAAGCTGAATAAATAAAATTTCAATTTGGATGAAAGAGAATTTTCAGATGTAGAAATAATAAGCACCTACAGCCTTCAGAATCTGGAACTGAATTGTTTTTAGTGGAACTCATTTGATATGAGTCAGCTTTTAGCAATATTTTCAAAATGTCGCAGGACTTTGCAAAAACATTGAACTAAGTATTACTGGAAGTTTGAACCAATATCATATTTTTGTTTCTTCACTAGTATAAGCTAACAGGCTGTATAATTACTACACAGTGATGTGGAAAACATCACACAAACACCATAACACCTATCTATAATTAAGTGGCTTGTGTTATAGTGGCCACGGAATGATCTTTTCTCTTAACGGACATTTCTTTACATTCTGTTACTGTAAAAGAAACCCATTAATACAAACTTGCCCTCATGTCCTGTTGAAAGTAGCATTTAATTTTAATCATGAGGGAACAGTGTGAATATCGGTTACTCCATTTATGTGGCAATTTGAAAAGCTTCATGAGTACTTTATCTGAAGCTATACACTTCTCTGACTCAGACATCCTATTTCTTAACTTTGGGCACTCAAATCTTTTAGATTCTAGGGAAATTATACTTGCTTTGGGAAAAGTACTTATAGAATTTAAATTTACTCATTATTAAGCACTGATAAGAGGTATAATAATTTCCTGATAAGGAAGCATTTGTCTTGGGTAATATCTGTTATGTTTCAGTACATTTAATTTTTAGGAGAGATAAGAGATAGTAACAAATAGATTAAGAGAAGTTCATGAAGAAGTATATAGAAGCTACTAAGAAGATATTTTTACTGGAAAGATAAGGCAGAAAGGATATGACTGATGCCTGAAGAATGAAAATAGTGGCATTTTAGCTCATAATACTTGAAAGCTATATCTGACTTGCATCACAGTGATAAGCTCACAGTGAGTTCTGATTTCAGATTTTTTCACTAAGGCCTACCAGACTTCTTGGCCATCTCCATATCTGAAAATAAGAATTAACAAAAAATGAGCCTTGAATCAAATAAAAGAGAAATATACGATAGCAGGTTTTGATCACAGTTTGACTCCATTTATAAAAATAAATAAGAAATAAAGCCAGTTAAATGCAGAAAGAAAATAAACCAACCAACCAAGATGGTTTTAATAGAAGAACAACTGCTGTAAATGTGAGAAATACATGCATGCCCAATCTATTGCAGAAGAAAGACATATCTTCATCATCTGAAACATACTCCCATGCTCCCCCAAATGTGGGTTTATGAGGTGTTTATTTCCTGAATCAATTAAGCCTTCATATAAAAAGATGCTGAAGGAACAGCACTAATATCAGAGTGGAAGGAAGGCAAAAATCACATTGAAATGAAGGAAAATTCTTTCTTTATCTTAGTCTTGAAAGGCATGCATTTCTTCATCTTGGCTGTGCAATTTACATAGCTAGTTTAAAACAGCCAGCAAAATGGGAAATATATGAATGAAAATTCTTAGCTGAACTATATGTAACCCAAGCTTTTACAATACGTTAATTGTAAAATATCATCACATTTGTTTAATGAGATTTATCTACCCACTGAGGAATAGTGTTCTGTATTTCGGTTTAAAGAGTGAGAAAAAGGATGTAGACTGAACCTAGATAAATTGGAGCAATAAACATATAGTACATTGATATACCTTTGCCAGAAACTCTCTGAGCCTCCACTATCCTGTATTTCCATCACTGTGTAATTGTTTGTACTGCAAAATTAAAATCAGTTCTATTGCTGAATGATCAAATTATGTATAATATTTTTTTTTGCAATAATGTGCTTGTCTTTCAGAAAACGTTTTTAATCAGAGAATACAAATCCCTGTGAATTTTTTAATTATCTTTCCAACTGTCATGCTCTGTTGCTCACCTTGCTGTACCTTCTTTCCCAGAGCAAACCACAGGGACACTTTAAAGGGCATTATGAGACATTCTTTTTCTGTTGTCTGAATCCTTTCTTTGTTTCAATTAGACTGTTTTCTGAATGCTCTTGCTTTTTTCCCCCTTCGCAATCAAGCTTACAGCTTAGGTTTTCCTTGGTCAACTGAAACTAATGAAGTAATTTTCAGAGAAGTATCATACTGAGAATGAGAAACTCCATCTGGTCTCCATTTGTCCATGCACAGGATTACAACAGCTTTGTCCACTTGTACATTTCCAGTCCTTATTCCATGCACATTTCACCTACTTAGCTTAATTCACTGTGATGATTTTAAAGATTTCAAACACTCTTAATCATTTAGCTGATCTGCATCACTCAGGACATGTAATTACAGCCTGTCATCAGCCTCTGTTTTCCAACATGTAAATGGGTTTTCGATGCCACAGTGACAGGCATGGCGGTAGAATATCAAAACGAATAAATTCACTCCCTCAGGGCTGAACTGGCATTTGGCACTCTGTTTTGAGTAATTTTGTCTGTTAATTGTGTTATGACAGAAGTACAGGAATTTGTAGCCCAGGGATTTGCAGTCATTGGGCATCTTTCTTGTTGTCTGTGAAGGTCACTGAATTATGCCTGGCCTATCTCTGCCCCCAGTGGCCCCTCTGGTGGAAGTCCATGACTGAGTTCCTCTGCAGTGGGAGGCCACTCAGATTCTCCAGCCTACCTGCATCCTGTTCTGTGACTTATCATAGAAGTAGTCAATCTTGTTGCCTTCATGGACATGAGAACTAAATCAAAACTTGAGAGTTGAAGTGCAAAGGAATGGATTGCAAGAAGTTCTGAAATAAGTTGTTTATTCTGTACAGGTGGCACCAGACAAACAAACAAACAAACAAACAAAAAAACCCACCAAATCAAATCAAAACAAACAAACAAACAAAAAACAGGGCTAAAAACAAGAGCGTTTGCACTCTTGTATCAACAACAGTTATGGTTAAATATAATTAAACATGCAAGATTATTTAAACTGGCTCCTGTATTTTAACATGCACATTTCACATTTGTCACATCCAGCTTTAGAACAGAGAGTTTGCATCTCATAAGAGGGGGAGACATCTACCATTTAGAGATAAGGGGAGATTCTCACAAAAACGATAAGATCCACTTTAAACAGTTACTGTCTCAGTGCATTATTTTTTGGCATTTCCCAGTGAAAATAGCATTCTCATCCAAGCTGTAAGATGCATTCTTGAACTACATCCATGGAATAAGAAACAGACAATGTAAAGCTGAGTAGTTCCAGATTCTGAAAAGAAGGAGAAAGCCATAACTGCAAAAATGAACAAATGTATAAAGTGAGTTTACAGTAACTGCTGGGAAAACAAAAAATACGACACACACACACACAAAAAACATTCCTGGGGATGTGTTTGTACTAAACAGGCATGCATTTAATCACCAATGAAAAGTTACAGACCAAGTAAATTACTACACTTTGTGGAAGAAACTTTGAACTCAGTATCGTGTGTTGGGTAAAATGATGTAATTCAAAGATAATCCTGACACTTTTGTTCCTGTCCTTAAACTGAAAGTTTTATTAAGGGTGTTTTATTGTGGACATAAGATAGTTAAAAAAAAAAAAAAAAAAAAAGAATGAGTCATTTGGCTAAAGAAGTACAGCAGCATTGAGGTCTGAGTGCTATTTGTTAACTCATGTCTAGCAGTATAAAATAAGTTGGAAAACAAAAGTCTGCTTATAATTTGTTTTATAAAGGAAAATGTTGTTCCTCTAAAATACAAGCAATCTTTGTATAATGCTATGGCCAGTAATCTAAACTTTTTTTCAGATTTGTGACACTTATCATTCTCTCATCCCACAGGAACAGCAGATGGGTTGTCCTTGTACAAAATGTGGTATCCACCTGCACTTCATTAAGAGAGCTGCATTTTCGTACATGCCACACCACAAGATCACCATGATGACATAGCAGCTTCAGAGAACAGCGTGACTAGGGTGTTTTTTTTTTTTTGGTGTTTTTTTTTTTTTCAGGATCTTTTTTTCTTTTTTTTTTTTTTTTTTTTTCCCCTCTTGTAACACAGAGGATCTGGCAGACTTTTACCTCCTGTCACTGTTTACAGCATATATTGGTCGATACAGTCCCTTATTGCATCTGCTCTGGGAATTAAGGAAAGCAGCTTGAAGGCAGTAAGGTAAGTGCTGCTGCATGTTTTAACTGTAATGTTCAGCTATTTAAATGTAGCTGTAATGGGAATGTGAAAACATGTCAAGATAAGTTTGCCAATTTGTAAATTGAATACAAATCAGCAGTCATTTAGTGCATTTACTTTTTTAGCTTCCTTGAAACAGCCTCACATGTTTTGTGCATCAGTGCTACACTTTTTCAAAGTCTGTTTTGTTCTGCTTCAAAAGAAGAGTTGATGTACAGCAAAAAGAATTTATTTTAAAGACTACTCATTTCTCACTTGATAATAACTTCAGCACTTCATTTGTTAAATTTTCCTTCTTCATTTTATAAAAAGGCGAGGTATTCAAACATTTAAATAATTAATCAAGTATACAAAGAAAGGAAAACTATAGGCACGCTGAAAAAAATTGGATAATTTTAAAGCTCATTTTATATATCCCATTGAAACTTTTTAAGGTGAACTCTTATGCAGACTGTGAAACAATAAGCTACAGAATTAAGGCATATTTGGATTAATGCTGCTTGAGTAATAGACTTTTATATACCTTATTTCACAACTTTGGAATTGAAGCAGTATAGGCTCCAAACTAATCTGAATACTGTAGTAAGCATTTTTCCAGGTTTGAGGATTTGTCATTTGGTGTGTTTTGGCGTGCTGCCTGAGCAACTTCACAAATGTTTTCACAGGTATTTAACAGCATAACTGAGTAGAATAAACCTAGGCAATTAGTTCAAGCATGCTTGTATTATAAGATAAACATCTAAGAATGTATGCTGATGTTATCTTTTGAATGTTAATAGTTCAATGTAACAACCGACCATGTGCATATGATCTATTTGCATTTTACACTTCTGACAGAGAACCATGTAGAATTCAAAACCACAAATAAAACAGAACAAAACAAAATATTTGTGTTACTGTGCTCTTTCATATGTCACATATGTGCACATATGACTTTTCACTATAGAATTGTCAATTAAATCTAAAAATCTTATTTTTAAAATCACTCAAGTTTTGGGTTTTTTTTAATCTAACTCAAATGTTTTCATGGTAGTTAAACATCGTATGCTCTTTAACTGTCTGCCTATGATACAAGTACTAAAGATAAGCATTTTGAATGTAACTGGAAACCACAAGAACAATAGAACTTGAATTTAAAATGGGATGTTTATTCTATGTTATCAGAAAGACTATGAAATGATGAGGATGTGTAAAAATGTCATTGTGAGGTCAAAGAATGTAGTCCAAGAAGTTCATTACATTGACATTTTGAATACAGAGCAGTTAGTTCTTCATCTTTAATGTTTAGTATCAAAACAGGAACAGATTTCAAAGCAGACTGCATTGTTGTAATTTCTTTCAGAGTAGCTATACTTATTCATGCCAGCAGGGGACTTAAAGTCCCCTATGTGTTCTCATCTTGTACAGTAATGAGGAACAGACAAAGAAAATTACACGGATAACTCATGTTTCAATGATTCTCTATCCAAAAGTTTGTCATTAGCTAAAACAGAGCCAACACCACAGTAAAAGATATGCAATCCTATTCCTTGTTCAGAGGACAGCAGCTTCACATCCAGCAGTGAGGCTTTGTGTGCGATTGACTGGAGATGAGAACATCTTAAAAAAATTCCTTCCATTACATAAGATCAGTAGGCCCTTTTTTAAAGTTACTCTAGTTGATTAAGCTGTGATGTGGCTTTTATCAGCTCAGTAAAAGCAAGGAAATTTAGTTAAGTTTCTTCTAGTCATGACTTTGCATTTTAATTTTAGGAACTCCATCACAAAATAGTGCTAAGAACAAGACTGACTTACTCTGCTGGAAGATTGCCTAGATCTCAGAACAGAGTCTGATGGTCTGTTTAAATGATGCACATGCTGTCTGAAATTCTTTGAGAACTAGAGGACTCTAAGGATTTTCTGAATTCTCTTACTCTTTGAACAGTAGCTGAGTACATGTTTATGGTGAAAATCAAAGCAAGTTAATCAACTCCTGTGATGCTAAACTGACCTTTACAACTCAGCATCCATCTAGGTAGTAAGAAACATTAGCAAGATACTAGTCTATGCAGATTTTGAAATATTAATAGATTTTGTATCTTGTGAAGTATCTAATTAGTAAAGTATGTCCTTGAAAGTGAAGTGAGATGATTCCTATTGTATCACAGCAAAACATTCCTAAATGTCCTAAACATCCTTTTGCTGTATATGATGTAGAAGGACAACTATAAAGCAAGTGCTTATTGATCTATTTATTTAGAGTGGGGAGATAAAGTAATTAGCACTCACTCTCATTTATCAACTTGGAAAGAATGTATGCATTACGTGAAGAGCTGTTATTTCATGTCCAGAGTAGGCCTATACTAGATAGAGTATACACATGTACACATATGCAGTGCTGTTTGACAGGTCCAGAACATGTGCTGTTTTTCTGAGTTTGTTCTTTATCTGAATATGGAGATGGGAGAAGATAACTCTTAACAACAAACTTCATAGCAGACCATCACCCTTAGTTTGCAACTTTCCTGAATTTTTTGAAACCAAATTAAACCATCACTTATTATTTAAGTATAAGGTACTTTAACATATTCGGAGTAGCAATGAAAGCTTGATAGAATTTAAGTGGCAAAACTGTCTCTGAATGTGACCTTCAGCAAAACCGGAAAATGTTGTTCCATGTTTAGAAAACTTAGACTTTACCATTCTTCTTGTAATTTAATGAATAGCCACAGGATGATTTCTAAATGTGTTACTTGCAGCAGCAGAATGACCTGCAGATTCACATCACAAAGGCAGATTATAACAAAATAGGTGCTGTAAAACCATAATAGTAACACTGAATTGCTAACAGACTAATGCATTTTTAGTTAATTAATAGCTTTATATTGGAAGCCTGTTTTAGTTAGTGTTGAATCATAATCCTTGTATGTTAAAGTTTCAAGTATTGGAGAAAAAATAGAAAGAAAATCAGAATTGTAACTTTTTTTTATTCTCCTCCTCTATACAGAGACAAGACACATTGAAAAGATGACTTTAAACTCTCTACCCATCTTTCTAGTATTGATTAGTGGCATTTTTTGCCAATATGACTATGGTCCTGCAGATGATTATGGTTATGATCCTTTTGGGCCATCCACAGCAGTCTGTGCCCCAGAGTGTAATTGTCCTTTAAGCTATCCTACTGCAATGTATTGTGACAATCTTAAACTGAAAACCATTCCAATTGTACCAAGTGGAATAAAATACCTTTATCTTCGAAACAATATGATTGAGTCCATTGAAGAGAACACATTTGATAATGTAACAGACCTGCAGTGGCTGATCCTAGATCACAATCACCTGGAAAATTCAAAAATTAAGGGAAGAGTCTTCTCTAAACTAAAGAATCTGAAGAAACTTCACATTAACTACAACAATTTGACTGAAGCTGTTGGACCGCTCCCCAAAACTCTGGATGACCTGCAATTAAGTCACAACAAGATAACAAAAGTCAATCCCGGTGCACTTGAGGGGCTGGTAAATCTGACTGTCATTCATCTCCAGAACAACCAGCTGAAAGCAGATTCTATTTCTGGGGCATTTAAAGGTCTGAATTCACTTTTGTATCTTGACTTAAGCTTCAATCAACTTACAAAGCTACCAACGGGACTTCCTCATTCCTTACTCATGCTGTACTTTGACAATAACCAGATCTCCAATATTCCTGATGAGTACTTCCAAGGTTTTAAAACCCTGCAATATTTACGTTTATCCCACAATAAATTAACAGATTCTGGAATACCAGGCAATGTCTTCAATATCACATCATTGGTCGAGTTGGATCTGTCCTTCAATCAACTGAAGAGTATTCCAACTGTCAGTGAGAATCTTGAAAACTTCTACCTCCAAGTCAACAAAATTAACAGTGAGTTAAAATTGCATGTTTTCATTAACATTTACCACAGTCTAGAAAGTAATGGCTCGTGCAGGTGCACATTGCTCACATTAATATTAAAAGAAAGACATTTAGCTGAAGTCAGATCCTCACCTCACATTAATTAAAACCATGGAATCCATGGAGGGTACTTATAAAATTTAGAAAAAAAATTTAATCAGTGTGGAAAATATTCAGAATATTAAGAAGAGATAACAGAACTAACTAACTAACTACAGTATATATAACCTTTCAGAAGACTGGCAGTGAAAGTACTAGAGGGGAGAGGAGGAAAGGAAATCCATAAAGTACTAGGTACAAGGCACAGTTAAAAATACACAAACTAGATGTTTGTTTGTTTGTTTATTTCCTCCCTTCCTTATCTTTCCCCCTTACAGGCAGTATATTTCCAAATCTATCTTGAAATCATAAGAGATGTCCTGTTGTTTCTTCTTTCCATTTCTGTTTTCTACATGATATTATCAGGTGTCAAGCTTGCCTCCATTTGAACAAGATTTGAGCAGAAATTCATTCTAAAGTCAGTAACCCCACCTTGTATGAGATTGTGGAGGTTTCTACTCAGGCAAGAATGCCTTTATCCTGGGATGAAAAGGAGACATTACGGAACTGAGCAGGCCTCACCCTCTCGTCAGATACTCTCCAGCTACACTTCTGTAAGCAGTGACCTCTCATGGAGAGGCAGTATGGTCAAAAGAACTATGTTTCTGTTGAGGGCTTACATCATCTTGCTAGCTAGCATTAACTAAATCGGAAATTCCTGCTGTCTGTTTACCTGTATCCATCAGGTCTATAGGATATCACTGTTAGCTAATAGATTTTATTTTTCTTTACTCTTCACAAACTTAGACTTGCAGCAAAATATTTTAATGCAAATCTTATCAGGGTTAGGGCAACACCTTTATTTATTTATTTTTATTTACCATGTTTCACATTTTCCTAAATATTTTGTTTTTTTTTCCCTGTATCTCATTTCCTTGTTTGATGAAGGAATATAATGCTTCCCATCTGGAGAACCAAATATAGCAATCTATAGAGCTCTTTCAGATACTCTTCTGTTCCTGAAAGAGCTGATGATTTTTAATTTCTCCTGTGATAAATAAGGCATTTTTCAAAGCTTAGAACAAATGGTCTGAGCCTTCTTCAAGAAATCCAGGTACCTAGTTTGCTTTCCACTCACATTTCCAAGGACTTCTGAGCAACTGTGACAGCAATTCACTTTTTCAGTGAAAGCAATGTTTCCAGAGCGGTAGTCAGTGGAGAGGGTAATGGTGTGAAGTGTAGCACTGGTTATTGCTGCACTTTCATGGCTACAGTATGGACTGATGCAAGAGATCTCTGATTTGTTCTTTTGTCTGAACAAGAAGGCGTAGAAGACAAATTTCTTTGACTGCCCATGTTAGTCCATATCAGGTATTAACAGAATACCCCATCACATGTATTTAAACAGGTTGTATTTCCAAGCTAGTATAGGACCATGGTGAGTTTATAACAGTCTTTGCTCTCTTCCATATAAGTATATATTTATAGCATTTGTTATTATGGATTATTCAGGGCAAAAAATAAAATAAAATAAAAATCCTCTGCAGGTATAAACATCAAAGAGAATCGATACAAGAAGAGAGTTCACAGGTCCGTATTTCATTTGCAAAAGATTAGGAAAGTAAGCGCTTCCACCTGAAGCTCTAGCAAGAAGATATCATAGGAATGGAGTATAACAAGTGGAACTTGGAAACTTTTCAGAGTACAGTCAAAGTCACATATTCTTACTGAATCATGGAATCTTTAGAGCTGGAAGGGATCTCTGAAGGCCAGCTCCCCTGCAATGAACAGAGACGTCATAACTAGATCAGGTTGCCTAGGGCCTTCTCCAGCCTCATTTTGAAAGTCTCCAGGGATGGGGCATCAACTACATAACTGAGCAACCTCTTCCAGTGCCTCACCACCCTCACTGTAGAAGATTTTTTCCTTATAGCTAACCTAAATCTGACCTCTTTAAGCTTGAAACCATTTCCCCTTATTCTATCACAGCAGACCCTGCTAAAGAATCTGTCCTTTTCTACACCTCCCCTTTAGATACTGAAAGGCAGCTATCAGGCTACCTCAAAGCCTTCTCTTGTCTGGGCTGAACAGCCCCAGCTTTCTCAGCCTGTCCTCATAGGAGAGATGTTCCATACCTTTGATCACTTTTGTGGCTCTTCTCTGGACACGCTGCTGCATTTTGCTGAAGTTCATTGGCTGAATCAGTACTTGTCCCATTAATTTAATTACTCTAAACACAGCTAATTGTAAAATGCTTTGTGGTCTTCTATTTGGAACACTGCAGTAATCTCAAAGTGTTTTTTTACAATGGTCTGTGCAGAAATGACTCAGATATGCTAACTCTTGGACCACAAGCCAGCAAGGATGTATAGAACTGCTGATCCCATTAGGCTTTTCTTCTGTAGTGCATGCCTTAACAAGAAGTCTTTGCATAGTTAATTTTCCTCAGCTGCTTGTGCTCCTGATGTAAAAAGTGATATACCTTTGCTTAGCATACAGTCCTTTTGTGTAGAAAATGAAAATATATATGCTTCTATCTTGGTTTGTGGGTGAGAGTAAAGAATAAATCTGCTCCTGGTTTTTATTCCTTTTAATATATATTTATAATATTCAGATCATTTGCACTCAGAAGTAACAGTAAGAAAAACTATGAAAAAAGGAAACTTGGGAAGCTTTTAAATGTGTGGCCTTCAACAAAAGTGTACTTACCATGCCATGTTATTTTCCATTACTGATAAGAAAAGGAAAAATAAATCAATATTAGAATTCATATATATTCATATACATTCAAATATTTATAAATTATACCATAATTACCTACAAAGATATGGATGTAAATAATTAATGGTATAGTCTGTAGGCCAAGCAAACATATGTTTGCATACAACAAATAGCATCTAATCCTTAGTTTATATGGTTATAACACACAAGAATTGACAGTTCACTTCAAATGGTGCATTCTGAACTGGAAGAATATTAGAATTAATCTGCAGGCTTAATATTATTAATATTATGATTTTGACTATCCAATGTCTGTGCCCTCAGTGATGTATTTTATCTCTCACCCATTGCAATTTCCATGAAAATAAAAAGGTATTAACTTTAGCTTTCATCTTTTCAAAACAGGGTTGTATAATGCACAAAACTGAGGAATTTGTTTGATTTTGGTGTCTAACTGGTGTACAAAATCTAACATTTTTGAAATGTATTTTCTTAATCCTCATTTAAATCTTGTGTTGTGGATGATACACAGTTTTACCCACTGTTCAACATCATAGCTCTATCTCTACTATCTATAACACATTACCTATACTGTCATTATTTAAATATTTGCCTTTATGGATGAATATACGTTTCTACCTAGATTACACTATTTCATTTCATCAATGATAGCAGATTCTTGTAATGTTAATTCTTGAAGAATTCAACTTAAAGTGGAGGTATGAAAGATACTTCCTCCATCTCCTTTAGTAATACAACAGAATGTAGGTCAACATGCTTTCTCAAATGAGATAGTCATGCACCAAAGATATAAAAGGTGCTATTTTCAAAAGTCCACTGGTAGTCAAAAGTCTCTGACTTTGAGAATCCTATATATGTTTTTTGCAAATTATGAGATGTAGTCCTTTGCAATGTGAAAGCATTTTATGGCATTAGATTGATTACAAAGGCTCTAAGAAGACTCTCAGATTTCTTCTTCAGTAGTGACTGTATATGAATCAAAGTGAAAAGAGATAAGCATGAAGGACCGTCTTTTTAGAATTACACAATGTGGTATATAATGGGCACTAGGCTTATTCACATAGGTTCTTTCTTGAGAATAGACCTTCTCTGCATGATATGTCAGTTACTTTGAAAGTAATGACTCTTATTTAATTTCATGAAAACTACAACAGATACAAGGGGCATAATAAAATCATTTGACTGAGCAGATTTTCAACTACAAAACACTATTTTTCAACACATCACCACTAACTGCACTTTTTTCAAGAGATGAACAAGAGTCAGAATGCAGTGCTTGTAAAGGTCTGTACCAGTGGAGGTGACCCAAAGTTGCTGTTACCATTGCTGAAATGGACTACCCTCAGTCTCATAGTTCTCACATCCGCTGTTTAGTCTCCATTAACATTCAGCCAACATTGATGAATGTCAGTGGGATCAGTGTTTTCTGTAAAGAGGAATTCAGTGACAGTCCTTTGCTTCGTTCACACTTCCATGTCAGATGCCACTCTGTCAGACTGCCTCTCTGCTGCCATCTGTCACATGGCAACAGAATGTAATAAAATATTGCTGGGAAGGTCCAACCTCTTTTACTACATCACCAACATCTACCTCTGACGTATTGAGCCAACATAACAAAATGGGAGGCATTACTTTCAGAGCATCCCTTGTATATATGTGTGCTTGCTTATATAGAGCTCAGAATTTCTCTCTCTCTCTCTTTCTCTCTCTCTCAGGTTCAGCTGTACAGTTTCGATGTAATTCCTTCCTTGTGTTCCTTGGTCAAATTTCATTTTGAAAACAGTAAATTAAACATTCAGAAAATAATGTTTAACAGAAAATCTCTGTGGATTGGCTGTTCTTATGGGTAAGGCCAAATCATAGTTTTAGATAGTTGTTCCATAAACTTCATTCAAGATATTACATAGCACTGTTTCACTTTTCCATCATAGTACACTCAGCATAAGAGATTATTCCCTCTGCATCCCAGGTTCTACTGTTTTATTTCTTTTTTTAATTTTTTAATTTTTATTTTTAACCACTCTTTTTCCTTCTAAGTGCCAGCTTGAGTCTGTAAACAAAATCTGAAATCTTAAAATTCATAGTGATGTTGGATGCATACAGCACTTGAAAAACCCAGTCTTGACATTCTGAACTCCTGAACTTCTCAAAACTAAAGAGAGGAACCTCTTCAACACGTCTGACATGGGGAAATAGTTTCAAACTAAAATAAAGGAGATTTATATTGAATATAAAGAAGAACATTTTACAGTAAGGTTGGTGAGGTGCTTCATCCTTGGGAGATGTCCAAGGTCAGACTGGATGTTGCTCTGAGCACCCTGATCAGCTGTAGGTGTCCCTGCTCATTTCTGGGGAGTTGGAATAGATGACTTCAAGGACCCTTTCCAACTCAGAATATACTATGATTCTACAATACAGACCTCTCAAGTTGCAGTAAGCTAACAGGAAATTATATTAGTGAAAACACATTCAGTATTGAAAAATATTTTCAGTGGAGGTTCAGATTGGTTATTTAGGATCAGGCTTTTCATTGAGATGGAGGAACAGGCTCCTCAGGGAGGTCACACTTTCCAAATCCTATTTGTTCTAGTTATTCATGTTTTTTCTTACTGGTGTACCCTTTTTTTTCAGAGTTCCCATTGAGCAGCTTCTGTAAGGTTGTCGGACCACTGACCTATTCCAAGATCACACATTTACGCCTGGATGGAAACAATCTCACTCGGGCTGACCTGCCACAGGAGATGTACAACTGCCTTCGAGTGGCTGCGGAGATCTCACTGGAGTGAGATGCCTCAGAGTCTGCAGTTCCCTTCTAGGGATCATTATTACAGGAATTGCATCATGATAGCTCTTTAACTTTAGGATATGTCTTAAAAAAAAGTCAATCTGCATATTATCTGTTCTGTTTGTTAACATTTAGCATGCACTTGGCAACCTTAAGGAAATGCGTGCATATTTTTACAAAAGGTTGCTATTTAGAAAGCACAAGAATGACCAGATGTGGTGCAAAACATGACTTCATGTGGTTAGTTAAGTTGAGAGAAACATTCAACCTGATAGAAATCCATTTTCAAGCATGCAATATGTACCATCTGGTACCAGACGTATGTAGAAATCAGATGGGTTTCATCAGAGTGCTGAGCAGTATGGGCTAGCCTGTGTAAATAGAAGATTCTCCTGCAAGCAATCCTGCATTTTTAATTATTCATGCCCTTCTTTTGTTAAAATTTAACAATATAAAAACAGTTAAAAATGTATGAAAATATTTTTTGGAGCCCATTACAGTATAAGATGAATAGAATGTGTGAAGGATAACAGGGAAACAAACCTTTTATTCAGGTCAAAAATTGTTTTCTTTTTGTCATACTTTCATTCAAATTTTCATGGCAAGATTTTAATCCATTGCTGGTATAATTGTTATTTCAAAATAAGTGATATATATAACTATTTTTATTCAATTACTTGCATGCTACTTTTAACCAGATTGTAGAAAATAAAACATAGTAAATAGTATTTCTGTGTCGATATCATTGCCAACAGTGTTTCAATCTTTTATTAAATGAAGAGAAAAAAATCTTTCAGGTTAAAATATGATAATCGAAGATATTCTATTTTGCAAAATTTATTGTAAGGTTAAATAAACTGTTTTCTCTACTTTCAAGTTTCAATATGTTTATAAAGTTACAATTTAACTTACTCTACCTCACTTGCATTAGCCATTAAGTCCACATCTTCTGGAGGCAGCAGTATGGGAGTCACAGCATTATGAAATATCGTGAATTAATTTCTAAGCAGTGCCAAAAGAATAACAAAATCTCGCAGGTGCCACAGGCAACAAGTAAAATGTAACCCTAGCTATTCATGACAGAAAAATAGTAATGTATTGTACTTGGGAATGTGAATAGTCCAAATATTGTCTGCATCTGAGAGCACACACTAAACAAAGTGCTAGTAACTGAGAATCATAGATGACGTGCTTGCAAACACAGATCATCCCATGGGTACTATTTAGACTATTAAACACTTAACCAGAAACTCTTGGAGTTTTCATAGCAAAAATAGAAAGCATCGCTTAAGAAAAAAAAGTCCAGACAGGATTTAGTTTTAGCTAGAGGTGAATTACGTAGTGTGTGTTTTGTAATATCCATTTAAGATCACAGTATCACAGTATCACAGTATTGTGCGAGTTGGAAGGGACCTTAGAGATCATCGAGTCCAACTCCCGGGATTCGAGCCCTCTGTGTAGCAGAGCAGCATTTCTGCCACTTACGATGTTTAGGAACATCCGTAAAAAGGGCCAGGAACCATCTTACAGGTAAACTGTCTTCTCCTTTCCAAGCTATCCCTTTTCCTCTCTGAATATACTGTACTCCTCAGTCCAATAATTCATTGCAGTTTTCCACTGCCAAACAATGGGACAGACTCAGGAGTGCACAATGAATGGGCAAGGTGGCAAAGCAGAAGTTGCAAAAGAGAAATTCAGACTGGACTTGTGAACAAATTCTTCACAATGGCAGTGTGAAACCCTGATACAAGTTGTCCAGGGAGGCTATGGACTCTCCATCCTTTGATTTTCAGAAAATGGGTGGGCACTGCCTTGGGGAATATGAAGATGGCTTAACTTCTGGAAGGAGGTTGAATTTAAGGACCTCCAGCATTTCCCTTAAACTTATTAATAATTTATACTATTCCAAGAATACTGGTAAGTAATAGGGAAAGAATATCAGTTTTAACAACCAGCTCAACAGTTGGAGAGTTTTGCATTAAATTCACATGGAAAATTTATTGTTTCGAGTCCCAGTCCATAATTCAGATTCCCTGGATACTCACAAAATCATAACTCAGCTAAAATTTGGATATAGATTCCATAGGTAAAAACTGTGGAAACTCTCCTCTGATGCCCAGATGTCTGCAGCTGACTTGTTCAAGTCTGCTCCCTTTATAACACATGTGAACTACTCAGTGCCAGCAGTGAAGTCAGAGGCCCAACCCATCTAACTATCCCATGTAAAGATGCTTAGATGTCTACACAGAAATGAGTCTGTTCTAAGAGCTATTATCCCTATGAGTAGAATGCTCATGAGGGACATTTTGGTTCCAAGTTTTTTTGCAGATTTGCACACTGGATGAAAGACTCTCATGCTGCAAGAAAATAACTTAATTAATAAGCTAAACAAATTTCATAGAAAAATATCTTCTAAAATTTTAGTATGTACTGTGAGTAGTTAAAAAATCAGTTGGCACAGAGGAAAACAAGGAGAGCTAAAATTGTGCTTTTGGGAAGTCATCTTGAATGAAGAAAAGTCAGGTTCAAGTGCCCCAGTAAATAACCATTTTACTATGCAAAGCACAACAGTCTAAAAAGAAAAAGCTGAGCACTCCTAACCACACAATAGTCTGCAAGGTCAGAAATTAAGCTGTGCTTATGAACTAGACAGGGATATTTTTTTGTCCATATCTCTACCTTGCTGTAACTAAAAAGTGTTTCTGAGATTCAGGGATCTTCCTGATGAATCCAGCTTGAACAAGTTCAGAGGTGAGATTGAATCACTCAAGACTGTGCTCAATGAATCACATCATAAGTTCTTTGCCCTGAAGACTTCAGTTTGCATTCTCTACGTTACTATTAGTTAGATAGCATTTGCGGGTCCTTAAGGTTCTACATATACAGAATCACGGAGTCATTTATTTCCTCCAAGAAAACTATCCTCAGTGACATTTTGAACAAGCATCTGAATTCATTACTAATAGCAGTCTAATAATACTTTTAAGTGTTAATGAAAAAAATAGCACACGATTTAAAAAGGTTTATGAATTCTGCCTATGCATCCTGTCAGATTTTGTGATAAAGGTTTACTCAGAATAAGATTATTCTCATTAGCACATAGGCCATGTTTTTATTGTTGCAAAGAGCAATCTGCTGTAGAATCTCAGCAGTGGAGATAGCAAAAAACAAACATTTTGTTCACAATCAGACTCTCTAAATCTTTCATTCCTAAGAGACAGGTATGTTGATGAGAGAGAGTAGTTTAGTCTGGGATACCAGTGAGAATGGAAAGCAATGTTTCTTGTCACAAAACATAACCAGCTGCTTAATAATATGGCATTTGCTAGATTTAATTTTCTACCAGTCACCAGACATGCAAAAACAGATATCTCATATCCCTTATCTTAGAGCCTTTGGACATGCAAAGAAAACAGTCTGTTAGATTTAACTGCATGGCCAACTAGGCTGTGTAAAATAACATTTTTTGCATCTTGCAGCATGTGGTACGGTGTTCAGGACAGCAGTGTTGTCTGATCAACCTGACTAGAGAAGACATTCAGAAATTATAAAGACACTTTGGAATATACTTGAGTAGCGCCTATCTAAATATATATTTCTTTTGAAGATAATGCCTTTACTGAAACATGGATCAGACTGCAGACAGAAGTACTGTAAGTTTTCATAAATGTCATACCTTGTATACCAATATAATAATAAGCTGTCTACAAAATAAAAAAGGCCAAATGCTGTCTTTCAAAATTCTGTTTGTTGTTGTTGTTGTTTTTTCCCATGAACTTTCTGGTATCTCATTGTGCACCTCTGCTATGCATCTTACTCTGTCAGCTGGTTTCCAAGGTAGATAAACAAATGTTTCCTGAACTTCACATTTAGAATTAATGATTAGGACTGTTTTACTGTCAAACAACTAAACATGAAAGCTTGTGAGTTCTCAAAAGAATTCTAAGATTATGTGCCAGCCACACTGATTTTGAGAAATATTTGTGATTCAAAGTATTAAAAAGAGTTGCGTTGGTTTTCTTTTTACACAGTTTAGGTAATAAAAGTCATCTCCTGCAGGATTTTTCAGGCCTACCCTAGACCCAGAAGATGAGAATGCTGTTCCTAATGAATTCCACAGCCTTGACACAAAGTGTATATTACCCATATAGTGCAGAAAGGCACTAGGTATTTATTTCTGGAATTCACAGCAGCTGTTGTGATGAGTGGAGAATCACCTGATTCTCCCACAGAGCTGGACTCCAGCTTGCTTAAAAAAAAAAAAAAAAAAAAAAAAAAGGTGATGTTCTGCTGAAGTGCTTAGTGGGAACTTTTATCTATAGTATAAAGATGTAGTGCTTGTTGAGGACTCTAATCTACACTGTAAAGATGTTTCGACATGTTCTATCTGAAAGGATAACTGGTGACTGGAGTATTGATGGTGAGTGAGATTCTAGCTTCAAGTCCAGACTCTGGAAGAGAACATGAGTACTTTGGAATTGCCAGCTGTTGAAAATTATGACAAACCTGACTATTAAAAAATCACATATTTTTTGTTCAATTTTTCCCAAAGAGTATCTGCATTAACAATTAGACCAAAATATATTACAATTAATGGAAAGTGAAGTATGGATTACATTTTCATATACTTCTGCCATTTGGATTTTCTTTCAAAATCCTGAAAAAGCAGTTTAACCTTGAATTTCTCATCTGGCAGAATCACTATATTACGGTTTTATTATAAAAGACCAACAGTATATTTTTCATTAAGCTGCGGGGTACTTTTTTTTGAAACCCCTGCTATTTCCTTCAGAATACAGTACTTTCTAAAAGTCTGAGCTTCTCAGGATTCATCACCTTACTGTGGGAATATAAAACAAAGAAGTGTTCAAATAATTTTACACTTCTTTAACAACAGAACAAAATAGAAGAAGAAACACTAATACCTCACAGCCTGTTTTCACTATACTTATGTTACCTTCAAAGATTTAATCTGATAATTTATTTTTCAAAACTGAAGATATAAATAATAGTCAATGAATGACTAATACATGCTTTAATTTACCATTAGTTGCCTAGAAAATATCAGTCATCTAAAAAGGTACATGCAGGCCCAAGAACTCAATGTATATTTGTAATTTACAAATGTGTAAGTTGGATATTTTAAGATACATCTAGCATATAGAGTTGCATATCTAACATTTTAAAAATCAAGTCTGCAATATTAACATAGAATATATTTGTTTCGGTGTTGAAATTGTTGAAAACTTCAAAACAAATTAAGGTAAGAGATTAACAGCTACATTTACACAACAGGTAAGCTAAACCTAGCTAGCCAAGGTAAAAACCAGATCTTGACATCCTGTTGTGTAACTTTATTGTGTCACTATGGTGAAGAGTTCAAAATAGAAAGAGAACAGACAGCCAAATCATTCCTTAATGAAGCATATTTGGAAGAGCTCTGTACCTCCTATAGAAGTTGAACTCTTTTCCATAGTTATTCTGTACTGAAATATGCTGCTCTTCAAGGATGTCTTTAAGCTGAGCTACTCAGTTCTCACTGGAGGTTTTACAAGGGAGTACTCCCAAAACAGAACTTGTGGGTTGAGATAAAACTATTTACAAAGATAGAGAAAAGGAAACAGATAATAGTTATGACAATATAAATAACAAGTGAAGCACAAGAAATTGCTCACGACCCACTGACTGATGCCCAGTTAGCCCTGCGGTGAGCAGAAGAGAGACAGATGAACTCATTCCCTTCAAAACTCCTTCTTCATGGTATCATAAGGTATGGAATATCCCTTTTGCCAGTTTAAATCAGCTGTCCTGATTCTGTTCCCCCCAACTTCTTGGTCCCTTAGCTGAGAATGTCTTTGGCTGTGTACTGCACTGTTTAGCAGCAACACCTTGCTGCTTTTCTCCTAGAACTAAAACATAGCATTATACTAGAGACTCTGAAGAAAACAACTGGAATATATCACCACTACTTGCCAATCTTCAGAACTGAAAGAGGCAGAGGAACCCTGAATAAATGTAAACATATGGCTTAAGCAGACTGCATGACAGTCTGGAGCTGCTGAGTACTTGGTGAAAGTTGCCTGAACTGTGTGTGGACTATTTTTTTTTAAAGATTTTTGAAGCATCTCCATCTCTGTAGTCATCCTGAAGGGAATTTTAAAATGTGTTACAGATAAACTGATTGTCCTTTGGGGCATGATGTATAACTTTTTAGTAAAGTAGTAATCAAATTAGGTATACTGGATGGCAGTCTTTTTTAAATGAAGAAATCCACAGGGTGGTGAATCAGATATCCTTGCAGTATATTCTTGGCTTTGCTGGTAATGATCTACACACATGCTTGATGTTTAACAGACCTTGCTTCATACTAAATCTGAGACATATGGCAGCCATTACTTAAAGAAAGCAATGCATTTCTTTCCTGTCAGCAATGTCAGTACTGAAGCAGACTCTTACAGAAGTCTCAGTTATCCATATCTCCTGCCTGTAATTCTTGATACTCTGCTTTTTAGCCCCTTTAGTCTCCTCACTCTCCTATTTTTATTTTTATTTTATTTTTTTTTCTGACAGATTCTGAGATTGATTAACTGTGTGAATTGCCAGGATGAATATGGGAACCAAAATCTTATAATCATTTCAGACATACTCCTTAAACTGTAACAATCCCAACTATTTATTTTCTAAAGACCTGCAAAATCCACAGAATGAGTATTTATGGGATTTTTGTTGTAGTCATATTTGCATTTACTTTTATTATCATATAAATACAGTCTTGGAGATCATTTATCATCTCAGGGACATTTTGTGCTTCACTGATATTTTGATTGCTCAGCTTCACAGCTTAAGAATGACTCTTGTAGAAAGTGAGGCCGTGAAAAATGTCTCAGGTTGGACACTCAAAATGAAAAGTCTCCCAAACCATTAGTCATTTTTGAAAATCTTGGCCACGATCTTTTATTAACCTGTAAAAATTTATCACCATATATTGCACCCTTTAAATAATTAATAGCAACACCAGATGATGGAGATGCAAAACAAATGTATGAAGGAGAATTTGTGGGCAGTCTTGATGGTTTCTTGGAAAGCAGGCCTTTCTGCAATATCTGTTTGGGCACCCAGTCATGTGTTCCCACTCTTTCCAAAATGTTTGAATACAGGTGAGAATACACACTATAGTCAAAATAGTCTTTTTCTCCTGATTTTGAGGACTTTTCTCTCAATTTTTTTTTCTGCTGTCTGTTTGCATCCAAACAAACAAACAATCTTGTTAAAAAAATCTTAGAAAATAAGCTTGCTTTTCTTCTTTTTTTTTTTTCTCCTAGTGAATCATGGAATGGTTTGGGTTGGAAGGGAACCATAAGATCACATAATTCCAATCCCCTGGCTACAGGCAGGGACACCTCTCTCTAGACCAGACTGCTCAAAGCCCCATCCAGCCTGGCCTTGAATGATTCCAGGGAGGTGGTGTTCACAGCCTCACCAGGCAGATCTTCCAGTGTCTCACCACCTTCACAGTAAAGAATTTCTTCCTAATGTCCAGTCTAAGTCTGCTCTCTCCCAATTTAAAACCATTTTCCCTTGTCCCGTCACTACATGCCCTCATTAAAAGTCCCCCCCCCAGCTTTCCTGTAGGCCCCCTTCGGATACTGGAATGACGCTGCTCTCTCAGCCTGTCCCTGTAGGGGAGGTGCTCCAGCCCTCTGATCGTCTTCATGGTCCTCTTCTGTACCCGCTCCAACAACACAATGAAATACCTGGTCTCCAAATCCACAGAGGTCACATAATGACATGCTTCTCCCTTGCCAAACAGCCCCACTGTCTGTCGCAAGATAACCTACACGTCCCTCTGCCTAGGACTTCTGTGATAACATAATGAACATCTGTACATGATCAGCAGGTTAAAGGGTAAACTCAGACCCTCCTGAAGCATAAGAATAACAAATCTTTCTTGTTAAATGTGCAACATCTGGCAACTTGCATTGGAGTGTGTCACAGCAGATATCTGCCACTACTACTCACTGTTTTAAACTTTTCAGTTCAGCATTTGTGAAAGTCTTGTCTCATTCCTTAATGGTGAACAGATCACAAAAACTCCATATCCTTTCTATATGTACTTTGTGAAGACAGCACAAATGCAAACCAGATTTAAGCTGTACTGGCTAACTTTGACAAAAATCATAGATATACTTTTCATTGTAAAGCCTCCTTAAATCAGTTGTAACCAAACTCACAACTATTTTAACATTCATACTGTGTTGCTTTCCATCTCTATCCACCTCCCTTCCATGGAGTCCAGCTGACTCTCTGGTCACTTGCATGTAGCACGATGACTGCTGCAGGAGGAAACATTTTAAGGCCTAGTTCTTTAAAGTGGCATTCATAAAGAGAAGGTTAGTATGGCACATTTAATTTTTTGTTCATAGTTAGTATATCATCTGCTTAAAGTTAGAGCTTTTCTTTTAGGTATAGATGTAAATATAAGAGATGGTGAAGAGTCTGGAGTTCTAATGGAGTAAAGCACTTAATCAGTTGTTTTGTTTTTAAGCACATAAGCTACATCAAAATAGCAGGTAACAAGGATGTTGTTTTTTTCCCTAAACAAAAAGCATACTAGGACCAATTTGTACCTGTTAACAAAAGTTTTAAATGTACTTAACATTAGCCTTACTGAAGTCAGTGTAAGCTGAAAATGTTCTTAAGGGTTGATTTCCTTTTATTTATTTATTTGTGTCATTCCTGCAAAATAAAAGAATGAGGATTAAAATGAAGATTAGGTTACTAGATATTTCTTAAATCTCTTCTTAGACATTCTGAATTTGGGAATCAAAGAACTGAACATTATGAAGTATGTTATTGGAGATTTTATTATTAAAAAACTTAGATTGAACTGAATTAAATTTATTATATGTTTTAAAACAAGCATAAACTCATAAAAGCTTTGAGGATGTATTTTATGTTTGTAGCATTTTCATTAACTTTTCTTTTAAAATATTTATGCTCTGGCTTTGAGCCTGGATAGTTTTCCTGATATTTATCTGTTACTATTTGTATCAGAAAAGAAAACAAAAATCCCCCTGAAGTATTTAATGTGAGAAATATGCAACTATGCTTTGGAAAATGACTTGGCTGGAAAGAGTTTACTTTAGATCAATGATAAAACAAGACAATTAATTGGTGCCTTGATAATTAAAAACAGACCTCACTGCAGGAGGCACTGTGGAATATGATATCTTAGTAGAAATATGTGTAAAAATGCCTCAGAAGAAAGAGGAAAAGGTGTGTTTTAATCCTTAAAGAAATGAAAATATGTGTTATTTTAAAAATCTTAGCAAATGCTTTTGCTATCTTCTTCCTCTAATCAAGAATTACATCTTTAAATGGCAAGGCAGCATCTGCATTTAATCAAAATCAAATAAAAGATTTCCGCTGGAACAGATGTCACTGTTTTTAATGTTTTGTGGCCAGTTCAGGTATTATGAGAATGAATTATGATGTAAGCAAGCTTTGTGTGTAAAGTATAATTTGACAAAAGTATTGAATAACGGAACACTTTGTGCTACCTGTTTCATCTAGACCAGATCATCTCATCTGCTAAAATGTAAGAATCAAATGCCTTCAGCTCTGTGGTTGCTTGCTATTCAAGTCAGGATTTCCTGCCTTTTCTTGTCTAGGTGCTGAGGTGCCTTAGCTGTTTTAGGGGTTAAAAGCTGTAGTCACTGATGCGTATATATTAGGCTGTATTCATAGAACGCGGCTTGTAGCCTGACTCAAGCTATTACAGTCTAACAGCAGTGACCAATAGAAAGGGGAGATCCAAGAAGGCTGAGGTAAGCCCAGATCCTGAAGCAACATCAAATTAGGAACAATAGCTAATAAGGTGTGTATGGTAATACATCTGGGAATGTTAGCACATAATTCAAGTTTTATATGCTATTAATTCTTAGGACAGGAAGCAAACACAGTGGTTAGCAGCCAAAGGCTGTAACAGTGATTTTAACTGGCTGCAGACAGCTCCAGGAACTTGACTGACAAGGTAAATTACTTTACATTTCTTTTAAAAATATTATTTTTATTATGATATCATATTATTATGAATATTTACAGAGTGAGAATTAAATATGTTGTTCTTTAGAAATATTTTATTTGCCGGTTTGGAATAATTCCAAATAGCAGATTCTGAGACAAGATGATATGTAGGATATTGCACTTGTTACTGGTATTAACAAAAATGAACACTATTAACTGGTTGCATATGATATGCTGCAATTAACTGAGCTGTTAATCTTAATGGTGCACTAGACATAGGAAATAATTCCCTCTTTATTTAAATGTGGTGTTTTTTCCACAACTAATATCTGTATTTTTGCCAGAAATCTCAGCCCTCTATTGCTTTCGCATTTTGAAAAGCAAACAAGATAATAAAGTTTGTGAAGCACTGTCTTTGTGCCACAGAGATATGTCCTGTTGGAGCAAGTGAGCATTAATGATCTTATTCGTTGTTTAATGGTGAAAAGGATTAGCACAGCAAGTAATTAAGTTGGTGAAAAAGTTACAAGATTCATGACTGTATATGAGCTAATTCAGTTCGGACTTGCCTTTTATTTAATTTAGATCAGGCATTTGTTTTGCCTCTTTGCTATAGAGAAGACAATTCATAACTTTGAATTTGAAAGAGAAAGGGAGGAAGAGAAATGGATTACTCAAACATATTCCCTCCAAGCTTTTTAAGAACATGCCCAACAAACAGCTGTTAAAACATTCTTTGATCTTTCACTTTTATGTGATGAGAAAAGACCTGGAAAATCTGATCCAGATGCCACTATAATTTAGAAGAGAGGAAAACCAGAAAAGATTATAGGATTAATGTTAAAGGGAGTAACACAGACTACAAAAGTTTTAATATCATCATAGCATTGATAGCATTATTGTAGATGATAAGTTACATAAATTATCATACACAGAAATCTCAATGCAGATTTTAAAATAAATAAAATAAAATAAATGTATAAGAAGGACTGATATAATTCAGACACACACTCCATTCTTCCAGATTCTGTGAAATGATCTCTGCACGAACATCAGTTAAATTTGTACCCTAAATTTGTGAAAACTAAGTTAAAACAGGAAAATATTCAACATATAATGCTAAACTGTTTATACCTCATATTACTTTTTAGGAAATGCCATGGGTGACAGAATTTGTCCATTTATAAAGGAAATATTATTTGTAGTGTAATAATGCTTTGTTAATTTGGTATGTTGTTAGAGGGTTCTCTTGAGACATCTAATTGTTTTTTTCCCCTTCTAAGGCAAATGATGACTCTAAAAGTCTGTCCAAGTCTTTTGCTATTATTCTTAGTCCATTTTGTGTGGACTCGAACAGTGAGACAAGTTCATAACGAGCTGGATCCTGAGCACTGGTCTCATTACACTTTTGAGTGTCCACAAGAATGTTTTTGTCCTCCTAGTTTCCCCAATGCATTATACTGTGATAACAAAGGACTTAAAGAAATACCTGCAATCCCAGCAAGAATTTGGTACCTCTACCTTCAAAACAACCTAATCGAAACAATTTCAGAGAAGCCTTTTGTTAATGCCACTCATTTAAGATGGATAAATCTGAACAAGAATAAAATCACCAACAATGGAATTGAGAGTGGTGTGCTCAGCAAGCTGAAAAGGCTGTTGTACTTATTCCTTGAAGATAATGAGTTGGAAGAGGTGCCAGCTCCATTACCAGTGGGCTTGGAACAGCTGAGGCTGGCTAGAAATAAAATCTCCAGAATCCCAGAAGGAGTCTTCAGCAATTTGGAAAATCTCACTATGTTAGATTTGCACCAGAATAACTTGTTGGACAGCGCTCTTCAAAGTGACACCTTCCAAGGACTCAACAGTCTTATGCAACTCAATATAGCGAAAAATTCCCTCAAAAAGATGCCTTTAAGCATTCCAGCTAATACACTGCAGCTGTTTTTAGACAACAACTCCATTGAAGTTATACCAGAAAACTACTTCAGTGCAATACCCAAAGTGACTTTCCTTAGACTGAACTACAATAAATTATCTGATGAAGGCATTCCCCCAAATGGGTTTAATGTTTCATCTATCCTAGACCTACAGCTGTCTCATAACCAACTCACTAAAATTCCACCGATCAATGCTCATCTTGAGCACCTTCACCTTGATCACAACAGAATCAAAAGTAAGTGTGTATCATCAGTGATATCACCAAGAAGTAATTCATTTAAAATGGCTTCTTAACTTCAGAAAGTACTTGAAAGAAGAGATTAAAAATGTGCCATGGGTTATAGGGAAATAAGCAATAGGACTTCCCAGAGGCCAGTTTTCAGTTCTGTTCTAAACATGACAAATACGTGCATTTGAGTAATACCAACTTTTGGAAAATGTTCATCAGGATACAGAAAAAAAGGCATCCTTGTAAGCAGATCAGAAGTAGGAGGCTTATGGAATTTTTTCCATTTGAATTTTGATATATACACACCAGTGAACATTTCATGAGAGAAAATTAAGGTTTCACACAAATATGGTGGGAGTAAACATGCAAGGGACAATTAAAAAAAATGAGGGTAGTAGTTTGGGATGTTCAATGCACATCTATGTAACTGTCATATTTCCATATTTCCAAAGTTTCTGAGAACATTAGAGACTTCAGTAAACTAACAGAATCACTATATTTTCAGCTGCTTTGAGGATCTCTTTGTAGTAGCAGTAGAAGCTTGTCATATCCTAACTCTGCTTCTAGCAGTGTTTCCAGCATCTAAGTACACAAGGAACATTCTGGTAAGGTCTACCAGGTGGAGTATCTGCATACAAGTCCTGCACATCTTAAATCTTCCTGATTACTAATGTGCAGATGCTTTTTGATAGCCAGTACAGTAAGCTGTTTCATGCCCAAGGGTGAAATCAAAGTGGTCACTTTCTAATTATCACTGCATAGAAAGCAGCCAGGTCTCCACATTTGCCTTCTTATCATGCTAATTGAACAAATTCTTTCCTATGTTGTGTTACTATTGATCACAAACATGCTAAAGGGAACAATTTATCTTCTGTGTGAAAGAATAACATATCAAAGGAGGATAGCTACTAATTGTTTAATTAATTCTGAATTTGGAAAATCAAATGTATGAAAACTGACAAATACAGAAGAATTCTGTGCAACTGGAACCTTTTTAAGTGGCCTGCAAAAAGCCTAACAGTTAATTAGTTAAGGGTAATGACATACGGTGCTACCAAACATATTTCACTGCCCCCTGGTTAGAAAGGGATTTATTTTAATTGCTTCATTTCAAGGCCTTAGGTGTAGACTTTGTCTCCTGTCACTTTAAATGGACGGTAAACTGAAATAATTGAATGTAACTTGTCCAGTTATGATGTGTTTTGTGTTAAAGGTAGAAAAGAGCATTTAAGCAGCTGCCAGATTATTTCCTTTCTTAAGAAAGTTTTAAAATAAGTTTAAACTGTGAATAATAACCTATCTAGTATCTGTAAACTCAATTATCATTTTCCAATGACACATGAATATCCATGAGTCTAAGTCACACTAATTTTCCAAAAGACTTACATGTCTTTACCACTTTTCAAATTGAACATTCATTACTTAGGCTCTTTGAATTTTTCCTCTTAATAATTTTTTCCAATGAAGTTTTTATTTTTAACAGCCATGTAAAAAGTAGTCAAATATATATATTGAAAAAACAATATCTTAAGTGAAATACTGATATCATCTAAGCTATATTACCACAGGATTGTAATTGTTCAAGAGGTACAATAATGACATAGGATCCCCTGGACAAAGCCTTGATGGATAGTTTATCAAAAAACTTTAAGACTGCATGCAAGGAATTTTATTCTGTCAGGCAGGGTAATTAAGTTGTGGCATTGGTCTGTGATTGTTCTTAAGCACAGGAAGACAATGGTCAGTCATAATTTTAATGTAACAAATGTAAAGGACTTGAAAGAAAAGTAATTGTGAAAGCTTGGATCTGGTTTCTCCATAAAAAAAAGTCCATCTGAAAATGTACTTATGCATGCTTTGTGTGACCTCTTCTACAACATTAATTCTCAGATACTCCAGCACACTTGCTACTATTTTCTTTCCTCTTGGTTGTTCATAGTTACACTGTTGGCACTGCAAGAGTTCAGACACAAAAATTTGACTGTAAATATTGTTTGTGTACTTTTTATTGCACTGAAGCCCAGTGAAGTCAATGGTAACCTGGTCTTGTGGAACCAAAATATTATTTATATCTTCACCAAGAATCCCACTGCACAACAGAATACAATAGTACACAACATTTAGAAGCAAAATCGACATAAAATGAAAAACAATCATGGCTACAGCAGATAAACATCACTCCTGTTTCATCACATTTTAAGTTATAGCTTTTTGCAATTTTATTTATTTATTTATGCAAGGCTGTAAGATGTCAAATCATGGGATAGAGAGCATTAAAGGAAGCAAAAAGAGGTGAAGGCATGAAGTAACAGTGTAGAGAATGAACAGTGGTAAGCAGAAGGTACTACAGTGTTGTCAAAGGACTGATGAAAGCGACCAAACATTAAGTTTCCCTAGGGGAATGTCAGAAGGCTGAGCTAGCTCCTTTGAGATAATATTGTTCCACACAGAGAGAAAGGGAAAATTCCTTGGGCCAAGTAGCAGTACCAATCTATCAAAATTAATTTTAGGATATTTGGAAGGAAATGATCTATGTTCTAGATCCTGTCTAATTGTCAGACTCCTGAACTATTACTGTTACTGGCTTTCTTGGTGAAAGAGCCCAGAAAGGTACAGATTTCCATGCTTACCCATAGCTGCTAATACAAAAGTGGAAAGGAAATGCAACTATTTGAGCACAGTGGGTGTTGCTAGGTGCTGTAAGAGTAGAATAGGCACATGCTCCTACACCTATATGTCCTAATACACCCATCTTCTATAGCAACTCTCTTTCTAGATGTCGAGACCTTATGAATTCATACTGGAAAAAGAAACAGGATCTTTTGTAGTTCTTCAGCAGATGTAGAGTATTAACCCGTAATGAGGATCTCTTTAGTTTTCCCCAACTGCAGCTCCAGAGTCTCAGTGTAAATATTATGTTCCTTGTCAATAATACTGACCACAGATGAATTTGTCTTATTGAAAATAACCATCCAAGATTTTAGTTTCTATTTTGAATGTCATTCAGTCCTTTACAATTCCAGAGGGAAATTCATCCTATCATCAGGAGACACTAGTCAACTTTTCTATGCATGCATTTCTCTCCAGGATTTGTAAATGGAGTCTAAATTGTTTGCTTAGACTGACACTATTCTCTGCATGAATCAGTTCTTTTGAGGGAACTGCACTAATGTAACTGGATTGCCCTGTCCCTCCTTTTGCCAGCAAAATTCAGCAATATACCCACAAACCTAGGATTGAAAGAGATAAAGGCTTTTACTCCTCTAATAACTTGGGTAGGATTTACTACTTATAAAATAACCAAACCACTCTGTATCACACGTTATCAGAAAGTCACTTCATAGATGGCCTGTGGTTCAAAAACTACCTTCTCATGTTAAGGCTGGAATAATTAACCTATGAACACTATTCCACTGGGATATTTTCTAGATCAGAGAACACAGAATTTTAGAGTTCATTTGAAGCCATCTTGTCTTCTAAGGACAGCAGTGCTCTTCGGCTCTTTGAAGTGCACTGTAACCTGAAAAGACAAATATTGTCTGCTATACAGCATTGATTCATTTGCAAATCTTTTTGTAATTGCTTCCACAATGAAATTTTATTCTCAGACTTCCTTTTTCATGTCTTCACACAAGAAAATTAGTTGTACCTTGTTTCTTCCAAGACTATCAGATGTCTTACAAGGGTATTAAATGTATTAATCAAATTTCACAACATAGGCAAAGAGATCTTGTTACAATATTTCTGATAAAATTCTCAGTCCTTGACTAGCTAGATGTATACATCCAGTCTCCATGACAAAGATGAAGTCTGTTTCAAAGATGTTGCCAACATCTGGGCAATACTACTTTTCTTTTTGGGTTAAAAAAACAAACAAACAAACAAACAAACAAACAAAAAACATGCTTTTTCTTGTTCTTGTTGTGGTTGTTCTGTCTTAACTTCAAATAACTTTGGAAGTTGTAATCAGAAGATATATGCATATTATAGCGTATCACTGAGGTAACATCTTCAAAATTCCTCAGCATTAGCCTTGTTCTGCCTCCTGTGAAGTTGGAGTTATGTCTCAAAATATACTTACTGGGGTAGCTGTCTAAGCTAGTTGTTTTGGTCTCTGTCCAAGATGAGGTTATATATCTAGCACGCTTTATTCACAATTATGGTATGTTAAATACGGCATGTTAAATATGTGATTCGCTACTCTAAATTACGTTATCTCAGTGTACATTCTTACATTAACAAATAAAATTGTGGGTGTTATTCCAACTCTGACAGGAGAAAGTGAGTCCCATACAAACACTGGGGCAAGGCTGTTTTTGTTGTTTTTTTTTTCCTAAGGACAGGTTAGTTTTCAAGATCCCTCCCCATGGAAATTACCTAACATGTGTGATCTACATTTTCAGGTGTCAATGGTACTCAGATATGCCCAGTCTCAATTGCTGTAGCAGAAGACTATGGTCTTTATGGTAACATCCCTCGCCTTCGTTATCTTCGTTTGGATGGAAATGAAATTCAGCCTCCAATTCCTTTGGATATCATGATATGTTTCCAGCTACTTCAGGCTGTTGTCATATAAACATCATATAAACATAATGCGTGAAGCACTCTTGTGCTGTAAGAATGCTAAGATACAAGTTTTGCTGGAATGAAACTTGTTTTAACTAAGAAACCAAGAAGCAATTTTGACTCTACTTTGTTCTTTGCTTGCATCTTTTCTGCAGCTGAAAATATTGTCCTTCTTTTAGAAGAGATTTTGAATCTACGTAAAACATACTTAACACTTTACCTAAGAATTCCTAATGTAAATATGTAGAAAATTGTCAGTTGTAATTTCCCAAATATTCCAAAGCAAATTCTTATCTACTCTATCTTGTCAAATTCTACAATATTTATCCTATTTATATCATTGATTTAGACAAGTTATATGTCCATGTATTTGTTAACTAATAACTAACATAAAGAATTTAGATGCAGTCATGTTAGAGAAATCATGTGTAACATGAATACTAGTTTATCAGAACTGTCGGTCTTTTTTAACTGCTTAACAGTTATCAGCCATTTCACATGCAAATAACTCATAAATTGTTGACATCTTGACTGATAATGATATTTTTAAGATATGAAGTTTGTGAGACTCAGGGTCCAAAGCAGTATACTGAGTATATATTACTTCATAGATGTATGATTTCAAAATTGAGACTGGACAAAGGAATACAGGATGAAATCTTGTTCTATCAAAGTGCCATTTTCCTGCTGTTTCATTCTTCAGTATTACATTTTTATTTTTGACACCATTTTTTCTTTCAGCTTTGGGATGGCCATTGAGTATTTGGTTCATATTTTGATTCTACAGAGACAAAACCAAGAAAAATGATTATCTATTTCACAGAGTAGGTGTTTTACAGAAATTACAAAGACAAGTTAATGTATCAATGAAAAACATTAATTTAAGAAATTAAAAGATAAAACGCTCCCTCCTACCACTAACCATAATTTATTCACTGAAGTAAACAAATATTTTCATAGGAAGTACATCAGTTAGAGCAAATACAACAAACTCAGGGCAGTGTTTAGCTATCATCTGACTCATATAAATACATATAGTTCCAGACTCTAGAGATGTCCAGTTATTTAGATTTCAATAGCTAACGAACAATATATTAGCAGGCATCTTTATACAAAATCTGGTGGATTTTGATTTTTGTTGTTGTTGCTGTTGTTTGGATGTTTGTTTCTTTTTGTTTTGTTTAGTAAAACAATACTGGGATTTCAATACAAAACTCAAATATTTTGAGCCAACTATCCACTCTATTCACTGTTAATTTTTGTTATTTCTGATACCCAACAAAGCAGACTATCAATCAGCAATATTATTTTACTTTTCTTGTATTTGTAGATAGAAGCAATTAGTTGAATCCATTCCTAACATTTTAAAACTGGCCTCAGCAACAATCAATTTAAACTATATATGTGGCATAGTCTTCTTCTTTGAAGATTAAACATTTTCTTAAAAGCGGATCTTTAAAAGCATTGAGAATTTCATCATCTAACCTTCAGTCTCATACTGTTTGAAAATCGGGACTTCAATTATGTTCTCTTGCACTTATAGATATAACCCAGTATAGAAGCCCAGTATAGAATAAACTTATTCAGAAATCCTCTTTTGAAAACCTTTATTATCACAGTTCATTGAATATGATTGCTGGAAAATTTTAGCGAAATGTTTTCTGTACCTTTACATTCATTCTGTATGAAAAAATACACATCTAAAGTCTCTACAGTATGTATGCATGTTCATGCATGTTCTTTAGTAATAACATAGTAATTTATTTTTTGAATAAGAAATGATTTTGGGGACAGTATTACTAATTAAATTATAATGATCATCATCTGCTTGTACTTTGAAATGAATTTCTACTTACAGCACAGAGAAAATAGTCTAGTGTAGGCATTCTCAGGTATGTATGTACATTGTCAACAGTTCTAATTTATGAAATTGCAAAGTATCCTTGGGCTCAAGCTGGAGATTATGACATTTTAGGCACTATGTACATATTAAAAAAAAAGAGTAACCCTTCCCAGCAAGATGATCAACTATTAGAAGTGAATAGATACAAGGACAAGAGAACATCAAGATAGTCAGCTTTCTTGGTAGGGATATAATGTGCTCTTTAATGAAATCACTGCTAATGCTTGCTTTCAATCATCTGGGCAGTAGGTTTTTCCAATCTGTGACATATGACTGGATGGTGAATAGCCTTATGAATTATTTCTTCAAAGGTCAGTGTTATCCTTGGAACAGACATTTTACATATGCAGATTGATACTAAGTACCTGTCCTCAAAACCCAGTTAATTTCAGTGAAGACAAAAGTTCATGATACCTCCTTGGAAGACCATTTACTGGGCTGAAGAGCTGCTGCTGCCCATCACTGTGTCCTACACTTTTGATACATACAGCTGATTTTACGTCTGAGAACTGTTTAATGAAAAGAAAATCATAAATATCCTAAGTTAGGTGAGTATGTTCTGCCTTGATTCCATCTCCCAGAAGCAGCAGAATGATATGTAATTCAAACAAGCTTTGATACTACATTGATCTTCACAAGACAAATCAACACTGGGGACTGGGCAGATTTACTGCATGCATAAGCTCTATTTGCAATGGTCTCGGTGCTCTAAATACTCAGGGAATATAGGCAAAATTTCCTCTCAGATTAAAATAACAGGTCTAAACCACATTATTGTTGACTTACATCATTGAATTCAATCTCAGTCTTTCTTCTGTCACAAATCAATTGCACAATAAGAAGAAACAATGGGGAATTGAATGTAGGGTTTCAGTCACAACTCATCTAATTCATTTGTTACACCAGAAGACTATAAAAGGAACTATAAAATACTTTTTTTTCTCCCTGTGATGATGGTCTCTAAAACACTGTGAAATGCATCACTGTGCTTGAACGCCTGACATTGATTATTCCTAATACAGTATTCATTTCTCACTGTTACTTCCTGATTCAGAAATAATTGAACCTCTTCCACTGCAAGGGGAGAGGAGCAGAGCTCTCATCTTTCTAGTCTCAACCCACAGCTGCCTTCAGAAAGTTGACATTTGTTTCACTTAGCTTTAAATGTGCTCTGTTAACAATTTTGAATAGGTTATCATTTAAGGAAACAAAGATATATACAAGAAGTATGTGAAGTTCAATACGAAGCAAGTCATCTTAAGAATAGTGCGGTTGTGGCCAACAGCTAACCAAACCACAGATAACTAAGGCTTTGCAAGAGATGCATACGAGATATGTTTTAATTCTGAAATTATAATAGTTAACACAGATGTGCTGTCACTTCAACTCAGGGTACAGATGGCTGTGCTGTAAAGCAAAGCAGAGAACTGAGAAGTTCAAGAAGTGAGAAGAACCCAGACACTTCTCACACATCTGCCAGCCTGATGGAAGTCTGCATGCTAGATCTATCAAAAGCCTTTATGGTTTTATAATGCAGCTGGCTCTGTAGAAAGAAAAGTCCTTTATAGATGCTGCCAGAATAGTTAAAAAATTCAGCTATATGCACAACTTTTCCTTCTCTCTACTTCTCCCTGGCATTTTCTTTCTCACTATTTCAGACAGCTTGCTACCAGTTTCTTCTTCAGCATTTTTAATGAAAAACACCACAACAATCATCAGACCACAGCATCTTGTATGACATCTAAAGAAAGAAGCACAAACAATCAGAGTTAAAAATTTTGAAGATGACTAGCAAGACCTTGATGTCTGTGTTTACTAACTCTAAGATACATCCAGTGTTACCTCTAGCATTCACCTTTGTTTCACCCAGATGGTTTCTAGTGTTTGCCAGAAACACGTCATTTTTTCAGACTAGAAACAATATTTACTGGTACTATATTCTAGCTAGTATCATCAACTATCTGGAATTAGATTAACAACTATATTGCTGTACTCGTTGTTGAATCACTTGTCTCACTTCTGCAATGCATGGCACAGAATCTTTGGCACTGCTCAAGTCAGCTAGTAAACATCTTCCTCTTGTTTGAAAATCTTCACCGTAATTGCTTTTATTTTTACTTTTATTTTTTTCCAGAATTCCTTACTCTTTTAAAAAGAAAGGGCAAGTCTGCAAGGCACTACACTATATGGCTCATGATACACTGGAGATTAGGTATCCAGAGCAATATAACCCCAAGTGCATCATGTCCTGCCTTAGCTAATTTATCTGCTTTGCCATTAGTATCATCTTTTTGCTCTGGTTCAAACAAATCTCTTCTGAAATTATTTCCCAATGTAGTTGTTTCTCACATCCTTTCCACTGTTGCCAATAATGTGGATCCTTGCTGGTTTTGTCTTGCTTTCTGTAGCATATGCACTTGACAAACATATTTGCCCTTTGATCAGCTTCATTCAGTCACATTTCTTCAAAATTTTTAAGATTAAGCACGTTTATGCATGCTGCACTAATTTTGTCTGGATTCTGGCAGCTCATTCGCATCTTTTTTTTCTCTAGGGGAACTACTTTCCTGACTGCTGTTCATGTAGCAAAGCAGAGCACTGTACCCTGCTGTGTACAGCATTCACACCTCCTCCTACACATGTGCATGCACCCAGGCTGTTGCTGTCATGTCAACAGGGTGTCTTTGGAAATCCCTTTTCCAAGGCTTTTGTTTCTCTTAGTTGTGTTTTGTTGTTGTTGCTGTTGTTTTTTGTTTTGTTTTGTTTTGTTTTGTTTTGTTTTTATATGTATACATATGAGAACTACAGAAGAAACTGGAAACACATCTTCCATGAACAAAAGCTGTTCCTAGTTAGGCACAATGGCACAATGAAATTTACATGGGGAATCAGTAGTGCTCAGTGAAATCAAGTTTTATCAACAAATAATTTATTCATGAAAATTCTCTATCACAGCCTTTCTGAATTGTTAGTGAATTTATAAAAATATGCAAATTTTTTTTTGAACAACAAGGAAAAAAAAAAAAAGTACAACAGTGCTTGTGTCTTAAATAATAATCCTCTGCTAAGACATTAATGTAACATGGTATGCTATTCCCCAGGTAATGAAACCTGGGAATTTGTCTGCAATTGTACTCCTAATACTAGGAAGCCTATTCTCAAAAAGAGTAATCTCCTTGTGATGCTCAGCTTTGTTTCAGGACTCTAAATAAGGCACTGAAACTCTATATTGGCAGTGGGGAGAGCCTCTGTGGAATTATGGGATCTATGCTCAGATCCAGCAGAGTGAACTGGAGTGTAGATTTCTTCCTCTGAGGAGGTTGTTTGAGTGAGAACTTCAGTTGATTTTGTGAATCTTAACGTTCTCTTTTTGTGATGAAAAGACTGACAGGAACCCGTCCTGAGGTTGCTCAGTAGCACAACAGGCAGGAGTCCTGCTCAAGTCCTAAAAGTCCTCCTTCATCTGAGACAGCTGCCAGGAACAGATCCAGTGCAGCCTTTGGCTTCTTGGCCAAAAGTAAAAGCTGTTGGTGAAGATTTTATCTGAGAGTGATAGTGTTTTGGATCCTTCAGTATGGTAGTCGTTTACCTATTTGATCTGGTTTGATGCAAGTTCACAAAAACTCAGTTCAAAATACAACATAAAAAAAACATGATGTGAGATTTACCTTCCAGTTCAAAGAGAAAAAAATAATAATTTGCAGTCAAATAAACATAAATATTTTAATATTGGTCTGCCCATCAAACAAACCAACTGAAAGGCCAATTTTCTGTTCTCTAGCCAGGATTTCAATGCTTTCTTTATTTTATTTATTTTTTTTCCTCCATTGTTTCTTTCTGACTGGAATCACAAAACAGACTTCTCAGGTGTTGAAGGTCATTGTCAGTGATTTCCAGAAGCAGTATTATGCATGCTTCTTATTCCCCTCAAGGCATTAGAAAGAGTTGTGCTCATATTTTTATACTTTTATGAGGTCTGCATACAGATCCCCTTTCGTGTACTGTTTCAACAGCCATTGTTTTCAATATTTGTGCAAGATGCCTGTGCTAGAAACTGTGTTCCCAGGGATCAAAATATGTGTATGGTACCTGTATTTTCCACATCTAGCTGCTGTCTCCCCTCTTCTATGACATAGCTTCTTCTTGCTATGGAGACTGCTTGTTGTAAGCAGTACAAAGAACAATGTGAAAGACATAAGGATCTTGTTTTCCTAAGAATAACTAATGCCTTTCTTACCGAAGCTATCATAATGTTGTACTCATAAAATGGAATCCTGTTTTCTGGGCATGCAAACTAATTGCCTGCTGCCTCCTCTGAGCAGATCTGCTTTGCCACTTATTCTCTAGCAGCAGTTCATGAATAATAAGAAGAATTATCTTTAGCAGAGATCCATCTTACCTTCTGAAACCCTGTAACCCTTTATTTCTATTGGCTTAATATTACCTCAATACTGGGATTTTTCAGTGTTGGTAATATTATGAAGAGTGAAGTAGGCTAAGTCCCATTGCTTCTGGAAGAATATCAGCCTCTGGGCCTTTTGTCTGAGAAGCTCAGGGAGGTGACTGGCACCTCAGGGCTGTAAAGACATTGAACTGATTGGTAGGAATCAAGGTAAGAAATGGGTTCAGCTGTAAATGAAGTCTTTCACACACACTCAGAGCAGCAATTAATTCAGCACAAGACAAATGGCAGCAAAGACAAATTACGGCAAAATGTCAGTGTCACGGAGTTATCTAGATCAATCTATGTCCATGACAGCGGGCCTTTAGGCCCATGGGCCCTCTGACCCCAAAATGGGAAGGGAAAAGGGTAGGGAGATGGGAGCTGGGCTCAAGGAAACAAACAGCAATGGAAACAAACTAAAGAAAACTTATTTTACTAACTATGATATTAGAATGCAAGACAACACAATATAATACAATCTAATTGAAACTGAGGCTAATAAATCAAGTAAAATAAGAGAGAGAGAGGTTTCTGAAGACCAAGAAGCCTACTTTGAAACTGAAGGTGCCATGGCTTGGAAGCACAATCACACCCGCTGCCAGGCAGTGAGAGAGAGCCAGCGTCACTCCCATGATGTATTTCCCTCTCCCATGAGGTCCTCTGGGACATGTCATTTTTCTTCTCTGTTCTCCACATGAAGTTATGATGTGGAATATCATAGCAAAAATTACAAAACCATGACAGTCAGACATATATATACTTATGTGTATAGATGAGAAACATGGAGGGAAAGATTAGTTAGCTCTGTTTTCTCAAAGAATCAGTAGTAATGAAAAATTTTATTTATTTATTTATTTATTTATTTTCAAGCTCTAGAAACCTGGAGGATCCCAGTACAACAAAGTCCAAAAGCCCAACTGATACATTCTGCTTGGCACCCTACCTCTCTATAACTATTTTATCAAAATCAGAAAAAAACTGAATGCATGCTGTATCTGCTGTTTATTGTCAGCAGTTATACAGAACTTCACCCTGACATAAATTTTCTTGTATGACAGACCCTAACTTTATATGTGTAAAGAAGTATCTTGACGATAATTCCACTGCCTCATCTGTATCAACGTCAGCAAACATCTGTTTTTAGGGGGGAGTTGCAAACACTCTGGATGCAAAAATACTTCTAAGGTAATCACCTCCCTCCTTCTCATGTTCCCTTCAAGGAGTCATCCACACACATTTGACTAGTTTATAGTATAAGCCAGCAAGCAGCCCAGCACCACAAAAGCTCTCGCTCACTCTCCCCAGATGGGATGGAGAAAGGAACTTCAAACCAGGTAAAATCCATGGGTTGTAGTAATTATAGTTTAACAGGAAAGTAAGGAAAAGACTAATAATAATAGTAGTAATAACAAAAATACAAAACAAACGCACAGGTTTGCTCACCACCAGCAGACCAATGCCCACCAGTTTCACTGTTCAGCAAGACACCATATCATAGAGAATGTCAGTGGACACATAGTATGGGACATTCCTGGAGTCACCAGTCCTGATTCTGTCCCCTTACAGAATTGTGCACCCCCAATTCCTTGTTGGCATGGCAGTGTGAGAAGCTGGAAAGTTCCTGATTTGCTGTGAGCACTGCTGTGCTTTGCTCTGCAACAGCTGAAATATCAGAATATTTTCAACATTATTCTCATCCTAAATCCAAAATATGACATCATACCATGTACAGGAAAGAAAATTAACTCTATCCCAGCTGAAGCTAGGAAAAATTATCTAAATGTATATGAACTATCTGGGGAAAAGTTAACCCAGTTCTTGCACTTTCAAACCCTCAAGGGAAGCTGGAAGATGAAAAAAAAAGGACAAAGGAACAAAGAATATTGATTTGACAGAGGGACATTTCATGATAGCCCATAGTGACTGAGGGAGGAGGCAATCCAGGATGCTTAGATCAGGATGTTTAGTGTTTAAAAGAAGGGGAAAAAAAATCAACCTTAAATAGAAGATTCTTCCTGATAACATTTTGAATTTTAAGTACTCAAAGGAGTTATAAAACTACATTCTCCAAGTGCAGAAGGAGTAATGTCATGGTTTTGCAATTTTGTAATTTTGCTATAAGTATTCCACATCATAACATCATGTTAAGCATAGATAATTTTGATGAATCTGCTGCTCACAAAAGAAGACTCAGTGTCCCAGGGAACACCACGGTCAGTCATGTGACACGGACTCTATATAATCTCACTTCAGTGCTGAACTCGCGCTCTTGGACCTTGCCAGCCGTGTGGGAGCGTTCCAGCCGTTTCGCCTAGAGTTACAGTAGGCCTCTTGGTTTCGGGACTCACTCTCTCTTATTTTACTTAATTTGTTAGCCTTAATTCCAATTATATTGCATTATATTGTGTTATTCTGTATTCCGATATAGTATTTAGTAAAATAGTGCGCCTCCTTAGATCGTTGCCGCTGTATTTATTTCCTTTTTCCCTGTTTTCTTTTCCTTCTGGGCCAGAGGCCTGCGGGCCGACTGCCCCCTGTCATGGGTGTCGGTAGATTTTAGGGTAACCTATTACAAGTAACAATTCTCTGCCATTGGTAACTTGAAGAGCAGAATTATTAGCATGATCAGGACCACAGGTACACCTGGTTCATTGACATTTTGTCACTCAGGCCATGGAATGATGTCCAGCAGCTGTCTCATGAGCCATGATAGCTCAACTCATTGGTGCAGATGGTAGGGAGAGCTTTGGAAACCTATGGAACAGTCTTGAGTGGTTAGCAACTACAGCATAAAACCAGAGGAACTTCACAGAATCACAGAATTGTAGGGCTTGGAAAGGACCTCCAAAGATCATCGAGTCCAACCCCCAACTTCAGAGAGGAGAAACAATGGAAAGTTGTTAATGCAGAAAGCAAATCCTTTTTTTTTCTTTTTCCCCTACAGCTTTGATTGTACTGACTAACACAGTCTGCAGGGCGTTCTGGTAGTGTGTTATGACTTGTCCTCTCTTGTTTACCTTGTCAAAGGTAAATAGTAGTAAAAAAGTGTCAGGTAAGTTTGTGCTTTTTCTTCTACACTGACATTTGTGATCAGCTTTAAATGATAATCAGTCTGCTCTTCCAAGTCTCCAGAAACTGTTTAAACGCAACAGTTCTGACACAACCCAGCAGTTGAAAGTTCATGTAAACGTACCCTTTGTTTAGATTTTAAAAACAAGTCTCTCCTCTGAAAGTTGTTACTGCTTTCAAGGAAAATACGTCAAATACTATTGCAGTTTTCATAATCTCTTTTGATATTTCAGAAACCATTTCCATAGCAGTTCTGATGAATTTGTGTGCCTTATTTAAAAGAAAATAAACTTTGAGCAATTATATCTTATCAGTAATAGATAATCTGAAATGTTTTAGATAAATTGTTTCACACTGATTTACTAGAAGCCACATTTCTCACTGAGTATTTGCATCCTATTACTATGAAAACACTTCCCATTTATAAATTCTACTTGTTCTCTCTCTGTGTAGGCATATATACTTTAATTTTAAAACTGGTTTTACATTCAAAAAGATATCCAATGAACTGTGAACAAGCTAGTGACCTCGGTTTATTTGTTTGCTGGTCTTTCAAGAGCCCACTGCCCAAAATCCTTCAAAAGAAAAGCTCTGTCTTTCCTTTTGTGGTGGTAAGGCAAATAAATGCAGGATTGTATTGCAAGCAGAAACCATTTTCAGAAATGAAAATAAGTGAAGAAACCCTATAAAATAATAAATCACTTTTTCCTGAAGTTCATAACATGTCAGAAGACATTTATGTGATGCTGGATGATGAAACTCATTCAAATTACTTCCAATTGCATATATTTGATGTACAGTATTCCTACAGTGTTTTTGGGAAAGCTCCCCCAAAGAAAAGGAAGGCAATCAGAACTAAGGATATGACTAAAATACGTTAAGATACAAAAAGCCTTCCTCCTAAGTAAGAACTATAACCAAGCAATTTAGATGAGTTAATTTTTGGAGATATGGAGAAGATCATCTTTTCATAGAATTAAATTGTAACGGTGGAACATTCATCTTCCTAGTGATAAGTCTTAGACATGCTGTAGATGGTATGAAAATATCTTTGTGGCAGTCAACTCTATTACATATTTTTGTATATAAGCATAACTTTCAATGAAACAAAACAAAGGAGACCAAGTACTAGTTGAGAGAGAAATGAAAATGAAAAATAGAGAAGGAAAAGAAGAGAGTGTCTGCTAGATGGAAAGTATCAAAGAAAGAAAATAAATTTGATTTGAAACAGAAAGAATCTTGAGAGATGCTTTCTTGAGCATCTGCTCTGTGTAAAAGAAGGGAGAAAGAATCTTAAAGAGCTCAGATGCATTTTGGGAGGACAACTGAGAGCCTAGAAACTGTTGTTCCACAATGCCTTCTATAGTGGTTCTATGGCCTTTCCCAAAACTTGAGATTCACCACGTCTCAGTGTAGTCAATCTTTACTTCTCTTAGGAACTGGCAGGAAAGCAATAGCATTCAGTGACAGCATCTTATGTTTGTAGTCATGTCCAAAGTGCCGTGATTAGTAAGTAATTCAACATTTGAGCCCTGTCCAAACACAAAGAAACTGTGCCGATGTGAAAATCGCACCCATGAGCTTTCTTCAGATCATGCATTACTATATTTTGTGCACTGTTTCATGCTGATGTGGAATTGCCTTTTAGAAAGAATTCCAGAAGGAGTATAGTAATATGCCACAACCTTGAATTTCATTAAAGATTTTTTGGAAACCATATGAGGAAGCAATGTCTGCTGGCAAATAATCTCTGCAGTGTTCTCAGGCTTAACCCTTATCCTGTAAACCATATGGTTCTCCGCATGCTTAGTTTTATCAGCTAATGCTTCAAAAACTGGCTGGGATTAGATCCATGGTCCACTAATTTTCAGTGGCCCTCTAACTTGTTTTTCTCAGGAGTGCTGTGGCCCCTTAAATGCTTTCAGCTGCTGAAACAAGGCTTGGATACATCACAGACTTGAAAGCTTTTGGCTTGTTTCTACTTAACAATATGCAGTGGAAAAGTCCAATTTTATTCTAGGAATGTCAGAAAAAAAGAAAAATAAAAGAAAAAAAAAGAAAAGAGAAAAAAAAGAAAAGAAAAAAAAAGAACAAAAAAGAAAAAAAAAGGAAAAAAAAAGAAAAAAAAAAGGAAAAAAAAGGAAAAAAAAAAAAAAAGGAGGTTTAACAGAGAAAACTCAGTGTTGGATGGCTGTAAAAAAGATGTTTAAAAGAATTCTAAGTCCCAGCACTGATATATCATATCATTTGGGGCACCTCTACTCTTGTAAATGGGATCACCCTGTAGGTTCATCCTGCTCATGAAAGGCAGACATCTGGATAATTAAGACAGATTAATGTGAATCAAATTCATATGAAATTCAGATTTCAGAATATCAAAAATCCCATTCATAGGTTTTTTGTTTGTTTGTTTTTGTGGTGTGTTTTTTGTTTTGTTTTGTTTTGTTTTTCCACTAGAGGACTTATTATCTTAATGTTTTTAAGGCCTCTATGTAACTCTTGCATCAAAGTCCTATACTTGCAGTATTACTTTTTGGCTCTACCTTAACACAACAGGAATTTTATTTCAATGCTTAATCTACTTAAGAGAAAAGAAAAAAGATGTTCTGGATCAGGCATTCCCTCTTCAAATCACTGGATCTTCTTGCCAGAATCCCACAGAGGTAGGGCTGTTCTTCGTGTCAGTAATACATAATGGAGTGATGCATACACTCTTCTCAATAAGTTGTTACCCAAATGACTATATGTCTAGAAAACAAAAGAAAAGTACTGCATAAGTCAAAGGGTAGATGAGGAGAAACAGCCATGAGTAAAAGATATTATGAAATGATGGCTTTCACCAAAGTGGCTTTACTTAGAGAAAAATGAAGCTTTTAACCATAATCAGTGCCTCAGGCTAGTTTGGAAATAATTCAAGAGAAATGAAATGGGAATGAGGTACATGAAATCTTCTGAGTTTGCAATAGTAACAGCTGTGCCTAGAGAACCTGGGGAAAGGAGGCTGTTATTCAAATATAACTGTTTTAAATAGCATCTTCAATTCAAGCATACATCACTCTCCATTTAAACAAAGAAAAATCCAAGGCTAAGCACACTGCACAAACACTCTATGATCTTCAATAGACAGTCTTATAATCAAACATCATGTAATTAGTGCAGGAACTGAATGCCAAAAATATGTTGTGATTCTATTAAATGTACCCTTAAGGAGTTCTGAAAAAGAATAAATATTCTAGGACTGATGCCCATTTACCCTGTTCTGTTCCACATGAAAGAAATTATATTAAATCAACTGAATATCTGGAAAGAATTAAATCATCATCTCTCATTGGCAAGCCTGAAGGAAAAATTCACAAGAAAGCACAGTTTTACATAATAAAAGTTCTCATGTTTCATGGAGTAAAAAAAAAAAAAAAAAAAAAAAAAAAAAGCTGCCAAAGGGAAAGTTTTATTTTATTTTATTTTATTTTGGTTGTTGCTTTTGGTTATTCTTCTTTTCATACGATATATCAAGGAGCTCTCCTGTGCTCACTTTTAATCAGTGATCCAAATCTGCAGATGCAGTACCCAAAATTATCTAAATGAAACCACCTCAAATGCTGTCGTGGAAACTCCCACAGAAAGAAACTTTTCTCTCTAGCAGCTGATACAGTGACAGCCATTGGCACTAAGCGGTAGCAGTCCAAACAGACCGGCCCCCTCAGCAGGATTCTTTTTAATGACAGAAATGTCTGGATTTTTTACTACCCTTGAGGTCTGTTTAAAGTATCATTTGGGCCAAAACCTACCTTTGTTAGTGGTGTTTCAGAGGTGTAAATGAAAACAAGTACTTTCTCGAGCAGACCAAACTTACCACTGGCTCAAAATGATTTTCTTCAGAGATGGCTTTGGTTTATTGCTGTAGTTATTACAAGTCACATGGAACTGTGCTTTAATTTGTGCTCAGCTTTGGTATACCATGCTTGCGTATGAACTATGATCATTAAGGTGCCATAAAACATTCAGGGCTTAACTCTCAATCTGCTCTCTGAGGTGAAAATCTGGCTTTCACCAGCTGAGGCTGTGTTCTTCAGCCTTCAATAAAGAAAAGCCACAAACCTTGAATGCTAAAGATTACGGATGAGATGATACACACCTAAATACCCACTTAGCAGATAGAAACTGGGATTTCTCACTTCCTTGAAGAAAATGAACAACTGATTCAGCTTTTCATTTCTGGCTTTAGCAATTCCATCCAGTCCTGAGTTCCTCTCTTACACCTCAGGTCTCTTTTCAGCAGGTCTCAGTCCTCTCAGCCTCTTCTATGTCCTGCTAATCACCCATTGCTCTTTTCCTTTAAATGAGTCAATTTATTCTCACCATTTGATTCTCAACCTCTTGTGATAAGGATTCCTCAATCTTCTGCTGAAGCCTATATTAAAGAAACTTCAATTTGAAGTGGGGAAGTATAGATTTTATTTTATTTTTTTTCCTCTTTAATTCTCCTCAGTGCTAGATTTCTTCTAAAATCTACATTTCCTCCTTCTTGCTGTTCTCTTCTCACATAGTTATTGTTTTGGATGCCTCCCTTCTCCTATTGTTATCTGAATTTTGTCACTACATGCCAGACTGTTTCCTGTGTTTCTTGTACTGTTATTCCTATCTATAGACTGTCAGTATTTTCACAGCACTCAGTTATTAGAATCTCTTCCTTCTGGTCTTCTTGACAGTAATTCTGATTTTTTCCCTTTCTCTGTCATGACATACAGGGTCATTTGCATGTGCATTTGCACACTAATAATTTAAATCGTCAGATCAGGTTCCTTGACTATGACTTTGTGATACATCTGACAATGTTCACTATTTTCCATTCCCCATAATGAATTCAAGCTTCCGATCTTCAGGTACGACTTGTTGATCTCGACCAAAAAACTCAGCTACCTATTATCACATACTCCAAGTAAGATATTGATGTGAACAATGGAACACTGGAACAGGCTGCCCAGGGAGGTGGTGGAGTCTCCTTCTCTGGAGATATTCAAGACTCGCCTGGACGCCTACCTGTGCGACGTGGTGTAGGGAGCCTGCTTTGGCAGGGGGGTTGGACTCGATGATCTCTAGAGGTCCCTTCCAACCCCTACAATTCTGTGATTCTGTGATTCTGATTCTACACTAAAAACTTGCAGAACTTCTCATCTTATATTTCACTGAACAGCTACTTCAGAAGCTGTGGCAGTTACAGTCAGAAAACTTTGATATTTTCACCTGCATTTAAACATGGCTCATGTAGGCCTTTTTGCTGTGGTGCTAACATTATATTTTTTTTCCAGTTCCTTACAGTGGATCCTCTGACTACCAAAAGGAATCAGCAAAATAACTGTGGGCATCTGGGCAAACAACACTGTAATCACCACATTGCACCATACTGGACAGAAAGAGAGCACCATTTGTATAAGAAATTTAACACTGTCTCCCTTGTGCTTGTATGGAGAATTACCCTCTGCACCATAGCTGGAATAATTCCCACAGCCCAAAGCTGGCTGAATCTGGTTTAGTCTGGGTTTCCTGACTACAGGAAACTTGTACAAGCCAAAATTTCCCTGTGAATGCTTCCCTTACATGTTCATCTTCACAGCTTTGTGGAGATGAACAAGACATTACCGATCTCAAAACTGCACTGAGACATGCTACCACTGTGGTTACTCTGAACCCTGAAGTAAGCCTCTCTCCTTCCATGTATAATTCAGTGCTTGTGCATTTTCCCAACACCTGGCTCACTTGCTTAGATTAGGTGCTTAAATTGGTATCTTTTGGAGAACAGATAGCAGTAGAAGTCCACACAATGGAGAACGTCAGCTGCAACGTCTGTGCTTGATAAAAGGTCATTTTCAAGTTGATCCAGATCCTGTTTCCAGCAGTGGTAACACTGAGATGGCTCATGTAGTACAGACCATGTGGGAATTTGTTGAAGGTGGTCCACTGAGCAAATGCTGATTGCAGCTTAATTTTGAGCTGTGAAGCCAGTGATGGGTTGTTCAGGCAATTAAGGAAAGCAAAAAAAAGAAAAAAACAAAAGCACCTAAAAAGGCAGTTTTGTAAATCAGACCTCTAAAAGCCATTTGATTCTAGAAGCTTGAGGTTCTGTCAAGCTATCAGAACACTATATGTGTATGTGTCAGTTTATGAAAGCCTTCGTCTGTGTGTAAAAATTAATGAGCATTTTTGGTAAAGGCCACATACATTTCAAATAGGAAATGAAATGCAATGTCTCTGTACTTCTGTTCAACAAAAATAACCAAAAATATTTTTGTAGGCATTTTTCTCAGGCACTTGCCTTTAAAAGTATGACTAAATCTCATCTTTTTTAAATGGTGGAAAAATTTGTATGTTGCTCTTCAATCAGTGTTAGTTTCCTTTACTCATACTAACAGCAGCCTGAACTTACGCTGAACTGCTATCTGGGCCAATATTTCCTGCAAGGTAATTTGTTTCTGACTTGCTTTCCACACATTTCATTAACAGAAATGGATTCTGGCTAAGATTATATTTCCTTCTTGTTTACAGCTACATTATTTTGCAGATACTTGATAAATCACCTCAATAATTCTAACAGCTAAAGAAGATTCATATTTCCTTAAAGTCAATGAGAAAAATCTTGCATTATACACTAAATTCTCTCACTGTGTGCTAGTGTCTCATAAGACACGTTCCCAAGTCTGCTCAGAAAAGAAACAGTTTAAAGCAGAAACTCAAAACAAATAAACAGAACTATTGGCTGAGGGGTGGTGTGCCTCTTGCTGACAGTGCCAGAGGTCCTGAAGTCAGGTCACAGCCCACAGCCCAGCTCTGTCTGTCTCACTTTCCTCATCTTCTCTGCAGCCCATAAACCATGCTGGGGAACTACAACCCTCCTCTGCAGACTGCCTCAAATTCTGCTGCTTTGGAGTGAAGCTAGACCATGGCCTGTGATAAAATCCAAGTCATTTCAAAGCTGGTATGAACAGGAAGCAGAATTCTCATAGGATGAAGAGAAATGGGAGGAAAAAGAAAAAAAGAAAAAAAAAATCTTTTACTAACAAAATCAGTAATTTAATCTATGAAAACATATAGTATTTTTAAAAGCAATTTCCACATTATTAGAGCAATGGGAAGAAAGTAAATTGTACACAGTCAGCTGGTGATAATGAAACCTGCTGAAGCTCAGCTGTTTATATGATCCCTTTCAGCTGTCACATGCAGCTTCGTTTTACAATGCAAATGTACTTTTATTAAACTATCAGAGAGAAAATTCATCTGTATAATTAAAAAAACCCAACATGTAGGGTTATAATTTTAATGTTTTATAAAACTCAATGAAAAACACAAAAATATTAACCACATTTTATTTCTAGCTTTCTCAATGACAACACAACAAACAAACAAAAACTTTTAAAATGAAGTTGTAATTGTTTACTCTTGTATAGATCTGATAGGTGAGGAAGAAGAAGGGAGCTATGGGTTTTTTTTTGTGTGTGTGTATCCTACCTTTCACTAGGTGATTTTCCACCATTTTCTCCTTCTCCGAGGAGATAGCCTAACACTTAGCCCTTCATCAGAGATAAAGAAAATCAATGTATTTCCCAAATGCCAGACCAGAGCAATGGGTAATGACAATAGAGCTTTCCCTGAGATTGATACCATCTGAGCTTCTGGCTAGGTGGCTGCTGGAAGAAGCAAATAAAAGGAAAAGTAATGCATAAATGCTGTTGAAGTATGCAACTAATACAATGATAGCAGAAGTGCCACTTGCATGGTAGACACTGTTGCCTCGTCAATGTATTGTCATGACTGTTTTATAGGTTGTGTTTCTAATCTCTAGACTATGTTCTACAGGTTGAGTAATTACATCTTCTTTAGAATCATAGAAATATTAGAATAGGAAAAGACCTCCAAGTTAATTCAGTCCAACTATCCACCTACCACCAATATTACCCACTCAACTATGTTCCTTTGTATCACAGCACCATGTTTCTTGAACACCTCCAGGGATGGTGACTCCACCACCTCCCTGGGCAGCCTGTGCCATCAACTGGCTGCTCTTTCACAGAATAAATTTTTCCTAATGTCCAAGCAGAACCTCCCCTGATGCAGCTTGAGGCCATTCCCTCTTTTCCTATCACAAACAGATCACTACGGATAGAATTACTTTCTAGTGCATTATTCTGAAGTTGTAAAGTTTGAGGTTCTACAAGTAATATTCATACATTTTCTAACAAATTCAGTGAAAGCAGAGGTTACTTTTATGTTTAAAGGATGGACTTACATGGAGGCATTCAAGTGCAAAGAATTATGCCATCATACTTACAAATATTTTTTGATGTTTCAGAAGCATATTAACAATCAAAGAAAGTGAATAACGTTTTTCTAATGAGGGGGAAAAAACTTTTGTTCAGTGTTTTCCATTTCAAATTTGCTCAGGTAACTGAGGATGATATGACATCCATTCTGCCCCATACTATCTTTTACAGTCTTGATACATTAATTAAATACAGTATGATAGTCTTCATCATTTCCTTTGAAAAGTGGGTAAATAAAAATATAATATATCATACAAAGCCTGTGTTCTAGTGAAATCCAAATCCTTGTTCTATTGAACCCTCTTTCTGGTTTAGTTTTCCATCCCAGGCAAAGCATCATACATATTTCAGTAATAAATATGATAACCCAGCTCTGAACTGTACTTGTTTAGCCAAGCAAAAACTTAATAGTTTTCCGTCTCTGCAGCCAGGAACTGCCTTTTCCTGAAAGGGTCTAACACCACAGGCTGGTCTGGAACAGCAGACAATAGCTCAGATGTTAATAAAAACCAGTCTGCCATACCACATGCTTGCATACTCAGCACTCCCATCTTATGTTTAACTATGATTAAGAAAGATTCCTTGCCCAACTCCTCAAAACTCATGCAAATTATACCTCTTAAAGAGCAAACTGTAAATTTGGTTTTAGAAGAATGGTAGCCTATCTAATATGAGTGGAATATAACCCAAGCATGCAAGTCTGAAGCTCTGACTGCAGCCTTTGGGCTCAGTGAAAGTTCTTGAGATTGCTTTTGTTACAGCTTATACATAACTGATAGAGAGCACAAAATATACATTTGTTTTCACCTAACTGATTTTAAAAGCATAAAATATTTTTATATTTTTATAAAATATTTTTATATTTATAAAATATTTTTATATATTTTTAGGTTGGGAAAAAAACAAAACAAACAAAACAAACAAAACAAACAAACAAACAACAACAACAAAAAAAAACAGAAAACTGACCCATTATAATTTCTCCAAAAAAGTCTTCAGAAAATGCACCTCCATCTCTCCTCTCCACCTTTCCATGCAGTGCTGGCAAACATTGTCTCAAATACTGATCTCGGTTTAGGTTACACAACAGTTAACACCTGCCAGCTGTGTCCAAACTGAAACTGCTAAATATCCTGAGAAAAAATAGTCTCAAAAAAGACTTTGGATTCAAATAAAAGGAAGAAGGGTACTATGGTTATACTGCAGTTGGACTTGATGATCTTCAAGGTATTTTCCAACCTGGGTAATTCTATGATTCTAAGAAGTACAAGGTGGATAATTTGTAAAACTATTTCAGATTTGATTTAGCTGAGTTTGAATAACCAGAGTTCTCTGACTTTCTAAGTGCTTTTCTAAGCTAACCGTATGGTAAAATATACAGTAATCTCACAATTTTTTCATCTGCTTGAATATTCATAGTATACTGGAAGAGGGAGTAGCATAGTGTGATGGATTTAACTTATGGGCTGTTTCTGTGAACAAATGTTAAGGATGTAAAACTGAAAATGGAGACAAGCAGGATCTTTGAATTTTACAGGACAGTCATGCCTGCAAGTCTGGTTAAAGATGATTAAAACTAATAGCTCTTGGATCATGCTTACAGTTTCCAGAAGTAGATACTGAAGGTTCTATATCATCTTTTCCAGAAGAAAAAAAATTGCCATTTTAACTATAGATTTGGTGTTTGATTTTACAAACAGCAAGTATAAGGAATCCTTTATAATACTAATACTTTATTCTTAATAACAAAGGAATTCCAAATCTAAATAGACATGTTATTTAAATGGGTAAGAAACCAACATTCTGGATGCTCATTTAAAAAAGCATTACGGTTTAGTACACCAAACTGCATGAAAACATTTGGAGATCTAATCAGTGATAATCAGTGCTAGATATATCTGGTTTGCATTTGATGGAATTTAAAGAGGCATGCTATTTTTAATTTATGTGTTGTTGTTGTTTTTTATTTGTTTTTTTAATTATTATTATTTTTACATAATATATTAAAAAAATAAAATGAAATGGGTAGGCTGTAAAAATTACCAAAAAATTGTGTTTTCATGATAGGAAAAACATCTTATACTATACGATCCAACATTATAAACTGCCAACAAAAAATGCACAGGTGAAAGGTGACAGTGAGAGTAACTTTTAAGAGACAAATAACAATTTCAAAGGATCATATGAATTGAAAATGAAATTTGTCATCAAGAACAAAGGATCAGGCATACTGATATGCGAAATAAGGCATTACACATGGAATGGGTTTTTGGTTATAACCATGACTCATTAAAAAGCTATTTGTTTTCCTGCATTCACTATTTATCTAGAAATAATTTTAACTAAACAAGACTTTACTAATAAAAACAGTTGTAGCTATCTTACATTTTCTGTTTAACTCTATTTTTCCTTCTGTTTATGCTGATTTGCACAAGGGATGGAACAGTTGGAGCACTGTAAATCCTTCTTTTGTACTGTTTAACTTTGATGAGCAAAATGGAAATACTAATCCCTTCTGCAGACACATGATTTCCTTCCTTTCCCCTTCTCTCTGAGATTTTTGTTTTTATGTTCTCCAGCCTTTGTTCCCAAGTCCCAAGGAGGTTCATTTGATGCACTCCTTTGCCCAGGGTCCTGGGCTAAACAAGGCTCTACAGTCCAGTAATTCATGAAGTTTAAGAGATACTGAGACAGGACAGGGATGTGCTAAAATAGCTTCCTACCTCTCCAACCTGTTCCTTTAGAACAAACAAACAAAAAGGACAGTCAGGGGGCATTCAGAGTCTCAGAAGTAAATGTTCTGAAATTCTGCCCTGAAATTTATCTCTGCCTTTGATTGCAGCTAACTTCAAATATTACACCATTTTGCATTCTGGTTTCTCTTTGTTCTATATAATAGTGAGCATATATTTTTAATCTGGAAAACAAATAATAGAAAATCATTAAGTAATGATGTCATATACAAAGAACAAGTTGAGACAAACATTTATTTAGATGAGAGGTGGATTGTTTAGGACAGTATGCATCTTAGTAAAGCTCTTCATGAACATTCAGTGGGAAAAGTTTGGAGTGCCAAATACTGCTTTCATTTAGAAAATTTAAATCTGTCCAGTTAGATCAGATTGAGGTATGTATAAAGGCTGCTCCAAAAGTAATGCATCCTATCTCATTATGTTGGCCCAAGGCGTAAGAGGCAGATGTTGGTGGCATGACAGTAGAGTTTAAATATTACCACCAATATTCCATTACATTTTGTTGCTGTGTGACACATGATAGAAGAGGGGGACTGTGACAGAATGGCATCTGGCATGGAAGTGAATTTGAAGCACAGATATGTCTTCCAATTGCAGTAAAAACTGGACTTATTGACATTCATTAATGCTTGTTGAACATTTATAGAGAGAAAACAGTGGATTTTAGCAGGTTGAGGTGGTAAGTGGTGTTTTTCAGCAACAATATTGTCATAGCAGCTGTGAGTTATTTCTGTTGGTTCAGATTTTTACAAGTACGGCATGTAGGCCCTTGTCCATCACTGCAGAAAATGCATAGCTGACAGTGGTGACTCTTTTTGGCCCATTTCTTGTGACAAATGTACATGCAGAATCCCTTCTTATTTTTCACATCCCTCACCAAATAAACTTCCATTTGCACTGTGGCTTCCCTGATTCTGTATCTGCATACCTGGACAGCATCCCTGTTGTTTTCCCATGACACATCCCTGCTTATGCTGTCTTCTTACATGCTCATTTTCTTCAATTTGACCTGCAGGTCCTTGCCCAGCAATTCTGGCTTCCTGCCTCCCCTGTTTGTCTGTGCTGGGGTACAGAGAGCACTTGTACTCTCAGAAGGGCATTCTCTTCTCTGTAATTAAATTAAGGTCAGTTTCCCATAATAATGTTAATGCTAACCAGCTAATGCAAAAGTTAACATGCCAAGGTTACTTCAGTTTTGGTTGTGTGACACAGTGTATTCTGTCAAATGAATATGTACAGACCTCTTAGGCATGAGCAAAATGCGAATGTCCCTCCTTTGCATCTCCAGGAATACTTCCAAGTAATGCAAGTGTCCAAGATTTCCCTGTGTGGCTGATGCACTTCTGACCACTGAATCTGGAAAATTGTTGGCAGAAATCTAGTATGTCTTTTTAAGGGTCTGTATGTCTTGAGAAACTTAAGTTACTGTCACCAGTATTACAGTACTTTATTTAGACTGGTTACAGGCACAAGAGAAGGTGATCTTTCATTTTATTACTGTTGCTTTATATGAAAATACATAAACATCTTCACTGATTGCTCTGACTCTATCATTTCAAACTGGGAGCATCTTTTAGCCAGGTGCTAAGTAGAAGCAGAATAAAGGACTCATGTAGGGACCATTGTGTTACTCCTTCCGAAGCCGGGCATTATCTTCCTTGATTAAAAGTAGCGGGAGAACTTGACAGATCTGAAGTAGCAGAGAAAAGATCTATATGTTTGGTCAGGTTGGCAGGATAGAAATGTGATGGTGGAGAATCTTAATGATGTACACAAACTCTCTTTCTGAGGGACAGACCTGATTTTTCATTTCATGTAAAAAACACTGTTCTTCCCATACATTCTTTATTATCAGAAGTTTCTGAGGATGAATCTGTGAGGCCCAAAATAATAATGAAAAAAAGCAAAGAAAAAAATTGCATTTATTAAATGAATGCTGACAGTCTGAATCAAAGACTCAGTGCTTTATAAAAAAAGTTTTGGAAAAACAAGAGTAGGACAACCCTGAGGCTTTGGCACTGAGTTCAAGAACACAGTTAGCAGCCATTGTACCTCCAGGAGCTGGGAGAACTGAAATGGAAACAAAGCCTTCTCAAAAAGGGAATAAATTAATTCATTTTGCGTTGCCAGCAATTATACAGTAGGAATGCATTTTTAGCTAAAAAGTGTTAGGCAATGACCACAGCTGGATATGTTTCCAGCTCTAGTCGTGCTCCAAAAACCACCAGATGCAATGGAACTCTCCATTAACTTTAGCGAGCTTTTAATCAAGCCCAATTTACAAAGTCAGACTGCAAGATTTAGAGATAACTAGGGATGTTTGCAAGACAGTAACTTAAACTGCAAAATCCTCTCTAGAGGACCTGGAGGGAGAAAAAAACGTCTCCAAAGGGACTAATTACAGGACATGGAACGGTCATTTGCAAACATTCTTTAGCCGGACCCAGGAATTTCATTTTCTTCTGATAAACAGGATTCAGAAAACACTATACAGTAATCCAAATGATAAACTTTCTGTTAGCTTTTTTTTGAATGCTTGTCTTTGTGATCAGAAATATCACCAGTGCTTACACAAACTTTCTTTTCCTTTGCTTTTGTGGGCATAATATTCCCCAGCTGCTTAACTCTTGGGTCCCTTGGCTTTCTACCTAGTTTAGGGCTGCTGCAATCCAAGGTCAAAGAAAATGCGCAACATTAATTCCACCATCAAATAGAGTGTGTCTCCCACATATATGCCACTCAGTCTCCAACTTCTGCTTACTTAAGTCATAAAAAGCACCCCCAATTATTTTTTCTTCCTTTGATCCTTTTATTTTAATTTTGAAAACTTGTGTGCCACATAAGACATTACGTTCTGAATTTTGTGACATACTTTGTATAAAATGTATGCTTTTCCAAATAAGTTTCCATAGCTCTAACAAAAAAATAATACCAAAAGCAGTTACTATAATGCAACATTTGATTTCAGTTTACTTCTTACTGGCCTCCTTGTTTCTGCTAAAACAAAGCTAGCAAATTAGCATGAATTGGAGAATAGTAAGCCATGAAAATCAAGATTATCAACTGACAAAAGCTTTAGGCCTTAGGCCACAGTATGTGAGAATCAACTTATTTCTGTAAAGAACTGAGAAAATAAACACGAGTGTAGACCTGAATAAGTTGTTTTAGATAAGAGTTTTCCTTCAATGAAGTATACAAGATTGAAGTCTTTTGTATGAGTGCTTATCTAGAGAGAATACTTTTTGTAAATGAGGAAGACTTATTTAGAATAAGCATTTAGAAATTATATCTTTTAAAAGATCACATACAGAAGAAAATAAAATACTTAAGAGTCAAACAGTGTTTATTACTTCATTATGTGGAAGAATGTAAAAATTACCAGTAGGATTCATTTTACTGCAGAAGGTGCAACTATTTGTTACGTGGCCTTCAGAGAGTATATTTCGGCTCTGAAAGCAACTAGGTCATTAACTTCAGAAGTAAACCACAGTACTTTGAGTTTAAAACTATTTACCAGAATTAAAATTGCAACAGGATTCAGTAGTGTGGTGCTTACACAGCACTTACCGTGGGGAGTTTTCAAGAAGGAAATTAAAATTATTGGATGTAAGGATTCAAGGTCCATCTTTCAATAAGAATCATATTAAGCTGAACCTTCCCATCATCTAGGAGTAGTTACAGTAGTGTAATGTGCTGCAGGGCTTCACTCAGTTGCCAAGACAACAAATAATACTAAGTAACATTTCATTTGTCCCAGAATATCTTGCCTATTTGCTGGCAGAGGTGTTCTTCTTCTAGAGATCATTTGATCTATCTGCTAAATCCTTCCAAATTTCTCAGATTGCCTGGGCCAGTGGACATTCAAATTATTACAAGATGGCTTAATATTTTTAACATGCTTTTGAGTATCACATACAAATTTTGGCTTATAGGTTGGTCTTTTTAGTTGAAAAACAAAGTGATGGGGAAGTTATTTAGAGGAAAAGAAATTGTGTTTCCTTAATACATTAGAGTCTTCTACATTAACGTTATATTTCTTCATAGGTAAAGAATATCTTTTGGCTTTTCTCAGCTGTTAGCATGGAACACTGTCAGTATTAGGAGGTACATTTAAAATAAAAGATGGAGAAATTATGAAAAAGAACAGAAGAATGGTTGTTTATTGTACAAAAAAATGGCAATAATACAAAAATAAACACAGAATCAAGAAGGAAAAATAATACAGAAATTGCCATCAACAAGAAATCATGAATAGGCTAACACTGTAAAGTCTATTGTGATGCAGTAAAGTACACACTACCACAATATATATTTACCACTTGAAGTATATTATAGGAGTTAATATATGTTAAGGAAGTGGTACCTTCCTTTACAGAACCATAGAATTACTGAAGTTGGAAAAGATCTTTAAGATCATTTAGTCCAACTATCATACCATTGCCTCCATGGCCAATAATGATGTTCCTCAGGGCCATCTTTACAAGTCCGTTGAACACCTTCAGAGATGCTGATGTCACCACCTCCCTTGGCAGCCTATTCCAACACCTGAGCCTCCCCTGGTGAAACGTGAAGCCATTGCATCTCATTCTATCACTAGTTATCTGGGAGAAAAGGCTGAGCACCATGTGCTACAATCTCCTTTCTGTTTGTTGGAGGGAATGATAAGATTTCCCTGAGCCTTTTCTACAGACTAAATAATCCCAGTTCCTACAAATTAAATAATCCCAGTTGCTCCAGTCACTCCCTATATGACTTGTGCTCCAGATCTTTCAAATATGTGATACCTTTCTCTGGATGTGTTCCAAGATTTCAATATCTGTGTTGTAGAGAGGGGCCAAAAACTGAACACAGTGCTCGAGGTGAAGCTTTACCAATGCCAAGTACAGAGGGATGATCACCTCCCTTGTTCTGCAGGCTACAATATTCCTAATACAAGCCAGGATGCCATTGGCCTTCTTGGCCATCTATGCACACTTCTGGTTCATGTTCAGCCAGCTGTTGATGAGCACCCCCAGATCCTTTTGCTCCATGCCGCTTGCATGCCACTCTGCCCCAGATCTGTAATAGTACATGGGATTGTTGTGGCCAAAGAGGAGAGAATTCGGCACTTGGTCTTGTTGAACTTCATCCCATTGGCCTCAGCTCAGAGATCATCCACTACAGGCCTCTATAGGGCCTTCCCACCCTCAAGCAGATCAACACTGCCTCCCAGTGTGGTATCATCTGCAAACTTACTGAGAGTACACTCAATCTCCTTGTCCAGATCATCAATAAAGACAGTAAAAGGACAGGCCCCAGTGCTGGCCACTGAGGAACACCACTCATGATTAGTCACCAGATGCATTTAACTCCATTCAGTGTTGCTCTTTGGGCCCATCATCCAGTGAAGAGTACCAATCATGTCCAAGTCATGAGCTGCTAGCTTCTCAAGGAAAATACTGTGGCAGGCAGAGTCAATGGCTTTACTGAAGGTAACCTAGGTAGGTTACAAAAACAAAGAAACAAACAAAAAACAACAAAGAACCAAGCACGGGAAAGAACAGGTATCCTCTAAGTACATAATACCCACAGAAGATTGAAATAAATTAAATATTATCACTTGCAAAAAAATCTGTCATAGAAAAAAGTATTCCTTCTGCTATCCAATTTGTTCAGGTCTTGATTTTGGAAGGTAGGAAACATATTTATAAAAGATCAGAGCACCTTAAAAATTGTTTCCAGCACGCAATTGATAGTGTTGACTATTTGGAATAACAACATGTTTACTTGCTAGGTAAGAAAAGACTTAAGTCATTCACCTTGTGGTAAATCTTGAGGAACTCTGCCAGCTTTGATGAAACAACTATATCTTAATTCAAACTAAATTGGGCATTGTTTCAAGGTCACGTGTGTTCTGTATTGATTTTCTCACAGCTTACTTAGATTTCCTTTTACTGATACTTTTATTTTATGCTTATTGTTTACACTGCCTACTGGCAGAGCAATCAAGAAATTAAATATCAACACCTCTGCATTTTATTGTAGAGGTTTTAATGTGTTGAAATATATATCACTGAGTGTTGATCATGCATCACATTTCTTTTCTGCGTTCTCTCTATTATTATAAAATCTATAAGGGACGAATTGAACAGAAATAAAACTACTTCTACTTTTTAATCAGATTTATGAAGACACTGGTAGGAGCAGTGAGAAGTTTTAGGGGAAGGGATAGAAAGCAGTGACATGGAATAAATGCCATTTTCTTACAATAAATCTTTGTTTGATCTTGTTTAAATCAAATTCTGCAAAAGCAAACATAAAGGTGTTCAAAGCCAGAGAAACTCTCTGAGCTGAAGTCCCCCATAGAGGATAGAAGCTGTACCACCTCCCACAGCCCCAGAATGCCACTGTCATTGGTCAGGGTCTAATACCATTGGCTCTGCATTCTGAGTAACTCCATGCATTTGAGAGATTGGGAGCAAAAGGTAAGTTCTGGTACTTATTTCTTAGAAAAGCTAATTGGATTTTTAAGGTTGGAAATATTTTTATAGCATTTGTTTGATTTTATTGCACAAATTCATGATTTAAAGGCTGCAGGTAGAGGAGACTGTTTTTCTCTGGATATGTCTTAGTTCCTTCCTGTGAGAGGAGTACATAATCTTCATCAAAATATTTGATCTTACAGCTACTGCAGATGCCAATATCATTACAGGATGTTCCAACACATCGCACATAAGGGGAGCACAGAGACATACAATCTCTGTAGGTTAGTGCAGATACTATAGGTGTACATAAACAGCAATATTTTCCACAGAGATTAACATTGCATTTATTGCTTTTGTCTACTTAAAGAAAATGGTATACATTTAAAGCCCCGTGTCCTTTAAAATCTTTTATCTTTAGGAAAAATGAAATGTAAATGATTTTGAATAATGAATATTCAGTATTTGTTTGCGTGGAGAAAAAAGAAAATTACACCCAATATGTTATTATTATATTTGGGGGTTAATAGATAATATCCTTTGTAATTTAATTATTTGAGCTAAATTATATGTTAGAGAAAAACACAGAAACATTTCTATTAAAAGTAGCAGAAAATACAAAACTGTAAAAATGAACAAGAATATTCAAGTGTGTTTCAGAACGTGGATGTATTTTATTTTATTTTATTGCAGTGAATCAGGAAACCTTTAGTAATCTTATAAACTAATACTGAAAGGTGCAATTCAACTAAGTCTGTTCAAAGACAAGCTAATGTGGCTCTAGCTTCTCCCAGCAGTGACTGAAAAGTCTTTTTGAATAAAGCACATGAGGGAAAAATGAATGCCTTGTGTTGCTGACCATCCCCAGAGGAATTTCATATCCTCATGCCTAAACCAGCTTCATAAAGACCTCTTTTCAGATCGCTAAAATTCAGGTTGTTGCTTAGCATGCGTTCCAAAAACTGTCTCACACATTTCTTATACTTAATCTACTTTAAACTGCTATAATTTTAAATGAAATACTTAGCTGCTTGTATTATGGGATCACAAGTAAGTACAGTTTATTAGATACCTACTGCTTGTTATCAAAGTCTGTACTTTTGGTGAAATTAGTGGAAGCAGTGAATAAATTAAAATGTAAGTAAAGAATGTTGAGTAGACCCCATGTGTTAGACAGCTTACATGATAGACATAAGTTACAAAGAATAGGGAACATATGAACACTAATATTTAAGGTTAGTGTGAATTTTATATTATTTTAGTAAAGTGCAGAACTTTTAAAAAGGTGGTGATTAATTTTGAAGTTCTATCCTCCAAGGAGACCAGATGACAGTACCCCAATGTCTTCTTCTTACTACTTTAAAAATTATGTTGATTGGATAACGTGAGAATTAAGACAACTGTCAACAACAGGGCTGGGAAAAACATAGACTACTTCTGATTTTGCTCCCCAGACTTTTGCAGAAGAGACATTCCAAATATGCCACATTCTTTGAACAACTTAAAATGACATTATGTCAGAACAGCTATTGGATGAAAAAGTACCTTGATTATGCTCATCCAAAGACAGGAAGGAAAGTGGTCCTAATGTTTTTTTAATATATTTTGGTAGAGGAGAAAGACAAAATTATGGACATTTCAAAGGATGATTTATTGTGATAGATTAAAAAAAAATAATAATAACTTAGCTTTGGCTAATTTCTCAAAAGCTCTCTCTGATGACACATTTGAAATAGTTATATACAAATGAAAAGGAATAAAGATCATTATTTAAACGTATTTTACCTTTTAGATGTCTTCACACTGATGCCAGTTTGTTTTTATACCATTCTGATACAACAAAAATCAGTATGTCCTTCCTTAATTAGCTAAATGTTAGTATGACCAAAGCCAACTGCAGAAATTCTCAGATCCAAAATAAACCTTTGAGACATTGTGAATAAATATGAGCATCAAAATCATTGCTGCATGAAAAGAAGCACTGTTTTTCTGAGATTAAATTTTCATAGATTCCTTGCAAATTTCATATTAGTCACATTTTGTCCATTTTCTTCTCTTTCAGAAAAACAAACTAACAAACAAAACCAGAATGAAGACCTATGTAAATATTTTTCTGGGATTTTTTATCTTTGAGTCTGTTGGAGCTGTACCTGTCACTGACACTGCAATTTATGATTCTGAATTCTATGATGTTTCACTTGGAGAACTGCCTCACCCATTTGTCTATGCTGAAAACGAGCAATCTGACCAACTAGAGGTAATGAGAACTTCTCATTTTTCCATTCTTTTAAAGTATGTAACTGCAAGAGATACACTTTGTGGCCGTGAAAACATATAGCAGACAAATCTGCTCATGTTATTGTCTTTTCTTGATCGTCAAGTCTCTGTGCTGATAACACACTGTTGTCCATTCATATTTTCTCCAGTCTAAAAGTGTGGCCAATTTTTTCCCCCAATTCATTCGTGTATGTGTGATCAGGTCTCCTCACTTTGTTGCAAATTGTCATTGAGATTGTCCCAGTGTTGTTTTTTTTTTTTTGTCTGGATGAGAGACTGAAGCAGCTGATATAGGACATGCAGGATTCCCTATGAAATGAGGTTGTAAAATGTTGTTGCTTGAGGTCATTTCTCATAATAACAAATATGTTAAATGCAATTATTTTAGGCTACAAAAGCTAGTGATTACTATTTCTGTTAGGAAATTGAACAGAAAGAAGTGAGAAAGGAAAAGAGCTTTAATTGAAATTCAAGAATGGAATAAATAATACTGAAGAAAAACTGCTGAAATTCATTCATATTCTGAGACAGTGTGGTCTGTACAAGGCATGACTGCTTGTTGAGTTTACTGCTCTCTTCTAGATTTTTGTATTCTCTCTATGTGAGTAAAAAGCTACATTACTGCTAATCTCACTCTGCTTCATAACCATGGGCAAAAGTTCCATGTAGGTAATATAAGTGTGGTTGCTTTGTTTTTGTTTCTGTTTTTGACTTTTTTTTTTTTTTTAATTACATATAGTATTTTAGTAGTTTCTTACATTACAGTACATAATTCATGAAAAAAATGATCCTTTTAGTAATTCATGATTGCACTGAGAAAGACAGTAACTAGTGTTTCGTCAAGGTGAGGTCAACACTTGGTAGCAGCATTAAAATCAAAGGAAAAAGAAACAAAATTTATAGATAAATATATTCAAAACTAGCAAACTGGAAAGATAAAAATTACCTTAATGTCTCACAACCTCACAGTTTAGAGGAAATACATTTTCTAATCTAAGAAGGACTGTGAAGAGCTTTGGCCTAGGTGAATGATTTTGGTTTTGGTCCACTTCTCTGTGCCATACAGAATCAAATCTCTTTGAGTACTCATGTATCTGTGCTTTTTTTTCCTTGAAAAATTCACCTTCAACTTTAAGTCACTGGATACTTGTGCTACATTTTAGAGAGTGATAACTCTGAGTTCCTGTGCCTTTTATTCCTGAGGATGTATCAGTACTATAGATTTCTCAGTAATGTGTTGAATGTTAAGTGCAAATGTCTTCTGGTCTCCCTATGATATGCTATGATACTATTGTCTGTATGGCCCCTCTCCGAGTTTCTGAGGGATATATAGAGATAAGGCAAGTCTTCTGTGAGTCTCTTCTAGCTGAAAGGAAATTCAGGATGATCAGTATTATATTGAACAAGATGAAACAGATCCTATCTCAGTGTGCTGTATTTAGGGAAATATGGAATAGAAACAAGACATGAAAAGTATTTATTTTGTCTTGTAAACTTTTCCAAAGTAGGATTTTCTCCCACTGCTGAGCTCTTTATCCAGTCTTCTTAAAATTGTCCAAGTGAAGGTCATCCATCATAACAGCTGGAAGGAATGTTACTTTAAGGACGAATGGACGGACCTCCCTGTGAGAGCTGTTTTTTTCCCAGATCTTTTGCCAAAATCTTTTGCTTACATTCATTTTCCCATGTACCACCCCAAAGAAGCCTAAGCATTCATAGTTCCCAAAACCCAAAGGAGAGCTCAGGGTGGTCGTTGTTATAGAAAGGTTTTATAGACTTTTAAGTCAGTTATCTGTCAGATGCTCTAAACATTATTGTCATCACTAGTGTTTTAAAAACAACAAATTTGATTTTCACTGAGAGGGAGTGAACTGTGAGCAGAGACTTCCCAGAGAGGTTGTGGATGCCTCGTCCCTGGAGGTGTTCAAGGCCAGGTTGGATGAGGCCCTTGGCAGCATGATCTAGTACTTGATGTTGCAGCTGGCAACCATTCCTGCATCAGTGGGTTGGAACTTGATGATCCTTGAGCTCCCTTCCAACCCAAGCCATTTTATGATTTAATGACTTCTCAATCACTGTTACAACTTACCATGAAGATGCAAACTGCATATCTCTGTGTGCAGGCCTGTGTATAGAACTCAGTATTTATTGAAGATCACAGTTTAGATTTTATCATGCATAGCTTAAACGATGAGCTATACCACAGAGGTACATACAAATAGCAGGCCTTCATTTGATCCAAATGGTATGCAGTAACTCTAGAACCTGATTTGCATTTTAATTTAGAGACCTCCAAGTAATGCTTTAGCTTTCTGGAAATCTGAAAAACTGAAGAAATATTTTCTGTCATTGCTCTCTTCAGTTCTGTGCAAACATAAATCATTCTGTATAACAGATGTTTAGATTCACGGAAGTTCAAACTTTTCCTAACACGTTTTTAGACTAATTGGATAATCTCAAACTTTTCCAGTCTCATACTTCAAACTGATTTTCAGATGGTCTACGAATCAGACTTTGCACTAGGACTTCAGATGAGTTGCTTCTGCTTATTTTAGGGGCATTAGGTCGTTGTGAATGTCAAAGAATTGAACTAGAGTACCTATGTCAGTTATGCTCTTTCCAGAATGCTACCCGATGTGTCCTGTAATCAGTCACTGAATGTGCAATCACCAAACTGAAAGATCTAGAAGTAATTAGGGTGGGATTCCTATTTTTCATCCCATCTGGTTAAAATTAGGTGTTGCATCTCAACGTCATCCTCTCTTTTGGGATACTGATTTTACTCATATAACGTAATATAGACCTTAGCTACCTGTGTCTGGCTGAGCTGAAATTTTAATTTAATAAAGTTAGCTATCAGTAACATAAAGGTCATGACTTCTCTAATTCTGATACTGAGTTTTGAAAAGTTAACAATGGAAATCAGATTCCCTAGCAATGCTTGCTAAAATAAGCATGTCATTTATTGCATTCTTTTTGTTTTATACAATAAATGTACATGGGACACATTTTTAGTACAAGGATTTTGCTAGGGGAAATTGCTTGCAGCTGGGAATTAGAGGATTGTACAGAATCCTCAATCAAAGTTGTGCATTGACATGTATTAGATCAAAATTGGGCTAAAAAAAATCTGTGGTTTCTAAGTGTCTAGGTTAAGGAAACATGAAAGTCCAAGCCAAGACTTTGCAGCCAAGGGACATTTGTTACCAAGAAAACCTAACTAACAAATCATTCAGAAAGAAAACTTTATAAAGACTTTAAGGAAAACATTAACAATTACAGATAAAAGCAAATAGGCAATGCCCACACACACAAAGAATGAGCAACAGAAATGAAATAAGAACAAATAACAACAAAAAAGAAAATAGGAATGCAAACCTTTTACCACAGTTGGAATTTCAAAGTTCTGGAGGAGAAAGTCTGCAAAGATATGTCAATGTAAAGTTATCTACAAGATTTGTACTGGTTTTAAACTGACAGTTAAAGCTGCATAAACATGTGCTGTACTGTCCCATTCCTTCATAGCAATTTTTAAATTATTTTCAATGAATATTTATATCACAATGGGGTCCTAAGGCTTCAGTCAAGATTGTCTTAATTGTCCCAACCACTCTGCAAATGTGTACTGATTTAAATCTTTAAAACGGATATGATGAAATGTCTATCAAAGGCACTGTTGTGTAACTTCTTGTTTGTACTAACAGAAGGCTCAGAGTTCTTCCCTCTTTGAAACTAAAACTGTTTTGATATAAGACAAACAAACTGTGCATAGATATTTCTGTTCAACAGCTAACAATGTTTAATGAAGTCATATTACACACTTTTGATTACACAGCCTATTAAATTTAATTAGGCCATTTTCCTTCAGTTAGGAGAAAATATGAAAGAAAACAGGAACTGAAAAGACCTGGAGAGCAGAAAAATAATTCTGCCTCTTTCATTGGTACAAGTGAGGCTGAGAAGAGAGAAAGCTAACCTAGCACTAAATAAGCAGCAAAAAAATAGAGGGTCCATGTCTGTGTACACGGAATAGGTGAGCTGGGAAATGTGAATCCAGAAGAAAATTAGAAACAAGCACTGTAAATAACCTAATATCTAAAACTGGATTTGTGTATTGAATTTGAATCAAACTGCTAATAGAATGTTCACAGTCCTGAACAAAGTAAAGAACATGAGTGATTAATACACACTCACAGAAATGTATGTGCATATGCACACAAAGGATTGCTGCTGTTACCATAACAGAAATGAAGATACTTGTGCAAGAATTCCATCTTGCCCATATTCAGTGTCAAAGGAAGCTTGCACTGCTTTTTCTGACTTTGTGGTAGGTATCTTATTAAACTAGAGACTTAAAAGTGGACATATAGACTTTTAAAAAGCTTATGAATTGGCACAACTAATGTATAAGTAAGATAACTATATAGTTAGTTTAGAATTAAGTTTACCATTTGGAGCTTTATCCCAGTTAGACAGTGTTCTATCTGAGCTTTGAATACAGCTCTTACTTGCTCTCAGTTGTTCAGAACTGATTCTATACACTTCTTTGTAGATATCTCCACAAAGGCTAGATATTTCCAGCCATTCCCCCTTGTCCTATCACTATCAGATCACGTAAAAAGTCTTTCCCCTTCCTGTTCATAAGCTTCCCTCAAGTACTGGAAGGAAGTTCTAGTACAACCCAAGAAGAGCTAGTCTCACCTAATTACCCACATAAAAGTTATAAAGATTAAGTATACTGGATAAAATAATCTTAAATACCCAAACATTAAAAATAGTCATACCACCAGTTGCTACTACTCTAAGTGAACTAAGAAACTGCAATCCTCCTCCTACCTCAAATAGTGAAATCATCAATGTAGTTATCCTAGTCTGAAGGCATGAAGCTTGAGCTCATTACATAAGCATAACTATCACTAGCTTGAAATTCCTGTGTGAGAGATGAGAGCTGAAACTCAACAGTGAGATTACAGCTTTTACAGTAGATGCTTGTTACCTTTATATCCTTGAGCACTTAAGCATTTTTTCCCCAGACATCCAGCTTTATGACCTCTTCCAGAAAGAAGGGATATGTATCCTTCCTACTGATGTAGGAACTACTGTGACATAAGGATACAGATATTAAATAATATTAACCCTGATCTCTAAATTGTATGTCTGGCTGTATATCATTTTTTCTGAATACAAGCAAGCTTTTAACATGCACCTCTAAAGAAACATTTTAGAGTCAGCCAAAACAAGATATAGATTTCAAAGAAAAATTCCTAGTGTTTAGTGTCCAGAGCATGGTCTGGTATACAGGTCAGAAGGGAGAGGGCTGTGGTTCTGCTCTGAATCTTCTCTGTTGTTTCTATCTTTGCTCACATACAGTGATTTTCTAATGCATGGTACACAAATAATCCTTTGAAAAAGTCTCATTCCATCACTAATTAGGCAACATAATCACATTTCCTTTGGCTTGTTCCCATTTTGTCCTGAATTTTACCTCTTTGGATATCCCCTGGCTTTGTTTCAGCATCTCATCCGTGCTCTCTTCTCTCTCTCTCATTTGGTAGCTAGGAAGTCTCCTGGAACAGAGATATTTGGGATGCCAACCTTGGCAGGATAACAACAGGTATTTGATCTCTTGGTTGAATGTAGAATAAAATGTCTTCAGCACTTTCTCCTTTGCCTCATATTCTTGTTCTAGAACTATCGCTAAATGATTGTCAGCCAATTTTACACTAACAGTTCGCTCTGTGAAGAAACAATTAAACTATTAGAATTTTTTTCTAGTTTTGAAGATGCAACAGCTTGTGAGTATTATATCTGTATCATGGTGGCTAGACTACATGCATATACCAGTTTGGATCAAATCAGATGAAATATCTTAGCGCTGTAAGCTATGGAAATGAGATGAAGAATGGATGTGACACCAGACTTTGGTGTCCAGTGAAAAATGTTATTTACTCCGTATGGTCTCCTGCACAGCCCAAGGAAAATGGACAGGCACCTTAAGAAGTTGAGCTGAGCCACCCTCAGAGGGTGATTCTTCCTTGCCTGTCTTCAGAAGGTGTTTAAGTTGCTGAACAGTTTATTTTAGTTCAATGTCTGAAGCTAAGTGGAGTGAATATAGTCCTTTTTTGTTAATGTTTTAACAGTGTTTTGTTGGAGTGTACTCAAATCACAGTGCTTTTAGAAAAAGCTAGGCTGATGAATTGGACAAAAGCATGTTCAGCTCCAGCGGTGCCTGATCTGACTGCAATGCATGAGAAAATATGCTTGAGATGCTGAACTCTACAAGTAGCTCAGAAAGTCAAACTGAAGTTGCTTCTGTGGGTTCACAACATTCCTGGTAGAAACTCCAGCAGGCTGAGTGGTCTCTAAGTTTGTTTAACTGACTGTGTATGTTCACTTCATGGCTTGGATCAACAAGAACTCCTGTGGTAGTCTTCATTAAGTAGCTGAGATTAGTTTTCAGATCTGATGTGCCCTTTAATTATTCAAGGAGCTCTTTGATGATTTTTAAAACTGGCATGGTATTTCTCTGAAATTTGTCTTCCAAGATTTCAGCACTATTCCAAAGAATAATGTCTGCTCTAGGCTTACTTAAGGATTACATAGCTTTCAAACCAGAATGTTTGAAATCTGTAATTTCAAACAGTGCTGCAATGAGACTGTAACTTAGTTAATACTGATGGAAATCCTGATTAGCTCAATTTATATGGAATTTCTGCATTCTCAGACAATAGAATTTGTAAGTAAAATCTCTGTTTCAATGCTGTGCAACATGAATATTTTTACTCAGCTAAAATCAGACATGACACAGCTATGCTTGCTTTTAATACAAGATGTTTTAGGATACTATGTAGTCAGGATGATAAAAAGGCCATTTTCCAAGATTAATTAAAAGAGCCTCAGACTCTATCTATATGTTCCAAGACAGAAGCCACGAGTATTAATTTCTAAAGAACTCAATTACAAGTTCATAGATACTGGCCATTCTGACCAAAGTATATGTATATATGTATATGTGTGTAAAATCCAACAGAAACAACAAAATCACTTAAAACCAAACAAACTACCACAAAAGGATTAATAAAGAATGCCATGCCTGATAACATCATTTTCAGAACACTGTTCCCAGGAGCGAAACAGAAAAATGTGTTGTTTACGCCAAAACTGATGGTTCTGCACATTGAAGAACAGATGTCTTCTCAGTGAAGACACTACCCTACCAGCATCTGGCAGGAAAAAGAGTTATAGAATACAAGGTATACCATTTCTTTCCATGTTAAACATGAAAACATATTCTAAATGAGGAAAAGCAGACAGACTGAAGCAATTTGAAATAAGATTCATGGGTACTTGTGTATCCAAGATAATGAGGTAAAATACTGTCCCATAACTGTTGATGACACTTAAAAGACACAAGAGATCAGCATAATGTTTAGTTTTCAATACTGGTCAAGAAGACCGTCGGAGGTGTGATGAGGAATCAGCAGCTTGTGTTCCTTTTCTTATATTTAGAACAAAGTCATCTTGGCCAGGGCTCAGTGTAAACGTGCATGTAGCTAAAATCTCAGAGAATGAATGTGAATGTGGTGACCTTGCTTTCACCAGTTGTGCTTTATCTCTCATTTGTATGTTCAGATTTCTTTGCTTCAGATTTTCTTCCTGATCTGAAAATGCCTCTGAATTTGTCATCCACATTGAACACTTTTATTTTGATAGCGACTCTCAACAATACAGGAGGAAAAAAATATTTCATGAATGCTTCCTGACGTCTTAATAGACATATTACTCTGCTTACAGCATGCTTTGTAGCTAATATTGGTATTGGTGTTCACTAAATCTCTCAATTGATTCCAAAGGAAGAGCAGAATAGCTGCATATCATGTAGTTTGACATGATGTGATTGTTTTTCACTGTTTTCTTATGACATGTATTATATTGGTTTTTAAAGACTAATTATGATTTGAAAGCCTGAGCATATTGACAAAGAGAAATATCCTTTATGTCTAGAATATTATTTATTTTATTTTATTTTAAATATATTATTAGGAATAGCAAAGGAAATACAAAAGAAAAAAAAAACTATTAAAAAGAGAGAATAATCTCGTAAAATGATCTATATATATATATATATATATATTTTGTAAAGCGCATGTTGCCAAAAAAAGCAACAAACATCTGGAAGACAAAAGGTCATTCTGTACAATATATAGTCGAAGAAACATCTTTGTCTTGTTACAGTCTTGCATGATTTATCAAATATGTGGAAAATAAAAAACTGTATGGATCAGATGACCAATAATGGGAAACAGACTGTTACCTCTAGGTTACTGGTTCAAGTCCAGTCTATGTACAGCAAGTAAATACTGCTCATGTTCTGGGTCTGGTATGTAATACATTTAAACTCCTATTCTATTACCAGTGCAAAAATGGCAATTTCCTAGCATTCCCTGCAATAGTTGGTGTTCTTTTTTTAATGATAATCACAGCAGATGCAAGAGATCGAACGGATATTAATGTGAGCTGCTTGGAATAATTTCTCTAGAAGAAATGTGGGCAGATGTTCATCTATGCATCCCCAAAATGAGATCATGTCCTGTAAGAGCAGAGTGAGAAATCAGAAACAGCATTACTAGAACTTAGTATCTCTGCCTTGGTACCCAACAACCACAGTGACTAAAAAGCTAAGAATAGCTGAACAGTAAAAGGCAGAGGAAAAAGAAAACAGCAACAAAAACCTGCAGATCTGAAACAAAGTAAACCCTCACACATTCAGAGAAAGATAGTGTAGATGATTCAAACCCTGTGACAAGTGAAATGAAAGTTTTCCTAGGTCTAATTGCAAACCCTCTCTTGAAAATGCTTTTCTCCAGAATGTTGTTTTCTGTAGAACTGCCATAGAAGATGCATATAAAGCTGTTAATAGATCTCAAAATAATGGATTTTATTCAGGTCAGAGACTTCTAACTGATGTCCTTTGGTGAAGAAGTAGACAGCATGTGCAAGTACTTTAGTGCAGTGCAAGCCTGGGTCAATAAAAGTCTGGAATGTACCTCTTCCTCTAGGCTTTCTCCATTCAGAGAACATCTGTCCCATTTCCTTTGTTCTCAAAGTCTTCTTTAGATTTGTCCACAAGTCCATTCCTGCTTAAGCTTCTTACTGTTAATGCTACAGATGGGAACATTTTGTATTTGTCTACACAAAGGAGCAAGATACAGCCTCACTCCTATTTACACCAACAGGTTACTCAGTCATAGTTCATCTCAAGTTCATTTTGCTCACTCGATGACCATGCATTTTACAAAGTTATGATCCTAATAACTAAATCAGCACATATTTATCTGTAAATATGGCCTATAGTGATATAACTAGGGAATATACAGAGACCCTAAAGCCCATTCAGTCCAAATCTAATTCATATAGGTACTAGAATGTAGCAAAGACATTATTCATGCTTGAGTCTGAGACCAAGCATTTCATGTGTGCTATTTCTTCTAACTTGTGTAGTCTAAATAGGAAACCTAATTTTAAGAATTCCTAAGGATCTGTCCCATTTGGATGCAGTCTACATCTTTTATTGGCCTTTACAACTATGATTCATGGACTTGAGTGTGAGCAACTTCAACAACCATTTCTCCAAGGGGACAGCAAAACCAGCAGTAAAGGGGTAATGATCTAGAAGTATGAGAAAGTGCCAGGTGAGAAATTCAGGATTCAATAGCTTCACCACGTTTAACTTTATGTTTGAGTGCCTTTGTGCATCTTGTACTGAGATAAAAATCCTACTTTTGATCTTCTGCTTTAGATAGACTCTAAGGATTGTTAACTGCAGCACTGGGGTGCAGCAACCAAAGAGCCAGATACATTAACTAACATTTAAACAGCACCTCAACATGCAAAGCTCCATAAGAACCCCGGTTCACTGTTCTGGATTTAAAATTAAGTGCATTCTCAAAGGAGATCCTGAGGGGCACAAACATGGGGAAATCAAGATACAGCAGTAAAGCAAAATGCAAAGGTTAGACAACTACAGGGCATTCCTAGCATGTGGGTGATTACATGAAACTGCACTGCCTGTTTGCAAATGTGGGCCCCTCCTACAAGCTTGGTGAGTCTACAACACTGTTTTTATGAGAGATGATATGAGAAAATTCCCATATTTTATTTTATTTTTTTTATTTTGAAGTTGTCATAGAGCAAAATCATATCATTTTCAGAATAATCACAATAAAATTAACTAAATATGTCAATTATATTCAATACAGGATTTAAAGAAGAAAAAATAGTTTCTTGTTCCTTGAAGGGATCTGCCAAATTTTATAGAATTTTTCTTAATCATGATTTAGATCTAATAACTTTTATTTGCATTTTTAATTCTTCCTCCTACATAAAGCATCCATAAATGAATGAATCTAATTAGTTCTTCACACTGAGCAAGTATTGCATTCACTTAAACTGCAGAATTCTTGAATAATAACTTTTTAAAAGTAAGTTACTGTTTTTAAAACGGTACCAGTGGTTTCACAGCCACACTGAGTTTGAATTTAGGATGATCCAATTAGCACTATCATGGATAAATAGCAGGCATATTTTTGATGCTTCACAGCAAATTTTAATTCATTGTCACACAGAGCATGTCCAGCTTTATCAGAAAAATGATGCATTTAAATAAAAGTGGATAAAATTATTTTGTTAGTACATGTGTGCCCCCAGTGGCGCAGTGGTATAAGCTGCTGCCTGCGGCACTGGAGGGCCCGCGTTCGAATCCCCCCCCTTTGGCGCAGGGGTAGAAGTGCCGCTTCGCTACACAGGGGGCTCGAAACCCGGGAGTTGGACTCGATGATCTCTAAGGTCCCTTCCAACTCGCACGATACTATGATACTATGATACTATGATATGTTCTGATTAATGAAATATATGCAGCTTTCATTCATGTATGCATACAGCACATTTAAAAATTAAGATAAAAAGAGAATAAGCATGCTGGAGTTTTATTGTTTGTTTACACACCACCAGAATTCACTATAGCTGCCTGATAAAATGCAGCTCGAGAACTAAACTTCAGAACTTACGTGACCTCTACTGGCAGACTATAAGTAACTGGAAGACAAACAGCTGCTAGTGGAAGTAAACAGTAACATTTCTCTCTTAATTTTTTTCCCAGACAGAGATTGGGACTGCAATACCTTCTATAATTCAAGAGAGTTATTCTTCTGCACCGCTGACAGAAGAACCTGAGGAAGAAGCATCAACACCAAAATTAATTGATGGATCTTCTGCACAAGGGTCTGGAGTTCTTGTGCCCCAAACTCAAGATGGTTAGTATGAAAGAGAAACAAGATTTATAAGTGGAGCGTTGCTTTTGAGTGAGCTCACTTTGCCTGTTTATGAACATCTACTTCAGCTTACTGTTATAAAATCTATCATTTCTGCACCTCTGTAACTGAAGAGGTATATTGTGCCCTATCTTGAATGCCTTGAAGTCAGATGCATGCTTAGTCAAAGGGTTTCCATGCTGTTTTCCTATGAAAATGGCTCTGCATCATTTAAACTTTTTTTTTTTTTTAAACTTAAAGTATATATATATATAGTTCAGAAATGCTGATCAACACACAACAAAAAAAGCCTAAATACTTTTTACAGTGCTCAACACCATAACTGAATGCCATGAAAGATAAATGAAAAAAAAAAAAAAAAGAAAAAAAAAAAAAAAAGAAAAAAGTTCATCCTTCCACAATTGTGTGTATTTGATGAGGAGAAATGAATAATGTCTAAGTCTGTTTTTTTGGGTTTTTTTTGTTTTGTTTTTGTTTTGTTTTGTTTTGTTTTACTATTAATAGTGAACATTGACCAGACAAAGACATTAAACATATGCCAAAACAAACAGAAGTGGAAATGACAGTTTCTCAGGAGAATCCTGAAAACCCCTCACAATTTCCTTCAGATTTTAAAACTTTAGGAAGTTACAAAAACATCTGACATACATATTATATATGATGAATACTTCATCCATCACCATTATTAAGCACTGAATCTAAAACAACTAGTGCACCAAATGAAGGGATGCATGGGGAAGGCCAGGGACTGTAACATATCAAATAAGATTTGATGCCTTTGCTTTTTTCAGCAACATATTTTCCTCTCAGATTTTGCTGCTGTTCTTGGCTTCACACTGGACAGAAGATTACAAAGCCCAGGAACATCAAGCCAAGTTCATTTATCTTTTTGACATATTTTTGAATCCCCATCCTACCCTTATCCTTTTTTAGGCTACTCTAGACATAGCGATAAGTACAAGTCCTTCAAATGGGACACAAGAAGAAATGCTCTTCCTGTACTATGTTGCAATATTTCAAAGAATAAAATCAGCCATCCTCAACTCTGCATTCATTTAGGTCTAGAATTGTTGGAATGATTCAAGGTTTTTCTCTCTGTAGCTAGTTTAAACCATCCAGTGAAAGAAGTTAAGAAAATTATTAAAAAAAAAAAAAAAAAAAAAAAAAAAAAAAGAGGTTAATCTTTACAAAAATGTTATTCTTAGTTATCCAAGTAGACACTAACAAATAAAAGAGTATTCTGGTCATTGAATCCTTAATTTTGCCTGAAAAGACATCACATGTCCTTCAGATAGTTACCGTTTACTGTTGGTAACTGACGCAGATTAAGAAGGCAAATCTTCTACAGCTGATCTGGAAAGAAATCACATCTGCAAGATTAATATTTCCATACTTATTAATTATGCTACCATTTTATAACTAACCAGAACAAACAAACAAGCCTGCTACAAAGAGGGAGGAAACATAAAACAGAGGAATACTTCTATGGCAGTAAAAGATAAGAAACAGAGGAAACCTAATTGTGTGTTTCCAGTACTTGAAGGGAGCATATAAACAGAAGGAGAAACAACTGTTTACATGGGTGGATAGTGATGGTTTTAAACTGAGACAGGGTAGGTTTAGGTTAGATATTAGGAGGAAGTTTTTCACTCAGAGGGTGGTGACACACTGGAACAGGTTGCCCAAGGAGGTTGTGGATGCCCCATGCTTCACGGCCAGGCTGGATGTGGATCTGGGCAGCCTGGTCTGGTGGTTGGCAACCCTGCACATAGCAGGGAGTTAAAACTGGATGCTCATTGTGGTCCTTTTCAACCCAGACCATTCTATGATTCTATGATTTATACCTACACTCAAAGAAAGGATGTATCAATAATTGAACACTCATAGCAACTAGCAACTTTTTCTGCACATAATAGCATTCAGAAAATCCAGTTGATGTCAGAATTCTCACAACATTTGAACACTGCAATATGAGAAACACTCAACTTCACTGTCTTCATACAGTTCTATGATAAGGAAGAAATTCTTTGCTTTTTCTTTTTCATTCTTGTGGTAACTATTTTGTGAACATAGTCTTCAAACTATCTTAGACTGATAGAAAAACAGTTTTCTCCTGACATTAAATTTCTGATTCATTAAATCTAAATAAAAAGTTGCTAAGTAAAAAAACTAAAGATCTCCATAGCTCTGAAAATATTAACTTCCCTACAGATTACTTAGAAATACTATTTGCAGAATGAGATTCAGGAAATTGTTTTAAGTTTTAGTCATTGACTGTTAATTTCTCCTTCTAAATGGAAGTAAACTCTTGCCAGATTAGGATTAAATTGAACTTTGTCTGCTGCTGCCACATAATATTCTATTGCTATAGCCTGATACCCACAGTATCAAAAGAAATATATGCCTTCCAAGAGGCATAGTCGGGACAAAAAAGAAATTAGTTTAAAGGCAGATCTTAATCACTTTGTTGTAATTCGATGTCATGGTGATCAAGATGGAGTAGGATTTACCTTTAGTATCAATAAAATCCCTTATATGCTTAGGTGAGGGTTTCATTCTATTATTTTACATATCCTTCTTGTGCTTTTTTGGTAACAGTCAGTTCTCTTCTAAATTCTTTCACAGGCCTTCCCACGTGCATTTTGTGTACATGCCTAGGGACAACAGTCTACTGTGATGATCATGAGCTGAACGCTGTCCCACCACTGCCTAAGAAAACCATGTATTTCTACTCACGTTATAACCGGATCAGGAAGATAAACAAAAACGACTTTGCTAACTTAAGTATGGAAGACACTATTTTTCCAAATATTTTTATTTTCTGTTCTTTCTGGTACTGTGACTCATTATACATTATGTTTGATGCTAGTTTGATATAAAGGCACACTGAAACATGGTTTGCTCTGCTCAGAGATCACTATTTCAAATATAGTAAAAATTTTAGATTGTTAAAATAATAAAGTTCATCTGTGCTTTTGCTGTTACCTGAAGTTAACATTAAAAGGATAGAAAAATAATAAAAAATAAAACATTAATTGAATATTTGCTGTATATCAGAATGTACCATTTTCCTAAAAAAAATCAAGCACTTAGGTAGATTTACTCTGGAACTATCTAGGAAATTCTTCAGTAAATGAAAAAGTCAAATCCAAAATCCTGTGTGGCCAGAACTGGCCAAAATTATTAATCTAGAAAGCTTCAATTTTCATGTTTCTTACTTGAGTCATCTTGAAGATTCGTGATCTTTACACTTACCAGTCTGATGATCAAGCCACTTTCTCTGTTTTGTGTTTTAAACCTAAGTTCATGTAACAAATGCTTATAGATTTAATGCTGAAAAGTGTTGGATTGCTGTTAAAAAAGGGCTACTTCAGTAATTAAAGGGAACAAAAAGATTCTCTGTAAAAGAAAACTATAAGTGCTTGGATTGGCCAACATAGTAAGTTGAAGGCCAGGAAGGGAGACATTTACCATTTATAAATAAAACAAGGGAAAGAAACACTTAGAAAAGCTAAAAGATGTTTAAGTCTAATTATATTGCTAGTAAGAAAATAAGGCAGTAAAATGAAAAAAAAAAAAAAAAAAGTTAAATAAATGTTAAATAAAATAAAATAAAATAAAATAAAATAAAATAAAATAAAATAAAATAAAATAAAATAAAATAAAATAAAATAATGATTAATGATGAAAAACATTCTGGTAAAAAATTAGATTTAAGCCACAGATTGACTGTCTTAAAATTCAAGTCAATGTATATCAACACACTGATATATATGTTGTTCTCTTTAAAGTAAGTTTCACCTTATAATTTTTTTTCAACTGGAAAAAAATGTTTGAATGTATTTTAGAAAAAAAGTCAACATACACAATTTCTTACATTACATTTCCAGCAGGAAAATGCTGAAAACAGTGTGGATTATTTTTATTTCTTTTTAAACTTTTTTTTTTTTTTTCCTCCAAATGATAATCATTTAAAATATTTCTAGAACAAATGCAAATTTAACAATTACTGATATTTTACTGAAAGATGTATGATGAATGACACAACAATTTTTGGACAAGGTGACAGGGAGATGCTGATCCCTTTTTCTAGTAACAGCAGATGTGAATTATCTGTTCTGAAGTATCTGTTGGCATTTCTATGGACATAAATTGGAGGAATAATTCCATGGAAATAAATTCAAGGACATATGTACCTGATTCAAGACTCTTCACCTGTAATTTAAATAGGCTGTTTGCCTTTTACTTTTCTCTCTCTCTCTCTCTCTCTCTCTTTCTCTTCTTCCTTCCTTCCTTCCTTCCTTCCTTCCTTCCTTCCTTCCTTCCTTCCTTCCTTCCTTCCTTCCTTCCTTCCTTCCTTCCTTCCTTCCTTCCTTCCTTCCTTCCTTCCTTCCTTCCTTCCTTCCTTCCTTCCTTCCTTCCTTCCTTCCTTCCTTCCTTCCTTCTTTCCTTCCTTCCTTCCTTCCTTGTCCCAAGAAATACATTCTGAAACGCTCATTGAATTTTGTTTCTCTGCCAGATAACTTAAAAAGGATTGATTTGACTGCAAATCTAATATCAGAGATCCATGAAGATGCCTTCCGGAGACTGCCCCAACTTCAGGAACTTGTGCTCCGTGACAACAGGATAAGGCAACTTCCTGAGCTGCCATCTACCTTGACTTTCATTGATATTAGTAACAACCGGCTTGGTCGCAAGGGAATCCGTAATGAGGCATTTAAAGTAAGTCCAGGCTTCACAGGAAAATTCTTTCTTCCTCTCTCCTAAATGAAGTAGGATGCAGTTTGAAAAGCAGCCTAAATGTCTCTTCTGCAGTAGCAAAGCTATTGATGTTATACCCTCCGCTACTGTGCTGATTGCCAGGCAAGCAACAAAAATAGAACAATATGAACAAACATTTCCAGTTGAACATTAAAACCCTTCATCTCCTCTTACAAACAGACAAGAAGGTAGGAAAAAGCTATGAATGATACTGCTTCAAAAGTGCTCTGCTTTGTATCTACATGGGAGCGTTCCAGAGTATATCATTAAATGAATATACTTTCTTCCCATCTTAAAAAGCAGGGAAATTGGAACCTCTGAGTGATCAGCCTTCCTGGGGAATTTTGGTGGAGAGAAGCAACCATGTAGTATCCCTACATACATGTGAAATCTGAAGTTGTTAGGCTGTATTGTAAACACCTAAGGGAACATAACTAGACTCACACATTAGACTTGGCTCACGTGGAGTATCCAACTGCCTCTAAGAAGCTAGTTGTAATCAACTGTGTCCAAACTCCTCCTTTGGAAGACTGCTTATAAGGGAAGCAACTGATAGCAAGCAGTTACTGAAACAGGCATTTTTGCTTAGCCCAATATAAGAAAGGTACTGGGAATAGGAATGATGAACAAAAATCAGCTTAGAAGTTGAGAATCTGACCTATTTCTTCTGCACACTGCAGGAGGAGCTCTCAGCCCTTCTCTTCCATACTTACCAAGCATCTTCACTCTGATGTCTCGAAAATCCCTGCCAAAAAGAATTAAACTAAAACAGTGTAATTAGGTACTATGATAACCTTGGTATGTAACAGAAGAAGAAAAGTGAGAGCATTCTACTGAGCTTTACTGACCTAGCCAGGTTTATATCTTGATATTGCTATAGTCATCAGATTAAGCTGCTTCTTCCACTAAACTGTGGAGAAAATTACTTTTCAATATATAATTTTATTCTTAGCTTAAGCATTTCTTATGCTGATAATTATTTTTAATCAGCTTCTGCAAAATGAGTAAGTTTTCACAGGAGCAAGAAAACAGACAGAATAGGGAAACCTTTCTGCATGACTGGTAGAGGTAGTGTGTTCAATTTAGAACATCATTGAAATGAAGTTTCTAATTAAAGACATTTCAAATACATTTTTCCTTTATTTTTATCCAAACAGTTAGTCTTTAATAGGAATAGCTTTCAGCCTGTGCAAAGCTTGTGCAAATAAAAGTTCTTAACTGTCTTTGAATTTCTTCCTTTTCATCCACATAATGCTGAAGCAAAAGTAGTTAGTTTCCAGTGGAGATAGTCATAGTGATAGATTTCAAATTTACATCCTCACCTTCTTTCATTCTTCATCTTCCAGGATCTGCACGAATTACAGCATCTTTACATCACCGACAATAACTTGGATCACGTTCCATTGCCGCTGCCTGAAAGTCTCCAAGCTCTTCATCTTCAGGTAGGCTACAAAGGAGTGATTCTATGTATCATGTTAATTATAGCAAATGAAACTGGAAAGTCTGAATATTACCTTGTTTTCTTTCTTCTGTTTGCCCAAAAGTCTATGTATTTGAACCAAATAAACTATTGGAGACATAAAATTAGCTAATCATTGCAGTATTTGAAATAAGTGAAATTTAGCTGTTAAAAAATATTAGATTTTGAAATACAATATTTTTCAAGTATAAAATGCTGGAATGAATTCAGTGCTATGTGCTACAGACCAAAGTTAGTGAGCTGTATTCTTTCCACACAAGTTTCTGACTAATAAAGCAACAAGGAATAATTTTCAGCCAATCCTCACTGTAAGAGGTGACTTTTTTAGTTCTAATTTCCAGACAATCTTGGATTCAAGCAATTCACTGTTCATAATAGTTCGTTTAAAGAATAAAAGCTCAAGAAAGATAAGGTATATATGAGGAATTTACATCAAAGGAATAAGCTCCAAAACGTATAATTTTCCCTATATGTATACAGATGTGGATTAAGCTAATATGAGAGGGAGGGCCTGGGGTGACAGTAATTTATCACAGATCAAATTCCAGATTTGTGCCTTTACAGGTTGAGGCACATCAAGCTGTTAAGATGGTAATTTTTGTTCTGTGACTTTTGGACTGCCCTGTGCTGATTCCAAGTTGCATTAATAAGGCTGTTCATTATGATTCTTAAAATGAAAATACTCTTTTTTCTACCAAGTCCCTCCTGCAAAACCTGCCTTGGTTAGATGTTTTGAGTTATTTATTTCTGAAGCTTTGCACCAGACAAAAGTTTTTCCCTCTGCTTAGGAGATTTCTCAGCTGAGAACTTGTAGACACAATCTTAAATTCTATTATCTCCCTAGACACTGAAGATATACCAGTAACTTTGTCTTCAAAGATCAAAAAAATTTATTTTCAAGCCACTATTCTAACAGATATTTTGGGCTTTCTTTTTTAGAACAACAACATTCAAGAGATGCATGAAGATACTTTCTGCAAAATGAGAGATTACACTTATGTACGCAGGGCTCTTGAAGACATCAGACTGGATGGTAATCCCATCAACTTGAGCAAAACCCCTTATGCATACATGTGTCTACCCCGTTTGCCAGTTGGTAACCTCATCTAGGCTACCACAGAAGACAGTACTGTCACATATTACGAGAATTTTTAAAAGAGATGATTAACTCCCTACTACACTTACACAAGATACATGTTTTTCAAATCTTGTTCATTTAGGAAATATTTCCATTAACAATGAAACTGATAATGAGATACAGATAATGATATGGGATGCTATAATACAAGTTAATTATCTAAACAACTGTAAGTTGCGAAGCAATATCAGGAAAAAGGTTTTATTTACAAAAATAGTACTGAAGGCAATAGAAGATCAATGTAAGTGCAAAATTTTATCCTGAATCAATGTGTGATTTCTAAATTTAAATAATTTTATATGTTGAAATTGTAACATAGGAGGAAAAATATTAAAAAGAAAATATATGCGCACAGTTGAACATTTATCCCTTTTCATCTGATTAAATATTTTCCCTCTCAGAGACACTCACATTTGTCTGCTTTTTTTCTGAAACATCCCTTCACCTTAGAAGACTACAGACAATATTACAAAAGGTATGTTTTCTCTAGAAAACAGAATCTTTCAGTCAATAATAAAGCATACATCAAAGATAAAATATTTATTAATGTCTGCAGAATTAGTCTTTATAATGGTGATAAAGCCCAAAGCTGTTTTATGTATCTTGGGTAAAATGACATAATGGCTTATCTGGCTAATAAAAAACTCATGTAAAATGAATTATTTGAGAAATACTGAGCTTTATTCTGCATGGGAATTAGGTAAACTCACTGTATTTCTACAGTCACAAAATAATAATAATAATTATTATTAATTAATAATTAATATAATTAATAATAATAACAATTATTATTATTATTATTATAAAATCTTGCTGTTCATTTTGTTCTGAATTACAATTTGGAGTCACGAGTCATAATGGAAATAAATGTCCTGGAAGAGACAGCTTAGTTTACAGGTGCGTTTAGCACTGAGCTTTTCTCCTTTGTTATTTGAGAGCATTACCAGTTAAAGATTAGAATTTTTTTCCCTTTGCATAATAACTATTTTCCTTTTGGGGAAGAGGGAATCAGGAGCTCTAAAATATTTTTCTAGGGAAAGGCCCTCCAAAATGTTTAACAAAATAATTTGGGTACTTGCTTATTCCATTCCATAGTGAAAGGCAACAAATAACACCTGCACATCTGTGACAGCAAAGCTTTGAGAAAAGACTTCAACCAAAAAGATCTCCATAAAACATAACAAATCCTTCCACATACACAGGCTGACATTTGTTTGGTATCAAACTCCCTTTCATAGAACTGAATACATGCACTCATTTAAAATGCAAGTGCAGCTGACATGTTAGATTTCTATCTGGCCATGAAATGGAAAATCTGTGCACAGAGACTACATTCTTCACCTTTGGGAACATGGGAAGCATGTTTGTACACAAAGAAATCCAAGGAGGATAAAATCAGATTTGAAGGAATACAGCGAACCACAATGTCTCACATTTATGACTACACTTCGTTAATTTGGCTACCGTATTTGAAATCTGGATAGGAAAACTAAACGATGAAGCAACAAGCAATAACAACAGAACAAGGTAAGAGCAGGATGCTTCTCTTCCATTTGAAATATTTTTTCTTCATTTTCTGACGCACAGAACAAACTGTAAAACAACTCTTTTCATTTTAATGTTTCTTTCCAAAGGCATGTTGTACTTTGATACATGTTTCTTGAGCTGGGACATTTTTAATTCTTTTATCACCCAGACTTCTTCCTTAAAACATCAAAATATGAATATATGGGACTATGTCTAGTGGTCAAAGGTACAATACACAATATATGCTTCAATATTCAGAATCTAAACTGGTATGTTCTGTAGCTGTCTTTCCTGTCTTAGGGACTCAGCTTCCCTGGCATTCAATCAGTGTGTAAATAATGACTGGTTTTTGAGCTTTTGTTCAAACAAATGAAATCCAATATCAAGGAGGAAAAACATTATGTGTTCCATTGGGAACTGACTACAAAAAGTGATACTCTTTTGTTAAAGTTACCCTGGAATAGTTTAACAGGTTTTATAACAAGCTTGTTTAAAAGCTCGTTAGCATAATGTCATCATTCTTTTTAACTGTAGTTCTGAAAGAAACCATGTGCTTTGCTACACTAAAAACAAAATGATTCCAGCAAAGCAGTGGAAGAACGGGATAAAGCAAAAGTTCTGAATAATAGAACATGAGGTCATAGTACATAGAACAAGTCCTGGGAATGTGAGACCTTGTCTTCACATATGAAGTGAGATGATTTAGTCAGAAATCAGCTATGAAAATATCAATCATGGCAGTATTGCTTTATTTTTTAACATAAGAGTTCAAACATGCTTTCACAGAGATTTCAGTCACTAACTGTATTTATTTTGCTCCATAATTATTTGAAAAATAATTAATAAGTTGAATTTTCCTATGTGGAAAGTCAAGCCTGATGTTCCATTTAATTGTTCACTTCACCTCTCATGCTACCACATCTCTTCATATTCACAGAGGAGTTCATTCTGTGGAAAAGATGAAAATTCAAAGGCTGGGGATAAAGTGCTAAAGCCCCTTTCACAGTTGCTGTGTTAAGTTGAACCTGCCCCTGAATTCTACTGCAAAAGTAAATCACCACATCTTAGAGACTGCTTTTCTGCCCGCAGCAAGTTATCACAGCAAGTAATTCTTGGAGAAGGTATGCAGTGGTTGGAGAAAACCAAACTTGCTAATCAAGGCAATTATGCAAAACATTGTGAGTGTTCAGACACCTTCCCCCAAACACATTCTACAGTGTGACAACAGTTTTGAAAGCACTTGTCAGATAAGAAAAGCAAGAAAAGGGTATGTTTGTGGGGGAAAAAAATAAAAAAATTAAAAAAATAAAAATTGCTGTGGTAGACAAAAATCAACGACTGTGCTCCAGAAGTCAAGAAATAAATACTACACAGAACACAATCTTTCTAAACTGTGGTTTGGTAAAGACTTTCAAAACCACACAGCAGAACTCCATCTCTTATTTAGTGGTCAGCTATACTAATAAAATGCAGAACTTGTACAGTTGCAGAAATATAGCCAGGGAGTTCATTGTTTCTGTTATTTTCTATTTTCTATTCTATATCCTATATATCTGGTGTATGTTATTTCTCTGAATTTCAGTCTTTGTTCCACTTTACAAATAATGCTGAACCACATGCAGCTCAACTATGATGCTCAGGTTGAGACTCACATCATATGAACAGACTGTCTGAAGCCCACCACCAAACTGCATTCTTCAGAGTACTGGGAGAGGTGCTCAGCATGCACAGCGCATGTGCTACCTACTATGATACTTTTATCTGCCTGATCCTTAACTTCTCTTCCTCTGAAGTTCAGTATTCTGCCAGACTTAAAGTATATGCCAGTGCTTCTCTTTCAAACAGTCTTTCAGCATCTCCATTCAAATACATGCCAAGCATGTGCAAGAGGGAAATGTTCTGACATCTGTGGTTGGAAGGCAAACAGATACTGTGAATTTTCACCAAAAGGAGTTGTAGTAAAATTACATGAAAAGAGTAGCAAAAAAAAACTACAATATTTCCTTTAGTCAGAAATGTCATGCTTTGTATCCATAATATTTAAAAGGCTGTGCTGGGAAATGCAGAAACTAGACAACTCTATTTGTAATGACTTGTTTTTTCTGGTCACTGTGAAGACTCCAGGAGAATATGATCAAAGCCATGAGTGGTAGCGAAACTCTCATTTTCCACTGATTTTTGTGAGAGAAAATTCTTCAAAAATTTTCTACTTGAGTTATACTCACACTGTTTTCACAAAGTGAATGTGCATAAACCTTACTGATTGAAACACAACATACAGTACAAATAAATGTCTTGGAAATCATAATGTTAGACACAGGATAAAATCTCAGTTGTAAAAATGTCAATGGCAAATGATCTACTGAGTCCAAGAAAGGTAAGGGTTCCACCTTTGAAATATTTTGCTTTCAGTCTTTTGCCCATACTATCAGTCTACGCTTCACAATTACAGAAAATAAAGGAGGCTGAATCTAAATTCAAACAATAAATTAGGATATTTATCTTAGGCAAAAAGAAAGTCTCAGGTATCAATTCAGGCTTCTTGTTAACTATTCCTGCATGTAATAAATAGACTAAACCAGTAGATTAAAAATGATTTCCAGCAGATATACATACAGAAACCAGCTTTCCTTTTGTTTTGCTCTACAAGCAAAAGAAGAAAATGGCAGAATCTCTTGCAGCGAGATGCCAAAAATGCTGGCAATACAACAGTGTGTAACACTGAAGTATCTCTCCAAAAAGATCTCTTCTCCCAAGTGGAGAGAGAATTTTGATATCAAAACTGAGTTATAAAAGCTCTCAGATCATGAAAAACCGAGTATGATTTTTAGACCCACCGAATTTTTCATGGTGGGGAGCAAAATGTACAACATAGTAGTCATGAAATAAATAGTTCTATTTCCTTAATCTAACACATAATATGCAGTATAATCCTTATATATCCACACAATACAAAAGACTTTTAACAGCAGATTAATGCAGACTTTAAAATGAAAGATGACAGCAAGTTAAAGTAGGAGAAGAGAGACGGCAGATGTGTGTAGAGGTGAGTGGATTTGAAAAAGGTAGGAAGCATAGAATCATAGAATCAGAAGGTTGAAAAGGACAGATAAGATAATCTGGTCCAACTATCCTCCCATTACTGTAGCTACAACAAACCACTAAACCATATATCGTAGCTCCTCATCCAGATGCCTCTTGAACACTGCCAGGGACAGTGATTCCACCACCTCCCTGGACAGCCATTCCAGCGTCTGACCGCTTTCTGAGAGAAAAAGTTTTTCTTTGTGTCTATTCTAAACCTCCTCTGGTACAGCTTGTGGCCATTTCCTCAGGTCCTGTTTGTAGCCTGGGAGAAGAGGCCAAACCCCTTCTCATCACAACCTCACTTCAGGGAGTTGTAGAGTGCAATGAGGTCTCCCCCTGAGCCTCCTCTTCTCCAGGCATGAGAAAACAAAAACCCCAGTGATTCCCAGCTTTTCTGCAGCTAATTCCTGTGCCTACCTGTCTCCCTTGAAATTTTGGTCACAATCTTACTCTTAAAACACACGATTTGTGTGCTCATAGATAACCACCCACAATGTCTGAGCTGCTAGCTGCAAGGCAGTACACAAAGCAGGTGTCTGACTCTTTCCACAGTGCAGGACTTTAGTGCCAGGAGATGGAACCCATAACAGTTGCAGTTCCCAACATTCTGTTAGCTAAGAATCATTGTGACTCCCATTTACAAGAAAGGTTGTAAGGAGGATCCGGGGAACTACAGGCCTGTTAGCCTGACCTCGGTTCCAGGGAAGGTTATGGAACAGATAGTCTTTGAGGGAGATCATGCGGCATGTGCGGGATGGCCGGGGGATCAGGCCTAGCCAGCATGGGTTCATGAAGGGCAGGTCCTGTTTGACCAACCTGATCTCCTTCTATGATCTAGTGACCCATCTGCTGGATGAGAGAAAGGCTGTTGATGTGGTCTACCTAAACTTCAGCAAAGCCTTTGACACTGTCTCCCACGGTATTCTGCAGAAGCTGGCAGCCCGTGGCTTGGATGGGTACACTCTCGTCTGGGTAAGGAGCTGGCTGGAGGGCTGGGCTCAGAGAGTGCAGCACAGTTACGCTGTCCTTGTGCCCTTCTAGTTAAAGCCTGTGAACCTAGGCTTTGTGCAGTGACAAGGCTATTTCTGCTGCCAGGCTCTGGAGCTGGCAGGGTACACTGCTCTTTCAGTAACACAATCCATTGATGAATAGAAATGTGAATTAAGTACAAATCTGTCTCACTCAGGCTAGAAGACCCACAGGAATCCAGCACTGTGCAACTCCTTTGGGTTACAGAGAGCTTGAGTTAAATATCTGGTTTGCATTGAAGAGTTAATCCAGAGGGAATCCATGTAGACACATTCTGCTGAAGCTGTCAGTGTTCAACAAGGAGATAAGTAATGACATCAAATCAAATTAAATCAATCACTATGAGTATTAAATTACTTTTGTGAGTCTAAAAGATTTTTCCTTGACATTCTGAAGTGATAACAGCTTGGAAAGAGTTGTATTTGCTGTTTCAATACAGAATATTTCTACATCTGCCCTGCAAAGATCTTTGATTCCTCTCAAAACTCATCACAGATAAGGAAACATTATTAGCCAGATCAGCTGCTAAGTAATTCCTTTTTTTGATTTGGGAAGGCCTCTTAATTGCTAAAATCTGACCGCGAGATAAAAATTGACCACAAAACCTACAATAGTTATCATGGTAAGACAAAGCTTTCCACAAAGTCTCAGTGGTTAATGCTGTCACCAGACTGCCCTTATATATATTGAGGGTGAGATCAAAACTGTATCTGGGGCAACAGTTCAGGACATCTTGACTGAATGAATACTATGGACCTTCATCTTCTTTTTCAGTCTTCTGTCAAGCTGAACTCAGCAGCTGTCAAGATTCATAAGCAAAAGCTGTAGCTATCAGTAGAAAAGAATGTGAAAAGAGGCCGCTCTTATTAACACAATGATCAGTTAATCATTTCATAAGCTCCTACTGCCATCGTGCGTTGACAAATGATAACACACTTGGTAACAAATATAGCAAAACCTAATACTAAGATAGATGTAACTCATGTTTATCTATCTTTTGAAAGCTTAATGCCATACTTGTTTGTTTTTGTGTTGGTTTTGTTTTGTTTTGTTTTGTTTTGTTTTGTTTTTTCCCCTTTCATCTTTAATGCATTCTGGTTTTGGAAGGATTTGGAAACTTCCAGGAGAAAAACATGTGAAAGTTAGGGAACTAGAAAATAAACAAATACATAATACATACATATATCATTTTCTCTGAAATGCTGCATGCAAATAAATGCTGCATGCAAATAATTTATATGTTGAGTACTTGACAATATCTCTCAGCAAATGGTGAACACAAGACCTGACGTAAACGTGCATCTCATAAGACAAAACCATGACCCTGATCTACCAGTTTACAGCTAAAGAAATACATTGCCAGTGTCCACTTCTTCCCAGCTGCACAGGCCTTGAAAAGCTTCACAGAGACAAACAAATAAAAATATAATTAAAAAAAAAAAAAAAAAAAAAAAAAAAAAAGAAACAAACAGCCAATCAAACAACTAAACCTTACACTTGTGTGATAAGAATGAGGACACAGTATCTGTTTTTCCAGAAATAAACGCATAACACTTGTCTTCAATCTAGCTATCTTTGGTAAGGCTTTGTTCTGTCACCACAACAGACACCTTTATTCATTTATTTGTTTATGTGTTCTGCACTGGGGAAAGCCAATAAAACATGCTACAAGCAGTGCCTGGTGCGGTGGAATTAAAATATGTATGGATAAGGAATCTTGAGGTAGGCCTGCTATCCATCTTACTGATGTCCATGGAAGGACAGGAATTAATTTCAATAAACAACATGGAGAACTGGGCACATGGTTTGACACCAAGAAAGCAAGGAATTTGGCAGTGCAGGCATCCTCTGTGAGGCTGTGAAGGCAACATAGTCCCTCCACATATTCTTCTCCCCCTTGGTAAAGTTCATTCACTTTATGAAGTGCTTTGAGAAAAGGAGAAATTGGGACTAACATAAAAGCTAGACCTGGTATGGTATCTGGGTTTACTTGGGAGGCAGATGCAAATATCCCCTGTTCTCCCACAGCTGACCAGGGCTGAGGTCACAGAGGATAACACTTGTCATAGGTATCACCCCATTGATGACATCACACCATTCCACTGGGTGGGGTGGCATGTCAGTCATTTGTCCCTCAGGCCACCACAGATGAAGCCGTGTTGGCATAGCACAGTGAGACAGCTGGGTGCTAACATGCATCAGGTGAGGCGCAAGGCTCTCTCCCGGCCCCACTTGTCAAATATCACCCTTGTTACACAGTGGAAACCTGATGGTGGAAAAGGCTGTCCCTTGCAATACTTGTGCAGCCACATCACTCTGCAAGCCACAGCCAACTTGAGGCAGCACTGTAATGGTAGACGAGACAGGCAACGACAACGGTGGAGGTATGTACTCAAGCTGACTGGCTTAAGGGCTGGCAAAAGCAGAAGATGGCCAAGGAAAAGGAAACAAACATTTAACAGATCGACAAAGCAAGGAAAACCAGAAAGAGAGATGCACCAAATCCATGCATTTTCATCAAAAGGCAGCAGTGGGCGGAAACGGCTGCACAAATCTCCTGCACAGAGATCATGGCACAAGAGGCCTAGAGTGACATGCCGTCAATACAATGGAAGGAGGAGGCAGAGGAATACAGTGAAGTTCCACTGCACTTCCAAGCCACTCCACCAAGAAGGGTCAGGTGGGCAGCACAGGCCCAAAGAGACCCAAATGCACAGCCCTGCCACTAGAGATGGGCAGCCCCAAGCCTACCATTCTGCCCACTACTGCAACTCTTCCTTGGGGTTGCAACAGTCCTGTGAGTCAGCAAAGAACATCAACAGGCTCAGAGATGAAAGAAGCAAGAGCAGAAATGGGGAAAGTTTCCCACTATGCAACATGAAGGGTCATAGCTGCAATGAAGGGTTCAACATGCCTCTCAATCTGCTGCCAGAGATGGGAAAGGATTTCTACCCCATGAACACAGCAAGGCATTGCCCACCTGGGATGCGTGCACCCCACAACACAACACAGTACATTATGGAACAGCATCAAGATGCATGGGAAAATGAGAAGGAAGAAGCAGTGGCAATGAACAGAGGCAACAGTATCAACAGCACTACGGATGAAAATGTCTCTCTCACAGACTTTCTCCCTTCCATGGCCCAAGAAGATTATAACACCTCTTCAGAAGAAGAAGAGGAAGAGGAAGACATCGAAGCGAATGAAGATAATGATGATGGGGAGAACACACAGTTTGCCAACCTAGACTAGATGTGCAAAGTTAACATCCATTGAGACATCTTAATGGAAGTGACAGCACAAGGAAAGCATCTGAATTGTAAAATCATTAGCTATTATAAGCCAGAAGCTTTTGACATACAGGTCACTAAATAAATATCTGCTCTTCTAATCCTGCTGTCTATTGCTTAGTGTTTCATATACATTGCAATCAGGCTGACAAATAACAAGAAAAACAGAAAGACTAGTACTGTGGATAGCAAAGAGGTCAAAACAGCTACAATAGAGAATTGCTTTTTAGAGACTATTTCTCTCATGAGCACACGCCCCATTCAGAAAGGCTTTTAAGTGCATTGTTATGATATACTGAAAACAGGAAGTCTTAGACAAATGATTAAAAAAAATGTATATACAGAAGCATAGATGAGAATGGATGCTACACTTGGACATTAAAAAAGGGGAAAGAGTATTAATTAAATAGATATATTTTATATGTAAACAGACACTAAAACCTGCTCTGCAATGGCTTAAGTGTGTATTTCATATATACCTTATAAAATGTAACTAAAATAAATGCAATTGAAAATTAGAACAAAAAGAGCAAAATAAGACTGGGGGCACAACAGTTCAGCCACAAGATGTTCCCTTTGATTTGTTATAAGTGCTCATATCATTTTCATTTCACCAAAGGTCAAGATGAAGAAGAGGCTTTGTGATACGTTCTAGCTTCACTTATTAATCTGGCTAGAAGTGCAACCATGGGAACTATCACAAGCATGCTAGTATTTTCATCTCAAGGTGAAAGAGACAAGAATTATATGAGCTTTTACCAAAGTTCACCTTTAAACCCCACAGTGATTGAAACTATTGCCCTTCCTCCTCCTGTTTCCTTGCTTTCTAACAGAAAATCTCTCAAAGCTTTAGAACTTGAATGGCTACCTGTATGCAAATCTCTCATTTGGCAGAAATCCTCATTTTTAGCTCCCATGTTTATACAGCCAATGAGATACTCTTGTGAACTGTAATGAATGAGGATGACATACAGAAGGATTAAAGGAGGAAGGAAAGATTTAATAAGTCATGAATGAACTGGCAGAAGCTGTTACTGCATAGTAAACTTCTAAAACTCTGACTTATTTTAAAACAAAATTGAGAAAATTATTCCCCAAAAAGCATGATTTTCAATCTTTTTTATTAAGTGAGGTTAAAAGAAATTTAAAGCGTTTGCTACATAATGAGATATGGAAGCCTGTATTAAGTTTTGAACGAAAATATTAGCAAAACCATCTACTGAAACAATGACTAGTTGCACATCACAATTCTGATTTCATTATTTCACCTTTCAGATTTACAGAAAGTTCATAATTTTTGTTTGTATTACACCCTGCATCCATCCATCCATCCATCCAGATGTTTATTTCTACTTACATAAGACTGGTAGTATTCCATGATCACAGAACTGCAAACACTTTGAGATGGTTTCATAAAGTGGTGGAATATATAACGTCTTCAACATGAACATTTTAAATTCATGAAAAATAAATTTATGCTTCTTCAATTAGTATTTATTTTGTCACTGAAATATCAGTGCTTGTACAAAGCCAGAATTTCCTTTTCTCTGTTTTGTTATAGAATTAGAAAAGATGAAAATACAGTACACCACAGTTAGTAAATATATTTATTCTTTTGCCACATATTCAAACTAGTTTGAATTTACTACAGCACATTTTTCCCCATATGTTATTCATAGCCTCCCTACAAAATGTGTGAAAACATTTTGAGTTAGGTGATGGACCATTAACTCAGCATTGCTCAGGTGTTACCATGTTGGAACACGGTGCTTTAAAAAATCCTGAATGTCATTTATAAAATTGAAATGTTTTTCTTCCAAACTACTTCAGAAGTAATCTTGCAGAAGTGTTTGCATTCTAACAATAACATTTTTAACACCTCAGTTTTAAATAGCTTCGTTTACTTCATCTATTTTCTGATGTAATTGGGAAAAAGAACCCAATATGAATTTTTTGTTTAAAATGCTTCTACCAATAAATAATTTAAATTAATAAAAAGAGAGATAAGTAAAGAAACATTACACTGCATTTTTAACAGTTTCATCTTCTGACAAAATATTCTACAGCAGTTAGATGAGTGAAGTACTTAAATATAATTTATCTCAAGCGCATAAGAAAGATTTTCATTTTGAATTTACTGATATGCATAGGAGAAAGAAAAACAATATAAACGCTGTTCTTTCAGTGCCAAAGAGTCTGAGGAAACTTCTGCTAAATGGCTTTATCTACATGCATTTGCAAATAAGGAAGAGCCCAACATAGGGAACTCAAAGTAAAAAAACAGTAATTTTAAAATAAATACATAAAAATGGGGGCTAATATAGCAAAACATTTTTTTCTAAAGTGCTCTCACAGGTAAGAGAGAGGCAACATTGCAACTTTACAACAGTACTCAGTTTTGATATTGTTTCTCAAACTACATCTTGTAATTAAAAAAATTCTCTAGACAAGAAATAATAATTGCAAGCTGACATGTAAGTAATTTCAAATATGCAGTGTATCAACACAATAAGGATATAAAATATCTATAAATTTGATGTTGACTAAAACCCCCTGAAATACACATTACCTAAAACGTGAGGTATCTGAATAAATATTTCTGATGTCAATGTCAGGCTTATTTTAATGTACTTTCAGATGCCATTTATGTATAAAGCTCCTACCTCACTCCTTCCATACACTTTCATCTAAACTAGGAAACTAAAATGCCTAGGATTGCAGAATTGTCCATTCTGTTAACATGGAGCCCAGTATCATTTTGGCTTTAATCAATTAGTCCTCTTCTCAGTAATATCTGGATTTAACATGTACTAGAGACCTCTCAAAGCAAACAGTCTGGAAGTGGCCAGCCTATTTTGGATAGGAAGTAATTTGAGCTATATAGACTTAATTTATGCTATGTCAGTTGGTCTTAAGGCCAGAGAACAATCCAGGCCCATTTTATCTATTAATACAAAAGCAGCTTCAGAATCAGTTCCAATCTGTAGATTCTTCCTTTCCTTCTTTGATCCATTGCTTCTCTCCTCTAGGTTCAAGTTAAATATATTCTCCTTCAGAGAAGGAGAAAGGTCTCCTTAGATCTCAGCCCCAGCTCAGCCTGCAATGAATCAGAGGCACCCAAATCCTTCTGAACCCTTAGGATCTAACCTCACATTGGAATATCTGTTAGTATGTGTGCACGGGTGATGTCTGAGAATAGCTTGGAGGGAACATATGCTCAGTGCAGCTGCAATTCTGAGCTAATTAAGCTACAAAGCTTTTGAAAGTCTCCTGTAATTATACCTTAACTATAGTTTCTTTAAAGATTCATAACTTGAAGAAAAAATAGTCTTTTTTATTATTAATCACAACAGAAGAGGTTTGCCATAAAACAAAGTCACTCCAGTTCAACATCAAGTTAGCTCTGAAGTTTGCTCAGTCAAAAAAAAGATCTTAACAATTCTTAATAGGAAAGTGAGTCTCTCATATTTTTTTATTCTTAGAGAAATATAAAATAAATTTGCTTTATCTTTGCAAAAAGTTTAACACAAAAGATACTTCCAACAGAAAGCTTCAGTTCCATGCTTAAAAGCTAGTAGTTACAAACACCTGAAGACCTGACATTAATAACAAGAGTTAGTACTGATAACAGGCAGTGTTGCTAGATGTACCTAGATTTACAAACCACTGAACTACCAACAACAAATAAGCACAAGAAGTAATTTTCCCCTCATTAAATCACACCTGAAAAAAAGCACATACCAGAACTCAATAGCAAGCCAGATGGAATCAGAAAGCTTTGATCTGTGACAAGATTTTCATATCTACATCTGAGTGTGAATTTATCCTACCTAACTTCAGACATCTATAATGTCAGTTATCTTCTAGAGAGATTTTACAACAGGGATCCAGACATAAAAGAAAAGTGAGCTTCAGGCTGGGCAAGGGCAACATGCACAGTTCAGGTCTCACTCAGCTCAGCTCCATACAGTGTCATGGATCCTTAGTTCGTTGCCGCTGTATTTATTTTCCTTTTCCCTTTTTCCCTTTTCCTTTTGGGATAGCAGCCCTACAGGCCGTCTATTTCCCCTGTCACAGGTGCAGGTAGATTTTAGGTTAAACCGTGACATACAGCCTGGACAGATTTGGTCCAAGGATATTTCTGAGGTACTAGACAGTTCAGTTTGAGTTTCCAGGCTTGTGATTGGATAACTGAGCTGCACACAGTGCTCACAGATGTACTAGAAAATTTTGGCTATTTGGATAAGAACAAGACTAAGAACAAACCATGCAACTCTATGAGTTGGAGAGCAGTCAGTCAGAGGTCTGACCAAGCTGTGGTAGGATCATAGAATTGCTCACGTCTTACCTCTTAGCAGCCCTCCACTAAATCATTTCCCTGAGCACCACATCTAAATGGTTTTTAAACACATCCAGGGATGGTGACTCAACCAATTCCCTGGGGAGCCTATTCCAGTGCTTAACAAACCTTTCTGTACAGTTTTTCCTGATATCCAACCTAAACCTCCCCGGTGCAACTTGAGGCCATTTTCCCCTCATCCTGTCACCTGTCACCAGTGAGAAGAGCCCAGCCCAGCTCTCGCTGTAAGCACATTTCAGATATTAGAAGAGGGCAATAAGGTCTCCCCTCAGTCTCCTTTTCCCCAGACTAAATAGTCTCAGTTCCTTCAGATGCTCCTCATAGGGCATATTCTCCAAGCCCTTCATAAGCCTTGTTGTCCTTCTTTGGACCTGCTCCAGCACTTCAATGTCTTTTCTGTATTGAGGTACCCAAAACTGAGCACAGTACTCAAGGTGAGGCCTCACCAGTGCTGAATACAGGGCAGGATTACTTCCCATTGCTGATGCAAGCCAGGATGCCATTGGCTGTCTTGGCCACCTGGGCACACTGCTGGCTCACATTCAGCTGACTGTAAATCACCAACGACCCTTTCCATCAGGCATCTTTCCGGCCACTCCTCCCCTGTAGGGTTGCATGAGGTTGTTGTAACCAAAGTGCAAGACTTGGCCCTATTGGTACTCATACAGTTAACCTTGGCTGTGCAAGGGCCAGCCTATCCAAGTCCCTCTGTAGTGCTTTTGACCCCTCAGGCAGATCAACACTCCCTCCCAACTTGGTGTCATCTGCAAACTTACTGAGGGTGCACTCAATCCCCTCATAAAGATCATTAGTAAAGATGTTAAATAGAAGCAGTCCCCAGGCCGAGCCCTGGGGTACACCACTCATGACTGGTCGCCAACTGGATTTAACTCCATTTATCACAACTCTTTGGGCCTGGCCATCCAGCCAGTGTTTCACCCAGCAGAGCATACACACATCCAAACCATGGGCAGCCAGCTTCTCCATGAAGATGTTGTAGGAGACAGAATCAAAGGCTTTACTGAAGTCCTGGTAGACCACATTGAAAGCCTTACCTTCATCCACTAAGTGAGTCACCTTGTCATAGAATGAAATCAGAATTGTGAAACAGGCTTACCACTTGTAAACCAATGCTGACTGGCCTGATCCCCCTGGCTGACATTTAACTGGTCAATGATGGCCAAAAACCTATCAAAACCTATTAAAGACTGATGCAAGGAAGGCAATAAGTACCTCAGCCTTACCCTGATCCTAGTTCACCAAGTTGCCATTGGTGTCCAACAAGGGATGAAGATTCTCCCTAGCCCTCCTCTTGCTGCTGATGTATTTATAGAAATATTTATTGTTGTCCTTTAGCTAGTGGCCAAGTTCAGTTCTAGCTGGGCTTTGGCTTTTCTAATTTTCTCCCTGCACAACTTCACTAGGTATCTGTAATTATCTTAAGTAGCTTACCCACTCTTCCAGAGACCATAATCTTCCTTTTTGCTCTTTATTTCTAGCCAAAGGTCTCTGTTCAGCCAGCCTGGCCTCCTTGCCTGTTGGCTCATCTTCTGTGACTTGGGAATAAGATATGGTAGATATGAGAAATTTGTGCTCCAAGCATGGTATCGCTTCTTCCAAGATTTAGTTAAAGCCACAGCCTTAGCTATCTACTTATCCTTTAAAAATGCTTTTACATGTGGCAAATTTTAACAGAAACCCCAACCCAGTCCGTGGAGCTGGCAAGGTGTGACACAGGAAAAGAGCACTAACAAAATTAAAGGTGTGTTTTGATGTTTGCTTGCACATGACTATACATTCTCATCTCCAGGGCCCCTAAAGTTTTGCCGCTATCATTCAGACCACGCAGAGCTCAACTCCCAGGAAGCCATGGGGATCCCATTCCACTGCCTGCTGGAAGTTAGTAGGCTGTGGGTATGGGGATGCAGTACTAAACACCAAGTATGCAGGCCCAGAGGAGGATGTGGCTACCACTGTTGGCCTGGCTTGGCTTCTGCTCCATGTCAGCTTCCTTATGGCTTGGCTGTCTGCCTGGCCTGAGCATGGCACATTGCTGATGCATTCAGAGAGATGAGCAGGGCAGCAGAAGCATTTTGGCACTGTTCACTTCACTGATATTTTCCCCATGAGTGGCAGGCCTTTCATGGGAAGAAAAAACAAACAAACAAAAAAACCATTTGATTTTAATTTAATCTTTCTCATTTTTTCATTGTTTCATTCCTCATACTGAAATACTTCTCTCTTCAAGAAAGCTTTTTCACATTGGGTAGTCTGAAGGAACCAGGAACTTCAATGCATCTCTTCAGTTTTACAAAGAAATGTCATCTGGTCACTAAGGTACTGTGTTATTATTTTGACATCTAAAGTACAGTCCCCTTAGGATGAGCTCTCTGTAATTTAATAGCCTTAGTAGTTTAATACCTAGAGAGACTAAATTGTTCAGGAAAGCATGAATAATTTGCTAACAGCCATGTAAAACCTGAGCTTTCATCTCCACTCCAGTCCTGACATTCCAAATGATAAGTGAGCTGCCTGATAGGCAGCTGATAATGACAGCGGTCTTTTACTTGACAGTGCTAGATAGGTGTTTTGCCTTAACTCAGCATGTGGCTGAGCACCACATAGCCTTTGGCTCACTCTCTCCACTTCCCTGTGGGATAGGGGAGAGAATTGAAAAAAAAACAAACAAACAAAACAAAACACACACCACAAAGTAGACCTTGTGTGTTGAGATCAGACTCCTTAGGAAGATAAAGGAAAAAAAATTATGACAGTATAAATATATATGAATGCATATAACAAGTGAGGCAAAAGGAATTGCTCACCACCCACCAACTGATGTCCAGTTACAACCCCCCCCCCCCCCCCAGTATGTGGAAGAAAGCCAAATGAATACCTAATCCCTTCAAAACTCCTTCTGCTTGATGTCATATGGTATGGAATATCCTTTTGGTCAGTTTAAAACAGCTGTCCTTACTCTGCTTTCTCCTCTTGGGCTATTTGCTGAGAATGGCCTTGGCTCTGAACAACACTACTTAGCAAGAACTAGAAACATGAGTGTGTTATCAGTGTTGTTTTTCTTCTACAACCAAAAGACATCATCGTGTCAGACACTCAGAAGAAAACAATTTCCTTCCAAATGAAACCAAGGCAATATATCAGTGTGTCCAAACCATTCCTAAATTGTTTAGAAAGATCTACATGCACTCTGCAAAATAAGTGCTAGTGTATCATGGGGTCATCCTAGATCTCATATGGGGTTGTAAGTATACATTTAACTAAGAAGCAAAATAACTTAAATAAAAAAATGAAAAAATGTCTTATGTCAGTCCCTAAGAGTCATGAGGCTGGAGAGTGAGAGTGGGAGGAGAAAAAAAATTAAGCCAGTAAAAATTCCTGGGAAGTAAAAAGCATCAACACTATGAATCACATTTCCAGTGGGAGTACTGGAAGTAGCTTTCCATCTGCTCAGCCCAAGTATGCAGCTACTTAAGAAGTCCAAGTTCTGTGCTTGAAAGCATAATTTGTCAAAACTGAAATATGGTTCAGAGTTACAAATTTCAAACTGCCACTGTTTAAAAAATAACAATGGTGGCAGAAGGGAGATTTTGCTAATAAACAAAATAAAATAGATGTCATTTTGCTCCCCAAATATTCCTAAACTTCTATTCCTAAATTTGGTGAAACTGAATTGTCTATACAAAATAAGACTGGAATCAAACAACATTATGGAGATCGAAAGATTGGTCAAAATGTCTGTCATATCCCACTGCCATGTCTTTTGCATATGCCACTAAGAGTGCAAAAAACTACTTTAGAGATGTTTTTAAGGGACTTAAGAAAATAATTTATTTATTTTTTTAATGTTATTATCTATACAGAATAGAACTCTGAAACATTAAGCCATCCTGAATATGTACAGTGATGATTTTTATGTCCACAGGCCAAAATAAGATAAAACGATCAACAAAACAACACCACCTTGGAAGATGTTTATGGAGAGCCCTATAGTTGATACTATATGCCGCTGAACGTGGCAAAGCTGTACCCAAAAACTGTTATCATTCTAAGACTGAATCTTATTTAATTTAGTATCAGCAAAAGAACAAGCTGGAAATGTCTATCCTCTTAAGCATACAAGACCTGCTTCTAATTAGTTCTCTGAGGAAACAGAGGTATAATGAGATATTATAGTAAGTGTCAAGAAAATGGAATACCCACACAGAAAACTTGTCAGATTACAAAAAATGCTTGAGGACGCTTGCAGAATGAAGAGCCACATAAACCTATCCATCCTCCCTTGAAGTTTGTTTCTTCATAATTTTGCTTATTTTCCAAACAACAAAACTCACATAGGCTTTTTAAACACTAGCAAATATACAGTTTGTTGTCAATTTTCAGCACAATGAGAGGTGCAACAAAATTATTTTCCCAATAGTGTTTCAGTGGCTCCACTGGGAGATTCTCTTCTTGCCTAGGAACTGAATTGTCCAAATATACATACTGCATCTTCTCACAACCCTAACCCACAATGGCAAGTGCGTAAATTGCTTGCTAAATAAATTATAATTAACGAAAACACATCAAGCCTAATTCTCAGGTTGTATTAGTAAGTGTCATTTAAATCCACTTGGGTCTGTCACTTCATGCAAGACATGCATCTCACCCATGTTATTTAAAAACCACGGAGATTCATCTTTAACTTGTTTCCACCAAGTTTGTCTGCCACCTTACCCAATTATCAAAGAGATGTCTTGCCTCTAGAGGGAAAGTAATTTAATATGCTTTTCTAGCTGCTACCATCGCTGAGTCATAATACAGGGTTTGTGAAATTACAGCCTTTCTTTGGAAGATAGACAATAAGAAACACAGAGCTGCATGAATTACAATATATGTAGGAGAAATTCAAAGAGATGGATTTTGGAAACATGAAGTCTTAATCTATGAAAGTATCTCTAGGGTAGAAAGGAAGACTAAAAAACCCACTGGCAAACTGACAGTTTTGGCAGAACATTTCTTCCAAAGACATGCTCTAGCATGAATTGTCTTTAAAAAAAAAAAAAATCCTCAGATGATATATTAAAATAAAGTAGCTAGAAAGTACTTCACATGCATTTCTCACATCACATCAATTCTTTGTTAAATCATATTTTTTAAAAAATGAGATTTCTTTAACAAGAATTTGGTTAATTAAAATAGATATGCTCAGAAATTACAAAGTTATAATATACCAGGGGAAGATTCTTTCCTTTAACATTTAATCTTCTTTAAAAATGCCTGTACTGATTATCTTGACAGCTACCTTGGCCACATAAGCATTTAATTTTTAATTAATTAGATATAAATCTCTTCACTATTTGAAAGTATTTTAGGGCTAAAATTAATTCACTCAGTGCTCATAATAAGGATTCTTTTTAAAGTTAAGGTTACGTGATGTATGCCTCTTTACTCTGACAAAAAAAAAAAAAAAAAAAAAAAAAAAAAAAAAAAAAAACATTAAATATCCTGTCTCTTTATTACTTTCTCTTCCTTTTCCACTCTTTCCCACTTTCTCCTTTACCTTCCAGGAAAAAAAAAAGATACCAAGTAAGATGAACAGTCTTGTAAAAAGTCAAAATAATGTGCCTTATAAAAGGAATTAACAAAGCAATGAAAAAGAAAGCACAAGTGAAGAAAGCCATATGACTGACAGGCCTTCTAATGCTGCACGTGTTCCTTCCAGTCAGCATTTCTTTTGAAAAGCTGTAACGCCCTTGTTTGCTCTTTAGTGACAGATTAAGCACAGATGGCAATTCAGCAGTCTCGTCTGTGCATGTTGGCCCAGAGAACGTGACCTGCATGTGTTTTAAGCAACAGACTAATGTGTTTGCTCAAGACAGCAGCAGGCATTGCTGAGTAATCCTTGGATTCACATGAGAGCCTCTTTTCTTGCCTCTGAGACTTTTCCAACATGGAAGAGCAGGTGCTCATATGTTTGCTTGCTCTAGGATGAAAGATGTCTTTCTGGAACACTTCTGAAATTTCTGTTTTCACAGATTATATTTCAAAGAAAGGTTAGTGGAGATGCTACGCCACAACGATTTCATTCTTAATACACTAAGGCAGCAGGCCATGATTCAAACGTGCATTTCAAATAAAAATCAAAATATTGGACACAAGACTGAGAGTATTTACTATATAAATGTACAGCATTTCCTGCAGGCCAAGAATTTTTGTGAAATAAACACAGCTCTACATACTGCAAGTTTATAATCTGTATTCCTACCTCTAGAAAAGGTCACAAAGATAGAATTTGTTTTCAAGCAAAAACTCAATTTCAGTTATTTTAGTGTATCTTTAAAGCAATATATATAATGTCCTTGTGCTAGCTAGAAACAGACTAAAACCCATGCACTCCCAAATGTACTCCTCCCCCATCTGTACTGATATTATTGCTCTTTGTCTTTGAAGATAGGCTATTCCAGTAACCTAAATGTATTTTCAAATTTAATTTTCCATTTCAACTTTCTTGTTGGTCAAACCTTTAGGGATAGATATTTCTCTGAGGACAGACATTTCGAGGTCTAGACGGTGCACCCTGGGACCCAACAGTGATATATTTGTGGACATGATCCCATACATACAGTCAATCCAAGATTTCCAAGTAACAAGTAGAATCACAGAATCATAAACTCACTGAACTGTTTGAGTTGGAAGTGACGTTTAAAGGTCACCCAGTATTCATACCACTCCCACAACACTGTTTTTGTTTTTTGTTTTTTATTTTTCATTTGTTTGTTTGTTTAAGCTACATGAAATATCAACCTTCTGCTTAATGCCTTTTCCAGCAGTCATGTTTCAAAGAATCAAATGGTCAACCACCTTATTAATATGGACTTCTACCTGCTTGTGTCACAAGGCACATTTTTTTTCAAATAATCAGTATCTTCATCTTTTTTCCACTGTTAACTGTTGCACCAGAGCAGAAAATAATTATGTAATGTAAATTTGGGGATGTTTTGGCAGAAATGCTGAGGACAGTGTGATGGATGTAAGGAGAAACTAAACCTAATTTGGAGGCAGTACTCATTTCTAGGCATTTCTGTAGTCTATTATGTATTTAAGCAAGAAGAAATTCCATAGTTCTTAGACAATTCACTTAGCATAAGTTACTATTCAGTAGTTAATTTTAATAAGTATACAACATTTTCTTTTTAAAATCAAAGTTCATAAAACTCTTTAAACTCATGAACACGATTAACTTGAATTTCGGTCTCAAGAGACTCATAATTTAACAGGTTTTGCAGTCCTTCCAACTCTACGACATTTTTTCACTACTGCTTTACAAGAAGAACAGGATAAATTCTTCACATTTTAAAGAAGTGAGAACAGAAGGATTTGGAGATAGCATATTAAATCATTTTTTAATACAAAACTCCTGAAGCACATCCTCACACTTTAATGAAGGTGTCAGTAGACAATCCTTCTTAAAACATGACAGCGCAGTTTTTGTCAATTGCCAGCACTCAAAACTGCACACAGTTCTGTGAATAAAATCTTTTCTTCCTTTTTTTTCCCCCCCACTGTTTCCAGAGACTGCAGCTTATCCAGTTAAGATTCCTTTTTATTATTTTCATTTTTTTCCTTAAGTAAAACTCTGGAGCTTATACAACCAAATAAAACCCTGACTCATTCTTTGCTTTGTTTGTGAAGTATTTTTGAAAATAATTTATAAATATGCAAGTAAATAATTTCCAGATGTGGCTTGAAATTAAGCATAAAGTTCAAAATCATATCAACAAATAACAACCCTACTTTAAATGAAATACATGTAATAGCCTCTGAAAATCTCTGCATCGTCCTTATCTTAATGATATGCAGGGGGTTAAAAATATATAAAGCAATGCCTGCCTAATACCATTATGTGAAATAGATGGAATATATGCACAGATTCATTTTATTTGCAAATAAAGTATAAAAATTAAGATGTGCTATATTTCAACTTTTTGCCTCTTCAGAGTTCACCTAATTAATGGTTAGCATTAACATGGCAGAGATTTTGAAAATTGAAACTGTTGAGTTGATAATGCTAATAATAATTATTTCCCTGCTAATTTAAAGCCTGTTGTTTTCCATTCCGCTCCATAAATTCTAATTTATACTCCCATTACTTTAAAAAGAAACTTGTGCTATTGTAAAGTGGAATGATACAAAGACAGTAACAAAGATGGTAACAGATAATCAAAAGGTTATTTATAAGGAAAAACTCACCAATATGAACACCTTTTATGGTAAATGCTGAGGCAATCTCCACCAAGGAGCAATCTCCAAGAAATACTGCCTTAGTGGTGGTAAGCACTTAGATGAGGTCTAGAGGAGGTGGAGTCAAGCTCCACCCCTTCCGGGAGCACAGCTAAATTACTCTCACCTTTGCTCCCACAGCTGACCTGACACTTGCTTCAGCTGATTAATCAGAGGTTCGAACTATGATTACCAATTTCCCATACAGCTATGTATTATGTGAAAAGTAACACCTTGCTCTAGCAAATGATTTTCACAAATGGTGTCATGTACAATATTAGTTTGGGCATCGGGGATAATTTTAGCTAATAGAAACAATATTCAGTATTCAGACACAAATGTGAATAGCACTATCCCTAGATACATCTCTGTACTGTATCCATTTCCAAAAATGGGATTATGACAGTGCACAGGACCCTGTAGATGGTGCCTTCACTTTCTGGAATTAAGAAACCTGAAAGACAAGTGCACCCCTTAGCATTCATTCCATGCTTAAATTCCCAAAGAGGTGCAAACAGAAAAAATAAATACACTTAAACCTTCAGGAAAGAAAAAGAGAAACCAGGCAGGTAATGTTGACAGATATCTAAGGCATGCAAACTGAAACTGCAGGAAGTTTTAATTATAGCGGGAGAACTAAAACAGAGATTATTCTGTTGTCATTTCAACTAAGCACAACTTGGAAAAGAAAGTATTTAAAAAAAAAAAAAAAAGAGTATTAAAAAACTTTTAAAACAATCCAAAAAAGTCAGATAAAGAGACATCTGGGTAGAACAACAGTCAATGTGAAAAATGTTTTGAATTAAATTCCTGAAGTTACTGCATATAGTAAAAGGAAAATCTATTTCAAAGTTATGTACATCTTAGGCATTTTCTACTTCTCATTAGCTGAGGACTGTAGAAAAATCTGGATTATAGCTGTGATATCCTTACTTTGCTGAAAAGTTACATTAAATATCCAAAGAGAGATTTGGATGTTTTCCAAATGTTTGTTCAAATTTTGATCATTTTTTTGCTATTCTATTGACAGCACTAGTCTCTCTGTAGCTTTTGTTTTCATCAACAGCATTCTTCTACAATATCTAAGCTCGTATTTCAAGACTGGGTCTTAATCCTGCTATTTTTCTCCATAGAATATCTGAAAGATTAGTTGTGTACTTGTCTTGTTGTATCCAAATATATATCTTTAGTAACAGAATAGAAGATTTAACTGAACTCTCTATAAATATGCTACCAGAGAAACACTAACTGCATTGATATTAATAAACTAAAGAGTTTATAGAGTTATTCCCTGACTCCCTGAGGCCCCTTGTAGAGTTCTGTGTCCAGGCCTGGGGTCCCCAGCACAAGAAAGATGTAAAGTTCTTGGAACAGGTCCAGAGAAGGGTCAGTAAGATGATCAGAGGGCTGGAGCACCTCTCCTATTAGGAAAGCTTGAGGGAACTGGGCTTTTTTAGGTGGGAAAAAAGAATGTTCTGAGAAGACCTCATTGTGGCCTTCCAGTACTTGAAGGGAGTGTATAAACAGGAGAGGGTACAACTGATCACAAAGGTGGATGGTGATAGGACAAAGGGGAATGATTTTAAACTGAGACAGGGGAGATTTAGGTTAGATATTAGGTGGAAGTTTTTCACTCAAAGGATGGTGACACACTATAACAGGTTTCCAGGGAGGTTGTAGATGCCCCATCCCTGAAGGCACTCAAGGCCAGGCTGGATGTGGAGCTGGGCAGCGTGGTCTAGTGGTTGACAACCCTGCCCATAGCAAGGGGGTTGAAACTAGATGATCACTGTGGTCCTTTTCAGCCCAGTCCATTCTATGATTCTATGATTCTATGATCTTTAAGGTCCTTTTCGACTGAGACCATTCTATGATATGAGCTTTTATGATATGACCCTGAAGTGAATTATTTTTAGTGCCAAATTGTCAGAATATGTCCTGTGATTTAGCCCAAGTCAGCTAGCACTGGTCCAAAGTCCTCCTGGATGCTATTCAGGAGTTAGCAAAGGCTAACTACCATTCTCATCAAGGAGTTACAGTGCCAGTCTGCTTAGAAAGTGAGAGAGTTTTGACGTACAGAGAATGGTCCTGCATACTCTCAGCTCATTCATTCAGATATATACTAATGTATATAGTCTTTGTATCAGCCAAAGTCTGACATCATCTAGAAGTCTGGCATGTAACCAGTCTTTCCTTCAAGACTCAAGTTCTTTGCCACCCCCTCAAATTTTTGTTATTTTGTTAAAAAAATAAAAAAAATAAAAAACGAAGTAGGCAACTCCCATGTCAATCTAAATTATTAAATTCAAGCTGACATACATCAATATAGATTTCACAGAACCTTCTTTGCATCTCTCCCTAACTGAACCAAGTTTTTTTGTACCACTGTCTCAAGTAGTCACTCTTTAGCTTCACAGTTAATAAACTAAATAAAAAAGCATGACTAGAACCTTGCATTAAGAACCTAGCATTAACCTAGATTAAGACATAAATTTTCTGCTTGCACAGTGACAGCTAAACTCAGTATAATGGAAATCTCCACAGTATAATGACAGCCTAAAAACCTTGCTCAATATAGATTTGAAAGTCTACTTTAAGATTCCTCAATTGTCATAATCTACAAACTGAATCTCACTCAACCCCATATCTCTACAAATCCAAAACACATTTGACTACTAATTTAGCTTTTCTTCTTTGATATTAGGAAGATATAATCTTGTTTAAAGAATATGGCTGAATGAGTCCAGTTGAGAAGCCCCCACGAAAGTGCAGACATGAATGAAACTCAAATATAAACAAGGCTAAAAATAAAGATCTATCCTCTGCTTTAACATGGAAATCAGTAAGGACTTCGTGGTCTTCCCATTTCAAACTCTAGATAATTTAGTGTTTTATTTTGGCTTTGATTTCTGTTCAAAGATATTCAGTCAACATTTTTGAGCATCTCAATCAATCTCAATGATATAGATCAAGCCTGACAGAAAAGGAATTGATTTATGGTCTCATCTTTAAAATACTTTCCTTCTTTTTACTCTAAAGTATTGATCCTTCAGAGATAAAGTTTAAATGTGTGCCTCAGAAAATCGGTGAATACTAGTAGCTCATTAGTTCCACTATGCCTTCAGAGAGATTTGAAAGATCTTTACAGATAGTTCTTGTGATAGTGTGCCATAGCTTCTTTTTAATGCATTTGCCTATATTATAGAATAAAATATCAGCTACCACTGAAACTTGACCCAGTGAAGCTTGAAATATCATATAAATAAAACAACATCAAGAACTGTGACTTGGACTGTACATATAAAATGACTGAAAAACATCTGCTTTTCTTTGGCAACATGCTTTCAAATCCTGGCAAAATACCAAATAGAGCAAGTCTGCTAAAAAGGCACAGTGAGCAAGAAAATGTCTGTAAAAGTGTTCATCCAAATAGCTCCTTTTGTGCAATAAGATTCACATGAGGTCATCAGCATGGTCATCAGTAGGGGACAGCTGAAGAGATGACAAGTGTCGATAGTACCTTGAAGTAATTGAATCGGTGAAGCCTCCACATGAAACTCTGCAATCTTTCCTTGAGTTCACACCAATGAGTTGATAATTTTAAACTGTAATAACAAGGCAGGTATTTTCCTGATGCTGTCTAGAAGTTAAAGTAAGCTTTCTTGGCCAACAGATTGGAAAGTTTTCAAGTATCATTTTTCAAATAATAAGGTAATTACTTTCAGCTCTCAGATATAGCACTGCCTCTGTTAACTGTCTCATTGTAATAAAGTCAGAATTCACTGATCTGCATCTTTACTTAGTCTCGAAATGCATCTACCACATACTCAGACTACATATCTATAGACAAATTGATAATCTCTGCACTGTCCTTAATAACTAATGTATCTGTGATCTTTTACATTCTTTGGCTGAGAAGCATCAGTTCTGACAACATCCCTTGACAGCATTTGAGAATGGCATTTAAATAGACAAATGTCAGTCAGCTTTCCTCAGAAGTTAATGGATTTGATTCCTGCTTTTTTGGAGGAAATGCTTATAATCTTCATATTTGTCATGATTAGAAAGTAGAAATGAAGGTAAAGAAGAAGTTGGAGTTAGCTATATATGTACATTTATACTTCTCATAAATCAGAGAGGGCATTTTCAACTTATATGCAGAGGAAAAAATGTGAATAGCCTGAAAAATTGAAACACATCTCCTTTAGGATCTCCTGTGTTTTCAGACAGGTATCAACTGCTGGTGAATAGGCAGAAATTCTTCAGCAACACCGAGAGAACTCTTTGACAGAGACTGTCTCTCACTTCAGGTGTATTATCCTGGCTTTTCAACCCATCATTTTTTCTGCTGCATAAAAGGCATTGAAAACAATTGATATTTCTAGTTGGTGGCAGCAATTTTTTAAAGTGTTCTGCTGTAAAACTAAATTGATTTTTCTTAGTTTCCATTGTGCTTGTCACCTCTGAAACCTCTTTCCATCTTTCACATTTTCAAATTCTAAATGTAAAGACCTCAAAACTGACTCATTCTGAAGATAACAGCAACAAAAAGGGCTATGACATTTCCAAAATCTTCCTTTGTCCCATTTTAACTGATCCTGAAATAGAGCAATCTTCAGTGTCAGAGAGGGCAATATGCAGTTTCACAGACCTTGAAGTTTTCCCTTTGTTTGATGAGGATGATATACCTCCTTTCCGAAACCATTCCCCAATTAAATGAAAATGAATAAACAACTATACTTTGATGTCTGACAAATTTACTTTTGAATTGTAGTTTGTAGAAATATATCACATGCAAATGAGTACTTGGCCTTTCTATTCTCTCTAATTATAGCAGAAATAACAAAGGAAACTTTCAGTACAATTAGATAGTACATGATTGTTTAAAACCAGTCTCACTTGGCTGACTGTACCTAATTTTAGCTGTGGTTTTTGTTCTAGTCTTTTTACTGATAACTATGAATTATGTACAGGAGTACAACTCATTTACATATTCCAAACTTCTCTCTTAAAGCTTGTGGTTCTTGTGCCGGAGCTATAAAACATATTCTGTAGAGTTGAGAATTAATGTCATATTTCCATTAGCTGTTTAAAATGAAACTAAATACTAAATGGAGTAACCATGGTAGTTGTGGCTGCTAGCTAATAAGATGACAATTTTTACCTTCCTTAGTAGTTAATTGGAGTGGGTCATGTACCTGTAGACAATCAAAAAAGAAATCAAAAATACCAAGTTAATTGGGTTTGAATTTAAAATGTCTGCAGGAAGACAAATTCAGGAAGACAAATATTCTTTCAAATATCAGAAGCTAGCTTTGAAGAAAGTGCCATATGAAATAAATACAGCTCTTTGGAGAAGGAAAAAAAAAAATAGTTTTCTGCCTAAAACCTGGAATATAAAAATAAAAACTTATAGGAAAGATATTTAAGGCTTTTATTCATAAAATTACATCTCCAATTCACTGTGTTTTTTTTTCTACTTAGTATATTCATCTGAAATAAATGAGACCATCAGGAAACTTGCCAAGGCTTAGTTTTCACACCAAATGCCTTACATGTGAGAAGACTGTTTTTTAAAACAGCAGTCTTGACTGCAGAGTTCTTTGTTTTAACTAAATTTGGTGATTCTAATGCTTATCTGCATGCATACTAACAAAAAGAATAGTAGATTCACAGGAAGAGAAACTGCATAATTAAACTTTCAACCTCTATATTCCAATGCATCTGAGAAACATCAAGGAAGTGACTCAGTCCTGTTTTGAAGTAGAAAAATGGCTTACCTTTTGAAGAATATTTTCAAGTATAGAAATTCTGTCTGCTATTTACTAGTAAATTATTTATTATGAAATCATTTTTCCTACCTTTTCAAAGCAGGGCATAAACAAACATGAATTTTGTCTCATTTTCTCTTCTCCTTTTCACCTGGTTTCAGGTACATATGGTGCTCATTTTTTGTTTTTTATTTTTTTCCAACTGGGAGAGCTGTAAATACTTCAATTATGTTTCCTTCATGAGAGATGCAACTTGCTTTCTCATGGTCCTCATTTTCTTTCAACCAATATAAAAGTGGTTTAAAATATCAGTATTTAAAGATGTTGTGGAAATCACAAAGGTGGGGCAGAGAGAAAATACTATTGTGTTGAAAGAATATAATTCTGCAATAGGAGAACAGGTTCTAGTCTCTCAACTGGACGTTAAGAGGCTTGATCACTGAACACATCTAGGATCCACAACATCCTTACAAGCCACTTCTGGCAGAGCAAGACGGTTATCAGCCATAATTTCTGCTAATTAGTTGCAACTCAAGAAAATACAGTCTCAAAATACATCATGTCTTTTCTCAATGACTGTATTGTCCCTTACTGCTACAGATTTTATCACGGAAAGTCTGTGCTAAATCTTAAGAAGCTTTTCTTTGTTTCTATGACCGACAGTCTGTCTTTCCATACCGTTCCTCAGTGCAGCCTAGCTCCACAGAAATCACTTCTGAGAAACAACCTGTTGTTACTTTGCTTGGGAAAAACTTCTCAAGAGCTATAGCTTAAAGCAGAGGATAATTATATACTTCATTTATACTTTCAGAGTGGCTGTTTTCCTCAGGGGTATTTATTGTAAGTTCCATGTGTCTCTCACAAGGAAGCTCTGGTTCTCTGAAATCACTGGCAAAGTCTCCAGGTGGACAAAGTTTGCACATTATCCCTACATATAGCTCAGTCCAAAATAGGCACGTACACAGTTGCATATGCTAAGCCACCAATAGTTAGTTTTCATTGCCAAACTGTAGACATCTGATCATGTTCTCAGAAGTCCATTCAGATCACAGGTAGCATCAAAATTCAAATGGGAAAATGTTAGAGAGAAGTTTAAACACACTGCAGAAGTCAATAATATATATGTATACATATACACACGTTTGTATATCACAATGAAAGTAAAGAAACAGAATTATATATTGTGAGGTACAGAAATGTGATGAAGATACAGTATTTGAGAGACTGTAAGGTGTCAGGACCTAACCCTGTCATCTAGCCCAATAGGTAAGGTTTGAAACTAAAGACAGAGTCACCATCTTCATAGATTCATACCATGTCAACTTGAAGTTTCACCCCTTCCTACTTCCCTAGTTATCTCCTCCATTCTTGCTGGAAGTCCAATTGGAAGAAGGTTTTTTGTTAACAGTTATGCTTTGTAGACTAGTGTATAAATATGAAGTACAGAAGCTAGTGAATTAAAAGAACATACCATGCAGTAGCTAAGCAGCAACAGGACAGAGAGGCCTCTGGATCCAGCAGCCTATGAAGTTTCCTCAGGTGAAAGATTAGAGATTGTAAATTAAAGTTCAAAAGAGTCACCAGCTAAAAGTGAGCTAAAGTCACAGTGTTCCTGCTTCTGGAGTTAAATTTTTGGGAATATAGGAAGCACATCACTATGATGAACACTTTGTATATAAGAGGTCTGAGAGCACTGTGTTGTTCAAATAATGAGTTTGAAAAATACGGTAACATAGCTACCCTATGTGAAACACAATTTGTATTCCTGCTATGCAGTGATGCTGTCACAAGGTGATCTGCATGAAGACTGGAGTTGGACAACAAAGAACATATCAACCTAGTTCAAATTAGACATTTCTTTTCCACAAAAAGAATAGCTGATGGAATACACTGAGTCCAAAATGACATGGGATGAAAGACATGATATTCTGTACATGTGCACTAATTCCGGTATGTCACATAGGTATACACACTCAGCAACTCTGTTGTTTGTGATTGAGATCAGACAAGTTCTGCGGTTAGGATAGAATCCAGTTCTGGTACATCATTTACACTGGTGACCTAAGGGGTTGGCCATTCTGAGCCAAAATGTCACACTGCATTGACTGCATGTCAGCTGGGAAATGAAATTGAAAATAAAACTCCTATTGTTCATAGCTCTGATTAATGCAGAAGGGAGAAATGAATTACTTTTTTTTTTTTTTTTTTTTTTTTTTTTTTTAAATGACTGGATTTGTTTTTTGTTTTCCTACTAGGGAAAGAGCTCAGATTTTCTTTATTCACAGAAATGAAGTAGTTTCTAATTGATTCTCCAGGGCACTGTCAGCAGTTTCAGCCAGTCAGGAAAATGTCATAGAAGAGAAGAAACAGCTTTGCAATGCACCAAAGTATCAAACTATGCTCGTAGACAGGCAAGGGAGCCACAAAGATTGTACATGCTGCAATTAAAAGGTCACAGGTTTGATAGCACTAATTCCTGAATGCTGAGTAGATGTGAATCAGAGCCACAAGGTGCTTGACATTTTGATAGTGTTTCACAGATTTTAATGAATATATAAAACTACAGAATAAGTGATGAATTAATAAATATACAAAACTACACTGCAGAGAAAATGTTAATTCTTTTTGCAGAATAAAGCAATATAATTAACAGGAGACAGCCATGATATGTGCCCTCCAAGAATAATGGAAAGCAATAATTGGGTATAAAAAGAATTGTTGCCTGGGTTTGAAAACAGCGGTTTTCTGTAAGAAATCACAACCACAGTCATGTATTTAATGATAGGCACTTACCTATGAAGATGCATCAATGTCTAACTTTGATGATGCAACCCAGAAAATTATTTAAAGTTTATAAATATGAACAGGAAGTTGCTGCTCTGAAAATGCATGTATACTGCCCTCACATTAGCCTCATTTTCCTTTTTGGGATAATTCTACCTGTTTAGGCAGACACCCACAGGGGCACTGCTAGACATCATGACTGATGAAGGAAGACATAGGAGAAACTGGCAAGAGCGGAAGAGTTCTAAAAACATGTGACCATACTTTTCTGGCTGTACAGCTACTGAAGTGAATGAGGGAAGTATCATTGACCTTGCACAAACATAATTTTATTAGTGATATATCCTGTGAAAGTTTTAATTCCAGGAAGAAACTGGAGAGGCAGGATGGTCATTAATCTAGATGCTGTGTCTACATACAGGAAAAAATGCATCCCTTTGCCAAGAATTGCTAGTCTTATTTATAGAGAATTCTAATATATTGGCCACACTCCGCTTTCTGAAAAAGGTCAGCATGAGTCCTAGTCTTGCTGTCATGAAAAAAAATCTGCCACTCTGACCTTCAAGTTGGAATAAATAATACTTGTGGTAATGTGCTATTGTATGTGTCACACCATGTAGTCAGTAAGACCCTGGAGGTAGATGGATTTTGTTGTTGTTGTTGGTTTTATTGTTTTTTTCCCCCTTTTATTATGCTATGAAAGGTTTCCATGTTAACAGAGCAATCAGATTTTTTAAAAGCACAAATTGGGATCTCTAAGCTGTTCAGTGTGGGTGAATGCTGTCACTACTGCTGCAGGAGACTGTGGAGAGAATAAATAACTGCTTATTTCTAACATTCCTCTCCATGAATCTAACATCCGTCACTGAATGAATCAGGCAAGTCAAGTACCATTCCATTCCTCTTAATCCTTTCACACATCTATAGCATACACACTTTCTTTCAGTTAGCAGCTGAATTCATTAAATATTCTTATAGAAGATTTTTGATCACAGGCTTTCATTTCTGTAGTAGAAGCAGTAGAATAATAATAATAAAAATAATGACAGAAGTATCATCATCATCTACCCAACAAGCTGAAAGGATTAAGAAATAAAAATACTACCTTGTAATCCATCATGAGTCTTTCTGGAAATAAGTGTGAGGATGTGTTCACAAAATGTTTAGTATTAACAGGTGTATTCCATTGTACTGATTTAGAAATGGAATCAAGAGTTCACCGAAACCATCAAAATATAAATTGGTGAATGTGTTTGGAGAGTTCAGGTTCATTCTAAAGTCAAATCAGCTCTGATCCAATTCTCCATCAATCAGTTCTCAATCCTGAAAGATTAGAAAGGTACCTGAACCCCTTTCTTTTAACAACATGAGAAGAGAAATATTTTTGACCTCCTATTGAGCTTGCAGTAATTGCAGTATTAGGTAAAAGAACTTACTGGAACAGAAAGAACATTCAAGCTGAAAAGTTGCCCTTAGAAATTTGGAGATAAGTATTTTTCAAGCAAGGACAATCCTCTTCTCTTTGAAATGACATCAAAATGGCATTGGTGCCTTCCCTCTCGCATCTTGTGTACCTCTAGTCAAAAGAAACAAGATATTACTTCCTAGCTTGAAGTTCCTCAGGCACACAATGAAGTACTTTCCAGTAGTTAAAAAGGAATCCTTGCTCTCTTTTGGGTGAGTGTGTTACCACCCACAGAGCACAGAACACTAATGCCTCAGACCAGCAGAACAAAGGCTTCAGACTGTACCGCATGTGTCTGGGCCTTTTGTGTTTTCCGCACAACAGCAGACATTATGCTTGCCCCTGTATCTTCTTTTCTGAGGAAGACATTTACTTGCTCTTGGTCAACCAAGCTGTACCAGACCTCTGCCACAATGGAAGAACTGTTGATTGTGACCTCATGTTGGTCTTCCACCTCTTTCCCAACTTATGATTTTAAAAATTCTAAGCAATGGTGATACATCTATTCTCAGCCCTTTCCTTGGTCACATCCTCACAAATTATAGGTCACTGGCATTTTCAGGGAGTGATCTTGATTTGTATGAGCAGTTTTGATAGCCTGTTTCTGTTCAGCCATTAAGTTTTGGCGTTTGTTTACATCGACTTTCTTTCTTAATATGAAAGTCTTCTAAGAGAGGTGGCGAAAGCAGAATGGATCAAGGAAGTTCTAAGTATCTAGCATTAGGTTGGGATGCAGAAACACAGGGAATGAGAATAGAGCTAGAGTCTGTGTGCTTTGTGCAAGCATGTGTTACTAGCAGAAACCACAAATCTGGCTATGAGACCCTCTGAGGCAGGAACTGTAGGCCTTGATCTCAGTGGTCCATCAGAAAGCAGAAAAGGCCACATCAAAACAAGCATTTGTGCCAAAAACCTAAGCATGGGGGAAAAGGCACTGACTGGACAGATGAGACAGGGCTGGATCAGCAGCAGCTGTTTGACTGGGAGGGCATCTGTGCTTTGTCTCCTCTTCCTTACTGAGTTTCTCAGACCTGAGATATGACAGAACAACCTTATGCCACACATCCTCCCCTTACTTCCCTCCTCCCCCTTTTTTTTCCTATCAAAACAGTAAACATGTAAACCCACAGGGAAAATAATAATAATAATAAGAAGAAGAAGAAGAAGAAGAAGAAAAAGAAGAAGAAGAAGAAGAAGAAATAAAATAAAAAGCCTAAGGGATACGGAGCAGCAAACCCTGCCCACAAAAGACTGTGGGCTGTATGTCACTGGGAAGCATGTGGATGAAGCAGGAAAGTATTAGGCATTTTGGAAAGTTCTGAAGATACTCCAGATCTTTTTGGAGAAGGAGTGATACAAGCATACACTGGGAATCTATGCCTTTTTGATACTCCTTTCATTTGGTCCATTGTTTGTTCACTTTGTTCCTTTAATTAAGGGAAATTATTTTTTGTCACTCTTTTTTTGAAGCCCCAGGTTTCCAAAGAAACCACCTGGCTCAATCTCTTCATTTTTTTATTTTATTTTATTTTCCAGCAGTGGTTAGTTTACTTGCAGTCAACAAAATTCATTGTGTCTTCTTGGAGAAGATGTTCCATGGCCATTGACCCAGTGTCCCAGATGTTCTAATCCACAGAAGATGGGTTTCATAATTTGACACGTTTTCCAAGTCCATTCACAGCATAACCCAAATAGTCTGAGGTAATTATGGACATTTAATTTTTGTGCCGTTGTTTCATAAAATGTACTGTGGCAGATGTGCTTCTCTACTTGTGGCAGAAAATATAGCCATAACCATGCACCACATTGTTATTTCTGGCTTTTTTAAAGCAAAACACATCTCTCTTATTTGTTTTATAACATTTTTTCCCCTCTAAAATGGAGCAGTAAGAAATCTGTATAAGTTGTGTGTTGTTTTGGTCTTACTTTGTTTTTAAATCTGGCTCTATCTTCTAATATAATCACTGCCCATGGAATATCTGCTTATTAGATCCTGTCAGTCATCCTTTTATTGTAACAAAAAAATATTTTTTAATATCTCTACCTTCTTTTCTTCATGTTTAGGTTCCTTGTAGATATTTTTTTGTTTTCCAGTTATTGAAGAATCTACTTTTTATCCTTACCATCACAATTCCATCCCATTCTCCTATGATCTCTCTCTTTTTTTTTTTTTCTTCCCCTTCATTCCATATGTAGTTCAGATAATGCATTCTCAGTTAAGTGTATTCATGGTGCTATTCTTATCTAAATCTCTGCTTCCAGTTATCACTGTATATTTTTGTACTTCTTTTTTTGACAATGTTTTGCCTTCATCTATTAAATACTTTCTTTCACTCTCTTGATAACTGGAATATTTTTTGCTTCTAACGTGTAGCTGCTCTGTACATGTCTACAACAACTCTAGGAGATGCTTCAAGGGGCATATACTTCCAATTTAATTTCATAGAATCTATAGTCTGATAGAATCTTGAGCGGGAATGGACCTACAAGTATCTCTGAATATAACTCCTGGTTCCACATAGCATCACCCAAATTTCAAACCATGTCTGAGAGACTGAATGCTTCTTCTACTCCATCAGGCTTTATGACATGACCCCTGCCCTGGGCAGGCTGCCACAGTGCTCATCCACCCTCTGGTGAAGAATCCTTTCTTACCACCCAACCTGACCTTTCCCTGATGCAGCTTCATGCCGTCCCCTTGGGCCCATAGAGCAGAACTGAGCTCTGCTCCTCTGCTCCCTGTGAGGAGCTGCAGCCGCTTCAGTTCCTCTGCTCTGGGCTGAGCAAACCGAGGGCTCTCAGTGGCTCATCATACATCTTCCACTCTAGACTCTGCATCAGTAAAGCGAAATAATCACTTCCCTCAAGTAGCTATTTCAAACTTACCCGAAATCTAGATGAAATACAACTTCAGTGTTTTAACCTATGTATGTGCACTACTATATAAGAATGGCCTTCCTATAGCCTGATTTTTTCAGGTTTTGAGCAAACTACACGTTCATCTTTTCTTCCATGCTTATTACAAATAAATAATCTTATCATTTCACTAAGCTACAAATTAGGAATAAAATGTAATTTTCTTTTACTGTGGAAAAAAAAAAAAAAAAAAAAAAAAAAAAAAAAAAAGCAGGATGAATATTGTGGTACTTCTAGATTGTCTTAAAATCATAGCTTTTAACATCTCACTTAACAAATTTCACAGCATGGAAACACATCTCCATAAAATGCAGTTTCAGTGGAAAAATTCCTTCAAACATATATCTTTTACAGAAACCTTTATTCATTTTCTCCAAAATAAGATAACATGTTGGGATGGCTTTCCCAGTGTTTTCATTTGTGTAACTATCTGTACTTTAACAAACTGACTGGAAATAAGGGTTGTCTTCATACTTCCTTTCCTCCTGTTGCCAATGGAAATTGGAGACTTTGCTCTCTGCAAGGGCTATTTTTGCTGAGGACTTTAGAACTATAGATGTGATGAACATAATGTTCACTAAAAAGTTAATACACTGCAAAGCATAAAGAAGCAGGATAGGTTTGACTGACAGTAAAATTGACTTTTTGTCTGACAACAAGGTGAGATCAGCTTTTATTAAAGAAACATGTATTAGTACAGACTCACTCCCTTTCTAGATAAACAAATTTCCTTTTTTTCCTCTTCTTTTTCCCAAGCTAAAAATCAACACCACAGTTGATTTCCGCAGCTTAACTGAAATGTTATAAAAACATCTGTGGAAGAAAAATACAGCTTTAGATCAGATTGCTTTAAATACTACTTGTAGTTACTGGCACTTCAGGGACTACAGTAAGTAATAAAGAAAATGACCTGATGTGAATTGGCTGTTTACCAAGAGCCTGGGTATTAAGCTTCAACCTAGAACAAATAAATACATGTTATTTTCACTAATGCTTGCTATCAGTTTAGGTACTCTTCTGTACTCTAAATTGATTCTGAAATAATTAGGTAATAGCTGATAGATACTTCCAGCTACTAATAAAATTATTTACAAGCATTTGGCAAAATCTCATAGGGCTTAACAGAGAAAAAGGATGCATCTTCTGTAGAACCTTTTCTTTTGCAAAACTGCTACACTGAAAGTATGTCTTTTTAGCTTATGCCATGCACAGAAATAACTAAGTAGATGCAAATAGCTGCATGAATGCTTACATTATATTTTGATGTACCAAAGAATGGTCTTAAATCATGAGACCTTTCATAGAGATCTTTAAGACATGCCTCAGAGAGCATATTTATTTCCCCTAATAATGGATGGGGGATGTCAATAATGGTAGGGGATGTCAATTATTTAGAAAACTAAATCTCTAGTTTGATATAAAGACTCTTGTTCCAATAAAATCTGTACAAGAATCTGTATAGTGTTGTCTCTTTAACATGATTGCAATCCTTGGATGTCTAGAAGATTGATTTATTTTGATTGTTGTACTCTCATTTATGCCATTAGAATTGTTTTTAACTGTGACATATTAACTATTATGGCTGTATTTGCATCCATTAACAGCATTTAGACTGGAAAATCAATGTGCTTTGTGGTACTGTCAATGGCATATACTCACAGATCTACATATTCTAAATACTGTGCCTGAATTTGCCAATACGTAGTTTCAGTATTCAGATATGTATAAATCTGCCCTTAACTTCAATTGTTTGCCACATACTTCACATCTTGACTCAATCATGAGATTTAAACTAAGTATGATAAAAGAAATATTTGCAGGATTTAATCCACGTGGATCTAGGTATATGTGTGTCTTATTAGATTTATTTTGTTGTTCTTTTGGAGTTAAATCAACATGTGTAAATCACAAAGTGTAAAAGACTGAATCATTAAAATATATGCTATACTTCATGCATGCTGAACACAAGTGTCAAATATGCAATTTTCATACATTCTTATGTATTTCCTCCTGTCAGCCTACCTATTAGCATGAGTGATGATCCACACTCAAACTGAACAAAATATTTGGAATTAACGCCTGCATTCACTAGTTGATAGATGGAAGATTATTAAAGAAGTAAGGTTTATTTAAAATATGGTATTGCTTTGATGACAAATGCACAGGATCTTACAAATGTCAACATTTTAAGCAGAATATTTTGAAGAACTTTCCGCCTTTTCATGAGCAAGAAACAAGATTATGTTGTTGAGTTGTGGGTTTTCTTTTCAGCTTTGTGTTTTATAGTGGATTCATAGATCTTATTAACAAGAAAAACAGTAATTACCATTACACTGAAAATTCTTACTAATGTGAGTCAGATGTTGGTGTGCATTGCAGAATCCTGCAAGCATCTTTAATGCTGGTCTTTCCTGACAATTAATTAACATGGTGACTTCATTATCTTAAGACATGTCTGGTGGGAATAAGATAATTCATATTTTGTCTTCACTAAGTGTTAATGTGGAAATGTAAAGCCACATTAGCAAAAGGGATTTGTTAAGGCACAAACCATGACAGTCACATGTATTTCTTTTTTAATAGGAAAAGATATTTGTTTATTTCTGGTTTGGTTCATTTAACAATGTGTGATAATTATCACAAGTTTTATGGGACAGTAGTTTTCTTTTTGTTAGTATTTTAACTCTACTGTTAGTCTTAAGATTTCAGTTATTCATCATTAAAGCAAATTTGGGCATTTTGGAATAAGTACATTAGCAGGGAGAATCAAAAAGAGGGAAAATGCTGAAGTGTGTTTTTCATCAAAATTGTTTACGTACAGCCTTTCATTCCATCTGCCTTCAAGCATCTAGTTGATAAGCTTAAGATCCTGGAATAGTCATCATAAAGTGAATGAAAAGGGAATATTAGCATAGCTAGCATTTGCATAGGTATCTTCTTTGACCAGATAAGTAGTTATGGGCAATATGCAATTGAGTACCTCATTTAGGTACTTGAAGCTAGTTAGGATCAAGCAGATGATGCAGGTCAATCCTGCAGTGAATTAAGTAGAGACTCCTATTAAATTTTGTGGAAAGACTCTTTAAATGCACTGTTTCAATTCACTGCTTTCTTTCTTTCAGGGCCTAATCAGAAATAGGAACACCAAGTTAAACACAGGTGAATAGGTATTTCATTCTAATTATTTTAATAATCTCTTGCCACTTCTGAATAAGGGTGAAGAATTAAAAGTGGGCATTTTGGGTTATCTTGAAGAGAATTTGCTCTTCAAATATTTGTGTTTGAGATTTATAATCTTTCTATGTGTGTGTCCTTAATGGTACGTCATTCAGTGAAGACAGACTGCAGTTATCCCCTTGTCAAAGATTGTGTGAATTGTATGTATATTGTTTTAAGTATAATTTATTGGGTCCCACACAGGAGCTGTAATGTGAAAGAATGTTTCCAAATTAAGCTTCCACTCAGAAAACGGACTTAAAAGCAATGGTCTCCTCACAGAGATGCCAATTGTGCAAACACCTGTAATGTGTCCTTCATGCAGCCATGAAGCTGGTTGAAGCTGTGTCTAAATGAACTTCAGAAGTTCCAACATACTCAGGTATTACTTGATCACGTGACTTTGGGGAGAACATTTGCATAATTACGTTCAGTTCAGGAAGTTACATTAGGGAAAACAGTTATTTTCATACTGTGATCAGTAAACTATTGTATTAGACTCCTGTGGTTTGGGACAGTTTTGCCTCCTGTACTTCCTGTTGTTCTATTAAGTGGATAGTATTACTGCTGAAGCTCAGCAGGGACATGTTAACTAGCAGTGTGATTAGCAGAACAATCTGTGTTTGTAAACTTAATCCCTGACAGATTAATCACAGCTCACATTTCCAGCCTTAGAATGCAGGCTGCTCATTGTCATTTGCTCTACCTTTTCCACAAGCACTGTTAAACCTTGTTTGGGGAAGGTAAAAGAACTGGGGAGAGATAGAGATTGCACATTTTGTTTTAGAATGAAAGAACTAATGAAAGGAGACATGCTGGCTACTGCTACAGTTCTGAAATTGTATATATACATATATATTTCCAGACAAGACCTATTGTAATACATTTGAGCAGGTATTTTTCCAAAAATCAGTCATCTGTTTCTTTGTGAGGGACACTTCTCAAATTAATATTAAGTTTGATTGATTTGACATTTCACATTTTATTTTAACAAGATATATCTCGTACAGTTTAGTGCACTGAAATTAGCTTCTGTACAAGGAGCTAGTGGAGAGAGCTTTAGCTTGAACATCAGTACCAATGGAAATGGAAGTGACAGTAGCTGTTTTATTGAAATTTGAAAGTTAATCTTTCTGTCTAATACTAATGCAGAAAGGAAATTTAAATCCCAGTTCTGCTGCTTGGTTCACTACAGAATTTGAGACTTATTTTGAAGAGTTAAAAGCAGCCAGTCTCCCTCATAGGAAAACAACACTTATAGAACTAAAGCACTCTATAAGGCTCTGGAGCAATAAACAGCCAGCTACTCAGACACTTACTCAGCCCACATGGATAGTCAGTGGACTCTCAAATGTCAGAAGAGAAGCAGACGCGCAGACTTCTGCAGATCTGATTCAGAATTCAGCTGAATGCAGCTTTCTTTCTTTTTTCTCTTACATACAAATATAATTAAGTTCATTTGATCATATTGTCTACTATTTCAGTCTGAGTTTTACAACAATATAATTCTGATTTGAATTTCACACCTTTTGTTAGAAAATTCGTATCAGTTCACCTGTACTTCTTATTTAATTGTGTAGGCAGCTGCTGCAAGAGAAAATGTGAAGATCTCCACATAACATACTGTCTGAAGTTAGAAAAGCAACCAAAGTAAAAGCATTGTGAGAGATTATCTCACCTATACGTTGATGTTATTGATGGCTTTGATCCATTCAGACATTCACAGATAAATAGCATTTTATTTCAGCCAGGTAGGTAGTTTGCTGTTTTCTTTGTTAGTAAAGACAAATGTACAAAAGTTAATCCTAATGGTCCCTACTGCTTACTTATGAATGTATTCATGTTAATTTTGATCTGATTTGTCTAGCTAGTAGCATATCTAAGCACAAACCTACCTGCACAGATATGAAGTAAATGCTACCAGGAGAAAATGTTTTTCTAAAGTATTTGAAATGCCACAAATAAAAAGGTAGTCTCTACAAACTCATAGAATCCTGGAGTCACTGAAGATCCTGAGCTGGAGTGGACTCACAAGGATCACTGAGTCCAACTTCCCGAACACTGGAGAAGTTTCATTATTTCACAAAATCCTTGGGAAGTCAGATGATATCTCTTCTCTGATATGACACTACTGCTGTAAATGCTAAGCAGTATCCAAATAAGATGTTTTCATATGATGTTTGCCTAGAATTAAAATTTAGGCATTTATTTTTAGGTGCAACCATATTTTCTTCAACAGCCTGTATATAGGGACACATAGAAGATATGTCATCCCATCTACCTAAGACACATATTTATTATGAAAAGAATATGATAACTGTTTAGTTAGTTTAGGTGCAGAGGATACTCAGCAATAGGTATCAAAAATAAGCTTTTCATTCTTGTGTGCTTTTAACAAATAACAGCACAATAAAAACATCCATTGCTGACTTCTTATTTAACAAGAATGATCTAGAGAACTAGCTTACAGGCTAAGCATCTTTCCATTCCCACACAAATACACACAGAAGTGCAGGTACCATTCTTTCTATTCATGCACAAATATGCACACAAAAGTGCATATGCATCATTCTTTCTGTTCCCACACAAACTCACACAAAAGGAGGGGCACCACTCTCCTTCAGCAACTGTTAAGAAATACACTGAACATATTACCTTCCCAGATTTTGCAGATTTCCAAGAAACATTCTGTGCTATTACTTCTTAAAACTGATGACAGGCTTGAGGCTTTACAATTTATTTATATACCTATTATAATATAATAATAATTATTATTGGCCAGCTGTTGTATGTTGCTTACTTAGAAAACAAAAGCAAAAACATACAAACAAATCAAAAAACAACTTCTTTATTCTCTTGCTTTATAAGTAATGCACAAAGTCATTGGAATAAATGATTATAACCTGCTCATTCCACAGTAAGAATTCAGGTTTGTTGGGTAAAGCTATTCTTGAACACCTTAATTAAGTGCTTCAGACAATTTCTTGCAAATTTCATTTGCAAAATAAACATAGAAACCTGCATAAAATATGAAAAAGTGCTATGACTTTTGGTATTACTCAGAAAGAGACTTTGAGTTACTGTTGCTATGGCATCGTTCCCTTATTTCATTCCCACTACAGCAGGAGATTCAACAAAATACTTATGCATAAAGGCAGGTGCTTTGACTTTGAAATTTTGCACAGGCCTTAAATTAGATATTTTCAGGAAGGCCTTGCTGTCTCATATTGCTTATCCCTTCACTTTGCAAGAAAATCTATATAATAAATGTTCTTTGTACAAATAGTTCTCAATCTATGGCTTCTGTTTTATAGGCTAGATTTTGTGTTACTAACCATGATGTTTAGAAAACAAACAGCTCTGTGTGAATCTTGTGTCAATGTGATGGCTCAGAATGCATTGTAGAAATTCAGAGTTCCTATTACTATGAATTGTTGTGAGAAATCACTGTATCACAGAAAATAAGGCCATCATTTTGAAGACAAAGTAATGAATAGCAGCAGTTTAATGTGCATTTATTTCTAATAATTCCAATTTTTAAGGATTTTTGTTAGTTTATTTCAGGTTTCTGTGTGTTCAAAGTATGGACATATGGTTGTGCTTTTGAAGCTGGGGCTAATAAACAGGAAGGAGAAAAGAAGGATAGAAGGAAGTAGATAGAGCAGGAATACATCAAGGTAATAGGACCATAGGTAACATTTTGAAATCATGAACTTAGGACACAGAGAACCTAGGAACATTACTGAATCTTTCTGAAAGAAACGATCATAGTTGACAGATGTCTCTAATTTTTTTAAAGATTTCAAGTGGAAGAAATTTTAAGATTGCTCTAAGCAATCAGTTCCTGCTGTTATCTTTCTCTTAATGTAAATAACAGCAGGTACTACTATACATAAAACAGGCACAAAAACATGTAAGAAGTTGTGTTATACCATGTTGCTAAGGGCAGTAGGTAAGCTTATGCAACAAAATTCTTTATGCATTTTGCCTAGAAATTTTGAAGAAGTATCTTCTGTCATGGGTTCGGAAATCCCAGTGTGCAGTTCAGACCAACTAGTGCACAACAAATAATCAACAAAGTCAATATTACTCTGAAGTGCGTGGAAGACAAATTACTGCAAGCTTTAAAAACAATGTACATCAAGTTGAAATTCTTGTTGAATGCAAGTTTTATTTCCAGTTTTCAGTGAACCATCATCCACTTTCTTCTTCTCCTTTTAGTTCTATATACTCTTTTATGTAGGTTAACTTGGACCATGCTTGATGTAGAATAAAAGGCAAGGTCTTCTTTTCTATAGGTGGCAGCACTAGCTTATTAATGTTAATGAGTTTCCCTCTCTCGAAGGAAGTAGTTATAAGGATACCAGTGCAGAAAATGAATTCAGTGTGAAGTAAATGTGTTTCCATTTTAAAAGTCCAAAATATAAGTGATTTATTTTTCTTATACTGAAGGCAATTATATTACTTTACTCATGTACATTTTCCAATGCATAGTTAGGGGAAATTAGACTGATATCATAGCTACAGTTTTGATTGAATTCATCTGTTTCTAGTTTCTAGAATTCTGAGATTCTGTACTGCTGATACAGAAGTTCTTTATGGATTTCTCTGTATTACAATTGTATACTATCAGTGCAGTTTTTCAGGTCAGTAGTTCTAACAACTTCCAGGAGAGAAATCCAATTTCTGGTCCCTATTCATTTTTTCATATTGTTTATTCACAGCAGAGCATTTCCTCTGAAAATGCCCTGTTGTACTTTCTTATAATAGAGGCATTAGCTTTTTAGCTGTTGTTCTTTACCACCCGAATTCTTAAATTCCTTGTTAGGTAATTTAAGTAGGTTATATACTGGAATATTTAAGTATAATAGTAGGCATACACACTATGTCACACCAGTGGCTACTGTTTTATGGATATTCAGTGGAAAACAATTGCTCCTAGTGCATTTGGTGATGATTCACAAGACTGCAGAGTAAAAATTCTGACAACTGCAGTTTTTCTGCATCAGAAGGTGTGTGTCTGCAAAATAAATTTACATTCCCTGCTATCCGTTCATATGTAGATTTAGCTAAAATAGATGTCATACTGTGTACGTCAGAAAACCGATGCCAAAGAGACAGTAAAGACATTGTTAAAAGAAGCCATAAGACTGTACCTCTAAAAGATAAGGTTTTCAAAATTAACTGTCAGTTGTTAGGCTTGTGTGTGCTTTTATGTTTTTTATTTCTGACTTTTTTTTTTTTCAAATAGTATTGGGTGCCAATAACTCTAATTATCCTTTATTAAAGTTGCACTTAATCTACATTGTTCCCTAGAGGATCAAGACCTTTTCCAAGAGGATCCTTGTCATTTCAGATATATGTTATGTTGCATTTGTGACTGGCATGGCTCAGTTCTTTCTAAAATGCATTTAATCAGCTCTTGTGTAATTTCTAAATATGATGATAAAAGATAAATGAAAGAAGTGGGTGAAATTCAAATGTTCATTTTTTCCTAAACACTTCTTTCATTTTATTCTTTCAGAGATTAATGATAAGAAACCATGCAGGCACTTTAGGAGTTCATTTAAAAAAAAAAAAAACATCCAAAGACCTGCTGCTTTTCAGTGAAAAACAGTAGCCTTATTTTCATTTGAAAGGTATTTGGTTTGGTTTGGTTTAGTTTATTAAAATCTGAAATGGAAAAATTCTTTTAAAACATTCTGATTTACCATAGTCCTTTCCAAAATTCTCCTTTGCAGCTCTGAGCCAAGCTGCTGCTGGATAAATCCTCATCTTGCCTTCTTTCTAAAGGTCTGTGCCACACCAAAAACACCCACTTTCCTAAACCACTTGACTCTTCCCACTACTGTAACAGCTCTGTTAATCATCTCTTGAGCTTGAAGCAACTTGTATGCTACAAAAAGTTTAGCCATGACTTTCTCTTTTCTTCTATATTTGTTCTAGAAATCTGTCTCCTACCCTCCTCACTGTGGTAATCCTTTGAACAAACATGAGTTAAATTTAGAAAATTATCACTATGATTATTAGCTAGGGCTTTGCTTAAGGGAAGCAAGATGTTGGGAAGCAATAAAATACAATGTTGCCAAGAATCAGTTAATTAAAATTTGACTGAAAATTGCGCTCAGGGTTACATGCAATTGTAATTTAGAACACAAGCAAAAATGCACTGAATCTCATAGCTAGCATATCATTTTCATGCAGATATATTTTTAGCTGCAGTATTTTCTTGTGCAGAAGCTTTATGAAAAATGTTCTGTTCACAGTGAGCAAAATATAATAATGGAGACTTGGTAGTAAAATAATCCCTCTTGTCTTTCTGTTTTTATTCTAGTTGAGATTATAAGCAGCTGGAGACAGCAAGTGAAAATATCGAATATTTCTCAGTAAACTGCTATTCAGACTTAGGGTACTGTAGACATGATAGTCCTATGGAGGTCCCCTTAGAGTGATTTTGTTAAAGAAGCAGCGTTGGAACTGTATTTTGACAAGCCTCAAGAAAGCTCCATGTAAGGAATTTCCTCTCTTGCCCAACATTATACTTGTGGTAGCTCATAATAGGCTGGACCACTTTGTGATCGCATGTGCCCACACCACTTTGTACGCACTCTTAGAGGACTCAGAGCAGAGTCTGCTTCCTTTCCTGCCCACCACAGTTCTCTCATAGAATCTGCTGAGGCTAGAAAATGACCAGGTGTTAATACTATTGTATCTATACTGTTGATACTAGAAAAGAAACTATAAATACTGTACTATAAATACTTGATATCTATACTATAATATTGATAAGTGTCAAAGAGGAAAGAAGACATTTTAACATACTGGCTACCCAGGAGCCTTTTAAGATCTGCTGGTGCCTTGTGTGGTATTACTTTCTCCATATTCCAAAATAATCATTCTTGTCCTGCTTAATTTCTGAAAATTTAATAAGGAGCCTAGTCACAAAGATAATAGTAAAACTTATTTTCTTCAGTGAAGCCAGGGTTTTAGTCTGTTCCTGAATGAATAAATAAGTAATTGGAAAATCAATGATTTTTTTCAGGATGGTGAAATTAGCTCTCTTTAGCTGATGATCACTCTGTAGATAACTGATCCCTTCAGAGACTTGACCTGTTATGTAACTTTACTGGAGCATTTCAGTACAAGACTGGTCATTAATTCAAGTGTGATTCAAGAATGCACTTATGTTAGGCAGAGGAGGCTAACTTGAAGTTAGACACTTCAATACAGTGTCAAAACATGAAGATGGCGTTTGTGTTTGGACTTCACTTTGAAAAAAAAAAAAAAAAAAGTTTTAATTCAGTTTGCTGGGAGGGGGAACAAAACAGCCTCCTCAACGATCAACATAGGCTGCTCAGTTAGACCTTAAGCAAAATCTTGCAGACAGATATCCTTAAAGAAAAGCACAACTGAAACATCATTGAGAAAAGCTGTAGCTCAGCCCATGACAAAATACAAAGCCCTTAAGCTTGATGAGACACCAATGACTCTTGATTTGTTTTTGAGTTGCCTTCATCTTCTTTACTGTAAAACAAGCCTGTCTTCTTGTTTCTTCATTTTAGCCTCAGCTATTTTGGAAATAATTGCCTTTCAATAATTTCTTCCTGATATCTATTTTTGTTCCCCTCCTTCCCTGTCTCCAGTACTGCAAAGAACACTTTGATCATCTCATCATGTGAAATAAAGAAACAAAAACTGTAGTTTAATTTACTCAGAAAAATTCATTGACAGATTCATTTCAATTGCTTGCCTGCCTCTGACTGCCTCTGGCTCTTTCAAAAAGCAGAGAGTACTGTAAAAGCATATAAATGACAAATAAAAACTCAAAACATGTACAAGTTTCTCTAACCTCTGAAAAGGTTTGGGTTTACTTTTACATCAACTGTGTGGATTTAGCTAGCCCAGGGGATAATTCCTTTTAAGCTTTTAATGTGAAATGAAGATTCAGCAGGCCATTTTCATTTAGGATGAGGAATTCTCAAGGCAAATATCAGAGCTATTTGTACAAGCTAAACAAATATTGGACTGTATAAGAAGAAACAAACCAAGGGAATCAAAGTTAATACCGTGAACCATTACAAATTTGGAAGAAGTAATGAGTAATCTACCAAATCTTGTTAAAACTTAAAGTCCTTTGAATGCAGTTTTGATTAGGATCTTTTAAGAAACTGTCGTCAAGCTATTGTAAAGAAGAAAGTTTAAAATATCGTGAAAATGATAAAATAATCCAAGTAATATTTCAAAATCTAATATACTAATAATGTTAGTCGTGAGTGCCTGTGACCCAGACTTCGCCATAATCTCCAGTTTTACCGAAACACAGAGAGCTGTACTTTGGGTCTGTGTTCATCTTCAAAGAAGTGACAGCAGCAGACGTGTAAGTAAGAAAGACATAGTGACAACTTAAAGACTGGTTTTCATCACTGTTATTGTCTTTCTAAAATAATCATAACTTATATCCTCCTCAACATTCACTGAATGGATTTTGAGAATGGACCATAACCGCAGAAACCTTTTGTGATTTGACCAAACCTATTTTCAGACTTTGGGAGGCAGTCATCAGTGTCTCTTTTGAAATGACAATTTGAGAAGGCTGAAACCAATGTGCTTGCCCTCAAGATGGCACTGTATTTTATGTTGTAGTTGTGCATTCAAGATTTTCTAAGTTCTGGGTAGGTATCTGCATTTGCATCCACACATGAGTCATACAGAAAAAGCAGTCCACATCATGTGCAAAGCAGGCTCTGACAGTAGAGCCCAGTGTCACAGCAGACATCTGATTGTTTTCAGTACTGAGAGATTTTAGAATCAAAGTGAAGGAATCTAGCAGCCACGGCTGGCAGAGCTTAGAATTTAGGCTGCAGAAGAAAGAAGTGGAATGAGATTTAGTGTATTAGGGCTTGCAGAAGTTATTCTCACTGAGGGGTTTCAGAGCAAGCCCAGACTGTCCAGGTGTTAGAAACTGTCAGACATCTGTTCTGGAGAAGACTATGTTTTTGTCATTATTGTGGAGCTCCAGATTGTACCCACATGTACCTGTCCTCTCTGGGAGTTAACACTCTCTGCAGGACATCTTCAGTTCTGGAGTTGAAGTCATCCTTTCCCTCTATGTTTTTATTAGTCAGTGTACATAATTCCTTTACTTTGACCTAGCTTCAATAAAGGAAAATTGAAGTTGTTTTAAGGACGATCTTACACTCAGCCAGCTCTGAGAAGACAAATAAGGTAGTTATAGCTATAGTAAATACTGAATAGTGGCAAATATTTTGCTTGTTTTTAGGTCCTGAGAAGCAGGGCTGACTGTCACTTCAGCATGTGTGGTGTAGCAGCAGCTATGGGACAGAAGAGAGGAGCCCCCTTCAGAAGCAGAAGTCATCATCTTCACTTCTCCACATGTTCTCCAGCAGCCTCTGGATCTGTAAATGGAATGCTCAGATATTTACCTTCCATTTTCTTGTTCTTCCTTGGTATAGAGATGCCTAACATTTGTCAGATAACATTTATCTCCGCATATGCTTTTGATAAGCTTTGGACTACTTCTGAATTAACTATTTTTGCCATATCAATGGTTGCCCTATGACACTATCTTGACTCCCTTTGAATTCAATAAGACATCTCAGAATCTGTACCCAGAGTCTCATCTTGGGGGTGCTCCATGGGCTTTCCCATGCCAGGTTCACAGAGTCACAGAATAATTTAGGTTGAAAAGGACCAATAGAAGTCAAGAAGATTTGATGCCCAGCTCAGGGTGGGACTAGCTTTCAAATTAGGTTTGACTGCTGTAGGTCTAATCAGGTAGAATAGATATCCAAGTTTTTCAAATAACTTCTTTGTACAGTAACACTTGTTATATAGCTCCTATGAAAGGCTTCCAAAGCTGCACAGTAACAAGGTTAGTAAAGAATATTCTACTCTTCTTGCAGACAGTTAACCAATGCACTGAGTGCAATAGTTTCATGTCATGTTATCAGTGCAATGAGGTATATTCCTTTCGCAGACTACAGCAAGTATTGCCAAATTGTTGTCTAGTTGGAAGGAAAGTACTGTTTTCTTTTCTGAACTGAAAGGAATCTTTGACAGCTTCCTCATACAGTCATATGTTAACTTACATATGCTGAAGTAAGAAAGAATTAATTCCAGATTTCCTGCAACTGTACTATCACCTTATTTCTGGCTGAGGCATTGCCACTGAATAGCAAAGAATGAAAGTGTGACCTGGAAAAGTAAGCACATAAGACACTAATCTGTATCATAACTACAGAGTAGGAGGTAGTAAGTGGGTCATGTGTATCTAAATGTAAAGACAATAAGGAGGATAAAAAGATGTCTCTTCACAGAAGAAGTCTTTGGGGCAACGCTCTAACATTTAGAATGGTAGATGAGTGGAGATCATCTCAATCCTGTTTTGAAGGTGAGCAGTGTAACCAACTCAGTTCTTGGAAAGATAGTTTGAAGTTATTTACACTGCTTAAGGGCTCAAAGCTTAGGATCCTTATCAGGAGTTAACATTTCTCTTTAGTTCTGACTCAGCTTTAAAAGGCAGATTTTCAGCCACAGTTCACATTTTTCCATGCTTCACTCATATCAGGTTTTCTTTGAGTGTTTGAGATTTTTTTTTACTGTTATTTTCAGGAATCTACCTACGTAGAATCGTAGAATCAATTGAGTTGGAAGGGACATTTAATAGTCCAGTTCCTCTGCAATGAACAGGGATACCCACAACTTATCCTGTTGTTCAGAGCCACATCCAGCCTGACCTTAAATGTCACCAGGAATGGGGCATCCACAACTTCTTCTGGGCAACCTGTTCCTGTGCCTCATCCCTCTTACTGTAGAAAGCTTTTTGTTTGGAAGCATTTCCCCTTGTCCTGTCACAGTAGTCCCCACTGAAGATTCTGTCCCCCTTCTTTCTCATAGTTCCCCTTTAGATATCTCTCCTGTTGCTCTTTACAGAAGATCCTGGACACTTAATTCTGGGATCAGGATTCTGCTAAGGAGAACTGCAGAGCTAATTTCAGTTGAAGTTTTACTATATTTAACTCTTGACTACACAACATTACAATGTTCAATTCTTAAGTGTCCATATGAAAAACTTCCTAAGATTTATCAGGACTCCAAACAGCTTTACATGTCTATAATTGTCTTATTATTTCAGAGATTTTTAAAGAACTTTAAATTTTATGAAGAAGCATTTTATTCCCTAGCGATGAATGGTTTGCATCTTTTCCAAAACTTGAAACAGATAGTAAGAATTAGAATAATTATTTTCCACTAATCTGTTCCTTTAACTTTAAAGTAATTAGTTGAGTTGGGCAGTAAAATGGAACACTTCCTACAACAGTCAGCAAATGGATTCTATTTAAGTGCAAAAGTTGATTATGTTGATATAAAGAGGGTCATTATTCTTTGCACCTCTGGAAAGCTGCCTAACTTAAAAGCCTTGTAATCTGATTTTCATAAATCCTATTTAACACATTATTATTTCCTTTTTAACAGGCAGCACCTAAAGCTATATCGCACTTCTCTGATGTTACCTCCTTCTTTTTCTTAACAGAATTACATAACCCTACTTATGTATAATTTCTGTAATTACCACCCATATGGTATATTATATCTAATCTTTTTACATTCGTTTTCAATCAAGAACAATTACAGTCAAATGACATACAGTTTACATTTTACAATCATACTGACTCATTTGTGTCATATTTTAAGGTCCTTGCTCCAGAGGAAAAAAAAATAAAAATAAAAATAAAATATCTTCCAACAGCTAATTCCTCAATGAGATTTTGAGAAGTTCAGTCTTCTGACCCAAAGGGACAAAAGGGGGAAATGAAACAAAGAGAAACTGATCAACATTCCATTTTGCAAGAAAACAAAACAAAACAAAATAAAACAAACAAACAAACAAAAAAACATATTAAAAGAGTTTGAAATAAATCTCTCATTACATTTAAAACAGAACATTTTCTCTCAACTGAAGAATATCAGAAACGCAATCTGGAAGACAGTTTCCAGTGGATAGCGCCTAGAGATGCTTTGGCCAGCTACATTTTTAATATAAAAAACAAATGTATTTTATGATCTTAAATTTAGTACTGTTGTGCAGTCTAATGAAAATTAGTTCTAGCAAGTCCTCCTTTATATTCAGTATGGTAGTCCTTTGCTAAAGAAATGCAGAGTTCTATACAGGACTCATTGGGTGGTCTAATCCAGCGTCTTGCTCAGTTTACCATTTTCACAGGCTTCACATAAACTCAAACATAAATATGTGGGGTGCTCTGAAAATAATACCTCCTATTATGTTGTTCCATGACATCAGAAGCAGATGGTGGTATGGCAGTAGAAGCTCAACCTTCCCATGAATTTCTTGCCATGTGACATGTGGCTGCTGCTCCTGCAGAGGAGCAATCTGCAGAATGGTGTCTGATATTGACACCTCCATTATCAGCATGCAGGATCATAAAATATCTCGAGTTAGAAGGGACCCACAAGGATCATCAAGTCCAACCTCCATCCTCCAACATTAGCACTGGTCACAGGATCATGCTCATCACTGACAAAAATGCATAACTAATGTTGGTGACTAAGCTGAAAAATATTATTTTTTAGCTAAGAATTTATTAAAAAGTCTTATTGTGCCCTTTGTATATGTTGTAGTTTCTATGGAAGTAAATAGGAGAGATTACTTTTAGAGAGAAGTACATATATCTAGTTTCACCTAGAAAAGACTATGCCACATTAACGAGACTATACCACTCCTCCAACTGAGGGTTATTCGAAAACTTGTATCATCTTCATTATTCTTATCTTGTCTTTGTTATTTGTTGTGCCAACATTGTTACTGAGGCGCATAAATTCTTTCCCTGGTGTTTATCTTGCTTCAGTGTTTATGTCAATATAAGCAAGCGTAGCTATTCCAAGCATGTGTTTGTGAATCTGTTCCTTCTTCCTGGTTTATCAAACACACACTCATGTGACATTTTCTCTATACCAATACAATCTATCAGAGACTCATTGGCAGCGGACTGTTTCAAGTTGGGCACTCTTTAGGCATCACCACCTCGGGAGAGAAAGGGACAAACAGATTGACACTCCCTCTGGGAAGGATAGATTTCAGCTGCCAAATTTTGAAATTGAACAGACCTCTGATCCTCCACATGATCTCTCCTCACGTGGCCTAATGCACCTCTTCTACACCTTTCCCTCCCCCTCACACACACATGCCCTCTCCCCTTCCAAATTCGTATCTTTACATAAAAACAAATTTTCAGACTCCCTGATGTATTTTTATACATGCTTGTGAAAAAAGTTGTGTCTCTACCTACAAAACCAGAAAGGATTTTCTCTGAGAAGAGAGCAACAGAACAGATATTCAGTAATGTATTGACAAGATGTCTGGATTTGAACACAAATTCATGAGTTTTAATGATATTACATTAAAGTAATTTGAGCAATTAGAGTGTTTGCTACTGTTTCCAGCTTCCATGTATTTTTCTGATAGTTTCCTCATACTTTACAAATTCGTGTTGCACAGATTGAAAATGCTGTGAGAATAATTATTTTAATGAACATCTCGTGAGCTGAAGTCTGGAGTTTTCTGGGAACATATCCATTGGAAGATGAAGTTATGGAGATGTTCTTGGAGAAGGAGAAAAAAAAAACAACAGATTTGGTAGATGTTGCCCTTTAGGTTCTTATGACTTCTGAGATATGCTGACCATCAGTATGGTTGACACAGAATTTATGCTTCTGTGCAGTCACAAAGTTTTCTTATTCCTCTTCCTTGCAGAAAAGCCAAACAGCTGCTGTTCTATAAATACTGACTAAAAGGTGACATTGCCCTTTATTGAGATCAATTAATTCACTAAACAGTAAATACAACCATTATTAACTTTCACACCTGTCTTAAACTCTGTTTTTTAAACTTCCAGTTTCCTTTTAAAATTAAACTACTTTTAATCTTCGTCCCTATTCATACCAAGAGCAGAGATGGATTTTTGTTAACATTAATAAAAGGTGGATTAAAAAATGATTATGTCATGGAGGATCTTTCACTATTTTCTTTCTTCACATGGAATAATGGAGTTGAGGATTAAAATTCTGTGCTGTGGAAATCAGAGCTTAAAAGTCTGAAGGATGCAGGATGTGGGAAACAATGCACTTTTTGGTTTAAACAAGCATAATTCCCTTGGCTGCATACATGGCACTGTGTTTAACCAGCAGAGTGAAAGACAGGTTATGATTTCACTGCTTGTATCCCATAATAATAGCTCCTTACATAAAGGAACCTCAGCATCTCCTATTCATGTCACTCATCCTTTAGAAAGAATGCAGTTGTTTGCATCCAAAATAATTTATTTTGATAAATGCATAGTTAATAAAAAAAAAAGTGGAAAAATCATCAAATAATTAATTACAATAAAAATAAAAATTAAGAAAGAAATCTCTCAAGTTCTGAGTTTTATGTCTTTCTGAAAGAGGTGAATAATCTTTCTTGATCTTCATGAAGCATGTATGTTGTGTAATAGCCCTGCTGCACTTGCCTATGTCTGTGCTGTTCCATCAGTGAGATGATTTAAGAACAAAAATCAGGCATTTGTCTTCCTCCCACCATTTTTGCTACCTACAGGTATTTAGTGCCTCCTCCGTTTGCTGTCTAGTTAGTGACATTCATCTAGTCGCTCCAGTTCCTTAATGTTAATCTCTTTTTAATCAGATCAGACCATATGACAATTATTTATCAATTCATTAAATTTTATTTTGAGCTCCCTCTAATTTTTAATTCTTTTCAATTAAGAGGATTTTTGTAGGCAGCTTAAAATAATTACACTTCTATTCACTGGTTACATTCCTAATTAGTAATGATTCCTTTCCTGAGGTTTATAGATGACATGTCACTGAGTACAACAGCTGTCACATTTAATAAGCTAAAAAGGAGTCACCAAAGTTTAAGAGATATTTGGTTTGGGTGTGCTTTTCTGCTTTTTGCTTTTCGCTTTTCTTTTTTTTTTTTTTTTTTTTTTTTTGGCATATATCATCAGAGCAGAGTTTATTCCCCTTTTCCATTTTTCCATTCACCTGTAATGTCTATAACATCTGGACTTATCTATACTTACACAAGAGAATAATTTTGTTTCTGTGACAAGCTACTTTATGCATGTGTCTTTTGCCTGGAAAAATTATGTACATGCTACATATTAAAGTGAAAGCACTGTGAAACTCATCTGAAACATTTGCCTTTTCTCTCATCTGAACTTACCTAACTGAATCTTACTGCTGTTCTCAGTCATTGAACAGCCAGCACCCTTTTTGAAATGACCAGGGAACACTGTTAACCATAGAAAATTGCAGGTTGGTGTACTTACATTCTTGCTGATTTAAATATTTGTCTGAATTTAAAATCAAATGTTTTTGCTGGGACCAATGTGGGCACACAGAATCATCTGCATTAATTCTCATCTGAAGCTACTCATTTTCAGTTATTAAAAGACCTGAATTAAAAGTGACTGTAACTCATTTAACAAAGCATTAAGATATGTTACCTCTTGAAAATGAGAGATGGCTTGTAATAGATAGTAAAACTGGAAACACAACAAAGCCATGTCGTGGAGTCTGGCTCTGGTTGGAGCTGAAAAACTGTGGTTGGGTATATTTTCATCTTGGCAAATGGTTATGAAACTTGTAAAAAAAATTCAGGAGAACATAATTTTTCACTTATGGGTTCCTCCTCATCCCACCCAATACACACACCAGTTCATTAATGTTTCAGATAAGTATCTAAAAAACTCCCAGAGGAGGAGGAGGTCTTAACTAGTAAGTCCATTCCAAGGGTCTTTATTCACTGCAGGGGAGACCCAGCTCAGTCTCTAAACTTTCAGAAAAAAAAATCTATTAGTTCTCACTGTCTTCTGTCAGATCTCTTCCTCTTTTCACAGATCCACAGTAGATATCTCTCTACATTAGCTTCTAGAAGGCAATGTGTGTTCCAGTCTGTACTCAAATAACACTGTGTATTAAACAAGATTGAGAAAAGCCCACCCAGAAATGGACTCATCCACTGGTTGAGAAATGTTTTGGAGTTTTGGGCACCAGTCTCTACATGTACAGTTGAGAATTCACAACTGTTGATGTCATTAAGGACTGATCAACTCTGCTCCTATCATGTGAATTTAGTCATTTCTTTTTAGATTTCTTAGGCCAATTTTAGAGGGACTTCAAAATGAATGATTTAAATTAGGTTTGATGGTAAGGTTGTCTTTTCAATTATTCATGAGGGCTCAGACTGAATATCAAGTCTTATATTTGTCAACTTTTTAATTCTGATATGCACTGGAAGATTTTGCATAGAGAAAAAAAGATTTATATACATATATATATATAAGTGGTTTTGGCATATTACTTATCCTAATCTTGGTTCATGTTCCATTCTTGTGATTGGAAACAGGTTTGTGGAAGAAAGCAATCTACATAATAATCAGGATAAGAGTATTACAGAAAGCCAGATGATTATTTGTAGAAATCTTCCAATAACATAGCTGCATTACTGATTCCATTGAGATGGTATCCACAGACATTCATGAAGATTTGTTTCAGTCTTCTGCTTGCTGCAACAGCTTGCTAAAACATAAACCTTCTTAAATGCTTAAAATCCATGAAGCACTTAAAGGGAGAAAGGGACAGAAAGGTAAAAGTTCAGAATGATGAAGGCTACATGTCACCTTAATTCTGACTTCTCTTAACTATTCTTTTAGGATGTGCCTACAGGTCAACAAATGAAAATGTAAAGACCCACCATTAGAGCCTTTTTCTGATCAAATAAATCTGAATGATGTAATGTATTCATTCTTTTCCTTTCTTACTGTTGAAAGACACACTACTGTTATTACCACCATAAATGCTTTCTGTTGATAAAAAGATTCTTTAGAAACAAATGTTGCAGTAACAATCCAGAAGGGGAGAAAAGAAGAAAAAATAAATAAATAAATAAATAAATAAATAAATAAATAAAGGTACTTGTTCTACATATGGCTGTTAGAAAGAATGCAGGAAGAAGCATTTATATTTTAGTACCCTAAAAACTGTTTAAAGAAGATTTACACAGGAAAAGAAACCACATCCCAGGAGATGAGATGAGATGAGATGAGAAGGAGGGAGGAGGTAGGAAAGCTCTGTTGCTGTAAACTTCAGACCTGGAAAAATTCAGTGAAGCCAATGATGTACATAATAAGGCTTCAGGTCTTGCTAGATGGTAAATTTCACATAATGGAATGATATGGAGAAGCTGATGAGCCTAACCCAGTACAAAGTAAATCAAATCCCCTTCGGAGATCTGCTTTCATAGTAAAGCAGAGAATATCATTCAAGTTTTGCACACTGCATTGATAGCTGTTCATTTAACTGAGCCATCAGTAAGTACAAAGAAATGTATCTTTGTAAAATCTGCACTGAGCTTGCTAAGATTCTACTGTCCCTGAAGCACGGAATGTGAAAAAATCCAAATTTATTTAAACAAGTCACAAGTTTAGGTCAATTTCAAAGCTAATGTAAAAGATCTTTTAAAATATCTCCCTTAGTTTGATATTTTCTATAAGGTTTTATAATCAAGGAAAGTAGCAAGAAATAATTTCTATGTATGCAGTTGCTTTTACCTTCACATCAAGCTCAGTATGAATGAGCAGCATGCCTTGGTAGCCAGAATTGCCAGCATTGTCCTGTGTTCTATTAACTTACTGGTAAAAAAAAAATAAAAAAAAATGTCCAACTCGAGGACAACCAACACAGCAAAAGGTTTAGAGGGTATGTCTGACATAAAAGGAGCAACCAAGGATACTTAGTTTGTTAGCTTAGAGAAGAGGAAGTTGCAGTCTCCCTCATGAGAAGGAGCACAGGTGCAGACTGATTTTTTGCTCCTTTTTTGCTGATCAGTGAAGAGAACTGAAGGAATGACTTAAAATTTTGACAGGAGAAGTTCAGATTGCATATTTGGCAAAAGTTTTTGGCTGAGCAAATGTCTGAGCACTGGAACGGGGTAGTTGTTGTGGCCCCAAACATGTCAGTGATCATGGAGTGTTTGGACAATTCTCTCAGATGTAGGATTTAACTAAGTTGCCCTTTATGTATTCAGGAGCTGGACTTGATCCTTGTGGGTGCCTTCCAACTCAGGACATTTACAGCTTTAAAAAAGAATTATAAAACAATTACTTCAGTTATTATTTTTGATCCTAGAAAGATAATTACATACTAATACCATCCAGAAATTCAAATCTGTCATTTGTTAAAAATGTTCAGAAAGTGAGAACTTGTGTTAATCCATTGTAATTTATCACTTCATTTCAGTAGATGCTTTGATAGTCCTAAGAAATAATATTTTTTTTTTAAAATGATGGAGGATCTAACTTGAGACACCCCAAAGTAATCTTCATAAAATGCTGAGTGCTCAAATTCATTTAAAAAGGCTTTTTTTTTTCTTTTGCTTGCCCAGATCTTTTTATTGAGACAACCTTATCCTCTGATTAAATTAAGCCTCAATGATTAAATAATTCTGAAATAAACAAGATACAAATAGTTTACGTCCTATTTGCTTTGTAGCTTTCTGTGAGCTTTAATGAATCACACATCTCAGATTTTTTTTACAGATATCTAGATCAGTGCTTGCTTGTAGTCTGAACATTGCATAGCCATAGCTTGATACTGAGTGAAAACAACTTGCTAAACAGTTATGTTCATTGTAGTATGAAACTCATTAAAATTTCCTAAATCCATGTTGCTAGTCCCAATATTAAAGAAAATTAGAGCAAATATGGTGCCATGAAGATAGATAACAGAAATGGGAAATTAGAATGTTGATCTTCTTTTAAGAGGCTAAAGAAGAAAGTTTTAAGAACATCTACATTTCACCATTGCTAATTGTGTTTTTTATATGTCTAGAACATAAACACGTGGACATTCTTCAGCAGAGCAGAACATGGAACATTATATCACATTCCACGTCTGGTAGGAATGTCTCTGAGTTGCTGGGGTCTTGTCAGATTTGGCTGATTAATTCATCTCACTGATTTTGCTTTAGGATCTAGTGCTTGTCTGATAGAGTAGATCCTGAGAACAGAGATATTCCCAGTGTAATGGGATACATCCACCATCTTGCAGAGTCAAAGGAAGAGTCTTTCCTTGCTGCAGTATCAGCATATCACCTACAATTTCATAACTACACATATTTGTGATAGGAGGCTTCTGGGTTTGTCTGGAGTCAGTGGAGACAGATGGACAAAAGTTAGGCATAGCACTTCTAATAGAGACTTCATTAAAAGCCAGAGAAACACAAAGAAACTCAACACAGCAGGGAGCTGGCAGACAGTTACTAAAATTTGGCAACATGAGACCTTACACTCTAAATATCCTTCACTGGTTTAAATACTTGACTCAATCATATTTTAGCTTTGCAATCACAGTTAGCAAATGATGCTTACTGAGTAATTAGACTGTGAGTTTAGCCCCTTGATATGGTTATAGACAATACTTTCAGACTGACTGCTAGCTTATTCAGATTAGTAACATTTAAAATTATTGATAGATATATTTGCAAATTTGTTACACTTCTCATAAAACATGTATCATATTTACAGTTGAGAGTGTGTTGGTTGCTTAAAAATGCCTACAACAGATTCTATACAGAACTTAAATAACTGCAAATGATTTCTTCACTCACTATTCATGTGCTAAACAATTATTCAGATATGAGTCATTTGAACTCCACTCTCCCTGAATGTTAGCTATAGAAAGCTCACTGACAGAAAACAAACAAAAAAACCTGCAGTGTAACATGACCACAGTATTCATTACAAATGCTATTTAAATACTGACAGAAACTATTTGCCTGTCTTAATTGAGGATTAAACAGTGACTATTCCTACAGGAAATACATGAGTTTCTAAGTACTTGTTGTCTACTTGAACTATTTTATTGTTCAGTTTCTGTTCTGATAAAACTCCGAGGCTGTGACTCAAGAATGTCTCACCCAGCTGATGGTTATGATCTTATATATTGCTGCTTGTCTTCTGTCACAGAAAGAACAATATACAGTTTAGATTTTGTTAGAGGCTTTTCATGGCATTAAACTTTTAATGGTTTAACCATTTCCTTTACTTTTCTTATTTTACAGTGCAGAGTGCAAGTTTGAGCTTAATGGCAAATTAGGCATTGTTCTCTTTTCAGAATCACCAGCTCTGCCAAGAATATATTGATACCATTTCATAGCAGTCTATTTTCATCTTTTGTACTATGCACAAAATGCACCTCTGCTTTCTGATAAACATAGTAACCTTCATATATTACTGAGAAAAATAGTTGCTAAAAAATTAAAATATTGTTCATGTTATGCAAAATTGATTAAAAACATAAATATTGATGTAGATCCTTAATTTCTACCTTTCAAATACAGTAAAACTGTAGTTATCTGGAATGTTAAGAATAATTTCCTGCAGCAACACAAACAACTGCAGCAACTTTTTTTTTTTCTTTTTTTTTTTTTTCTTTTTTTTAATTTGGATTCATAGAATGGTTTGGTTTAGAAGAGACTTTAATGCTCATCTAATTCCAAATCCCCTTCCATGCACAGAATCAGTTTTCACTAGATAGGGCTGTACAGGGCCCCATCCAACCTGGCTTTGAACACTATATCCAATTGTTAATTGTTCTCTTAGACCATCACAGGATCACTGAATGGAAGGGGTTGGAAATGACCTCAAGAGATCATTAATTCCAGTTCCACTGCTAAGGAGGTTCCCTACAATAGGCTGCACAGGTAGTCATCCAGGTGAGTCTTGAATGTCTCCACAGGAGACTTGGCAACATCTCTAGGCAACCTGTTCCAATGCTCAGTAACTTTTACTGTAAAGAAATTCTACCACATGTTTGTATGGAACTTCTAAAGTTTCCTAAACTCTCTTCCAGTTTTCTGTGCCATTTTTTTTCCAGCAAATGTACAGGTGGTTGAAATGGCCTAGCAGAATTAGGACCTGTGAATGTTAAGATAATCGCAGTTGAAGAAAGAACTCTTGATCAACAACTCCTTTATCTGTTACACTGTAGATGACAAGAACCATAAATTTTCCTTTCTTGTCTTTAGTTAGTTTTCATCCATAGACTCCTCTGACCTGTGTATTGCTATTTTGCTGTTCTCTGTGCAATCCATCCCCCCCTTCTTTTTTTTTTTTTTTTTTTTTTTTTTTTTTTAGCATAGGCAGAAACTCCATTTTCTTCCTTTTCTGACACTTCTGAATAGTTTATAGTCATAGTCATCAACTGCAGTACTCCGTAGTGTGATTCATCCCAAGTTTCTGTGATACCAAGGAGGCTGAAGTTTTGCATTCGAGCACCAGCTAACAGCTTCTATTTGTTACCCATGTTGCATGCACTTGTGTAAATATGTAAATACACTTAATTTCGGACTTCTCTAAACCCTTTCCTAGAATTGAATTTTAGTGGGCTGGGTTACATTTCTCTCTACTCTGCTAGATATACTTTTCATTTCTGTTGCTCATGATCATGTGAGTGTCTGGTATAGAGCCCCACACTCCATGTTTCTTCTCTTTTAAATCTCCTATAATTAAGACTCTAATTCTAGTGACACACATATCCTCACAACCTGGTGCGAGTAGTTTCAATGTAGTCAGTTGGATGACTTTTATATTTAAGTTAAATGGAAATATGAACAAGATTATACATCAGAGATTATTTTCACTGGAGTCATTCAGAAAGATGTTTTCATAAATTAACTAATGCAAACTGAAGACTAAAGAAGTAATGGTCCATCTGGGTATCCACAAAAGCAGTTGGAGTAAAGATCAACAGCTACTTTTACTCCAACTAAGAAAGTATTTAATTCATGAGTCATGCTGCTTGCTTCAGTAAAGCTTTTTCTGGCATGTGATGTGAGCAGAGGAGGTAGAATTCTCAGTATGTTTTTTAAAGCCAGAGGCAATACCCGAATTCTTGATTTTGCTGAGGAATTTCTCTGGAAGATTTTAAAAAATTCTAACAATTGAATGATACTCATGAGAGAATAAAGTTAGTTCCTTTTTTTCTCTAGTTCCAGATTTATTTATTTTTTGTTTTCCAAAAGTGCTTTAGTAGTACTTGTGTATCTCTTAGCATATAATATCTACGAACAACTTGATGGATGGCAAGGGGCAACTGAGAAAGTTCATTCTTTTTTTCTTTTTCTTTTAACTGTTACTGTCTCACATGATGCCTAGCCCAAGAATAGTAGTTACTGTGCATCCCACTATAAAGTAGGGTACAAGTATGCCAGCTATGCAGCCATATATTCTCTTACACAGCAAAAAGACACAAAAAGTGTAGTGCAACTTGGGAATCTAATGTAATCTTGAAGGCTTAGGAATTTCAGTTTCCCTATTAGAGCATGAGTTTTATTTTACTTCTTTTTTCTGTATCTCTGGTTCTGATCTTTATAGCTGTGTTTGGTATGCATGTCTGCTCTTCTAGATTTGGATAATAGTCTGTGATCAACAGGTGGCAGGCTGTTCCAAACATTATGCACAATGCTGTGATTTGTTATGACTCACCCTTTCCATTTTGCACCTCCCTTGAGCAAATTTGAATGTGAGGTCCTGAGACCTGGTTAACAGTATAACTTATGTGTTTGAATTAAGGTGACAATATAAAAAAAAATCCAAAACAAACAAAAAAAAGGAACACAAAAGTCCACCACAGTTGACAATGAGTCCTTGAGAAGCAAAACTGAAGAAATTATGTCACTGAACACTCCTATTGGTGGAAGCTGCTCATATCTGTAGACAAAGAATTGGTGTTTTTTCCCCATTTCCCTCCCACTTTTCTGTTTTCCAAGTAGTTCATAAATGACTGTGAGCAGTTATTTTTACTTTCTCCCTCTCTCCACTGTGATGAGCAATATTCTTCTGATGTCCAGAGGATTAGAATCAGAGCTGGCAAGGGATGGTTCCACAACAGAATTTCATACATCTCAGCTTCTTTTCCTGTCTCCCTGGGTTCCCCATATAGCCAATGGAGGAACAGAGATCCTTGAGAGGATGATTCAGTACAGTACCCAAATGAATGCCTTGAATCTCTTTTTGGAGAAGTACTTTGTTTTTTGTTTTTGTTTGTTTGGTTGGTTGGTTTGCTTTGGTTTTTTTGGAGCCTAAGAAAACTAACTTCCTCCTAATAAAAAACATTACCACCTTATCTTGCAAAGCATGAATACTTCCCAGAGCATAGCGAGCATCATTTGAAGACTTAGATATGTGTGTCAGAATTTGATTCTTATCTAGAATAAATAAATAAGTCAAAATTCGTAGTGGTTAAAGAGTAACATGTCAGCAATTCTATAAAGGACTCAGAACAGTATTTTCATTCATTTTTAGCTACTATTTAGCCTGCTTCTTTAATCACTAACAGTGGAAGATTTCACCATGACTGTTGTTTCCAATAAGCATTATACAGTTCTGTAGTGATAAATAAGTTTTAGCTTGTCATACACAAGCATTTTGTTGATAAAATGTACTGTTCATTACTTTTATCTTCAGTCTGAATGACTCCTAAGAGATCTTCTACTTGGTTCTACATGACAGCAGGTGAATTGAACTGCTTGCATTATGAGCAAAATATTGCAAGCGATGGGCATTTTGAAAAGAGTTCTGACAGAGAGTATTAAAGGCTTTGACATGAAAATGTTGTATTTTTGCAATAAATTTAAAAACAAAAACAAAAACAAACAAAAAAAAAAAAAAAAAAAAAAAAAGAGAGAGAGGAGAGAGAGAGAGAGAGAGAGAGAAAAGTTAACTGACCTGCAAGTTTAACAATGAATTTCTCTAAAAGTTGCAATCATTTTTGCACAAAACATTCTAGAAACTGTTTGTGTTTATGAAGTTTAAAGTACAACTGGTCTAGAGGCCATATCTCAATATTAACAAGCCAAATGTAGCCTTGATTTTATATAATTATCTGCACAAATCCGTCACCAATTTCATTATGGGTGGGCAGTAGCTCAGTCAGGTCACTTTTATTTTTTAATCTTTTTAATCTATTTTAAAAATAATGCCCTTAGTAAATCTGGCAAAGACAATTATCACTGTAATTTGAAATTGTGTTTCTGCTGATTATGGAACCTTCTCATATTGTTGTGTTTGTTCTTTGCTATGCTAGAAAAGTGTGGTGGACACTCTCTGACAGCAAGAAAACTACAAAGATTTACTAGGGTCACTCAGAACTGATTTCATGACTGAGTAGCATAAAACAGAAGCCAGGAAAATTAGAGGTGATGAGGGAAAAGCAAAAAGCTTTTTAAATGGGCATGGAATATGCACTTGTTTGTAATTGTGTTTAATTGCAGTATTACTACAGGGATTCACCTTAGCATAAAAGTAGAACTGAATTCCTAAAGACGTTTGGATAGGGGAAGGAGTGCAGATGACAACCAGAACCTTTTCAGGCTGCAAGCATATGGGTTTAGGGCCTGTTATAAATAGTTTAAGAGGAAGCATTTTGGCTTTTTTTTTTTTTTTGGCTTTTTTTTTTCCAGGAGACCAGTGATATGAATGCTTAGCTGTTTATTCTTTTTTTCACATTCATACCTTAATACAACTAATATCATATTCACATCAGAAGTAATATCTGAAAATTGTGCCCTGAAAGCAAAAACTTCTGCTTCTGAGACATATGCTGTTCAACAGCAAAAACCAGAGAGGAGTTTTGAACAGTTTCCATTTTGGAAACTGAATATTATGTTCCCAACTCAAGTCCTCAGGAGTAATAGCATCTGTAAATTCTAGCTCACAGTTCATTTCTTCTTTACACTTTCTCAAAGGCAAAGATCTTTTGTAGGCAGTGGAACAGCTATGAGGATGAAATAACTGTACGTGCATTGAAAAGCAATGTCAGTGATGTTGCTTTTTTTTTTTTTTTCCCAGTGAAGAATAGAAATTTTTGCTAAAAATATTACCATTACATTTACAATTGACATGTTAAGTCAGCCTTCTATAAAAATGTCTAGACAGATAAACTATATCTAATATACTCAGTTTCACCCAGCCAATCAGACACTGTTTAAATTATATTGCTATGTTTATTGAGCATAAAAGTTACTCATCTACTATGCAGAAGATTAGTGCAGAAAGATTTGTATCTGCACCTTCAGAAAGAAACAATTAGTTCCTCTCTCAAAGATGAGTAAGTGCAAGGCTGTACCCATGCATCAGCAGATAAAACCTTTACAGCAAGTCTGGGTTGCACGTTGCTAGACAGATTACTGCAGCTGGCCCCCGGGGTACAATGGCTGACACAGCGTACACAAATCCCTTCTTCTGTTATGTATGAAGAAGGGAAATCTGCAGAGAATAAAGCTCTGAGCATGTTTTCATCAAAGCTCCCAAAAGTTTAACATTATTCTGCTTCATAATGAGAGATGTAGGATTTTATGGGCTTGAGGAGTCATGAAATGATGGAAGTTTCAGACACCTCATCATTAGTACTTATAGAGTGAGATCTTTCCCCTAGTTGTAACTTCTGCTTGATACCTGTCTTAAAATATTCTGAATCACTCCTTGCATTGACAACTTATGGAAAGCTGAAATTAGTTTATGGGAATGAATGTGTGCATGTATGGTCAAAAGTTTGGTGAAATTATTTCCATTTCTTAAACTAAAATACTGGCTAAATTCACTAGCACCCGAACGTGGAACCTCATACTAGAATCTATGACAAGCAGATAGTTGTAAATATAGCATCAAGACTAGACTGACACAAACAGACAGACTACTTTGGGTTTCTTGTCCAAAGTGAAGGTCATTCCTTCATTTTTACTTTTGGTAATGGTTATTAGATGATTCTTTGAATATTTCTGCTGGTTGAATCGTGATTCTGCTTTCTGTCAAATATGTGGGCTAATTCAGCCTACCCTCATTCTATAACTGCACATACATTTCCCTCCTGAACAGTGCTATGAAGCTATATAGACGTGAATGTCACATCCTTTGCACAACTGTCCATGCTTGGGACTCTTGTGAAGACAACACAAAGAATTTTCTAGTCCTATTTCTGCCCTTTCCACCTTCCCCGTGTCATATTGATCAACTTAGGATGGGATGACTTTGGCTCCATATCAATTTACTTAAATACATTTATGTATATACTAGTGACAAATCCAGTCAGCTATGTGTCCAAGCTTCAGTCACAATAGCTGTGTAGAAGGCCTTAATTCCCTAAACAGAATCATCAGTGTTATTTGGACTGCCAAAAGAATCAAAGACAACTACCTGATAAAATGTGGGGCTTGCAGGAAATCTGTACAGTGGTGAGACAGCCAGGAGGCCACAAAATGCATGCCATAGCAGCAGCAGTGTCAGCAGCTGTATTTGTGTCAATTCATCTTGCCTTGAAGAAGGGCCTTCCTTATTCAGGTGAATTGCTCTTTGTGTTCCCCTGGTTGTATTGACAAGGCATCCATTGGCTATAATGGCTCATATAGCTTGCTCACCATCTTAGTTATGAACTGCTATATGTACACCTAAGGTTCATTTTTTCTTTCTCAAGCTGATGTCACTGTTTTTGTATATGTAACACTGGTTTGTGAACAAAAATTCCCTTCTGAGATTCATAAATTAATTCTTCAACCCACACTTGATGTTCTGTCATCCAAGCAAAGCAATAAAGTTTTTTACCCATTTTTCAGATTTATTTTTTCTCTGATTTTATGCTACAAACCTTTCGTAGACCAGAAGATATTTGATAATAAGCAATGCACTTTTTTCTCTCTCTATTTTTATTTTATACAGTTCTTCCCAGCAGATGATAGTTTTAAAATATAGATTGCCAAACATGATGCAGCCAGGCAAATTTCTATAAAGGTTTTGCATATTTATAACTCATGGAAATGTTAACTTAAAAAATAAAAATAAAAATAATTAATGTACTGTATTTATGCATCTAATGCAAAACAGATTGAAAGCATTAAATATCTGCACAACCAGGCAGAGAAACCGTGAAACAGTTGTTCAATTAGAAAAGAGAATTCATTATTGGAACCAAGAAGAACTACTCAGGTGTAATTTTAGTTTACAATGCATCTGAACTTTTTCGACATTCAGGTTTTGTTACCTAGCCTTAATTGCAGCAAAATATATGCATATGCATGTTTATTTTCTGTCAACTGACCCTTACAGTGAAAACTTTTGAATAAAAATCAGCCAAATCATCTATTTTGTACTAGGTTTTAGGATTTTTCCCACTTATTCGTTTAATTTGCAAGAAAAGCAGTAACTTCACAAACCATATTTCCTCATGTCCAGAAAACACTTAGATATAACCACTTAACGTGATAATTTCTTCACTATTGCCAGATTTAATGACAACAATACTACTTACATACAGCACTATAAACAATGGCATGGCTATTCTAAGCAGCATATTTATTTCATAGTATCATAGTATCATAGTATCGTGCGAGTTGGAAGGGACACTTTTCCTTAAAGGTTTGGTAAGTGACTTCAACTGGTTATTAAAATCTCTCTTGAATTCTTGGAACTTACTTGTCACATCAAGTCAGCAGAAAAATCTGGTAGATGCTTCGTATAATTCATGTCAAGACTGCAGATGTTTCTCTGAGAGCTGATTTATTGGTTTGAAAGCAGAAACAATTCAAATAGAACACAAGAGAAGGCAGGAAACAGAAGGGTAATGAATACCCTGAGAAGAAGGCAAGACAATCATAGAATCATAGAATCACAGGGGTTGGAAGGGACCTCCAGAGATCATCGAGTTCAACCCCCCTGCCAAAGCAGGTTCCCTACACCAAGTCACACAGGTAGGCATCCAGGAGGGTCTTGAATATCTCCAGAGAAGAAGACTCCACAATTCCCCTGGGCAACCTGTTCCAGTGCTCCATCACCCTCACCATAAAGAAGTTCTTGTGCACATTCATGCAGAACTTCCGATGCTCCAGTTTCTGTCTGTTTCCCCTTGTCCTGTCTCCACACACTACCGAAAAGAGTCTGGCCTCACTACTTTGTCCCTACACCTCAGATATTTATAGATCTGGATCAGGTCCCCCCTTAGTCTTCTTTTCTCAAGGCTAAACAGACCCAGTTCACTCAGCCTTTCTTCATAGGGGAGATGCTCCAGGCCCTTCACCATCTTTGTGGCCCTCCGCTGGACTCTTTCCAAGAGATCCCTATCTCTAGTACTGGGGAGCCCAGAACTGGACACAGTACTTCAGATGAGGCCATTCTCTATGGTGCTCGTTAGAGACAGATATAAAGAACAATATGTCACCTGTTTTTGAACTCTACAGATATAAAACTGCTCAGCATTGCATTTAGCTATTCTTTATGAAATGCATTGTCTCAACCCAGAAATACTTCACACAAGGGTTATGTAATTTCCCACTGTTTTCATTAGCTTGTCTTTTTTATCTTCCTGACCATAGCATATGCTTTCTTAGTATAATGTTTTTATGCAAGTAACAAGTACAATTATACTATTTCTGGCTGCTCTTATGTCATTGATCATTGAGTAGTAATTTTCTACCCTGAGTGATATTTAAAGTTACATTTAAAAACATGCAGATCTTCTTGGTAAGTGATGGAATTCTCATATGAATTCAAATCAGCATATTGCTTATACATATATGTGACTTTAACCTCCTCTTGATTTTAATCAAAATGATAGAGAACAGTTTTACCCTAAGGTAGAAGATGCTCTCATGTGCTCATAGGTCCATTTTGTTTATGGGTTGCTTTGAAAGTCAAAATAAGAAAAAAAGCACCTAACAAAATTAAAGCAATCTGAAACATCTACTAAGTTTGGGATAGTTCATTTTCATTCGGGGCCTGATTTTAAACTGTCATTAGCCCAGTTCTGCCCATTCTGGCTGGTATCAGACTAGTACCATGCCCTGTTCAACTACAAATTAAATGCCCAGCGTCATGTCAGCAATTGAAATTCTTAGAAATGTATGCTGAAAGGTACTTAACCTTTTTTGTCCTCACCAGTGGGTTTCTTTAGCCAACAAAATTTACAGTCAAATCTAATTTCCTGACAGTCCATGTTGTCATGTACCCTAGTGCTAGATAACTTGATGCTTGAAGCTGCAGTAGTAATATGCCTATGGCCTACTGCCTTAGGCAGAAATCTGAGCCAGGCATTTTGATCTGCTACTCTCAGAGCCCCACTTTCACACCTGGGTCTTAGCATGCAAGAGAGGTTCATCATTGTTCTGCTGCCCAAACGCCTTCAAGGAGCTAACAGATGGTGGAACAACTTTCACTGCCTTGGAGGAGCCGGGTGGAGAAGGCATAGACTCTTTGAAAGCAGTCTTCCTCATGATAAAGCCTGCACATGTAAAAGCTTGCCTAGGATAAATGATGCATTTCAGGTTTTTCACCATTCTGAAAATGCATGTTTGAATTTCAGAGACCTAAAAAATCACAAAAAAACCCCACTTTGTCATCACTGTAATTAATCTGCACACCATGACACATATCTTGTATACGCACTTTTTGTGAAATTTCCATTACTTATTTAGTACTCTTTCTCTGTCACTGATGATAATAAAATTCTCATCTCTTTGAAATCAATGTGAGTGAGTCAGACAAAATCCTCTGTTGTTTTTTCTACTTAGCATTTGGAAAATCCTAAAATGCACCTATTCACATGTATAAGCACAAAAAAAATCTTCCATCTCTTACTGTATAAGATTCATTTTGTCTTGCAATGGAACTTTCTACACACTTCTGTGGGTATAATTCTCTATATTTACCAATAATTCTTCAATGTGTGGTTCAACATTTTTTCAACTTGAACCTTCCATAAATTATTTTTTCTGAAATAAATAATACCAAATTTATATTATCAAATAGCTTCTCATAGAAATTGGTGACATGTTCTTTTTTTCATAAGACCATTACTACTAGTAATCAGTGTGATACTAATTTAGTCTAGATTTTTTTTTCAGGTGAAAGTTCACGGTTGAACATGTACTTTTCTACTTTATTAAAAGATTCCTTAGAAACACTTCAAATATTTCATTCAGTTAGGAAATCCTGAGATTTTTCTGAATGTTTGTAAATTAAACTTTACATTGTGCACCAGTTTATGGAAAAATTTGCACTGTTTGCACTCCTGCAGACTTCCCAGATTGTGATTAGTTCATACCAGAAATGTGACTCAGACATAGGGGACTTTTCCAATCCCATAAAATGAAATATTTTTTTTTTTTTTAAACAAAATATGCTTTTAATCACTTTACTTAAAACAGAATACACACTGATGTTAAGACTTCATCATGATAAGTTACTTTTATCTGGACTCAGAAACTGAGTAATTTATTAGAAGCAATGAAGAACAGAAAGTGGTCTCTCATCTTTGCTGCTACTAAAAGTCCTAAGCATTTAGGAATACTCTCACAAGATGAATTATGCATTCTTGGCTTTATAATGCCTAACCATGGAATCTGTAGCCTGAAGTAAATACTATATATTCAAAAGGAAGAATGTGTAGGACCTCACATGGGATCACAACAGTTAGCATGTCAGTTGGAAGCTACCAAACCTGGCCAAGAGAAGATGCTGAACAGGATGATGAATTTAAATCTCACAATTAGTATACATATGGACACTTATCTTCCAACTGCAAAGAGGCAAATATGTGATACTGAAACTCACAAAATCCAGACTCTCTTAGCACATTAAAACCAGTAATTCATTCCATCTGTAAAGCTCAGAGTGAAATACTTTGAAATCTTTGGAAGGTGGGTGTCCTTCTTCAAGACAACTACTAGATAGTTTTGACTCCTTCTGCTTACTTAATGGCTTTGAGAGCTTCTGAACCATAGGGTATCTTCAAATGATTGAGTAGTGATCTGCATTTCTCAGCCTACCAAATGTTATATATGCAGATAATTAGAATGCTGGAATGGGAAGTAAGAACTGTAGTTTAAATTTCTTCATCTCACTTTATGGGAGAGAGCTCATCAATCATTTCCTAGGACCCTTTTCCATTACCACCCTAAGGGCAACTACTATAAATTCAGATTCTGTCCTTCTCAAGAGCCCTTTTTCTTCTGCATGTCACGGGAGATTGCTCTCCTCCCTACTCTGCTGGTCAAGTTGGTCATCTGATAGTTCTGTCTAATGAGCCATGCCTAAAAACAGAAATAACTTCTCAGGAGAATCTTCAATTTAGTTTGGATCATTTCACTGGTCCATTTTTCTGTATGGCCATGCAGAGAGTTACACAACCGATGGTAATAATGAGTGGAAGAATCTAATTAATAAACAGTAGAGTGCAGAAGGCAGTGGGAGTCTCATAAAATCTCTCCAGTTGAAGGGTTTACAAAGTGGAAAAATATCTGAAAAAATACTCAAATATCTTCAAAAAATACTCAACTCTTAGGCTTGTCTATGGAAGTTCTGAGCATATGAAAAGCAGGAATCTTGTACTAGGGAAAAAAAAAAAAGTTTTCTGCCAGCTTTAGGCAGAGAAAACATTAGAGTGAAAGTATGTTTTTGGAATTAAGCCAAAGCCAGTGTCTACTAAGGCCCTCTTATCAAAGTTAACCATATATATATATATAAGTATTTAACTCTTCCCTCTTTGATTCTTCTTTTCTATGAGCTTAGATGACAATACTTACTGATATGTTTCATCATTTCTCCTGGGGCCCTTCATGCCAACTTAGAGGTCTTGCCCTTTCAACTTTTCCCAGGTTTACTTATTGCTTGCTATCAATTAGTGCTACACAGTTCATTACAAAATTTGGTTCATTAATTTTTAGTTAATCATTTGACTTTTCAATTTAGGATAGTTTCAAAATCTCTTCATTTCTGTATGCATCCCAATACTTTAAAATGCCAGTGGTTACTTAATCAAACCATTGCTAACACTGTTGTTGCAAGAAAATTATAAATAAATAAATAAATAAATAAAAATATTCTGGATCTAGTTTTTATACTATTTTTGTACCTTGGCACACTGTTCATGAAGAAAACATGGCAATTTTAGACTTTGCAAAACATAAATAATGTATGGTTAACTTTTCTAATTTACTCTGCACACGGAGATCTAACAAGCCTGCATTTCACAATGCAAATGAGAAATGAAGTAGAATAAGAACCTGCATATAGCAATCGTTGACAGAATTGCTTTGAGTTGCAAAAGCTTTCTTCTTTTTATTTTAGTATACAGAGACAAATTAGAGACTGTCTTTGACATTCCTGTCCATTTGATAACTATACAAGTGACATAAAGAAAGGGAAGTCAGCTAGCTTCCTGTTTATATAAAATAATTTTTGAATATCTGCCACAAGACCTTAAAGTTACAGTGCACTTAAGCAGTAAGTTACTATCCAGATCCTCAGCTGGTGAAAGTTCAGACTGAGATCAATATTCAACTCAAACTTGTTCCTTTGCTATGTAGTTGCCCTTTCTTCAACACAAAATGAATGACCAGGTTATCCGATACTTCTGCTCAGCCCAAGTCACTCACATGACAGATGACACAAACACTGAAAGCAGGGGAAAATAAGTCAAAGTAATCGCTATAAGAGTTTAGATTCAGGTGTGAGTACACCTGAATATGACCCCAGGTTGCAGACCAAAACTTTTTAAAAATAGTTCTGAGTAAAACACTGCACTGAGTTCAAACTCCAAACCTATGCACTTAGGGGCTGAGAAGAGAGTATTTGGGTTCTGCCAATTGAAAAGAAGCTGATGCATAGGTCCCAATTTCAGAGTTAATCTAAGGTTTAGATTCATGCCTTGCTATTGGAGTTATGTTGCATAATAAAGCAAAAATGTGAATCAGTTCTTTGGCGATTGATTTCAAATCTGTCTAAATAACTGGGGATTATTATTTTGTTATTATTATTTACCTTTCCTTATAAAATTTTGCTGATAGGTGCAGAATAAAAGTAAAGAAAAACTAATTGTCTGAATATTATGTAATTTTATGTAAAATTAGTTTTTAACATCAAGACAAAAAATGTACCTAATATGGAGGATATATCACATTTTTCTACTGATTAAATAATTTAGAAATTTAAAGAAAATGCAAAGTTGATGTTTTTTTCTCTTGAAAATTCTTTATCCCTCTTTCATCAGAACTTTTGTTTTTGCAGCCATCTCAATTAAATTAACACAGTCCGTGTTCAGAAGAGATTATGCTGTATATATAAAAACTCTTACTTCCTGGCAACATGACTAATTCCTAATTTTACTACTCAGCCTACTGCTTCCTCAAGAGGAAAAAGTCAAAGCATTAATGATGCTGCCCATGCAGGAGCCTAATGTACATTGCTGAATGCTGTTATTAAGGCATGTAAAAATGATCTAATTACCAAAATTGTTACAAAATTACCATTGTTGCCAGGAAGCAAGGCTGTGTTTTAGGGAGTATTACAAAGTGAGGTCAGTGCCTGTCTTTTATAAGCTGAATGATGTTACATACATCTCTGCTTCCCTCACTGTCCAAAGGGGCACCAATAACCCACAGAAGACTTTGGACATGGACGATTTTGCTGTGTGCTCATTGCTTTCTGAGTTCATAAACAAATAGATGGTGCTTTGAGGTTACCTTAATCAGTCCTGATAACTCCTCTACACACCTCCCAACATGAAGCCTTGTGAATACAGCTTGTTTTCAGGGGTGAGGGAAGAGAACAGAATGGATTTTTAACTGTGCCAGCTGTATTCTATTGGCTATTGCTATGGTGGGTATGTCTTTTGTGTTACTTTTCCCAACACAATAAATCAGATAATGATAATAAAATGAAAGTTAAGCTCTTAAAATAAAGTGTTTTCCAATACAAAAGGCCAGGTTACAATCAGAAATCTTTCTTCTAATCCATGATGTAGGTTGTGTTCCGGAGCTGAAAAACATTTCTGAAATTCAAAAGACTTCCAGATTGCTGAGAAAAATAAATAGAATTTCTTTTCAATATTCATTAAATATATTTTAGACCTTTTGTACACCAGCAGCCTCATATCACGTAAATAATTTCAGGAAATGTAATATTAATTAATTTGCTTATCTGGTTGGTTTATCTTAATATAACATGAAAAAGAAGATAATGAACTGAGGAGGGGTTGTCTTTTCAGGAGAAGAATCTCAGACTTCCACTGGGAACTAATTTAGTGATACTGATAGAATGATCTGAATACAGTTTAAATACATTGTTGAATACATTTTTGTTAGCAGCCCATTTCTGGTAGAAGCCTAAGGGTGTGAAACATTGGAGGAATTGTTTCCCCTGTGCTTAATTGTGCAAAAAAACCATACCAAATAAGTTAAATGTAGGTAGTCTGGGAGGGGGGTGAGGGGAAGAATTTTTTAATTTCCCTTGAGATACAACTGACTATTCCTTAAGGCTGTTTGTAGTTTAATCTGTGATTTGAAAGAAGTTCTACTGTTTAACAGCAGTAACTCTAGTCAAGAAATAGCACTGTAAAAATGTATATGCAGCAGTGTATTCTACAAAAGATGAAGAAAATTGGCTGTAGTCCAAAAATACAGAGTAAATCTATAGTTGGAAAACACCTTCCAGGATAAGGGAAGTTGCAGTGAACACATTTCCAAGACCCTCCCTACCTTCACGTTTTGTAAGGTATCTTTTACAGCTGTAAGTCTTCTTTGAAAGTCTGAATAGAATTTAAAGAGGCCAAGTATCTTGGTGACTGCAATTATAGAAGTCCTAGTATTTTGATTAGGAGTCAGAGTAATTTGGGATGCACAGTATTACTCTTCACTGCATGCATGGTGAAGTGATGATCATTTATACTGGACAAGTTTATCTGGATGTTCCTGGGTACATCTAGTCTAGTTTAGTCAAAGAAAACCGACTTGTCCCATACCATGAGTAAAAGTGATGCCATTCAGATGTCATAGATCATATAGATCATTCCTCTTCTGATAAATGAGAAGGGAGAACTGACAAAACAGATATGGAGAAGTTCTTTGCCTTAGTCTTCACTGACTGGTTGTCTTCCCAGACCTCTTGCATCCCTGAAACTCTAGGCAGGAGATGGAGTAGCAATATCTCTCCCACTGAAAGAACAGAGCAAGCTAGAGGTTATAACATCAGACTGAATGTGTATAAATCTATGGGGCTGGTCAGCATGCATTCCAGGATCCTGACAGAACTGCATGATGCGATTGCCAAGGCCCTCTCCATCATATTTGAAAAGTTATGGCTTTTGGGAAAAGTCTCTGGTGACTGGAAAAGGGGAAACATAACTCCCAATTTCAAGAAAGAGAGGAAGGAAGACCCAGGTACTGACAGGCCTGAAGAGATCATCTGGATGGATTTTAGTTGCGACTCATGTCTCTCAGTCTATACTAGGACTTATGCTCTTTAATATCTTCATCGGTTACTTCAACAGCAAGACTGAGTGAACTCTCAGCAAGTTTATGGTGACACCATCCTGTGAGGTGCAATCAACACTCCTGCGTGATGGGATGGCATCCAGAGATCAAGGAAGATTTGAGCAGTGGGCTCAGGAGAACCTAATGAGGTTCTCCTGAGTGCAAGGTCATGCACTTAGGAGGCAGCAATCTCTACTCTCAATACAAGCTAGGTGGAGTAAGAATAGAGTACAGCCATACCAAAACACAAAACTTTGTGCTGGTGAGACCTCATCTGGAGTACTGCATCCAGATGTGGAGTCCTCAGTACAGGAGTAATACAAATTTGGTGCGCATCCAGAGAAGGGCCACAGAAATGATCTGAGGGGGGGAACACCTCTCCTATGAGGACAGTCCTAGGGAGCTAGGGCTGTTCAGCCTGGAGAGGAGAAGGCTCTGGGGAGACCTGAGATAAACCCTTCAGCAGGATCTGTTGTGATGGGATGAGGGGAAACGGTTTTAAACTAGAACAGGGGAGACTGGATATAAGCAAAAAAAAATCTTTACAATATGGGTAGTAAGGCACTGGAACTGATTGCACAGAAAGGTGGTTTATGCCCTGGAGACACTGAAGGCTGGGCTGGACCAGACTCTGAGCAACGTGATCTACCTGTAAGTTTCTCTGTTCATCACAGGGGATTTGGAATAGATGACTCTTAAAAATCCCTTCCAACTCAAACAATTTTATAACTCTATAACCATGAGAGATTTTTTTATGAGTTTGTACAATACTTTGTTTATCAGCCTTGCCATAAAGCTTGTTATTGCCATAACTGTCAGCTGTAGCCTGCACATATCTAATCAGTTTGGGCTGAAAAATGATTGCTTTGAAGTCTTCTCAGGTTGTGATAGTTTTCTATACTTTAGTACATCAGTCTGCCTGTATGCTGGAAAAACAAATGTCATTAAATTAATGACAGAATGGTGGAACAGCATCAAGATCCTTCTGTCAAAATCCTTGAAACATGTAACCATCTTGGCAGAATAAAAAAAAAAAAAAAAAAAAAAAAAAAAAAAAGGCAGATTTTTTAAAGTGTCATAGAAGAGCTTACTTCTGCACCCCTTTCTTGGAGCAAAGAAAAGCTAACCAAAACACTGCTAATAACCTTCTATTTTTCAGTTATGTTACCTCCTTCTTGGAAAGAGAAAATTTAATATTAGGGGATTCTTCTTTGGCTTGTAGTCATGCTTTCAGGCCAGAAAATCTTCTGTTCTGCAGTATTTTTCTGGCATGAACACTCTATTCAAAGGTTGAAAGCCTCTGATCTACATCTGTCTTGGGTTTGTGATTATGACCTGAAATGCCACCTCTGTCACATCTTTCAGTGGCTCTTGTCATGAAAATGACAATGTACACTGATTGCAAAACTGTGTACATACCATTACTTTAGAAAATCCATTTCTACCATTATTTTCTTTCAATTAATATTTCAATTAATCTTATGATTGTTCTCACAGAATAAGGCATTTACGTGATAAAGAGCTCTCTTGCCTGGTTCTGCTGAGACATTTAGTTCAAGATAAACATCAGTCTAGACACAAAGCTTAAACTGAACAAATCAAGATCCTTACCTTAAGTGCAATTTCATATCCAGTTACACTGAATATTAGTATTTTGTATATGGCAGCCTTCTGGTGATAGCTCTGGCCCTTTTGCTTACTATGTTAATAGACACACAGTATGCTTAACACTTTCATAAACACAGGATAGTCCCAACTGTTTTGAGAATAAATAATGACTGATACTCTAGATATTTTTCTAAAGCATGGTATGCTAGTTTCTATTCAAGTCTTGATAAATCTAAAAGGATCTTTCTGAAAAAGAATGTTATCTAGTAGATTTGCTTCAAAAATATGTCAGAACTTTTATAAACTTCATGCCATTTGACATCCAGAAATCTCTGCCATATGACTTGAACACAGTTTCAAGGCAAATGTCTGAGGACAGGTGCGTTGCTCATTCAGCCTAATAACTAACTTTACATTAGCTACTCTGATGATACCGGCATACTGACTGATACATACCTAAAGGAGAAAAAAGTACAGTGGCCCAGAAAAAAGGCACAGGAAATTATGAAGAAGTAAAAAGTATCTTCAGGAAATTCCCTAAAACAATAATAAATAAATAAATAAATAAATAATTGAAAGAGAACCAAACCGATAAAAGACCAGAAGACTCAGAATGTCAGGCACACATGATACACAAGTATGAAATGTATTTGAGATTTTTTATCTTTATGTTTTCTTATGATATCAGTCTAAACTGCTGTACACTGGAAACCTAAAAAAATTATTTATCTGAACAGTAATCTCTATTTGATTGTAGGCCAGTGATGTTGAAATCAGTATTCCAAGGAGAATGCCTAAATCCATTTAATCACATTTCTCATTTTTAGTGGTCTCATCTTGCTAAACTAGGAGATTTCTGTCGATAACAGAAAACTACTACAGATTTCATGTGTCCATTCACCATTTTGCCAAAGCAGTTCAAAAAGAAAGTGCACTGGTCAGAGAGTTGGTTTAAAGCCAGTTGTGATGGCAAAATGTAGTCACTAACGGCAAATGATTGTGATGATGTTGCAAAAAAGGAAGAAGATTGTTACATGTATATATTTTCTATAGGTATATAGAAAATGATTTTGAATTATGATTGTAATGTAGTTTTTCACCTTTTGCCAAGCACTTGGAGTTAAACTACTTGACCATAACTGTGAAATAAATTAGTCATGTTAGACTTCCAGACTTGTGCCTTTGTTTCTCATTATATGCTGCCATTTTACTCTGCCAGTTTTGCTTTCTATTACTTATGCAGTGGATTTGCAGAAACAGTGGACAAATAAAATCATAGAATCTTAGAATCCTCAGAGTTGGAAGGGACCTTTAATGGTCATTAGCCCAAAACCTCTGCAATGAGCACAGACAAACAACTACAGGGTTTGATAGGAGCAGCTGGCACCTATTTAGTCTACATACACCTTATTCTTAGCAGAAGTTCTCTGTTCAAGAAACAATTAACATTGTGTGCTACAGCAGAACACTAAAACTGAAAATAAATTACCACAGAATTAGTAATGGCCTAAATACATACGAAAGCTTTGTCACTTTTATAATTCTCTTTGGTTATAGCAATAACAGGCAGCTGGAAAATTGTCTTCTCCTGTGGCTAGGTTACATCTGAACTAGTAATTTTCCATTCTCTATTCCTCTTATCAACTCTCTTTTTTTTATTATTATTATTTTTACAAGATGCTGATTTCTTCTTTTTAGTATAGATTAACTGAAAGGATTCTCCCAATGAAATTATGAAATTGTCTTATATTGACAGTAATTCTCTACGTTGTTGTGGGATTTTCTTACTTGTTTCTCATTTCCTACAGGATTAATTACTTGAGCTTCTCATTGGAACTTTGTGAGTAAGTGGAAAATATAAATATGCTATTTGCTCTTGATTACAAGCCAACCACAGGGTGAAATCTGCATATTCCGAAGCCATCCCCACCTCTTCTTTTTTTAAAGAGAACAAAGGAGGAGGGTTGGCAGTCTGACTGTGTGATGTTGTGTCCTGCTTCTCAGTACACGACGTATTTCTGTTATCCATCAGAGTCATCAAACTTTATGCTACACTCTTTAATTTTATATAAAACTGCAGATCTCAAAACATTGTTTCTCAAAACAGACCTATACTTATGACAGCAGAATGTCCTTCAAAAGAGTTACTTTAAAAATTTTAGAATTTGAAAAGCAGAAGATAAGTCAGTTTACAATACATATTATAACTTCATATATAACCCCTATAACACTTAGATCAGTGTGTTATGACATACAATTTCAAGGAGACTGACTGTGATGTGGGAAAAAGGTGTCACATCTACTGAAGGGAAGTATATCTCAATAATGTGAAACTAATAGACAGGCATCAAGAATGGAGCTTTTCTTGCTAGAATGAAATATATATATATATTATATATATAAACATATATATATATAAACAGATTCTGGAAACATTATCTTATTCAGCAAACCATGGACCTGCTGGCAGCCAGGCAGAAGCAAACTGAAAAAGTTGCATGTCTATATGTAGCAGAAATACTAAGCCAGGGCTTGAAACGATTGACCTGGTGGGAAGGCATGGCCGACCCAAGGGAGCTGGGTTGATGGGAAGGGGTGGAGCCTAGATTGACTACTTCCAGACCTCATAGAAGGGTTGGTGAGAGGGGAAGGGAAGGTATTTCTCTCGTTATCCTTGTCTATCTGAGGCTGTTGAAGGATAAGCAGTTTTTTTTTTCCTTTGTTTCTATGTCAACAGCTGCTGCTTTTGGTCATATTCCCACTTGCTGCAGCCTAGGACTTTGCTATTCCACTATCATTGCTGTGCTTTTCATCACATTATAGCATTACAGTATATACACATTTGAGCGTACATTTGTGAGAAAGGAACCCAGAAAGATCTTCTAGCATCCAGTAGCAAACTAAAATTCAATAGTTCATCGAACACAAGGAGGTCTAGCAATCTCTTCATTCTCTCCCCTGCTTACTTGGATTCCAGAATAGATCCAAATTAAAAGCATTAATAATAATAATTTAGAAGTCAAGAAAATAAAATCTGTAACTCATCTAATTTTTATTTCTTTTTGGATTTTCTAGAAATATAACTCTGTGCTGAGTATTTTTGTTTGTTTGTTTGTTTTGTTTTTGTTTTGTTTTTAATTAACATGCAAATCAAACATTTGACAGAGGCTGTCCAGTTACACTTGACCTTGACTCAGGAAAAATGCAACAATTTAATCTATGTTCTGTAAATAATAGCTTCCTCAGAATGGGAGTCATTCAGACTTCCAAAAAGGAATGGGGCATGGGGGAGAACAAACTATTTTAATTTTATTTGTGCCATTCACAGGAGAGCCATTTACAAGTCACAGTGAAAAAAAAACCTCTTTAAAATACATGAAGGGCAAATGTGTTTTCTTTTTCAAACTCAGCTCTCTGCTGTATGTTCTAATTTCTTTCTGCATTAGATTCTGAAGTCCCATTGATCATGTGGTGTGGGAGTACCTTTAGGTGGGAGTCTGTTACCCTGAGCAACATGACAGCATTAATTCAATTGTGCTCTAGCAAAATGAAAGTGCGTTACATGCATATTTGCATCTCTGCCAATAAGCACATTAGAGCTACAAGCATATGTTTTTTTGCCAGAGTAATTAGTTTAATTTCCCTATTTTTTTATTTTATTTTATTTATATTTATTTATGTTACTGGTCTTCCATCTAGTTAAGAGAAGTATCTGCATGCCATACCTTTTCATACTGAACTCTTCTCAGTTGGTCTCCTTTCTTGTGTATTTTAAAGCTCATAAATCTATTAATATATGACTACAGAAAGTTCCTGCCTTTCTTACCACGTAAGCTAAATATTTTTCTGTCTTTCTAAATCACATACAAAAAATGTTATTTTCAATAATAATTTTAGGATTTATGGAACATATCTTTATAGTCATTGCTAAAATAGTTTTTCCTCTCACTCTGTGCTTTTTCATCCTCTTTGATCCTGTTTTCAGCTTTCTTGAATCATGAGAAATCTCTACGCTAAGTACAATCAAGTTAGGATTCATCTTGCATATCTTTAATATGGAAGAGTTAGGCTCCTAGTCTGAGCTAGTAATGTAAAACACTGATACAGTTACTAGGGAGAGAAGGGCCTTGAGCTGGTGATTCATCTCACTTGAAGTAACATTCTTTAATGTAAACAGAAGCCCAGGAGTCTGAGGCTCCTGAGTAGTATTACACTCTAGTGAGTCCCCAGCTTGGATGAATGATCAAGACTATGGAGAAGTGATAAACTGTACCTTTACAACTCAGATTACATGGTATCTCAGTTTGTTTAAGAGCAGTTCAAAGAGTAGCATACTTTCCTAGACTTAATTTGGAGAAAACGTGCTCTGACAGAAAATTTCTCACTTAAAGACTAATTTTAGGAATGGGACTAGATTTCCTTATTTTCAGACAGGGTTACTTTTATGCTAAATTTATCTCACTTGTGTGGAAATCTCCCAGGTTTAAAGGCACAACTTGGATTTGGACTCCTAAATGAAGCATAAATTCTTTCTGCAGAAAGGCAAAAAGCCATTGCACTGTAACAGCTGGAGAAAATGTTTCTTCAGGCTAGCTATCAGGAAATATCAGATATGAAGTCTATGTGTTCATCACAAGGAGTATTTCTATTCACTTGTTCAGAATTCCAGATCCTTCACAGAGGGCAGAAGCTATACATAAGATGAGCAAAGGCAGATTGTTCAATGCCAAATCCATGTGGTGAATACACTTGCCAAGAAATAGAGTACACACCTTCAACTCTAGTATAAATCTCAGAAACCTTGAGTTCATTTTTCCTACTCCTCAAGAAAAGGGTCAAAACTCCAACTGTCTGTTTAACTGGGATCAACTCTTAGTGTGTTTTGTGCACTTTTATCACTGATTATTTAACCCTAAAACACTATGAATTTTTGTTGTTATTCTGTAGCATTTGATAAATTACACTCCAGCTCCTTAAAATAATGAACTAATTTTAACAGTATAATTGGATTGGCATACATAATGTGATGATATGTATAAGTATATATCAAAATGAGCAAATCAAGTCTCTTACTTTCTCCAGGGTGACAGCAGGAATCAGAAGTCTTGATCAAAGGAAAATTTTATTACTATTTTTGTTATTGTTATTAAAAGCATTTTAAATCTATACATCTATATAGATCATATATGTTATATATATAGTATTATGTAATACATATAGCATATAATATGTATTTCATAACTTTGATGTAAAGTAGAGGAATCAAGGATACCAGTTCTACTTTTATTTGTGACTTCTAGTGAATGAGAAGAGTTATGTGAAATGCACAAGTTCATAACTCACCTTTCTAAAATCCATGTTGTGCTTTCCTTGTGTGTATGTAAGACAGGCAGAGTGATAACATATGCCCGGAACTCAACTTTTACTGAAATTCCTCTTCTCTAGATAGAGAACTTCTGTGCAGTTAGTTATACATTCTTTTTACTACTAAAGTCAGAGGAGAAACAGTGTGCTTCTAGAAGTATGAAAAACTTGATCAAAAGTATTCAACTTCAGCAAATGATTCTCAAGATGTCTTGCTCTCTTAGGATTTCATTGTGTACTGTAGAGAATATTCCACTCACTAAGCACACTAAGAGATGTGTCATTCATAGAAGCAGCATGACAAGTGATTCAATAAAACACTTGACATGTCCTCTTGTTGAACTGATAACAGGATCTAGAGAGAATCAAATATGCCTTTAAAAAGTAGTTAGTACTTTAACAATGTGCAGCATAGAAATCCCTTTTTAATAAATATGTAGAGGAAAAAATGAGAAAAAATATTTTTCAGGATTAAGATCATAGTGCATTTGCTAGATAATACCACATAATACTGAGATAATTGAATGCATTGCATTTGGGGATCCTAGTTTGCCAGATTATTCATTTTGCAGGAGCGTTTCATCCTTAGAAGCTTGGCTTCTCTGCAGATCTATGCTTAAGGCTGTGTGAGGCAAAATTAAGTTATATATTGAAAAGAACGATGAAGAGTAAAGACACTGGCCTAGTTCAGAAGCTATAAACATTCTTAAGACACTAGGGAAAAAAAGAAAAAGAAAAAAAAAAAAAAAGTGTAATATGTCTTGAATTATCCTACCAAGAAAAAGACTGGCAACTGGGGAATTCCATTTGACTGACAAGATGAATCTACACAGATAAGGCAGGAGGTGAAACAAAATTACAGACTGACAAAGTGAAGCAAAGCTGGTTTAACTAGCTAGCTAGAGAATATGATAATAAGAAGACCAATGTCTCCTGCCGATTTCCCAAAATTTATGCTGTCTACTTGATTTTATAATGTGATATGAATGGAAGGCACGGGTTATATCAGAAACTCTTGGAAATATAATGTGGGATTTGCTGCTTTGTTTGGAAAGACTTACCTCTAACCATTTGCTTTCTTTTACAATATTGATTAATATTGAGATAACATATCATTTTTATGGAGATAGTTGTAGCATACATACAGACATATGCATAAACACACCGGACACTTCAAATATTCAAACTTTCAGTGGGAGTTTGAATTCAAGATCCATAATGTCACACTGCAAGTATATTTGACTACTAAGGAAATCGAGTTAACTTCGTGCAGGTCTTCAGTGCAACCATATTCAAATAGGCAGGAGAATGACATACTATTATTTTCTTCCCATCAGGAGACAAAAGTAATTCTCAAGGTGATTTTACTCTCACCTAAAACAAAAGTTATAACTAGAGATCACTAATTATCTGCTCTGGAAAGATTAATACATTGTTATGCATTCCTCATGAAAAGTGTTTTAGTGAAGGGAATAATGAAAGCTTCATGTAAACTCTTATTATGCTAAGGCTATTTGAATGGACAACTTTGAAACTCATCATCCTTCACCTAGAAAGATGAATTTGGATTATTAGAGTTGATCTCCTTGGAAGTACTTGCATGTTTATAGCTATTGTATCAGAATAAAACTGATCACCATGTTGCAGAATGGAGCACAGTTTGAGCAGACAACAGGAGGTGAATATATTACTAAATGTTTTCCAGGAAAAAGAAATTATAACTAACAATAATGTTAGTCAAAACAAGCAGCTTGAAATGCATATCCAGTCATTACTAACTGATGAGCAATTCCAAACAGCACACATTTGCAAAGATTAGTTCAAATCAAAAAAGTTTATTCTGTTCTAATGGAGTGTCACTTGTGGTTGATACATTTGGTACCACAAAAATAATATTGCATTTATTTACTGGGGACTTCTACGTCACTTTTTTTACCACTAAAATAGCTAAAATAATAAATCTTTGTGTCCTGTCTTTGTACCTGCTCCTTTGGATCTGCTCCAAGAGCTCATCTTTCCAGTGTTGGGAACCAGGCCTGGGTGCAGTACTGCAGGTGAGGACTCACAATCACTCCTTCTCCTTGCTGGCCATCTTTCTTTTGATACAGAATTTGAATAAAGTTCAGCATATCATAGCATATCTTTATGTCTTACGAAGTGTTCATTTTTCATAAAAAATAAAATTTTTCAAATATACAATTTAGTTTATACTGATTGCTAAAATAAGAAATCAAAACATGAGTTTTGAAATTACTGAAGAATTTCTTAGGCTTTTTCCCTGTTTATCATGACATTTTCCATCCAGATTTACTCTTTGATCATGAGTTGGGAGTTTAAGCAGTAATTCTGGAGAAGTTTTCCTCCTGAACATTCCTGTGATGACAATTTATTGAACACGAGTGGTGCTGTCGAGTAATAGTAAATGAAAGAGCTGTATAAATTATGTTTTAGCAACCATGGATCATATTAATGTTTGTGCAGCTCTACATATTTTGGCAAAGGAACACACATCTGTGTCTAATCACTCAAGTGAAGTCTTTAACCTTTCCTGATGAAATGTTGGTCAGTCATGCTAAATGGTATAGTGGAATGTGATCAGATGAAATTCATAGTGCAGTGTGCACTGGAATAATATGATCAAATTCATTTTAATCTGTGACTATCTAGTGGATTAAACCACTCCATGACCCATCCTGAATATTTAATGAACGGATCTGAAAACTTATGAAATCAAACACCAGTGTTTTCAAAATGCCATTTGGGTGATAAAGGAGTTGTCTACATTATTTGGGTTTCAGGACTGATTTCACTTCTCCTCTCCTAATTCACAAACAGACTCATAATTAGTATGGGTTTTAATATTTATATTAATGGGTGCCTGTCCAAACCTCAGGAAAGTTTTGACAGGTTTTGACTGGGGGGTTTATCAAGAACTTGGTGACTTGGTGCACTGTTTAATATCTGTCTTCCTGCACCCAGCTAAATGTTGAAATTTGAAAGCCAAATGTGTATGAAGTAGACACTAGTATATGAAACATTCTTCTCTTCTACAGAAATCTGTTTTTCTACACAAAAATATACATGGATTGAAGCTCTGAAATCAAGAAAAATATGTAACTGAATAGACAAGTAGAAATCTGTACCTTCTGAGGAGAGGAAAATTATGTGGTAATCACAATTAAATAAGCATACTATTGGGAGAAAGATGCTAATTATTGCCTTGGAAAATATTAACAAAGGTAAACCATGTCCATTATATTAATAATACAAAATTTACAAAGTAAGGCCTTCTTAAAATTTCACATTCTCACATTATACTCTTAATCACTTTATAAGGCTTTTGCTATGTAAACCTTAGGAAGTCTGGTCAAAGCACATCTTTTGCCTTAGGTGGGAGCTTCCTCTGAATCTTGTCCCTTAGCACTCTATTCAAAAAAGGGTTGGAGGTTTTAGGCCCTAGTGTCATCTCACAACAGGATGTGAATTCAGTAGTCATCAGTATGGGGACTGTATCACAGTTCTAAGATTTCTCCCTGGGCAGACATCAGAGAGTTGAAATACTTATCCAGAAGTAAAGTATTATTTGTAGCTTCAGAAATCATAGATTTTGTTGGGACAAAAAATTTCAGGTGATCCTGATTTTAAATAAAAACAGCAAATAATCAGGAATGGGATTTGGTTAATGTTCAACAATTCCAAATATTAAAAAGGTAAGGTTCCAGTAGTTATTTTTCTCCAATAAAATAGCAACGGTTTAGTAAGACTAACTTCTGTTCAGTTGCTTAGTACATGCTTCTGCTTTTTCTAAATGTTTTTATTATTATTATTATTATTATTTTACCTTTAAAAAAGAAGTGATTGTAAGTGTCTGGTTTTTTATTCCTATTGACTTATTGATTTCAGGAAAAAAAAAATAAATCTTATTCCCTTTAAAATCAACAGGAAATGCTTAAACAAGGTCTATATGCCTAAAATTTTGCCTCTTAAGAAAACTTGAGTCAAGCATCTGTGGTAAAGAGAGGCTCACACTTTGAATCCAATTCTCATTGAACATTGGCATAGAGAAGTAGTAGAATTAGGAGAAATTAGGTTGTACAAAGGAGGACAAGAAAAGAAAAAGTAGTGTGAACAATGAAAGTAATGTTGCACACTTTAAGATTAAAGTCTTAAAAGAATTCAGCAGAGGATTTCCCAGAAATAGAGAGGAGATGCACATGACGTACTGTGATGAACAGTACAGATATATGGAAAATCCCCAGTGCTTAGAAGTTGGACAGGAGATCTTGGATAATCTGAAAGCATCTGTGATATCCTGTGGCTGCAGGAGCTGCAAGTAACTCATTGCATCCTAATGTTGTTTATTTACAAAAAAAAAAAAAAAAAAAAAAAAAAAAAAAAAAAAGCACTAACTGCTACCAATGATATTGGCTATTACTGGAAGCTGAGAGAAATTTAAAAAAAGCCCTAGTTCCTGTAATGCCTTCTTTGTTTGACTTGTTATGCATCATTGGATTCCATGTTTTCGTCTTTGTAGTTGAAAATTCTTTTCCTCTATTTTTGCATAAGAAAAGGAGGATGAACACTTTCTACAAATTATCAGTCTGTGTTGTGGTATTACTTGTAGTTTTTTGTTTGTTTGTTTGTTTTAATATATATATGCATTACATTCCTACAAATATTTAAACATCCTGCAATTATTTAAGGAAATGCATTAAATAATGTTTCAGTTCATCACGTCTCTGGAAATTAATGTGAATTCCTGAATAATTATATTCCATTTCTGAACTTGATGCATTTCTCTCATAATTGGAAGACTGGATTGTGCTAATGTTATTTGTGACTTTTTAATGAATTATTCATCTTCTTCAATGATATTTTATATTACAATGTACATATAACAACTCATTTTACCTCCTGTATCTTTCTGTCTTTTCTCAACAATGATTCAAGCACGATACAAAATATATATATATATTTACAGCAATATAAAATATCTACCTATGTTTCTGGATGTACATTATGAAAGCTTCTGCTATATAAAGTAAAAAGTCATTCTTATACTTTATGAACATGGAAAAGTCACTGGGATAACTTTAGATGAAGTCTGAGCGCTCAAACTAAATTTTTTCATAATATATAAACGTGGTGAATAAATAACCATTTGATTGCAAATAGCAGCAATCTCAATAGTGACAAATAGGCAAATAGGCCAATCACAGAAGGAAATATTTAGAACTATTTTGACTTGGGCAAAAATGGGAAATTTACTTTGAATTCTAGACAGTCTGGAGCCTGGGCCAACCCTAGCTGAAGTAAGTCAGGAATGGATCTGGATGTAAATTCTTGGGTAATGGCATTAGAAATGCAAAACAGTTGAAGATAAAATGGCCTCCAAAGTCAACCATAAATATTTTCTGGATGACTGCATTCATTTTCCCCTCAGAAGGCAGTATAGGAGCTGAAGGCTTACTACTTACTTCCATGTGGCTAAGATCTTATTTGTTGTCTCTGTCATCAGTCTAGTATTCGATACTGCCACCGCTAGAGGTAAGCAACTGTAAAATTGGAGTCATGTAGTGACTGAGCAATCCTTTAAACTTTCTCTTCCCATTTCAGGGATGTCTTTGCTTTTGTTTTCAATCATTTTTAACAACCAAGATTAGCGCAACACTTTGAGAATGTTTTTTAATCAGTGTACCATGAAATCAGTGAGTTCATTTGTTTGTACAAGCCAAATTCCAGCTAAGTTTGTGAAGGGATGTAATTACATTTTAAACTGCCAGTCTGGCTTTCTGTGAAATTCAGCCAGCCAATAATGTTTAAGGTAATCAGAAAGGCTGCACTTGATCAGTATCAACAAAACTTGAAGCATGTTGTTATATGAAGTTGAAAACTGTCTCTGAACTTGTTTCTCTAGCCTATGCTCATTAACTTTTCTAGCTTTACAATTCAGAATACACTAAGCAAGGTGAAAAGAATGAAATCCCACTTTCCTTATATAGAATCTGCTATAAGAGAGCTGAATATAGCAATTATTTCCCCGCAATTTTTTGAAGCTGCATTTTTTTATAACTACTTGAAAACTGAAGAACCATTTTCCTCTGACCTTCTAAACAAGCCTTAAGAAAATCTCTTTTCTCATTTCCTTTAAGAGAACTGCAGATTTGAGTATTTCATTTTAACTGGTCATTCTTGATTTGTTTTTGAGACAGTTGATCAGCATTCTCTGTGCTACCATTGTTTCAATCGTGAGAATCTCTTGCCTAGACAAGAGGCACTGACTGAATTGCTGCTGATGGTGACTGTAAAGTAGTGTGCCATTGTGTGCAAGCCATGACATCATAACACTGGTGCATGGCTCAAACTGGATACTAGTCTACACTCAGGCCCTCTGTACAGACAGAATTTTGCGGTAGATCAGCACTGCGACAAATCCAGCAAGTCTTCCACTGTTAATTATGTTCTTCTGATCCTCTCCATCTTTTTCAGACAGATTGACCCAAAACTCCCATGTGCAGTTGTTAATTGCTACCCCACCATCACCACCATTTGTATGTTCAAATGATATGGTGATCCCCAGATTAGTCCTTTGCAGAACAGTGAGTGACTCCTGAAAATAGCTTCATCTCGTTAAGGACAGAATTTGTTCTTTAACAGTCAATGTTATAAAGTATTTGACTGATAGTGGAGTATCTGATTACATGGCAGCAGAAGCCATGTATAAATAAAGGATATATTGCTACTATTACCTTCACTGCTGTTGATGAATTAAATGTCTCTGTATCTCCATAGTTTGCTTTGATTTATGCAGTCACTACAAGGTGTTTACCTTTTGTCATGGTTTTATGATTCTTCTTATCAGTATTCCACATCATAACATCATGTAAAGCAAGAGTAATCAAAGCGTAAATACTCCAGTTCCATGGACTGAAAACTTTTCGGAAACCTGGTTCTCAGAAGAGGAAAAAAACTACATATCCCAGAGAACTTTACATTCAGAGGGGATGATAAGTCATGGGAGGAAGTCACAAGATCGCTCTCTCTCTCACTGCCTGGCAGTGTGTGGGTGCGCTCCCAAGACACACGCCTTCAGTTCAAAGTAAGGCTTACCATTTTGCTAACTCCCTCTCTATTTATGAGCCTCAGTTCCAATTATATTGTATCATATTGTGTTATCTTGCATTTCAATATCATATTTAGTAAAATTAATTTTCCTCCTTACATCATTGCCACTGTTTTGTGTGGTTGATTTTTTTTCTTTTTTTGGGGGGGAGGAGCAGCTTCCATCTCCCTGCCCGCTTCCCCCCTCCAAACACACACACAGACTTTCCTCTTTACTTTTTTTACTGTTTACCTGCAGGCCTGCTGCCCCCTGTCACAGACACCGATTGATCTAGATAATTCTGTGAATGTGACTGAGACATTTTCATCACAACTTATTGGCAGGCAAAACTGGTAACCTAAGGCTCTGACTATATTCATGGGTAGGTGTACTTTGCAAAGCTTCCCTGTAACACAGATATCTCTGATTGTCCAGCCCAGAGAGCACTACTGTTTTCTTTCCTCCATCCTCTGACTTCTTTTATTTCAAAATAAATCATTTTTTGCCAGCTGATGATATACATGTAGTATTCACCTTCACAAGAAATCAGTATGCGGCTGGGGTTTGTGCTAGGTAAGGGCTGTGGGGACCACTTTGCAGCATATCTACACACCACAGTATTACTTCCAAAGATATCTTTTCTGGTTCCTATAATTATAAACACATTTGTTGTCTTTTACAGATGGACATGTAATGGCTACATCATCTGATATTCTGAGAGCAGCACATCACCTTTCATGTTCTGCTAGTGCAAATTTTCTACAGAAGTACAGAAGATAACACTCGTTAATAAATCCTCCTCTTCAGTTGACGTCCCAGGGCCCCCTAAGTAAGACAGAGAACAGTGATCCAAGTACACAGAGAAGAGCTCACTTAAGCTGGCTGAAATTACTGGTGATATCAGGTCTTACAGGCAAACATAGTACTTGTCAGTTTGCATCAGTTTCTGCTCTGAGAATGCCAGAAATAACAGCAGTGCACTCTTATGATGGTCTCAACTAGCTGAATTTTCAGCAGGCCATATATGCCTTGCCATGAGTTTGGACATATAGATGAGCAAAATTATTTGTCCTTCCTCTTGCCTATGCCACACACAATCAGACCCTCTTACAATTCACTTGTCATAAGTAATTCAGCTTAGGCTGCACATACCAAGGTTTGCCACTCAGGGTTATGTGTTGCCTTTACATTCTTCACTTGTTTAGAGCAAACTTCAGGTATACTCGCCAATTTTTACATTGGTGTTTTTATCCCTACATAGGCAAGAAATGACTGATGCAACTATAATGCTACCATATCACTGACAGGAGTCCCTGGTCATCAGTGGTCTACCAGGAAAATATGCTTGCAGCTGTACAAAGCAGTCTTAGGCTTGTGTGTGCTGACAGAAATGACCAAAGGATCACTGAATGGCTCAGGTAGGAAGGACCCTCTGGATCCATCTGGTCCAACTCCTGATCAAGCAGGGACACCTACAGAATCTTGCCCAGGATCACATCCAGACAGCTCTTGAAGGTCTGCAAGGAGTTTGACTCCACATTGGTGTGCAACCTGTGCCAGTGCTTAGTCATTTGCACAGTACAGAAGTGTTTCTTGGAGTTCAGGAAAAACCTCCTGTGTTTCAGTTCATATCCATAGTCCTTTGTCCTGGCAGTGGGTACCACTGATCGTGCTGATCAGAGTCCTAGTGATCAAAGAAAGCTCAGGACCAAAACCTAATTCTGCAACAGTCAAGGGTGCAAAAGCTGCTAGGGAAAACACATATTTGGTGTTTCTTTTATATCTTTCTGCCAAACCTCTGATAGGAGTTAGACCTGGCATTGGGCTGCGAGCGGTTCAGGTAGCAACGGCTAACTTTCATGTGATTTAGCTGAGACAGATATGTGTAATACAGAACATTTTATGCCATCCTTCTTGCACTTTGCCTAACTTTTAGTAAGCATGCTGTCTCAGCCTTTTAATTAAATGTAAATTAAAACCTCTCTGGAGAAACATATTTTTCTCCCTACTTTTCATCTACTAAAAACAATTGCTAATGTTAACTTTAGTTTTCAATAGCATCAGGGAGAGATTTTGTTAGTGGAGGCTAAGGCATTTATCTGAGATATTAAGCACTGAGAAGGTGCTTGGCAGTAGGAGCAATGTAATTCATTGAATATCTGCAACACCAGCTGTGTCAGGACACTACCTCCCCCTGTGCACCTCTTTGAATCTCCTGGTGTTCTCCCCAGAAGCTCTTTATTGGCACCCAGAGCCTTCTGTTAGCTTCACCTGATGAATTCTCACAAGAAAAGTCACAGAAACAAATCTCACCGTGAAATGGGTATGTTATAAATAGCCCAAGGATTATCTTTGGTGAAATTTTATTCTATCACTGAAGATAAGGCAGGCATTCTTGACACATATAACTCAGCTGTTATCATCGAGCTGGGAATGTGGTGATTAGCAGATTGGAACTACCAAATGTCATTTATTATCACTAGTGGTTTTATTTGGTTCTTATTCATAACAAAATGACAGATATGCACATATTTTTCTTTGTCATATAGTCAAGGAACTGCAAGAGGATTAATCAAATTTAGGAAGAAATATTACTTGAAAAATTCCAAGGGTTGTATAACTTCCAGTGCTTCAGTGAAATGCAAAATAAAAGGAAATGTTTGGCATTTTGAATTATTAAAGTGTACAAGTTCTGAATGAGCAATATTAGAAGAAAACAAAATTTCTGTATAGAAGTGAACTTTTCTCAGCTGCCAATCTGTGTTATTCATTATTTAATATTCTCACTCCTTACCCCTTTGGTGAGGATGCTTCTCTTACCTCTCTATCTGCTAGATCAATTTTGTATATAATAGATTTCATATTTATTCCAGCCTCTAAGGCTGTTGTTTAAGGGAATTTGACTAAGTATTTCCACTACTGAAATAGAATAAAATTAAATTGCTCATTATTGATCTTTGCATTCCTACTAAGAGAAAAACTGTGAGAGTACTCTGTAGCATTAACAAATGATCTAAGACATTCTTTCAAAATGGAAATTGAGCATATCTGGCAGATAGTGCATTCACGAGAGCGCTGCAGGCTGTGCTGTTGTGGAGATTTTATAGTCTGTATCTTGACAGTTTGATTTTTCTCATCACCTCTACTTCAGCTTGTCTAACAGTCTCCTGTTGATTCTGCTCCCACAGTAAAGAAGGAACAGGTTATTGGTACCTGGAATAAAGAAAACTGAATAAGAATCACCTTTCTAGAGATCCAAATAGTCCTGCACTCCATCCTTAACCCTGACATCTGCTACTGGCTTGACAACATTAGGGAGACATAAACCAAGCCTGTGTACATCTTGTCACAGCAGGTGAAATAGAGAGATGAAAGAAAAAATAACAGTTTTTCCTTTCTTGTACTAATGCCCTTAGCAGAATTAATCTCTGGAGCTCTATCAGGAGCCCACACACACAGACAGGGCTGACATGCTGACAGGGATGTTGATTAGAGTCTAATTGTGTCCATTTTACTGGAAAATTGCCTAAATTCCTTAATAATTCTAAAGAGAGAAAAAAAAAAAAAAAAAAAAAAAAAAAAAAAAAAAAAAAAAAAAAAAAAGTCCCAACCTATCTGTCTTCTTTCTTCCTTTGAAGAGATGGAAAATAGTCCATGAGTACACTGGAAAGAGCAGCAGCACCCAATGTAATGGATTGCCATTTATCCCAAGGCCTGGAGCTGCCTTGCTGAACGTGCTCATGTACACTGTGGATTCCAGGTGTGTTTTTTGGGTAACACATAGGAATAATTGCAGCAGTTATAAAGTTCTTGAGTTACCTTGTATTTATTTAGAAGTTTCCATGTAGCAAAACACTGGAGAATTGGCATGGTTCATGATGACATTGAGTCTGGAAGGTGTCATTCCACCTTTTAAGGCTTTTATTCTCTAGAACAGAGCAATGTGCTGTGGTAGCTGACTTATTTTAAGAGATAGTCAAGAGAAAAAATTGTTCAAATATACAATGTATTAATGTTAATTAATTCATTATGTTTGAATTCAGGCATTCACTTAGATGTACTAGCAGTCCTGTGCATGGTGTAATTTATCATTGATTAATATGTACTCAATAAATAAATAAATAAATAAATAAAATCTACAAATCATTATATGCACTTGGAAAAATCCACATCCTTGTTTCTTGTATCCAGACACTTCCAACCAAATAAAAGTATCTAACTTAATTACTGTGTAACTCTAATTAGAGCATTTATTTTTTCTTGCATATTCTTTGTAAGACATTAAAAAATATGGCACAGAAACATGTCATCAGGAAACTTTTATATAAAAATATCAAATTAACATATTTCCCAACCACTAGGTATATGTTTAAATCATAATATTTAGATCCTAATCCAGTTACAACTGGAACTAATTATGTACTGGTAATTAGATTGATTAGATGACTTGATCTAACACTTGGGGGGTTTTAGGTGTTTTTTTTTGTTGTTGTTTTTTGTTGTTGTTGTTGTTGTTTTGTTTTCCAAACTAAAGTCAATATGACTAGCAGAGTGTATCATAGTACTGTTAGATTTAGAATTATATTTTGGCTGTCCCAAGGCTCTTTGATAATTGAAGTCAGGCTATCCACGCAGACTAGCCACTTGGAAATCTGGAACACCTAAAGTGTGGGTGTCACAGAGACAAATGCAGACAGGGAATGACTAAATAATTCACTGCAGTGACTCCTTAGAAACCATTTTAGAAACTGATGCATTGTTGCAGGCATGCTATGGATTGATATGATGTGGATGTGTAGAAAACATTCTCAGAAAAATCTGATAATTGATACCTATTCCTATTCATTTCTAAGAGAAACATTGACTTCTGAACCATGCAAAAAATACAGATAGAGAAGTGTGATAGACAGTGTGAAGACTGCAATTGGAGCCTACCTGGCTGATTTTACCAAAGCATGATTTTACTCCATAATTCACATTGCAGAATTTGAAAGCTCAAATTTGGAGTTCTATGTGGGAAAAACGGTCTTGTGGACACTGTGAGACAAATCAGCAGTGTAAGCAAAATATTCCACAGGCAGCATAATAGTTGACAGTCATAAAATAAGGTCCACCTGTTGCACTTGCACCTGATTAGGTTGGTCATCTATTTTGCCCAATCCCTGGATGTGTTCAAGATCAGGCTGTATGGGCAACCTGGTCTAGTACCAGATCTGGAGGTTGGTGGCCCTGCTGTGGCAGTGGGGTCAGAACATGATGATCCTTAGGATCCATTCCAACCCAAGCCATTCTATGACCTATCAGCCACCTGTAAAATCTCCTCTTTTCTCTATCATATCTACATTTCCTGTCTTATTGAAAAATACTTCTCTTCCATAATTGAGTGCCGGAGTCATGACAAATTAAGAACACAAACATAAATGACACAAATACAGTTGTATCTTCTGCTATAAAAACTTAAAAAATTAGTCAGGCTTTCAGAGCAAGAACCTTTAATCAGATTCTCTGTGCACAAAAGTTGGTCAAATTTTTCAGCTTCTCTCTCTACCTCTAGGGTTACCTTTATATACTGTGACTCCTGCTTAAAATAATGGGATGTTATTCTCACTAAAGAACTCACTGAAGTTAGTGCCAGTGAAGTTAGTTAAATTAAAAAAACATCCATACAACTTCATTTGGCTGTTTGGGTTCATCTTCTGCTTCAACATCACCATTTGAGAGAATAAAAACAAAGTTTTGCATAATTCTGTGAAACCACAAAAAAGAAAAAAAATGTATTTCACAATGTATTTGTACCACTGTTCTCTGCAGGTAAAAAATTACCACCTTCACTACAAGTACTAAGAATTATGCCTTTGTTTGCACAGCCATTACAAGTAAGGCTGTGACTCAGAGACATTCCAAAACTAGCAGCACATAAGGAGTTCTGTGAAGTCTTCCAGAGATAAACACTTTTTTGTTGTTGTCACTGTTAAGGAAAAAACTGTTAAGAAATAAGATATGGTTTCCAAAAAATATTGGTAAGTATAGAGTTGAAATTCTCCTGGATTTTGAAGAAAAAAAAGAAAATGGTAAAAATGAATAACAGCCATAATTCCCAGACATTCAGGGAACAGTTATTTTCAGATGATTCTTAAAAATGCTAAACTCAATATAAGCAGTAGGGAAAAACAAGTAGCCCTTAACTGCTATTTATATAAAAGCAAACAAACAAAAAACAGAAAGGTTCTAAAACAAAGAGCTGACTGCAGTTTAGTAGCTACAAGACCTTCAGATTTAAATAAGGAACAGAAACTCAAGGGCAAGAGCTCACTTTAAAAGAGAACACTTCATTGAATAATTTGAATGAACTATTCCTGAAGGGGCTATAAAAGTAACTGAAAACACAGGCATATTCAATTTGCTTCCAAAGGGAGAAAAAAAAAACCAAACTGCTTATCTACTGAAATATTCATAGGGGTCCATACATTATAAAAGCTTAACATCAGCTGCTACAGAGGCAGAATTCTTTGGGGTTGTTACCTTAAAACTCAGCTGCGAAAGATGCCAACATAACCCTGAGCAACTGCTGGAGGAAATAACTGATTTCAGTTAAATTTTATAACTTCATTTGCTCTTTCTAATTTATTTATTTTTTTCAAATACTATTCTTTCACAATATGTTTTCTTCTTTCTAAGCCCAGAATGCTTACCTTATTATTTGATAAGGATAAAACTTGCTGTTCACTTTTTAAGCTTCACTATTACTTAAAATGAACTCCAGTATACTAAAATCTCCTTTTTCTTTTTCTTTGCCCTGCTGAAGTATTCTCTGATGCAGCCCTGAATAGGGTCACACCATGGAAAAAGAAGGGCTTCAAACAAGTCTGTGAAATTTTGTTAGTGTCTGTCCAAAAACCTGGATGTTTGCTTTAAGAAAGCATCCAAAGTCTGACATGTTTCTGAACCAGATTCCTTGTGCTGTTTTTTTTTTTTTTTTCTTGTTTTTTCCTCCACCAAATAAATATTTTACATTTGTTACGCTGATGAAGATTTTCTCTATTTACATTTTACAAAACAGACATCCATTAATACCAATAATTAAAACACTTGCTTATCTTATTTCAAAGTTTTCTTTGGCTTAAATTGTTCCCGTGTCTTCATTATGCCCTGTATGGTACAGTTCGTCCTTTTGATAAGGCTGAGGTAATGTTGAACATTCTCTAAAATGAGTTATCTTCATTTGAATTCCCTGAAATCAAAACAGTAAATGCCTTTCATCATGAAGCCATTAATTACTAATTCACAGGAGTCTAACGCAAAAGTGCACACCACCCCCTAGCAATTAAAATAATAGGTTTTCCATTAAGATAGATTTTGCCAATTTATGTATTTAGTCAGAAAATTTCCTACAGTTTGCAAATAGAGAATGCATTGCACTCCTGCAGTGCTTTCGAGAACAAATATAGATAAAGCATTGACATTCAGTTTAAAGTGAAAGGCTTGGCAGGCTGGGAAACTTGCTGCTGGAGATTATAAATGGCTGTGACTGGCATTCTAAATTCATTATGATATTTACCAGTTTAATTTCTGCATCTTATGGTTTGACTATAGCTGCACATTGTACCATTTAAAATACCAAAAGCATATATAAGCTGTTAAAGCAAGCAATAGGCTGGAGTGTTATACAAGGCTTTCATCTGTAAATCTAGGTAGCTCACTTCATCAAAATACAAAGTCTGCTTCCCTTTCCATCTTTTCAAAAGTATGCTGTAATTTGCCATCATGTAATTTGTCTGGAAAATTAAAGTAATAAAACCTCAGTTTGATGCTTGTCTAAATGGTAGCTGAGGCTGTCTCAGTAGGGTGCTGTGCATGTTGGGGAAATATATATATATATATGTATGTATGTATTTTTAGACTTTTTTTTTTCTTTGTTTTTTTTTTTTTCCTTGTATGAAAATAGTCTCTTTTTGGCTGCCATGGTCAAAACTTAAAAGCAAATGCCATTTTAAATTATGTAATATGAAAAATAATTGTGGCATCTTGTACACAGTGATGTGTTAACTGCAAGTTTGTGATGGCTGCCTCTATTATCTATGAGATATACCAGCTTATATAAGCTTCTAAAAGCTCCCTTGAGTGAGGCAAAGCCACTGGATGCGGATTTAGCATATCACACACCTAAACCATCCATAGAATTATAGGGAAATAAAAAAAAAAAAAACAAACAACCAAGTTTGAAGGGATCCACAAGGATCATCCAGGCTGGCTTACACCTCCATACGGAAACACCCAGAAACAAAACCAGATTTCCACTAGTGTTGTCCAGTCACTTTACTCAATGTCTTGAGGAGCCTGTGTGAACTCCTGACCCTGACCCTGACCCTCCACCCCCCTCTCCCCTCCCCCCTCTCTCCTCCCCTTCTTTGGTGAAGAACCTGGTCCTAATTCCCAGCCTGCCCCTCCACTGACAGCTGCATGCCTTTAGGGGAGTCAACAGCTCCTCCCCATACAGCAGTGTCTACAGACTTACTTTGTATACTTCCAAGTTCTGTATCCAAGTCACTGATTAAAACACTAAAGAGAATTGGACCTACAATGGATCCTTGTGGAACCATCTTAGTGACTGGTCAACAGCCTGATGTGATTCCATTTACTATAACTCTTTGAACTGTAAGCCAATTACTCACACATCATATTATGTTTTTGTCTAACCATGTGCTGGACATTTTTTCCAGTGGGATACTATGAGAAACAGTATTGAAAGCTCTGCCGAAATTGAAAAAGATTAAGAGATTACACCAACTACCCTCCCTTAGTCAACCCAGCTCACCTATCAAGGTGAGTAATCTTCTCATAAAAGACTTTGCTTAAGAGAAGTTCCCTTTGTTAGCTGTGACCAGTGACTGAATTGTCTTCCAGGTGTTTTTCAATAATTCCAGAATAGTCTGCAAAATTTGTCCAGGCACCAGAGTGGGACTGACAAGCCTCTAATTATCAGAGTGTTCTTTCTTATCCTTCTTGAAAATTAGGATGCATGCCAGTGCCAGTTTCTAGTGTAGGGACCTTGCTAACTAGTTCCCTGGGCAGCCTGAATTTTCTCCCCATGCCCAGGGTTGAAGTTTTGGTGGTAGTTTTTCTCCTAACACCAAAGATTTTAAGTTCAACTACTTCCTGATCACTCTGTCCAAAACGGCCACCAATTTCCACTTCACCCACAAGACCCTTTCCCATAAGCAACACATATAGGAGGCCACATTTCCTTGTCATTCTCTTTGTACCTGTAGCAGTAGATTACCAGCAAAACGTTTTAGGAATCTCCTGGAACTAGTTGTATCAGCTGTGGGGTATTCCCAGTTAACAACTCACAAGTTGAAGTCACCCTTAAGAACAAGGGCAGCTGAGTATGCCATGGCATTAACCTGTCCAGGTGATCCAGTGTTCACTCCCACAGTGACATGCACTTTGTGATAAACTTTGTGATCTTAGTCCTTACCCAAGGGTTCTCAAACGTGTCCCTCTGACAATCCACTCACTGTCATGAGTGCCTAGAGACTCACTGTGATCAGAGAATGGATCTAGTCTGGATCTCATCCTTCTTATGTGCCTGGCCTGGGACATAACCTCATTGCAGCAAAAACGAAGAGACTATACTAAGAAAATAAATGCAGGTTGAGAACATTTCATATGTTGTTTGGGACAAATCACCCCACAAACCACAGCTGTCCAGTCTCCATTCTCTTCTTCTACAGATCTATTGCTCTAATGAATCCTATTAATATAAGGCCTTGCAGCCTAATTAATTTTCCTCCAGGACACAAGCATGATAATACTGTGAGCAGAAGCGTCATTGTTCCCTTTGTACTTTACAATTCTTAGATACCTGGTTGATGGGATTTTAATGAGAAGAAATATGCCTTGTCTTTCAGAATGCTATAGGATATATATATATATATAGTTTTTTAGTTTTTTTAATAACTTTTTATTTATTTATCTATTTAAGACAGATGATGTTTATTTCCCCTCCTTAAGATGTTAATGAGATGCTGACAAGTATTTGGTATTTTTAGCACAATTAACTCTAGGGCTATTTTTGCTCTTTTCAAGCTATTTTTCAATGTGCTTTATTTCTTAAGTAGCTCGTGATATAATTAGGAATAGTTATACAGTTCAGGCAAAAAACACAGAAAGAACAAAACCCAGCCCTTCTGGATTCTGCTGAAAGAAAAAAATAAAAAGAAAAAAGAAAAAAAAAAAAAAAGAGAGAGAGAGAGAGAAGATTTTTGAGAAGGTTTTAATAAATGTTATACAGGTTACATCCAGGCAATTAAAGTCGAACCCATCCTGGTGCATGATATCAAGGATTCTGTTTTGAAAAATGAGCTTTTCTCTAGTTATTGCTTGAAGTAAACAGCCACTCAGTGAAAACAAAAGCTTGTGCCGAAGACTGAAGAAGATAGAGGATGGAGTAACCTATCCAGAAAGAAGAACACTTGCTGTTTTCAAGGTTAGCAGCTGGTAAATCAATACATTATTTGGGAATAGAGAAATGTATTTGGAGTCAGTTTATATTTAATTTCAGCTTCGGATAAGAAATGGGAGGCAGGGTGGGGAAATCACTGTGTATTTGATTCTGGGAATAATATTTGCTTAGAAGAGACTGCAGGAGGCTGGGAATCACTGCCCTTGTTCTGCTGCTGGTGGTCTCTGGAATGTGTTGGGTCACTTGTGATGTTGTCATGGTTTTATGGCAGATGATGTCCATTCTTCTTCATGGCAAACTTTTTATTTAGCTGTCTTTTTTACATCTTAATAAGTGCTTTCAGTCCTGACCAGGTGTCCAAGTCCCTGAATCTTGCACAGCTTGTGCTCATCCTGAATAATTCAGGGGACCATATCCTAAGAAAACAAATAGTCATCTATCTCTGTATAACTGCAGAGCAACTGGCACAGAAAGCAGCTGAACTTCAGCCTCAGTTAAAATGTTGCAGCTTTCTCTAGCAATGAAGTAAAGACGATAAATTCAACTGCAATTCAGAAATATTGTTATCAGAGGCATTTGAAAGCCCTCTAGTCGTAATTAAAAACTCAAAAGTATGTTTTCTCAAAAACAAATGAAAAAGAGGATATTTACCTTTTCACATGGCTTTCTTCCATATCATTGGTTACTACAGAAAGGATTCATACAGTACATACAAATCTGCACCTGCACTTAATCAAAACAAACTACTTCTCAGCAGCCTGCTTATCAGGCAATAAGGGAATTGCTTCTGTATGTTCACAAATATAGTGAAAAGTAAATAAATAATTAAGCCATCCTGACTGGGACATATAGCAATAACCTCCATTCTTTTAGAGCCACATGATAACTACTAGTAAGAATCATATTATATATAAAAATAAATCAGCAAGAATAATAACATACTATGGGAAAATAGAGGAATTACAAATTGACTTCCCTCTTCATATGTATGTGTGCTCATTTTATTTTTTCATATTAATTCATCTGGTATCACACAGCTGTGAATAAAATGTTCTGTGGCAAGTGTGTTTATAAAAAAAATTAACTAAACTATGATGGAAAACTTTCCTGGATAATGTATGAAGCTGTGGTTTTAGGTACATTCACTTTCTCAAATAGATATTTTCATTCTAAGTTTAACATAAAATTCCTATTTTGATCATTATTTTTCAATTGTGAAAGCTTTGGCAAAACTATATCTGAGTACTGATTCTCATAAAAACATTGCACAGTACAGACATATTTCTGTGCATCTATTTTTTTAATGTTGGTTGTTTGTTTTTTCCTATCACATTGAATATAAATTCTTTAAAGTTAGATACAGGCATGCTGGTTCAGAGATACATGGAAAAACTGCTAAAAGTATCCAGGCAATAATTTTTGACGTGTGTGCATGGAATATATAACTACATCAGAACGAAAACTTACAGGCACGTGGTTATATGTGTTTACTAAGTCATGTCTCTTTAATTTTTTTAAATGTTCTTAATTTTTGTGTGTCATGGTCAAAGGATGAGAATCTTGAACTAAACTGTGTCAAACTAACAGATGTCAGGTGCTCTGAAGTAAATTGATAGTGGTGATAATCTTGTTCTGTCTTCACTGATTCTTTGTATGAACAGATTCTCAGAGACTATATGAGTAATCATATCTAATCTCTAGACAATACTTTACAACTTTAAATTACTTCTCTGTCCAGATGGATAGATGTGCTGTTAGTACTTGTCTAAGGCTACTGAAATTTAGAAAAAAAAAAAAAAAAAAATCAAAACTTTAAATTTGATTTTGAACATTTGCATTATCTTACAATCTGCTGGCAATAAAGATTTTGGAATTTTGAGGAAGTGAGAAAACATTTCCTCAAAAAAGAATACATGACATTAAGCCATAACTAAGAAAGATTCATCTTCCTGGCTTTAAATTTCTATATTAATTGTATTTATTACTAAATAGCATTAATGCCTGGAAAAGTGTTATTGCTCTGCAGACTGAATGACACCCACCATTAATGTATTGGCTGATGTTTTCTTTCCTGCCATTTAAAGTAGTTTTGTGCCATTGAAACTGGTTATATACGTGGTTACGATATTTATCAAATGATAAAAAAATCAATTGGATGTCAAATAAATTATTCTCTGCTGATATATTTTACTGTTCAGAGCACTCCAGTCAAAGCTGAAGTTCATCATGGAGTGTTCATTATTAATTACTTCCTACAAGCATAGAAAATCATAATATCTCCTTTCTCTTGCTCAGTGTACTGCATACATTCTCACACATAGGCATATACACACTATGATTTCTTTTTTACTTTGTATAAATGTATTTAAGTACTGAGAAATGGAAAAGATATTCAGTGTTTCTCAGCAGATGGTACTTCATGGTGGGAGTTGCTTAATAGCAGAAAAAGAAAAAAAAGAAAAAAAAGCCATTTTAGCATTGCAATAAAAATTGTTGAAATGCTAAAATAGGGTTTTTTTTTAAAAAAATAAAAATGGTTGCCTTGGTAAGATGAGACATCTGGTATCTCTAGCCTAATAATTTTAAAGCAAAGTTCTATATGAAAGAAGCAAATTGTGAGACAGCATCGTGCTTGATTTGCTCCAAAATAAATTAAGTGGCTTGAGATTTAACATATCTCTGTGATCATGTGCCTCTGTGCCACAGAGGAAACACTTATATATGAAATAAGTCCTCAGTGACAGAAAAACATCCCCCAGACTTAAATCACTGATTAAAAGGAAACAACCCACTCACAGCTGTTCATCACTTATGTTGGACAGCATTTCTCAAGCAGCATAGGCATCTGTCTACGCGCCAGAACTTACACCTAAGGGTGCTGAGTCTTGGAGGCAGGAATCCTCCCCAGGGCAGGAACTCACCATAAGGTTAGAAAGGACATTTTCAGCCTCACTAGTGCTGAGAAGATCATATTTCACATCTCTGTGGCAGGATTTTTACGTATGGCATTCTCCTATCATATGTCCAGAGACACAAGGCAGGGGGTAGGAAGCACCCCTTACAAATAGGAAGGAATGGTAATAGGGCTTTCTCCTTCCTTATCTCAGTGGCATACAAACATTTGGAAAACTGTATGTCTTTCATAAAGGAAATTTGTATCATCATCTCACCTGTCAGGAGGCCACTTAACTGCTGCGTTTAAGTGATCCTAGAATTTAGCTTTTGGAACACTTTTGGAGATAATTTTCTTTGTGGGAACTCTTAAATGTTCCTTAAATGTGGAAGAACTCCATACAGCTGACTACCAAAATCTGTTTCACCAGAGACCTGGTTTTAATTCTTGCTGTTGTTGGTAGCATTCAGTTATTTTGTGTTGTGTGAAACATCTTCAATGAAACTTTTCTGAACTTTTTTTCTGAACTGAAAGCTGAAGCTCTACTGTGCAGCTCTCAGAGTTCCATGGAGCCCTCATGGACATGAGAAATAGAATACATATAGAATATGAGCACCTTATGCAGTCAGCAAGCATACCCACAACAAAAGGAGTGTTCCCTTCTCATTGTCTTTGCTGTAGCCACACATAAGCTGCTCCATTGTAGTGGCACCCCATTTATACAACAATCACACTATGTGTTATAGTACCAATCTCATCCTATAGCACCACATTACACAATGGACAATAAAAGTTAAATGAAAGTTTATGAGGAAAAGGCATGAAAGATCAATACTGGTGTGCTATATCAATGTTTTAAATCTGAATCTGACTCCTCTTGAATTTGTTTTGTGCAGTTACATGCTTTGTAGAAGAACTTTGACAAATTTATGGCTTTTTTTCCTCTAATTTCATTTTCTTGGAAAGAATGTTTGGGTAAGGTATTTTACTTGAAAAAGGGATTCAGCCAGATCATTCAAATGCAAAACAGCTGAAAGTCACAATTCACCATGACATATTTATAACAGGAAACATCAATAGCACCATTAATTTGAATTGGGCTTAAATCATATGTAAGAAATGTGAGGAATAATTTTTACGGATAAGCTTTATTTGTGATTTTCAATGTATCTGGAAATTTACAGGCTTTAAAAAAAGCAAAAACAAACAAACAAACAAAAGGTTTAGAAAATATTAATTAATCCCACTCTTACATCTTGAAAAATACCGATCATAATAGTTCTAGATGGATTTGACATTTTTCATCATTTCTTTGTTTAAAGATAAACATTTACATTGCTCTTTTCCATTGGAATGTTCTTATCTGAATAATTTGGATGTCTAGCAAATATTGTGGTGTTAATTTCTGCAAATATGGTCAGGAAGAAGAAGTATTCTGAAAAGCAAATAGAATCATGATGGATTAATAGATCATGTTTCTTAATGCACTATAAACACTCATTTTGCAATCTCATTTATGTGCTTTTTCTTTGCCTTCTTAAGGAAATTACTGTGAACATGTGTATATTCATACAACTACCTACAACCTTCTATTGTGTATTCTGTGGGGATCTTATAATAAAAATAAACATAATTATGCATTCAAATCAGTTGAATCATTTTTTAAATGCTACGTAAACATTTTTATGGAAACTAAGTTTGACATTAAGTATTGAATTCCCCTGTTTTAATCTTGTTTTGACATTCGCTTCAGTGACACAAGACGTACTCTTGCAGGGCAAGTTCATATGCAAACCCTAACCTAAGTAACTGCAGGTGATTGCTTTGGAAAGAAGAAGTTCAGTCTTGTTAAAAATAATGAAAGATTTGGAGAGATTTCATTAATAAACATAGTCAAAATACTCGCTCACTTTCTGCCAGTAGATTGATCCTTCCCTCTTCTATTTTCAAGCAAGAGAAGAAACATTTTTTTTCTAAATTCACTCTTCTAACATTTTTCTGTGTACTAGCTAGATTAGTTTTCCTGGAAAGCCTCCTACATTAGAGCTACACACACAGGTTTCACCATAAAATGTGGACCCAGGCCTGGGAAAAAGACTATGTGTTTTGTCGGAGTAAAGTGTCTGTGCTTCTATTTCGATGAAGTATGCTGAAAAGAGATTAGCTATACATATAGTTTTGCAGAGGAAGTTATTAAGATTATTTCATCTTGTGAGCATACGCTTTTTGCAAATTAGTGAAGATTTATCAGCCTGGAGAAGAGAAGGCTCCAAGGTGACCTGATAGTGACTTTTCAGTATCTAAAAGGGGAGCTACAAGAAAGAAGGGGACTGACACTTTAGTGGGGTCTATGGTGATAGAGCAAGGGGAAGTGGTTTCAAACTTAAAGAGAGTAGATTTAGGTTGGATATAAGGAAAAAGTATTTTACAGTCAGGGTGGTGAGGCACTGGAACAGGTTGCCCAGAGAGGTTGTGGGTGCCCATTTGAGGACAGACTGGAGGGGCTCTGAACAACCTGATCTGTCTGTAGGTGTCCCTGTTCTTTGCAGGGCAGTTGGACCAGATATTATTTAGAGGTCTCTTCCAGCTCTAAGGATTCTGTGATTCTATGATTTATCTGAAGTTCTAATCTATTTAGAATGTCACAAAAAGATTTACCATTTACAATTACAGATATCTTACAGCTACGTGTCCTATATATTTATATATATATATTTAAAGGAGGACAGAAAGCACCTGCAAAGAGGTGTTAAGATGGTTCAACAGTAACTTTTGAAGTACAACATAAAACTCGCAGTTTATTCTGTAAGACCATTTTCAATACTTTTTTTCTTTTTAAAGAATTAATTTTTCATCACAAACTTTACTGCCAAACGCATCTCAAATGTTTTCTAATTGTCAACAGCTTTACACACAAACACAATGGTGAACAGCAACCTGGCATTGAAATAGAATATTTAAAATAGAATGAGTGTAAAGCATCCTGCAAGTTGGTGGAAGTGCGCCCCCTTTTTCCACTGCTTGATTGCACTGCACAACATTATTACAGCTCATGAGATAGCACAAACCTTTTTTTAATCACAAAACAAAGTGAGAACTCTGAAGCCTTAGCAACCTTAAAAAGTGACTCCAACTTTTATTCTAAATCCAGCATTTTGCAAAATTTTGGCTACAACATTCACTCTGCCTCTGCAAGAGATATTTATTGCTTACTTCTCTCTTCTACCCCCTTCCAGTGTTTCTAGTCATTGGACTGAAACAGTCAGAGAGAAAGAAATGAACAGGAAGACAATTTCATTCCTGAGCTCTTGGGGAAAGCTACTTGTTTTCTTGATGAGAAGGTCTCAGTGACAGTTGCCTGGTGCTCACTGGTGAATAGGATCATGTTCCTATGGACTGCTGCACTCACCATACAAACTGCATGATAGCTACAAAACCTTATTGCTCCAACAAACACCACATAAGGGGCTCTGAATGTGACTACTGACTTTACTAACTTTCCTTCAGACTTCTCCATAGAACCAAAATTTTTCACCTATGTTGTTTTTAAGGTATCTTTACTGTCACTTGAAAGTACATTTATCACCTTTCAGTCTCACTGAAATGTTTTCATCTCATGGAGAAGAAAGATCATCTCCAGTCAGTTGAGCTACCGGAGTGAGGTTTGCATAGTAAGGCCGGCATTGTTCTGGAAGTACCTGGAGATGTTTTTCCATTAAGCCAGAGCTTTAACACCAAGCTGCAGTGCACATGCTAATAGAAACATGTTCTCATTTTACGCAGCTTCTGAACAGATCTGAGAGACTGTTTAAAGAACTTCATGTATGAGTGACTTGGAGATCCCAAATTCCTAGTCAGCCACCAAACTCTTCTGAAGTGACCTAACAAACTGGCTTATCTTTGCAGCTATTGACTCTCACAAGACAAATCATCCAGCTTTCATTAATAAAACACTTCAAAGTTAATGCCAAAGAGGTATGCTGTGATTGGGTCACAATTTTAATGTACCTCTTGGTAGACTGCAAAGAAATTAAAACCTATCTGAAGGAAAAACGGAATGAGACTTCACAGATACTCATGAACATGTATAAAAGCTGTACCACAGAATGTCTTTTGGTATCCCTTATTGCAGGATCCTGGAGACCCTTTATATTGCATATTGCATTAAATATGCATGAACACTTGTGCATGAGGATAGACAGAGTCAGTTAGGGGTAACTGACCCACTTAATGTTCAGAAATACCAGCTGTGAGTCCTCAACCTGAGTCAGGCAGAATGCCTTTAAGGCTGGATTAGAGACATTCTCTGTGGAAAGATTCATCAGCTAGCCAGCTGGTTCATAGTACAGTTAAATTTTAGAACTCCCAATTATATGTTTGCACTGTGACTAATTTGGTGGCATAATAAATAACATATTAAAATGAATACACTCACTGGACTTATTTTATAGTGTCCTTGAGTTGGCCTAAACTGCATTGAAAGAATCCCAAATGGGGTTCTGGCAAGAAGTTATTTCTAGATGCATCACTTACACTATTTTAATTTCTCTAGCTAATCTCATTCCTGCTAAAATAGTGTGCTGTGGGTATACACAACTGCAGAGATCAATAGGCCATTTAATATATGAAGAGTGGAGAGCTACCTCAGAATATATGTCAGGTTTGAAGTTCATTAAAGTATAGAAAATGCAAATACCTTTCTCTGACTTACTCATATAAATAACTCATGCAAAAAAGAAAAGGAAGAGGTGTCATGACGTATATAGATCATAGAACCATTTGGGACAGAAGGGACCTTTAATGGTTATCTAGTCCAACTCCTCCTGCAATGAGTGGAGACACTTGAAGACAGATCAGGCTGCTAAGAACCTTGAATGTCTTCAGTGATAGGGCACTCACCACCTCTGTGAGCAGTCTGTTCCAGTGCCTCGCTACCCTCACTGTAAAAAACTTCTTCTTTATATCCATTCTAAATCTCCCCTCTTTTAGATTGAAACCATTTTCCTTTGTCTTATCATTACAGGCCTTGCTGGAGAGTCTGTCCCCTTCTTTCTAATAAGCCTTCTTTAGATACTGAAAAGCCATTAACATCTTTCCACAGACTTCTACATAAAAATATTAAAAATGACTTAGGAACGCATATATGCTCTGATTTAGATATTTTTATAGTATATCCAGGAAAGTGTACATTAATAAAAACACTATGAAGAACATTCATTTCAAGTAGCATTTTGAAGTTCCTATAATCTCGTCTTTCTCCTTAACTGCAGCAGTTACAGCTACTCTTCATATTCTTGATGCCTGAAGAAAGCTGTTACTCACAAAGTGATTTTACTGCTTACCAGTTTCATTAACTTAAATGTTTAGGTTAATTAAGTAATCTTCTAAGCAGTCATTCATTATGAATGGCAGATGTTAAGGGTGACAGGAAGAATGTTTATGCCTTAGTTGCATCTCTTCACTAATCCTGAGGATCTGTTTGCAAAGAAAGAAGAATAAGACTTTTATCATTTCCATTTTATTTTAATTGAGTATGAAGATCAATTGTATGCTTTAAGTATTTATTAATTTTAACCACTGTAATGTTTTTCTGCAGCTATTGCTGGAGTCAGTTGTGGACACAGGCACCTAGAAGTTCATAATTCAGTTTAGTTGTTTTTTTGCCTGAACCTATGTGAAGGTCTCTGTGTCATTTCTAGAAAGAGCAGGGGGAAACTGCAAAGTCTCGTGTTATGAATATGCAGACAGACATAAAACATGCTAGAGAGCATTGGTCCTCAATGCAGCCCATTTTCTGGAGAGCGCCCTCGCCTTGAGTCAGATGATTAAATGGCTTTATTGCAGCCAGTGACAAGACATACATGAGAGTTCTTGCAGCTTGTTGAGAGCATGATAGATGAGAGGAAGAAATAAGCTCAGAGCATGCAGGAAGGGACAGACAAGCCTAAGTCTAGGTGAGGTTGAATTGTCTCAAACATTCTGATTTTCAGCTCTGTACCGTATGAAGGCTCTTCATGCTTCTGATCTCTTTTCAGTAGAGATTGAGGTATTTTTGTACTCAGGGCGTATTTTTACTGAGTTTTTCCAGGATTATTTATTTTGATTGATTGAAAAACTGTAGAGCTCTTCAGTAGGAATGCTTGGTATTTGGCTAAGCACTTCTCATGTTTTCCTTAGAGTGACTGTTCAAAATGAGTCACATAACTCACTTGCTCACTCTTGCTCTTGTAACAGAGAAATATAACCCCACTTTCTTCATTAAAATGCAATTGTGTCCAGATTATCTGCAGTGTCTGACAACCTCTCTAATACCCAATAACCTCTTAAAGTTGGGAGTGGAACCATAATGTTGCATTTCATATTAGTGATAAAAGTGAAATATTTTATTTTTTTTAGCGTTAGTCTAACACAAATTTAAGTCACAGGTAAAATGCTGTAAAGAATGCAAAGTAACTGTAGTCTGAAGCAGAGAGGTAGGTCTGCAGGTCTTGATAGACCTGCTGCATTAGGAAAGTATGGACATCTAAGATAGGCCTGCTTTTTCTGGCATGTGCTTTTCTAGCTTTGATGGTAAAATAAGCAAAAACAGCTTGAAAAGTGAACTCTTATTAAACCATTTACTATGGATAATCTTGTCAACATATAAGAATAAGTATTTGGGGCTTGAAATAAAGGAACAAGCATCAAGAAAAGCATGACCAGGAGACTGAGGGAGGTGATTCTGCCCCTCTTCTCTATTCTTGTGAGACCCCGCCTGGAGGACTACTTCCAGTTCTGGGTCCCCAGCACAAGAAGGACGTGGAATTGTTGGAGCAAGTCCAGAGGAGGACCATAAAGGTGATCAGAAGGCTGGAGAACCTCCCCTATAGGGACAGGATGAGAAGAGAAGGCTCCAGAGTGACCATATAGATGCCTTCCAGTACCTGAAGGGACCCTACATGAAAGCTGTGGAGGCACTTTTTATAAAGGCATGTAGTGACAGGATGAGAGGAAATGGCATTAAACTGGAAGAGGGTAGAATTAGACTAGATAATAGGAAGAAGTTCTTTACTGTGAGTGTGGTGAGACACTGGAACAGGTTGCCCAGAGAAGCTGTGGGCACCCCCTCCCTGGAAGCATTCAATGCAAGGCTGGATGGGGCTGTGAGTGATCCAATCTAGAGGGAGGTGTCCCTGCCTATAGCAGGAGGTTGGAACTACATGATCTTAAATGTCTTTTCCAACCCAAATCATTCATGATATGCTTCTATTGAATTGTTCTCAGTTGGAGGGCAACCTACTTTGCCACTGTGACAGCCACGAAGGTGTACAAGTTCCTTCCCAGGCAGTAGAAATGGCATCCCTGAGCCCCATCCTCAGTAACCAGTTCTTGTATCACACAGGTTAGAAAAAATGATTACAACCATCTGTAGGTCCTTCTGTGTCTATGACATCAATGCATTTGAAGGATGAAGTGTCCAATGACAAGTTTTGATTTATCACTGAGCAAAACAGTGATTTAAAAAATACATTTGCAGATAAGTCAAATGGGAAAATATGTTTTGATATGGACCAAAATGAATTTCCTCCCGGTTTTGTGGAAGCATGCCAAGGAAACAAGCAAACAAACAAGCAATACTTTGGGTCAAACAAAATGCACTGATTTTTTTTTTATTATTTTTTATCATTTTTTATTATTTTTTAACTTTAGAGAAAAAAGAAAAGGCATTTTAAAAATCTGAAATACACTGAAATACAAAATGTTGACAGAAATGTCAAGCTTGCTATTTGCTTTTCTCTTTAGAGTGTGGACTATAATCTTTTAATGGAAAGTACAATGAAACAAATTTGAACAGGAAAATAAAAATGCTTTATTAGAAGTATTCTAGCCACAGGACACACTGGCAGTACATAACATAACTTCGGTTGGCAACATCCATATAGTGAATCTTTGCATTAATGTAGGGGATTCTTGGGTCCGACTTACAAAAGTGACTTTCTGTACGAATACGGAGAGCCAGAGCTGACATGAGTGGTTTTGCATGTATTTATCAATATTTTATTAACATTGTCAACATATTAAATAAACATCTAAGCTTTGCCATCTGACTGCAGATTTTGGCATGTCTTTACTCTTGTATAAAGACAGAACCACTGTCTGCAGAATGCAAATTGTAACTCCCAGTTAATTGTGCTCCCAGTTTTGTTCACAGCTCAAGTGAATGAGCCATATATCTTTGTCCATTTTCAGTGAACTATTTACACTTGATATCTTTCTGATATGCTTTGTTTGTATTGAAGTATTCAGTTTCAAATACTCATCAAGGAGTTCTTCAAGGGGGAGATGCCCAAGAAATATTCCACACAGTACATCTCCTGCCAGATGCTTATTCCTACAGGGAAAATTTCAGCCTGTGCCTTGGAGATGACTCCTCCTCTTGGGACCCTAAGAGACTTCTGCTCTGAAGGAAATTCTCATCATCCCTCTAGCCTCACTGTTTCTCACTCCTGGTCTCTGCTTGCTACTTCTGAAACATAATTAACTGCTCATCCTGCATTCCCTCTCTGCCACCCCAACTCCATTAGCACTTTATGCCTCTCCCCTTCCTGGCCTTTTGCCACCTCTTGGCCATCTGGGACTCCTGTTCATCCCAGCAACCCAAAAGCAAGTTTCCAACCACTGCAGAAATACTTGGCTATAGCTAATGTTTGAGTTTTACCTTCATTCTGGCACTAATCTGCATTTCACTCCTTCATTCGTTCAGCTGTGACTTTTCACAACATTTTCAGGAACTTTACACATTTTAGAGGAATATCTTCCCACATAAAATAGGCCAGTTGTTCAGAAATTATAGGCTGAGATTGACAGCCAGCCAGCCGGCCCTTTTGGCTGAAAAAGTTTACTTCCTTAAGCATCTAGGTTTAAATCAAGATTAGAGAACCTCAAGAGATCACATACCTCATACTACATCTGTTCTTGCTGTTATAATAAATTTACTTGGACAAGGTGAAGTTCAGCTATCTCTGCCTTTCCAAGTGCATTAATGTTCAAAAAGTTATGAACTCCAGAATGCCGGGAACAATGCCATTAACTTTCTCATTCTACATATAAAATCTGGTAATTTCTTTTTATAAATATAGAAATATGGTATTCTGCATTTCCCACACCAATTCAGAATGTAATGAAAGTTTAAAATATATATTGCACACTGGTAAATTGGACTCCACAAAGAATTTTCTTGGGAAACACTACATCAGCAAATTTACTGGTATCCTGCTTTCTCCATAACTTCTCAGCATACAGTCATTAGTTTGATTCCTTTGGCTGATGGGGATTTCATAAAGTAGAAGGAAAGAAGAAACACATTTTTACATAGGAACATTCTTGATAAAATTGTCCTCTGCTACATTAGCTTTGAACAATAGAACCGTGTTATTTACCCATATTGAAAATTTCCACCAAGTTTCCCAGAAACAACTCCAAAAGCTCTGAGGTTTCTGTCATGTTTTCTTTCATCTTTGACTGTCCCAGCAAAAGCATCCTACATTTTCCTTTTATTTCTCCCATAGATTTGCAAATTAATGTTATCAGTGTGAAAGAATAAAGAACACGTTCTCATTTTCCAATATTTATCCATGCTGTATCAGGCCTAAAATTTCACTTCTATCATCTAATTCTTGTCTTAGAACAACATAATTTGAATTGGTGTTTTTGTTTACATAGCATGATGTTTTTAAATATTATCCCTTATCTGTAATTTTAACTCAAAACTCTCCTAAATTTTAAGATGGGAAATGTTTCTGAAGAGAAAATCAGATTCCCAGCTAGCTTATGTTGTTAAAGGTTTAAATTTCACCAAATTGATATTTATTTTCATTTTGTCAAGGAAAAATTTTCCAGATTTTACTAATTACATCTGAAGAAAGAAAGAAGAAAGAGAATTCATTTAAGTAATATGTTGATCTAAATTTACTTGCTAAAGTACTTATATCCCTAAGTGCATTTTAATATTTGCTGTGATTAATTATGCAACTCTACATCTTCCTGGGGAAGAACAGGAAGTGTTATGAGATTTGGAATAATTTTCAAGTGCTGATAATTGTGTGACATTAATTGTCCATTAGAAATTGCTAAGCCATGTAATTATTTTTCAATCTATTATTTTTCACTTTAATTCCTAGTAATAAAAGATTGAATGATATTGTATATTTGTCCTAACAAGCTCAAACTTCAATTTAGGTAAACTTTTCATCTGTACTGACTTCAGTGGGATTTAAGCAGAATGGTAACTGCTATCTAAAACTGTCCTGCATGATTCTGAGCAATGAACAACAGCCAGAAGCAAAGACTACTCAAGTCCTCCATGCAGGAATGTAGGCAAAACTGAATGCTGCTGTCCTGAAGATATGGATAAAATTAGTCACCCCTGGGGAAACAAGCTTACTGGGTTCATTTCTCTAGGGGATTGAGGCAGAGGCTGCTGCTTCTGTTGAGTCCCCTGCTCTGCTTAGTGATGGCCACTTGTAGAGTGACCCAATGATCACTGATGGTAATAAAAAACACACTCTACAGATCTGGAGCTGGCAAAGCAGGCAGTAGGCAGCCCCTGAACAGCTTTAACTTCCAGCTTCACCTAAATGTAAAGCTTACAATCACATAATGTGTGGAATGATGTAAAACAAATAAAGAAAATAAAAAGCATAAGATGCAAGTGGTGGTGGTAGCTATCATTTGCTTCTGGAATGTAGGAGACTTAAACTGATTGAAAAATCAGTCAGAGCTTTGGCAGTGAACTCAAATGGAGACAAAATTTAACATCTGAGCTTGTAAATACACACAGCCTATTTCAGACTTTTGGGTAGAACACTGAGCAAGGTGATAAGCATTTTCTTTTTCTGTTTATTATCACTTTAAAAAAGTGATGCAGAAAGAGGTTAAATCCTGTGGTTTGATCCATGGCAGTTAACTGACAGAATAAGGATTAGAATGAAGTAACCTTTGAGTGAAACCCTTGCTTTAGCATAGGGTCACATTTGTCAATTTTCATGTTTATCATTTTTATTTGCTTTTTTGCTTTGTATGTGCAAATCTTGTAGTGATCCTTATTAGTGTGACTTGAGCTATTAATCTTCACCTCCACATTCTTCACATTTTCATTAATTCTTCTGTAGAAATATATATTTAAATATGGAACAATGTCTAGTTCTTTGCAACTCTTAGCATGTTTTAAAAAGTTAGCTGGAATTCATTTGTCTGGAAAATATTATATTAAATATATGTCACACTTCTCTACCCTTCAGTTTCAAGAAGTCAGTATCTGAAATTGAAAGAACTTACTTACAATGTAAGTACCTTATGCACACTACCTCTTCCTCAGTGGAGTAGAATGAAATCATATGTGTCTGCTAAGCCAACTTGGACTGTGTCCAAAGATGCAAACCAATCACAGTCCTTTACAGTCTTCTCCTCTTCCCTTAGTTTAGAAAAGGAATGGGGACATTTCTTAGCACCAGGCTACTGAAGGATATCTTTGACCAGTAGCAGAGGCTTAGAATAAACTCATCTATAAATGTGGCTGACATTTGCTGAAAAAGTAAACAAAGATTTCCATCTCATAGAGGCAGAAGATTGAGAAAGAGTTGAAATACATTTTTTTCCACCAAAAATTGTTTTTCTCTTCCAGTAAGTCTTGGTAATCATGATTTTTGTGTTTAAATGCAATAACTTCTTTGGCTTTATTTTTGTTGTTTTGGTTAGTGAACAAACAAAGCTAGCAGGAGTGAAGCATTTAAAAAGAAATTAGAATCTTCTGCTACTCTCATCTAAGAGACAGAAATTTAAAATATTATCTTTATTGGCATCACATTTATTGACTTTTCATGTTCAGAGTTGGTGATGCTTAAAAATAGCTTCAGAACCCCTAATCATTCTTTGAGAAATCTGCTGTATCTAGAATGTGTAAATTGAATTCCAATAATGTAAATCTCCAAGGTCAGTGCACACAGCTACCAATTTTCTACATTCCCCTTGCCCATTCACAGAGTCAGAATGACTTACAGTCTAATCATCTCTCAGCAGTAGGCCAGTAATCATAGCCATGGGGACCAGCTTCTTCTCTTTTAAGCAGAGCCATGAAAACAGAAGGCAATTGCATGAAGGAAAAATGGCACCTCCTTGTACAGCTTATTCTGTTCTGGCTTGAAGCCTGCTTCTGGGTAAACTTGCTATTCTTTGCTTCCCTTCCTAACCCCCTTCCCCGCCAAAAAAAAAGACTTTGTGGAGCACAGAATAGTTTCTTCTCTGCATCAGGAATCACTAAGCATTTGAAAGATCCCACCTCAAAAGGACTTTATGATTACAGTTTCTAATTGCATTTGTAAAAACATCTGGAAGACCTGTTTACCAGCTTAGCAGCCTATTTTGCAGAGAGACTATCATTGTGTTTGAAACATTTAATACAGTTATTGGTATTTTCTGCAGACAATGATGTTAAAAGCTTCTGGTTCCCAACTAACAAGAACAAAAGCTATCACCTTTGTGTTGCTTAAAAGAGCAATACAATTACCAGGTTGTAACACACTGAAGCTTTGTTGTTTTCATTAGTGTAAAAAACCACCAGATGAGACTGATGTCTGTTATTATTTTGTTGTAATAATATGAAAGAAAATGTAAACATTCACTGCGTTTATTTTGAACTAGGTTTAAAAAAAAAAAAAAAAAAAAAAAGATGCTTCTCACAATATCTGCTTAAACTGAGTGGGTGGGATTTTCCTCTATTTTCCTCTCTTGACCTCTTGGGACACAGAAAAAATTAGGACTATAATTTAGAGAAGCAAATTTTTTCTTACATTATAAATACCAAAACTCTTTCAGAAACCAGAGATATATAGATTTAACATGCCAGTCCATGATAATATGAACTTGCACAAAAATTTGACTGCCTGGATACTCCAGAGTAAGTTAATGTAATCCTTGTACCCTTGCTTCCCTACATGAAGGAGAGAAAAATGTCATAATTCAAGAGCCTAGTGTTTGTCAGAGTAATGTGTAATTAAGTTATGGCCTTATTCCTTGATTTCCCTAACTCATGCAACATTGACTTCAGTGACTAAACTGTTTGCTTGTACTAAAACAGGGGAAGGAAACTTTATCAATATTGATCTACAAGAGAGCAATATTTTTTATTATGTTACTTCCTTCCAAGGAAGTCAATTCCATATCAACTGTTATAAACTAAGAAATAGCTATAAGGGCCAGAGGACAGTCACTTCTCACAGCTCATATCTCATCCAAACCAGAATAATTCTTACTGCTTATAAAGTCATTATGAGCTTAAAACAAACTTTAAGAAGGCAAAGGAGAGGTTTATGCCAGCTCTGCAATAGTTGCAAGACCAAAAACAATATCTTTGCTAGTAAAAATAAATGAAAAATGTGTTTAAAATCTTCCTGTATTAATAAATGTAAGTTCTTTCTTTGTAAGGGACAAGAAACAAGAAACATACAGTGATAAGGCAGTGTGTGGGTTCACTAAGAAATACTGAGTTATATCTCACAGATATTCTCATACAGCAGATTTGTTCTCCTCTTATATTTTGACAGATGTTTGCTATTTCCAGGCTGTATGTCTTGGATAACTATCCAAATCATTTTACTTTTCACAGTTCACTGCTGAGTGCCTAAAATAACAATCAGCTTCTTGCAGTCAATAGGGCTTAGCAGGGCTATGTGCGTATCAATCATAGTTTGTTTCAGGCTTTGTTAGCTTCTCTAAGATCACATCTCAGTTCGATTGTAAGCTTTGTTAGTTTCACTAAAATTATATCTTAGATTCATTGTGCACATACAATCCCATAGACATAAAATATTGACCTGTCCTGGGGCTAGGAGTGGATTCAGCTGCACGTAGTCTCCTTATCTCTGTGCTTCAAGGAGTTAGAAAGCAAAAGAGTCCATTCTGAATTTGTGACTCAACAGGATGACCTTCTGTATCCCTGTGTTTAACCCTACTCTCATTGCATTAAATAATCAAGTATATCCAGACATCTTGAATCTTGTTAAGTAGCTGCCCTAGTTAAAATTAAGTTTAATTAAATCACTCCATTGTATCTACATTATGTCAGTAAATATATTCTAACTAACTTCACTCCTCTGACTGCTGTGCAGTGAAGTTTTCCATTCACAAAGCTGGGATGTAACTCTAATCTTCAGCTCCTGGCTTCCTCCCAAGGGGTAATTATCCATTGCAGCACCCTGGTTTCTGCGGAGGTGCCTAGACACAGCACTTTGAGATACCAAGGTTCATTTCACTCTTCTTTTTTTTGTATTGAAGCATTGAAGCACTTTCCACTTTTGTGAAGAAAAAAGAAATGTAAGCTTGATAAGAGGAATTAGAGAGCTCGTTTCTCTACTTCTCTCTATTTCTCTCTACTACTCTCTACTACTCTCTACTATCTCTATTGTGATAACCTCTGTATTAGGAAATAAATCATACTTCCAGTACTGCAGGGCATGCCAATGCAAAGCATAAGCAGGGAAATGTTTTGTGAGATTACCTAGTCTGTTTCCCTACCACTGTAAAATCATTCCCATGAACACGTTTTAATCACTCTGTCTCCAGATCCAGATAAAACCTATATTTACATATACTGATATTTTAAACAATGGGAGTTTTGCACTTGCAGGGAATAATCGAGCTTAAATAGCCTTCTATATGAATTTTGAACTACTAAACTAAGTTTTATTTTACCCACACTACTATTAAAAATGAAAAAGGCCATTTTGTATGGAAAAACATCTTAAAGGAGCTATAAAAGTGCTTGGCTTTTATTTCTACAATTTTGGGCAAAATTCTGAAGAGAACAAAACTGAAGATTTCAACATTAGAAAGAGCTTGGAATGGATTTTATGACCAGTCTTGTTCATCCCAAATTCAATACACAATTGCCGTGTACAATTTTTCAGATATATTTTTTCAAAATGTTTCCTTCTATATTCCAGTGACAAAATTTGTTTTGGTGCCTTAAGAAGTGAAGTCTGTAAGTCTGCAGGGGTATCATTGAGCCAAAGGTGAGACAGGTTAATATTTATTTTTGCAGCTCATTAGAAGAAACAAAAATTGAGTTCTAATGTTCACGTGGAGTTTGTTAATGTGCTAACAATTTATGAGGAAAAAAAGGCTTTTTACTTCTAACTTGAGAAAATGTTATATGGCATCGCTGAAGTACAGTAAAAAACTCAGTGCATTGTAAAGTCACATTTTTAGAACAGAACCACATGTTAAGCATTTACATGACAGTATGCAATAGTTTCTGGATTGAATGTGTTTATTAGGGACAACTGGCTTGATTCTGCTCTCCTTGTATCTTGTGTAGTCATTTACACCTGTGCAATGACGTATTTCACTTCACACTACATGCTTCTTTACAAGATTTAGGCAGTATAAAATGGTCATAAAGTCAATCAGTATTATCAATAAGGAATAATTCCATTGTCTGCATGGAGAGGTCTTTTATCTCTCCTCTTCATATGCCTGTAAATACAGACCATAAAAGCTATAATTACAGAAAGGAGTGCTCAACTACAATACTAAAATATGTGAGTCCAGTGAAAACTAGATCCATTGAATGATGTGACAGATCTAGCATAGATCTTCTGATTGCATTTTCCTACTGTTTCCACGTCCTGCAAGCTGCCAGGATTCTGTTCAGTTTGGGAAGATAAGCATGTAAGAAGACAACATGTCTTGACTCCTACAATGCAGTTGAGGTGCATCATTCCTGTATGTGAACATTTCATATAATACTTCTGTATTAAGTCAGTGAAGTTTTACTCTCTTGAAAGACTTGACTCAAATTGTCTTCAAATTCATACCAATGTATATTTATTTTTATTTTTTCCCCTTTTTACTTATTTTTTAATTTTATTTTTCCCTTGCTTGTTATTTTTAAACTTCTCATGGCATTTAAAAATAATAGTAATTAAAAAAAAAACCACAAAAAAAAAAAAAAAAAACTTTCTCAGCTTAATTTGCAAGCCCAGAGGTATAAAACAGAATTACTTTTAATACTTAACACATGTTAAAATTCCTTCCTGTCTTTAAAATTACCTTATTTCTGATATTTATAATACTGAGATTACTGAATGCACCTGATACTGTGTAAGTTATAATAAAAGGGAATCTTGCTACTGATAAATGAATTTTTGTTATCTCAAGGAATTATGTATTTTTCAAAGCAGAATACTTCAGCTTGGCAAAAGCTCACCAGTCAGGCTTTTAAAACTGCTGAATGTGCACTTTGCCTTTCCTAAATTAACCTGAACCTAAACAAACTTGTCTCTAGAAAAATAAATAAATAAATAAATAAATAAATAAATAAGATAAATAAATAAATAAATAAAAACTTTCTCATTGAATCATTTTATTCCTGTTAGTAGACACACTATTTTCAGATGAATGTTAAAGTAATTTAGCATCCTACTAGGGATTCACTGTTAGAGGTATTTGGTAAAAAGGTATGTTTTAACACGATACAGTTGTCACTCTTTCCTCCATATATAGTTGTCACTCTTTCCTCCATATATATGAGTATCTCTTCTGAATAAGAGTATGTTTTCCTTCTACATATGATTATACATATATGACATATCTCTTAAGCTTGCTTTATTTCTGATATGATGAGAATTACACTACTAGCCATCCCATATCCTTTCACCAATGCTGAATGTTGTCCATTTACACAAAAGACCTTATATTGAGCCAGAAACTACTGGGTTGAAATGTTCTTTGTTTTAGAATGAAGTCTGTCACTAGCAATATTGAGGTTCCTGGAAAAAGACTACAGAATTGAAGACCTAACAAGTAATGATGAAAAATTTCTAAAAATCAATGGAGGAAATCCACAGAACTAGATATAGGCTACATTGGCAGACAGTAAATGAGAATTTTATTCTGATTTTTACTAAAATAAAATATGTGGAAAAAGTCATGAATTCTCCAAAAATGAAGGAATTCAGTGTCTACTGTAAGTAAGTAAGTCATCTACTGGAAAATTGGTTTTATTTGTACTCATTTTATTCTGAGACATTCATGAATGAATTACAGATATCTTCATGGTCAACATTTCTCTCTTTTCCCCTTCACTTTTTCTCATGGCATGGGTCCGTGGGTTCCCACACTCCATTAGTCACAGAACCAGCCTGTAAACTGTTGACACAGAGGCAAGTGTGTGAGGTGCTGGAGGTCCTCTTTGACATCCTTGAATTCAAAACAAAGACAGCAACCTCAGTTCTTTATATGCCACAGGGAATCTTAACCACAAAATTAGTTATGTGACATAGCTAGCTCTTCAAATTTCTGTTTAGGGCAGAATGGTGCAACTTCTTTAGATGAAGAAGATTCAATGTAATGAGAAAATAAACTGAATAAAACACAGAATAAAGTATGTGACAATTATGTAAAAGAAAAAGCTTACAGGAAGTCCTGGCTTCTTTAATTCCAGTTTTATAACCAAAGGGAACGGAGAAGGAATATTTATATGACAGGTGACTGAATTTACTGTTATGTCAAATTCCTATGAAATGTAAACAAAAGTCAGTCTGTGGTGACAGAAAAATGTTGATCAATAAATCACAAAACAGAAGCATGATGGCTCTTACAGCTCCCTCCCTGCAATTTTCTCACTGGTGTTGTAAAAAGCTGAAGTTTTTCATTCTTAGCAATTTTAATCAAGAAAAATAAATCATCTTTTAAAAGAGTGCTGATATTTAATATAAAATCTGCTCTATAGACTCATACTGTCTATTAATGACACAATAGAGATTGTAATGTGAAGAATGTGATTGGGATTAAACACGTATTTTCAAATGAGAAACATGCTAGATGGCAGCATTGTCAACTTCTGTCTCTGCGGACTTGCTAGGTGGCATTTTGTGAAGGCATGACAGCACAAAAACTGGAACAGGTAAAACATCTCTGCACACGTAGATTTGTCTCCATCATATTCTGAGTCCTTCTATAATATTGAGCTATGAGGGAAAAAATCAAGATGTCTATGAGCAAAGAGAAATGCCTTTATAAGCTAATTAGTTGCTGATGCAATCTTCTTAGCATACAGTGACATTAAGCAGTGGTTACACACTGACAATCTTGTGAGTTGAGGGTTAAAACTTCCTAAATGATATTTAGAAGAACTATTATCATGTGTAAGAACTTCTTTATGGTAAGAGTTGTGGAGCAATTGAGTGGTTGTGGAGTCTCCTTCTCTGGAAATATTCAAAACCTATCTGGATGCCAGCAGTGCGACCTGTTGTAGGGTACCTGCTTTTAGCTGTCCTTTCCAACCCCTGAAATTCCATGGTTGTTCCATATTCAAAGTGAAGAAAAAAAAAACAATCAATCAAAAAACCACCCAAATTTCTTTGTAAGATGAACATATTTTAAAGTAAAACTTCTGGAAGAATACTCTATGCAACAATCAAACATTTTCCTTTTGTAAATTCAACTTGGTGTTTTCAGAGTTCTGAAAACAATAGTTTTAATACACTAAAGGTGTTTGTTGTGGTTTAACTCATTGGGCAACTCAGCAACAGATAGCCACTTGCTCACTTTCCCGCTAATGTTTGATGGGTATGAGAAGAACTAAAAAAACAATTCACAATGTAATTGCTCACCACCAACTGACCCACAGCTCGTCAGTAGTGGGGCTAGTGCTATTCAATATATCCATCATCAATTTGGATGAAATAATAGAATGAACTGTCAGCAAGTTTGCTGATGACACAGAACTGGCAGGAGTGGCTGATGCACCAGAAGTCTGTGCTGCCATCCAGTGAGATCTAAACAGTCTGGAGAGTTGGGCAGGGAGAAATGAAATGAAATATAACAAGGACGAGTGCAGAGTCTTGCATCTGGTCAAGAAAAACCCAAGGTACCAGTATAAGTTGGGAACTGATCTGATAGAGAGCTAGCACTGTGTCCTCATGGCCAAGAAGGCCAATGGCATCTTGGTTCTCCTGTGAGACTGCATATGGAGTATTGTGTTCAGTTCTGGGCCTTTCAGTTCAAGAGTAGGGATGTTTAATGGAGTGAAGCATCTCTCTTACAAGGAAAGGCTGATTTAGCTGGGTCTCTTTAGCTTAGTGGAAAGAAGACAAAGGGGTGACCTCATTAATGTTTAGAAATATGTAAAGAGTGAGTGTCAAGAGGATAGAACCAGGCTCCTCTCAGTGACATCCAATGGTAGGACAAGAGGTCATGGGTGCAAGCTGGAACATAGGAGGTTCCATACAAATACGAGAAAAAACTTCTTCACGGTAGGAGTAACAGAACACTGGAACAGGCTGCCCAGAGAGGCTGTGGGATCTCCTTCTCTGGAAATATTCATAACCCTCCTGGACATGTTCCTGGGTAACCTGATCTAGGTGTTCCTGCTCCTGCAGAGAGATTAGACTAGATGACATTTCAGTGTCCCTTCCAATCCCTGACATTCTGTGATGTCCATCCAGTTGTTAAGAAGTGGCAGCCACCAAGCCTAGAAAAACTTCCATCCATTTTATTGTTCAGCGTGACATTACGTGGAATACCCCTTTAGTCAATTTGTGTTGGTCTTGACCTTGTCCGCGTACGCTTTGTGGCAGTCAGCATTTTTCAGTGTATTTGTATTTAGAGAAATCAGTTTAAGAAGTTTGGACTCTTTAAATGTACTGTGCATTTTAATGATTTATGTAGAAAAGGAATTAAAATTTAAGGCAAAAATTCTCCCTTGCATTGTGTACTTCTTTCAGACCTGTTATTTCTGGACAGACAGGCATCATGAAAGAATGCAACCGAGATCTGTCATGAAGCTATGACAGAGCTTTGCATGGAATTCTGTGCTTTACTCTTTTATTAAATATCTTGTAAACTCTCATTCTAATATCCTAAAGTAGACACTGTTTTGAAAGCATTCACCATAAAAATGAAGTTAACATATATAACTCATGAATTGGCCTCCACTGTGTTGAAAACAAAATATTCCATCTTCTCTTGGCAGATTTTGTGATTATCTAGGCATGGTCCCAAAAGCACATTTTGCTGGGATTGGTTTTTCCTGTTTTTGTTTTTAAACTTGTTAATTCAGTAGCTATAATAATTGTAATTAGTTATGATGAGCACAGAAAAAGAATTATGCTCTACTATTTATTATAATTTCTTCTTATTATTAACTTTATGTTAGAAAAATATATACAGCATTACACCTTCTTCCAAGGGAAGACAAAAGTAATGGAGAATCTGTTAAGTCCAGATACAAAAGAACAAAATATTTCAATATTTATCTACACAGCTCTGAAGTTCACAGAAAATCGGACTCCGATTCCAATGTTAATGAATGCTCAAAACTTTAGGCAAAAAATATGATTAAATCTCTGTTAGTTTCGAGTCACTTTTATAAATCCATACGAAGTCAGAAAAAATCATTAATATCTCATTACATATTAATCATTAAATATTAGCCTTTCCATATTTAAGGGGAGTTTATAAATGTAAGGGAAATCCACTTTTGACATTGGTAGATAGTAACATGACAAGGGAGAATGGTTTTAAACTAGAGGAAAGGAGATTTAGATTAGATGTCCAGGGATCTGTGGATGTTTGTGTGGTTTGTTTTTTGAATATATATTTTTAATAAATAAATAATTTTTTTCTTGTTTTGCTTTGTTTTTAAAGGAAGATAAGCTAATAATTATTATTAACTTAATTATATAATAATAATTTCCAAGTTAAGCTGGAGGGAACAATAGGCAAAGGAGACTGAGAGAGATGAAAACCAAAAAGAAGCATGAAACTACATTAACAGATGAACCTTTAAGTGTGGGAAAGCAATCCCAAGTGTAGTGGGGATTAAACACTGCAATTCTATACAGCTTTAGTAGGGAAACAAAAATACTCACAAGGCACAATGGTATGTTAACACACACCTGTTCAGAATGGCTAGTCATTACCAATTTCATGGACATGGATAATGCAACTGGTCACTGTCTCAAATAAAAACATAACAAGCTCCAGTAGAGTATAATGTTCCTCTTTTAGTGTTTCCTTTAGTGAGATAAACCCTTATCTATGAAGACAAGACTAAATGGCTAACTTCAGAGTTAACTGATGGGTATTTTTTTTCCTCATATGAAATCCCAGCTGAGATCTCTCTTTTTCCCCCAGATGTGGCATATTTCCAAACAGATTTCTAAGCATATGTTTCCATTTGCTTCTGTGGCATCTGATGTCTGGCTGCAGATGCAGAGGATCAACTCTGGTTACTGATTCCCAAAGCTCTCTCAACACAGGATTCCTCCTGGAAATAGCTCACAAAAAACCACTGAATCAACATGCACTTCCCAACCCTTCTTCCCCATGTCTTTGCACCCTTTGCCTTAAGAAGCATTATGCTGAAGGACAGATCTGCTGCAGGAATGACAGAGCTTCCCAATACATAGGGAGAAAACTTGTGGAACAATATTCAGCTGCTCTTTACCCATAATGCAATATAATAAATATATTAGTGCATACCTGTGCATAATAGATTACCATGTGCTAAAAGAGGGCAAACTGAACTCCAAGAATTGGAGGAGTCAAACCAATATTTTCTCATAGTAATAATGACAGTAACATACCATATGCTTTATTGCTATGCTTCATTATCCTCCCCGTCTTTTTATTTTTGTCACACTTACCAAAAAGCTACAATGGTGAGCTTAATGCTATCACTAGTGTGCTTCCTACTACCCTTTTGTCAGCAGTAACTCTCACATGTGACAGGCAGAAGTCTTTAGCTTTTTAGATTTTTCTTAATTCTTCAGGTCTTGTGTTTCCTCACTTTTCTTCATCAACTGCATCTATTTTTTCTTCCTTCACTCCAAAGTCAAAGAATGTTTAGCATCCCATCAAGGGAAAAAAAAAACAAAACAAAAAACAAAACACACATAGAGTTTATTCATGTCAAGCTCCCCAGTTCATTTACATTTGCTTTGGGGAAGAAAAAAAAAAAAAAGAAAAAAAAAAAAAAAAGAAAAAAAAAAAAGAAAACAGAAATCAAACCTGGGCAAGCCCACAGCTGTCAACAGGCAGCAGCTGTCAGCGAACCAAATTCAGTCACTCTTCAGTGAGTCACAACTTTCAGCTGAAGAAATTTGCTCCCTTTTTTTTAAAAAAAAATTCTTTTTTTCTTTCTTTTTTGTTCTTTTTCCTTCCCGCTAAGAGTTACACAAAGTAAAACCTTCTACCCTAAAATGCAAACAATCAGTGTAACTTTTCAAGAAGGATTGGTGTTTTATTCTCATCTTCTTTTCTAACACAAATACAGATTTTATTTCCTCCTGCTCTTTTTGAGACTGACCTGCCCACTGAGATTCTGTGACATTAGAAGTCATAAGTGGATCACTGCTAGTTCTGCTGTTATCTCACTCCTTGCTATAGTAAAAGCAGAGATATGTTTGGGTGAAACACTGCTGCACCCTGAACCAAGGTGAGCTGCTTGGGTCGAAAAAATCTCCTCATTGCATAAAAGCATAACTTTCCCTGGAATAGTTAATGTTGAAGTAATGATATAGACACCATGAATTTTGGTGTCTCATTCTTGCCACAGAACGCTAACCTGAACTTATTGTTTAGGGATTTCACCTTCTTAACTTTCAATTGAACACTGAATACCAGAGGTGCTTCTTTTGAAAGAAACAGTTTGTATAACTGTCTTATTTTTGACTTGTCTATACTTTTTGGAATGTTTTATTCATCGTCTTTAGCAAAAATTCCTAACATGAAATTGTGGATTGAAAACTCCTGTGTCAAAACATTCAAGAGCTAATAATCCCCTTGCCCTTTAGAGTGATGTTAGCCAGAATTCCCAGATCTTTTACCTAATCCAAAGACTCTTCTTTCAGTCATGCCACAGGCAATATGGATGATGCCATTGTCTTCTACTATTTGTGAATATATCACAAATTCTAATAGTGTGTTGGTATGTGCATATTTCCTCCAGACTGATAGTTCTAATGATATCTCCCTTACTAAAGGAGAGATGTTCATCCTGGGCTCTGTTGAATGTAAACACCTGAGGTTGGTGATGATGTGCATGTATTAGAGGTTGAAAATTACACATATTTGAGTCTGGAATATCTTCATCTGTGGAGCAATTTGCTCCTAAGATTAAGTCCATCTTCAAAACACTTCAGTCATTGTAGTGGTCCTTATTTCTTGTGATCTTAGATCTTCTGAGCACCCAAAAATTTTGTGTAGATTCTTGGGTCTGCAGTGTCATGGAAAGTAGAGCAACTCTCCTTGGAAACCGTATTGCTTTTCTTGTAAGAGGCTTCTCCTCTATCTTGCTCTTGTGCAGCACAATATAAAAGGCAGAGAATGAGGACTGGTACTGTGGGGTTATTGTCTTCCTGAGAATGTTTTAAATGCTGACTTTTTCTGCATATCATTTCTATCAAGAAGGAAATTAAAAAGGGGAGGTATGTGACAAAATAGCAATTTCTGACCCAATGAATTTTTCCAGTAAATATTCAGGCACTGAAATGTTGCAAGTATGCTATCAGGAGTATTATATGAATTTTACATTTGAACATCATTTGTAATTTATCATCTCGATTTCTTATTGTAACAGACGGCTTATGAAAATTGCTTATTTGCATGTCCGTATTATTGAAATTAACATCCTTTTCTGATATTTTGTTAATAATAGCATAATTATTTAATGTAGCACGAAAAACATGACTGAAGCTCAAGCTATTCTCCCATTTTAGTGCTTCACTAGCATATTATTACATCTTCCTTTCTACTCATAAAAAAAGCATCATTCCTCAGCTGTGTTCTAGTAAACTGTTTAGGAGTATGGGACTGCAAAACAAATTGGGATCATTGTACAGAAACTAGCACAAAAGAAACAAGAACAAATGTTAAAAGTGTTTGACTCTTGGAAACAGCAGTCCAAACAAGTGAGTAACATAGACAAAACATCAAGAAACTGTCACGAGACTTTCTTACACAAAAGCATACTTTGGCTTCTCTTGCACTGTGGCATTACACAATATCGTTAAGGACTTCTGAGAGCAAAATCTAGTAAATATGGTTTACTGGTGGCCTTTATGTTTTCCTGGGAAATGGTGTTCTTTATGTGTTAACTCACTCATAGAGGAAGGGTAGACTGCATAACATCAGCATATTAAAGGAAGAATGTTCTATATAGATATTTTTCTCTCACCATAAGATGTACAGACAGTTTCCCATCAGCCATACTTTAATAAACTGGAAAAAGGTAGTGAGTCTTGCTTGTCAAAAATAGGGTCTCTGTCTGAGCCTGCTTCCCTGCTGCTGTTTTGACAGTAGCTTCATATATTGATGTGCAGCTCTTGAGGGACTTGGTGCTTTTCCCCAGTTGCTCCTTAGTGACCCTTTCAATGAGCATGACATCTACACAACTGCCTCTGATCTAAATCCAGTTTCTCCCCTTCTAATCTCCTATTTCTCTTTAATAACATCAGTTAAAAGAAAAAATGTTGCTAGTTAGTAGAAGACAAATGTGTTTCCCTTTATTGTTTCCCTGTCCTTTTTCACTTCAAAATAGAAAAGTGTGGGGAGAAAAAAAATAAAAATCATTTATTTCAAAACTTTCAGAAACTAGCTACCTCTCTCTCTCTCTTTCACTCTCTTTCTGGCAAAGCTATGAAAAGAGAAATGCAGTGCCATGAAAATCAATTCAGGTTTTGCTGCTGACTTCAATAACACAAGGATTTAAATATTGACTTTATTCTGTTTTCTGCATTTCCTTGGAATGAAATAACGGTTATCTCGATTAAGCTAATTCACATGTTGGGATGAAGTATAGATCAAAACTAATTGTGAAGCCTATCGAAAAACTTCAGTCACTAGGAAATGCAATATTCCAAATTTAACAATAAGAAAAAAATACTTCGGTTTTTACCAATCTGATTTTCCAAGATACATTCATATACAGATTTTACCAAACTGTTAAGAGTTAACTGTATAACTGTGGCATTGCCAAGAGCACCCAGACAGAGTCTGAGAATTCAACTTTCTTGTTTTCTTTATTACTGAAGGCCTTATACTGCATACTTTCATTCCATGCTCTTGGTATCTTTCATTAAAACTGTTTTCTTTTTTTGAATATTATATGTTCTAGTACTAGATGTGCTTAGTAAGTAAAATCAGCTAGTGAAATTCCCCAGTATAAAATGAGCAAATAAAGTACCTTGCTTTTTATTGAGAAAATATGATCTGCATGGAAGGTTCAAAATGAAGATTTTAATTTTAATACAAAAGAAATGAAAAACCCACCAGTGCTGGCTCAAACTCTATCACTACATCATCTTACTGAACAATGATCTCTATTGTGTATATAAGAATGGTCACATAAACAGTGTCATCATGATTTATTTTATGACAGATACAAATGTTGAGTGGATATTGTAAAGCTTTAAATCAGATATGTTTACTTTGCATTTACCTCTGTACTTTGGAATTAAGGCATTCCTTAAAGTAACATTACATTGCCTACATGACTTTTCTCATTGTAGAGTAAAAGGAAAGTCCAAAGCTTTCACTGCTGGCACAACTGAAGTATAGATCTTCTAAGTAATCTGTTACATACATGCTATATTAATAAACTCTAATAAGCCTAGATTGCAAAAATGCATTACAGTGTTATTCCCTTAATGTTTCTTTTGGCAACCCTTACTGATTTAATCTAATTCAGTAAACACCCACAGGAATGCATTGTTCTGATGACAGAAGACATCACCTCTACTAGCTGGAAGTGCTGCAGCATAGCATTAACATTTTATATTGATTTAGATAAAATTTTTACAGTCTTTAATGAAATCAAAGATCTACGGGAAAATGAAGAATTGCACACTATTTGTGTTAGTTGTCATGAAAGAAATTCAAGAGGAAGTGGAAGTAAAGACACCTGTGCACTGAAGTGGTTGCTTGAAGCATTCAAATGCGTGCTAATGAAAGCATGTGTTGCAGTTACTGGTGAGATGTCCTAAATGACACAAAGACTTTTCACTGAGACAGAATTTACTGCTCATTTGAGCAAGCCTGAACTCTGCAAGTGCTTGGCAGGCAGTGTTTTGCTGACTATGAATTGGTGAATGAAGTTTTTCAGATGACCTTTTACCAGCAAATTCCTCAGGCATACAACGGCTCCTCTAGGCAGTGATCCAAGCACTTTGCCAAGTGGAGACCAGGCTTCCTGAAGCTATAGGAGGAATTATGATAAGTAGATATCATCAAATTGTCACCATAAACTCTTCATTTACATTGAGATAATAGACAGGGGTTTTCCCTGACTTACTCTGGCCAGAAGGTGGCTTAAATGCAGCAGACTCCATCTCTGATTGGATGGAGGAAGCCAACAGCCAAGGGCCATTTCAGTGAGTACACTGGCAGTGGCAGTTTATAGACAGTTTTCTGGGAAAATAATGAAAATAAGCAGTAGATATCATCAAAGCAACCCACAAGTAGAAGTATGGGGATGGGAGTAAAGGTTTGGGGTTTTCTTGAAGGTACCGGGTAGTAATTCCCAAACTAGGACGTCAGAGTATAATTTTTAGAAGTGATTGCCAACAAAGAGTCTGAGAATTACTGACAATTTTTTTTAATTTATTTTTTTTTTAGGAATATGAAGAAAGATTCATAGTTACAAATATTCTTAGCTATGATAACATAGCTAAGAATCTTAATATTCTTTTCTGTTTATCTATTTATTTACTTATTCATTTATAACGATATAGACTTTGAGTCTCAATGTCACCTTCTATCGAGTAGGCACAGCAGTTTCTGTCTCTCCCTTCTCCTAGCCACACTTCTTGCTCTCTTCATGTTTGTTCTTTCCCAAGCCACATTTTTCATGACTCATTTCATTTTACTGAAACTTCAGAAGGTTCCCATCTTCATAATCTTTGTTTTTATTCACTCTCATTTCCTCTCCCCGAGAAGACATGCCTCAGAACAAAAGGCAAAGTAAACTGAATAAATATAAGCCAACGTAAGAAATTGTTTAATTTACTGTTCCTATTAGAAAAACTGACAATTTTGAAATCTATCACCCTGAGATCCTCTAGCACTCAGGCATATTGGAAATCAGGAAAGACTTCTATTAGCATAGAAAAACTTTGTGCATTTGAGAAGGAAAATGTTAAACTCGGCCACATTTACTGTATAAACTGTCCCTGATCCATAACTGAATGTGTTTCATTCTGGGCATTAATCCAGAATAATTCATTGGGGAGGGAGGAATAAAGAGAGGGAGCCTACATTTGAAGAGAGAATGAGGATGTTTCTCTGACTTGTTGATTTAAAGCATGGCAGCTATCTAAAACTGTTCAGGGAGATGGCACTATACAGTGACACTTAAGGCATAGTGGTTGCACAGGATGCAACAGACGTGGTAATTGGAAAAATGTGAAAGCATGTGAAATATGTATTTGCACACACTCCTGAAGCTGTAGAAGCCTGAGTACTTAGGTGGATGACCTTTCTCCTCCATAGTTTTACATGTGTTGAATGACATGGAACAAGCTAATCCTTGTAGTCTTCAATGAAGCTGCACACAGAAGTTCTCCAGTGCTTCCTTCTGGAATATCTCAAGGTAAAGGAGATTCACTGTTTTTCTAAGTTTGTTGGAATTTCAGTAACATGATCTGTGTTTAACGAGTATAACAAATGAAATCCTGAGTTACACAGGGTTTGAGTACAGTATCTTGAGTAGCTCGGTAGATGATTCATGGAAAGGTTAATGCATAAAACTCCAAGGCACTGTTTCTTCTGCCATCAAGCCTCTCCGAGCCCTTGTGTAAATTATCTGCCAACAGATGGTGCTAATACAACCAGGAGACTCAAGGTCTTCTGGTGACACTGTATTTTCATGTGCTGGAGTGCAGCATTATTCAATACACTAGGGCTGCTATTGTCTGGCATCCCAACACATTTCCACTCAGGCTGTATAAACAAAGAGTAGCAGCTTCTGGAAGAGCTGCAGGGGTTGATGTGGACAGCCTGGTGTTTAGATTTTTCAGATGTAGGGGACAAGGTGGATTTAATAGGGCAGATTTCAGGTACACTGTTGGATGTATAGCTAAATAAAGGAATAAGACCACAGGGCAGGAAGAAGACACAGGTTAGAAGACTCTAACCATTGTCCCCATCTTTGAATAAGGGCTTTTTGGTGCTTGGTCAGGATTGCTGATGGACACATCTGCTTGGTGCCTTCCTGACGTGTCTTTTCTTTATTACCCTTGCTTACCTACAAGGCATATAAAGACCCATAATTCAGCTACCTGGTTCAAGAGCCATGGCTTGTCTCAGTACTGTTTCTGTTTCTGAGGAGTGTCTGTGTATTGATCTCTGTTGTCTCTGCTGCACAGATTTTTCAGAAGGCACAAGTCACTTTCTGATGAATGGGTTTGGGTGGTTTTGTTTGTTTGTTTGGTGTTGTTTTGTTTTGTTTTCTATTTGTTTTTCCTGGATTTTTTTGTGCTTCCATTCTGCTAAGGGGTCAAGGATGTCTGTGCCACTTACCTCACTTAATCCTAGACACTGGTGAAGAAGTTGTTAAAAACATATTTTTCTGCATGACAGAACACTGCTGTAGACAGAGTATATGATACTTTAAACACACTGAATTTGATTATCCTGATGTGCATTATAATACATATATATATATATATTATTTTTTCTGTAAGCATTATTATATACAGTCAGTGCAATAAGTCTGGAAGGACATGATCTTATGTAGCTTTGGGAAAGATATGAGTCATAGCTATTTTATATCCCTATGAGTGCATGGAAGTCTCTAACCCAACTGTAACTAGGTTAGCAACATTTTTCCCTTCCACAGTTCTCTGTTGATTTAGTTGATGTGACATCCCCTATTTCTTGTCTTAGATCATTGCATAATGATTTAAAAAAAAAGCTGCAGGATGGAAGGTTACATTTGGAGAAGACAGCAGAAGCCCTGAGTCATGAAGAAAGATTTATTAGGCCATAAAAAAGAAAGCTGGGAGAATCTGTAAGATGTGTAAACCATTAGAGATAACTGCTGCAGATACTGAAGATGGTGCAGAGACAAAAATGCTTCAGCAAAACCTGTAGTCTAAACAGTCAGAGAACTGAGCTGTGAAATGAAGAAGCACATTTTTAAAGAAAGAAATGAAAGAGCTGGGACAAATACCATGGCTGATTGTAAACATACAGGTTAAATCCCTGTGAGACTTGAAGTAACTCTGATGTCTTCATATGGGATCACTTGATTTATATCTTATGTTTTCCAGAGACAGAAAGGAATAAAGGAGATGAAGAGATGTGGAGAAAAAAACTGACTGTGAACCAAAGGAACGATGTGGGCCACTTTCCATAGTATGGCATTTTGCTTTCATTTGTACTTCATATATAACTTTTAATATAGCCAAATATTAGACCTTCTTGTTATAAAGTATTATATAAGAGGCAAAAAGAAAACAATGCAGTTGAAATGCTGGAAATTTCATTTTGGCTCCATTAGCATCATGACTTCAGTTAGAAAGACATTCTCCTTTTAAAGCTGGTATGTCATGAATGTCATGCTGAGGGCACATACAATGACATGGGTTAATAAGAACCCAGCACTTCTATAACCTTTTTCCACCTCTACTGTATATCTACCTTAAGTTACTGAAGATTTTTCCAGAACTGATATATTTTATCTTTAATCCAATTAAAAGCTAATTGAGGTAAGCTTGTCATTAATCATACAAATTTGATAAAGGAGTGCATCTCTGTGTACTAAAATTTGTCGAGATTTGCACTTAATACACATATTGATATTGATTAAATTGTAGAAGTATCATGCAGTTCCTGTGAGGAACAATATGGAAATTAATTTTGTTATTGTTGTACTTTAATATGTAAATCAAATCACCAACAGCATAGTAATTTTAGATTGCAGTATTGTTCTGGGAGTGATGTAAAATGACAGACAACATTAAATGAAATAGTTTGGAAAACAGTGATCTGTATCTGGTTGTAGTTAAATAAAGCTGGGAACATCATGACCTCCCATACAGCCAGATGTGGAAAATGTACTTCAAAGTACATTACCAAAGTAATACAGAACTAATGGCTTGCAAATTTAATGAATGCTGTTCCTGCAAGAAATCTGAAGCCTCATAGTCTTGGAACCCATGAAAACAAGGCTTATGTGCAAAGTACAACTGGATATTCTGTAAATAATCTGGAAAAAGTGACCTGCCATCTACAGATGGGTAATTGCTTCAAAAGCAGTTATTACCTGCTTGGTTAGTGTTTTGATTTATTTCACTTAGCAATTTGTAACATCAGCTGCATCTTTTACTGGGATCATTATATATTTAAAATATGTAAATATAAAATATTTTAAAATAATTAATTACACAGAAGTATTTTTTAAAATATATAAATATATATATATATATAAAATATATATATAAAATATATATATTTCTAGAATTTCCAGTTAGTGCATGGAAACATTCATTTCAATTTACCTGCCTACTAATAAGACAATAAAATCACTGTATATGCAATTAGAGAAGAATAAGTAATGTTTATTTATCCATCTATAGCAAACTGATGTTTCAGGTTTTAACTACTAGTACAAAAAGCTAGTCTGTCATTTAAAGAAGAATGTGTTAATGTCTTTGTGTTATTTTTTGGTTGTTGTTGTTTGTTTGTTTGTTTGTTTGTTTTGGGGGGTTGGTGGAAATGATGTTTCATAGCTCATTTGATATTGCTTCCAAATAGAAAAATCAAATTTAATCAAATTACTAGGAATTCCTTTGCTCTTTTCAGTTTTTACTCTTTTTGAAGGTGTTGGCCTTTAGTTGCATATTCTCCTTAATATTATATAACATTACACTTTACGCAAAACTGTTACTTTCTGTTAGATTGTATGTTCAGGGTCTTTTTTTCATTGACTATGTTGCATAGCACAGTCTGTTAATGACTACACATACAGATGCACATCACAACCAGTCTGCAAAGAGAGGTTGTTGACATCAAACTTTTAATGTGTGCTCCAGTCCTTTCTGTTAATCTGCCCTTTTGAGAAGGAAAGCAAAAAACGAAACACCCACCACACATCCAGTTGGTTCTACCTCAACAAAAATGGAGGAGTAGATGCCTTGAAGAACTGATGGCATGATATGAAATCATTTACCTCCATGTCAATCACTTAAACATGTTTTGGGTTAATAGGCACTGAAATCTGTTTCCAGCAGTCTGCTGCCTAAGTCTGTTGGTCTGTTGTCTGTTGGTCATTACAGTACAATGTCAGTACACTGCATAGGTGCATCTCAGTAACAAGTATCAAAACTGTCATATCTGACAGGGAAGCCAGGAAATGCTATTGAGAAATGAAATATTGTCTCTGATAAACCATTCCCTTAGGACTACTGGGACATGCTGAAAGAAAAATGAAGGTGAATCTTTCCCTGCAGCCTTTATTTAGTGTGTACAATTCACACAGGACATATGTATATGGATAACGTGTTTGTGTGACAAAGTTGGGATGTCCATACAGCACACCACTAGGTGAACTTTGCTCAGAGTGTTGCCTTCAATACTGACAGTCACCAGCACATAGATTTCCATTTGACTATTTATCTTGTCTGTATCGAGAAAAAAAATCACCCCTCAACTCCACATTGCCTGTACTTAAATAAATGAATCACAAATAGAATTACTGTCAAACAACTCAGCAATTCTGTACTTCTGATGAAAGCTCTTTCCCCTTGGCCCCTCCTTGCAAACACTTAAGTAAATTAGCACAGGATAGACAAAGCAATATACGGATCAAAGGATCAAGTTGTACTAAATGGCACAGGACTATTAATGCCCTCCTCGGAGACAGAAAATTAACTTTTGCTTCTGTTTTCCAAAGGTGTGGCCCCACTGCAAAAATTGCAAGTTAGAATCACTTAACTCTCTCCATCTCTTAGTGTATGCATCTATCTCTCTCCACTTATCAGGCTTATGCCACCAGAAAATAAATTGCTTTCATCCAGTTTTTCAAATGCAAAAATTTGAGAATTCCCTAGTTATGATGCCAGGTTCTATCTCCTTCATCATCCTACTTTCCCTCTATCTTCTGAAAAGCATTTAAATTCCCAATTTATAAGCTTCTGAAGAATGAGCCAATTCATGAGGTGCTCTGAGAAAGTTTTTCCAGGAGCAGCAGTGTAACAGAGATTGCCACCCTGTAAGAAATGTGATATGGCACTCAGGAAAATCTCACATGTGGGGCCTCCAGTTATGTGAAGAACAGATTCTTCAAAAAAGTACTTATTTCACTTCCCAGACTACCCACAGCACTAGCACAGGCCTCCCTGTTTGGATTTCCTCACCCCTTTCTAAGCTCTATTCAGGTAAGAACACTTGAGAGCTCAGAGAGCAAACACAAGAGAGAGGCTTTCATGGTTTACTTCTGTGCAGCACTATTAGGCAAAAAACCTTTTTCTTCAGGAAAGTGTTGGTTTTTGTGAGGGAGGATCCTAAGGTAGGCTAAGAAATGGCTCCAAGATCGTGTCCTGCACAGTGCAAGCTTATTGTGTTGCAGGCATCACATGTGCCTATGCAAATCTACCCATTGCCCCTTGCCCTTTAAGACATTCAGATGCACACAGCAATGCAACTGTGTGCCTGCTGCACAGCCAACTACAGAACAACTTAAGATGCCCTTTGTGAAAGGAGAAGTCAGACTACCTAAAGAAACAGTTTTCAACTGTAAAATAGCCTTTCAGCTGGGATTCGTGAAGGATCAGATATTAAGAAGATGATGGCTTGGGGATAAGTTTACATCCATCTGTCAGTTCTGCTCTGGAAGGGATGTCGCTTATTTCTGAAGGCAGCTGCCACCTGTAGCTGTGCCAGAAGAGCAAGTTCTCCCCCCAGGCCTAGTTGAACCAGCTCTGACTAACATTTCCCCACCCAGGAGAGCTACTTAAACTACTTAATATAAATTCCTTGAGGCAGGGGCCTGATTGAGTTTCAAGACCTGTTAGGTCCTACTGGTTAGAGGAACAGATTGTCTCCCATTAGCAAAAGGCAAGGTCAAAGTAGCTTTGAATGCATTACAATCCAGGGGCCATTTTAACCTTCCTGTGTTTGCCCTTTTTAATCTTGTAGTTCTTGCTGCTTTATGAGAAATGAGTCTACACAAAGAGAGGACTTGGCAGTTACTCATAATCACATCAAGTAGCATTTTTAAAGGAACAGTACAGATACAAGCTTCTTTCTGGTTTATGTTTTGTTTCTCAGGCTTTTTATGGTATTAATGTTTCCCAAGTTAGTAAAATGATACAACTTCCTTCCAGATTGTATCTTTGCACAGAACGGTTCAAAGGTAAGATTCTCTAAAATCAGGATCTCTTATTGTAATTCATGATATTCCCCCCCAAAAAGACTTGCAGCTCAAAAAATAATCAAACCAGTCAGCCAAGACCACTGTGCTTGACTTTAACCTGGTCCTCAACATTGATTCATCCCATCCTAAATCAGTCAGGCCAACCTTCCTGCTTTCTCATTCCCCTTACTCTTTGCTATTCTTTATTTTAACACTCTGTCACTTAGCTTCTGTCATTATGTTTGTCTTCTGATTGTGTGGCTTGAACAAGAGATCTTTCTTCAAAATGACACAAAATGGTTGTTCTCATTTTTTGAATGACATATTTCTTGTGACATATATGACACTTGTCAACACTCACTTGTGAGATACAAGAGAGCACTGAAACAAGTCAAAGCCAGAGAAGGACACACAAAACTCAGGTTTTCTTTCTCTCTTGAGACATTCGGGTATTGAACTGGAAGAGAAACAACATAGTATGCAACTTTCAAATTTCCATACAGCTCTCTTCCTGTTCTTGTCATATCAGAACACTTTGCAGGTGTTCACGAGTCCTCAGTTTGGTTATGGTTTTGGCAGATAAATTATATTTCTTCTTTTGAACTTATATTTTTTCATAGTACTGAGTCTATTATATAGGAAAAGTACTGTATTTCAGTGCATGTAAGACAATGTAAGTTTTACCTCACATTCCTGTTCAGATGCATTAACATCTTCTGAGACAGAAGAACATATTCATCTGCACTTTTCACTTGGCTGTTTTGGATTCTCTGAACTTCTGAGTTGAAAAGGTAATTTTCTAGCTACTAATGACTAAATTTAATGACTGCTCTGTGAAGAAATGTGTGTCCTTTTTGCTTTCCTTCATTTATGTATTCTTAAGTGGAAGAAAATAGATTGTACTTTATGCTTCTAAAGCAAATGAAAGGACATTAATGGCCTTATGCTTTTTACTACTGATGACTATTGAACGAGTGTGAAATTAACTTATAAACAGATCCCTAGACTGGTCAGCTCTGACTAACTTCCATTTTTCTACAGGATAGTTGTTCTCAGGAAGGAAGAGCTATAGAAGTGAATTTATTAGCATTGTTCAGACTTTTGTTAAAAGGGAATGTAACAGAGAAATAAGTAAATAAATAAATAAACCAGCAATACCTTCAGGAATATTTTTATATATACTGAATATATATAAAGTTTCTAGTAATAAAATGTTGACAAGAGAATACTGGAAGGATATAACAACAAGAAATCTGAGACAAAAGTTTAGATAACTCTTGGGAGTAATTTCATCAAAATCAGGCAAGTTATCCCAAAATACATTTTATCATGTTTATCTGTAATAGGTTCTTAAAATAAATCTTTAATTCTCTTCATGTAAATGCTATTTTAAGACAAGAATAATAAGTAATTATGCTCTTATTAAAGCACTATATTGTTTTGTCAGCTGCTAGCTCTATTCAGGAATACCATTTTCCCCCATATTGCTTCATGATTTGATTTAAGTATATTCAACTGTCTCCCATTGTTTTACAGAAGCATGAATGATGATCAGTATGTGAATCATGAAATACGAATTATCTAGCATGGAGAAAAACTATTCTTTTTAAGTCTGAACGAACTGATTGGATTTCCAGTGAACTAGCTCTCAACCGGTCAAGTGATTGAACAGAACAGTAACAATTCAACAGTTTTTAGTAACATGGCGATTTCATGACAGCTGTGGAAAACTGAAGGTCTGGTAGCTCCTGGGCTATCTTCAGGCCAACCTCACTGATTATTGTCATACAGACTGCTTGCATTCTTTGTTTTACCAGAATGGCCTAAATCTCTCACTGTCTTAAAATTTTCTTTTAAGAACTGCGTGCCATGTGGTGTATTTCCAGTTTCCCAATTTCCTTAAAGGAGAAAAGATGAGAGAGGAGGGAAAGGAAGGGGGTGAGACAGGAGGGAACACCCTTCTGGAGAAAGAATTTGCTTATCCCCACATAGCTTCATCTGCTTGCTCCTAGAGATGAAGATTCAGCATAATTCTCAGCCTGTCACCACTCCTAGTCCCACAGCCAGCTTTAAGTAATCAAAATAACAGAATTGATCAAATATTTCTTGTTTGTGAATAGTTAGAGACAGACTTGGAGATGGTGAAACTAACTCTAGCTCTGCTGGCATCATTAGAATTAGGTGAATTTGCATCATTTATTGACTATAATGCTTTTTGGTCCTATCCAAACACTAATCACTTGCAGAAGTAGATAATCTCCATCAGAAATGGCAGGTGTGAATTAGAAGAGCTACTTTTGATTTTAAAAAAACATGAAATAAATTAAAAGCTCTGTCCTATAATCTCCAAGAGTCAAACTGCTGTTCTTTTCATTATTATTACTGTTATCATTATTGCTGCTACTTCAGATAGTGTTATTCACTAATTTGTGTCAAAGATGTGCACAGATATTAGAAGAATTATTTCCTTTTTCTAGTCCTTATTTCTAAGACTAACTTATTTCAGACATTTGAATCCCAAAGACACCTGTTTTCTTTTGAGATTATATCAAATACACTAAACTATGATTAGTGAATGCTTATCATTTGTATTCAGTAGAGGAATTGGTTTTTAAACAAGTTAATCTCATTGTCTATAAACAGTCTTTGACATTTTTAAATGAAACAAATGTATCTGTAAGAGTGTTGATTCATAGGATTAGGAACAGTTTATCTTCAGTATTTTAACTCTGTGCTGACAGATCAAAACCAGCCTTGCCTCTGAAAGTTATTAATATTAAATTCTGTGGCTGTAGTCTTTAAAACTTCCATTTCTCAACCTACCCACCCACCCACCCACCCCCCGTTCTATGTGCAGTCCAAATATGGCCATCTGAACCCATGTTCCAGGCCAAACATGGTTATTTGAAATACATCCTGAAGCTGATGGCAGATGAAGAGATGGGGCGAGGAAAGAAAAGGGGAAAGCTTGAACCTGTGCTTTCATGTGTACTCTCACATAGTGGTTATTTATTTGTATTGTGGTTAGGCAGTCACCCTGTTCTTGATAAAATTCCAGCTATCCCATCTGCTGTCGTCATAGAGGCAATATTCAGTTGTTTCTGTATAGCTTTCTGGTGTCGTTCTAGATACTGTGATATCCTGCTGTCAATCCAAAAGGAAAGAGGTCTCCTTTATGTCCTGTGCCATATGTTTTAACCTCATGAAAAAAATCTTTGACACTTTAGTATGATAGTAATGATGGTGTGTCACTATCTGATGTTTAGGCAGTGCCTCACAAGATGTTTCTAACCCCTCAAGTGTCAAAATTTCTAACCAATCTGTTTGGTCACTGATCTTCAGTAGACAAAGGCAGATCTGCCATGGACATCACATGTGGATGTAGCTACCCAGGTTTACAACAAAGCTCTCATTTGTCTTCACTATCATTTCAGAACATAGTTCCTAAAGAAAAATCAGCCATAACCTAGCAGGCAGAAGTTTGTTCTTTAACCTGAATACAAGTGTGAATGAATTTAAAATTCATTTTCCATGAATACTCACTTTTATGACTTTCTATAAAGCTTTAATAAGGAAATGATGCTGTCAGGATTAGCTTGAATGATGAACTGAAGCACAGAGATACCAGTGTAATGACTAAATTCATATCCTCAGGCATATTTCTCCAGGTCAATAAAAAGATGATACAGAAAACCATGGTCATATGTAAGATTTTATTTCAGTTGTTTCTTAATTAGTCAAACATTGGTTCCAATAAACCTTTCACCAACTAAAGTAATTAAAATAAGTTAACCCATTGTTAAGAAAAAAATGTTCAGGAGTATTCCTTCAAGCACATATGTGCAACCCTGAGACAATAATTTATATCCCTCTGAATACTACAGGGCTGATTGTGTTATTATTGTCTTGGTGACTGCTTGAAATAGCAGTTTGTCATAGGATTTTCTCCTTCTGAAATGTTGACTTAAGGATTTGGTATCAATCGTAGCAGGAAAGAAATCTAAAAAACAAACAAACAAACAAACAACTAACTAAAAGTATTGCAGGCTTTTACTTTGTGCTGCTAATCAGCCTTCCAGATACTGAACTGTCATCTATTTATTGCAGTCTCATCTCACGTAGTTAGTTTGTTGGGATTGCTCAGTCCTTTCTGTTGTTCAGCCTGTTGTATAACAAGGCTTCAGAGCAGCAGAAAAGTTATATATATATATATATATATATGCGTATAATGATAAATGATAAAACAACAAGCAGCTTATTAGCAGAGAACCTTTACAAAATTTGGAATTGTTAAACAAAATTAGAGAAATTGCAGATTTATGAAAAATAAGACGAGTAAGATAATCTCAGTTACCCACACAAATTGGATAAATGTCTCCTATGGACAAGGTTAAGAGACATGGCTCTTCCATGCAAAGTGCGCACGTAGTATTAGAATCTACTAGGAAAAAAAAATCTATTTTTCTGTTTTTATCTATTCTAGATTTTATTTTCAGTGATTCATAGGACCTAGTCCAACAAACATGAGTGAAAGATCCACTGATCAGCATTTAATTCAGTGCCTGATGTAAATAAAACCATCACTTGGTATAGGAAAAGTTAATGTGTAAATGAGGGGAAAAAAAAAAAAAAGAAGAAAAAAAAAAAAGAAAACGAGCACTACAAAAAGGAAGAAACCTCTAAGCAACTTGTGTATGTTTAAAACATTTTTTATTATTATTATTTTTTTTTTTTTTTTTTTTTTTTGCTAGAGGAGAGGGAAAACTCAAGAAGTACACCACAAGCAGGAAGCCACCATCCAGCAGCAAGAACTGTGAAGAACTATGATGGAGATGTAGGAGTAACACTGGGGGTTGATAGGATCACAAGAGGAAAGCCCAAAGACCACTTTTCATTAATGGCAAATGTCTGTTCCATTCATAAACAGGGATCTACAGGGTGTCCTGAGAACTGCTGATTAGCAAGTCTGACTTCCAATCCTAGTAAGGCAGTGTAGTCGGTGATAAAGAGAAAGAACATTGTGCTCTTATGCCCATCAGCACACAGCAAACAGTGAGTTATATGTATTTTGCGGGGGAGCTAATGTATGAGAGGTGATCATCATGCAACGCATTGCTTAGTAATTTTCTTCCATTTCCCCTCACAGTTTACCATAGAAACGAAGACATAAAGCCCAGCAAATCTAAAGAGAATAATCAACTGCAGCTTAATTTAGGATTAATAAGCATGTTATTTACTATTTTCCACGTTGTTTCCTCTGCCTTTAGGATTCCAAGAGAAAAACTGGCTCTTCTTTGTACTTCATTTTGATGATTTTTAAACTGAGTTGCTAATGTCACGTTGTACCTAAAAACATGCAGTGAACAAATCCTTTCCTGTAAGTGCTGGGCCTTCAGTTTCTAAAAATCAAACTAAATAAGCACTGCAGTGCTTAAAGTACGCAACAAGTCTTGTAGCCAACTTTTTCTGCTGCTGATATAAATTTGAGTTCCTCATTCTCAGTTTATGTAAGTTGAAACTTCTGGAATTTGATGTTATTTCACCTCAGGAAAGGCAAATTCACGTAATGCTCCATGAAGGTAGACTAGCTTTGACTTGAAGATCATAGGAAGTTCTCTGGGCACTTATGTGGGCACTTTCTTTCAGTGATGCACAGGGCACAGACTGAGTAGCTCCATGGAAATCAGCAGACATCACTGAACCCCTGAGGAGCTCAGTTGACTATTGTTGAGAGCTTATTTCACCAACAGGCTGAGATGATTCAGGTAGGGAATCTCGGCTGTTGGAGCAAAAGCTCCAAGGACCCTTCTTCTTGCTTAACAGTGATGAAATCGTGACCATTGTACACCTAGCTGATAAACAACATAAGAAACATCTAACTGAATACAGATGATATTGTCTAGGAAATGTCATGATTAAATATTCTATGTTTTAGAGGACAAATGCATCATTAGAATGAATTTCTTTTAGATACAAGAATTTTGTGCACAATCTTTACAGCAGCCACCACAAACTGTAACAGCTCAGAACTGTGCCACCCAATCCATTTCACTTTCCATCAGGATTGTGGCATATCCCATGCAGAATATGCATAGGAAATAGCTGAGGTGATTCTTTACTTTTGTGACTACTATTATTATCAACTATGACATTTTACAGCAAAATATTACTGAAAAGTCACAGGAGAGGGAGAGAATGAAAAGAATCTGGAAGATAAAAAAAATCCACCAGGCAAATAAATAAATAATCTACTGAAAGATTTACTTCAAAACTCAAAAAAAAAAAAAAAAAAAAAAAAAAAAGCTTACAAAGCAAGTGGAATAGACAACAAACCAAAAATAACCTGTGTTTTAAACACAGATTACTTGGTGGTTGAAGGTTTACATTCTAATTTCAGTAAAGTCAGGGGCAGTGCCACAAATGTCGTCAGGGTAAAGAGCAAAGTTCCATGAAAAAGAAATTCCAGTTTCTGTGCAGTGGTACAAATGAGCAAAAACATATAGACACTGTAGATAACAGAAAGGGTGGGATAATGCACAAATTTTTTATCATTAATTTAAATTATACTGCAACATTTCACTAAGCAGAAGTTGCATTATTATTACCACCCTTTCCTAAAATTAAACTTTGAAGAAGAAGAAATTCATTCCAGCAGAGGAACAAGTATTCTTCCATTGATAATATATTATGCTGCTGTAAAAAAAAAAAATAAATAAATAAATAAAAAAATGCTACTAAATCGTACTTGTTATTTTAAATATGTAGAGTACAACAGAAATCCATAAATAATCATTTTTTTTGGTATTTTATATATGTAATGTTGAAAATAAAATGCTTATTTTGAGCTTATTGTAAAATTGGCAGCTAAACACCTCCAAATTTCACAGTACATTTAAGAACACCAAACTGTAATGAGGATTGAAAAGGTGAGGGGCCAAAGAGGCAAATTGCTATGTACCAAGAACTTCTTTTATGACAAGGAGCCTGACTTCTCTGTTCTGAGGTCAATAAAGTCAATGGTATTTTGCACAGTGTGTGCCCTTTCTTGAACATGTGTATATTGAAATGAAGGGGAATTAAGTTAGATCCTGTCTTATCTTGCACCGAACTTGGTAATAACTTAAACCAAATAAATGTTTCTTTGCTTGCTGAGTTCTAATCTTCAGGAAATTTATTGAAGTTTTCACATTGCTTTTGCCTGAAAAGGCAATAAATCAAAGAAAACCATTTGTAATATACTTCTGCACACACACACACACACAACAGAAAAAGATGAAAAATCACCTTTGTCCAACTGTATCCTGTTAGCCAATCTTTTGTGATGATCAGAGCTGGTTAGCATTTACAGGCCTTTTTTAGAGGCTAAAATGTAGGGCACAAACTCCATCTCCTTAGCACACGTTATTTAATCATATCAGCCTGAACTTTTTTGTTCAGTTCAATTGATTCTCCTATTAAGAAAGAAAATGGCTTTCCTCAGATCTTTAATGTTTTCAGACCAATTGAGAACCCATATAGCCATCAAACAAAGACTATTACGGCATTGAAAGTATTGAATAGCTATTGCAAGCCCACTGCAGTGTTCTTTAAATAAGTTTCCTATTTATTACTTGTGCTCTCAGTAGGCAAAAAAAAAAAAAGAAAAAAGAAAAAAAAAGAAAAGAAAAAATTCAATTGATTCAGGATGAAGTAGACTGACCTGTTCTGCTGCTGAAAAAACAAGAGCGTATGAGGTGGATAAATTGCATCTATGTTTTAAAATTCACAGCAGGGAAAGGTAGTATTATTGTTTGAGAGAATGACATTTTTTCCTAATATAGCAAGAGGGATGCATGAAAAGGCCCACTTCTCAATGACAACTCTAGAAGAAGGGGACTAACCTTGTGCCCCAGAGTATCTGCATGAAGTTCCAGTATTAGAAGTCAGCAGACTTTTCCCTTCAGAAACTGGCCCTGAGTGCTTGATCACTTGGACATTTTTTCAACTAAATCAAAACTGAAAGACCATTTACAAAGACTCTTCCCCACAGTTACAAAGCATTAGGGTATCTAATTCAGTGGTGATTCCATAGGGATTAACCATGAAAAGCTGAGCCTGCATGACAGTCCCAGATGCTCACCAAAGGTGGGAAGAGCTTCGGGCTCCCCTCAGCTATTACATCAAGTACCTTCTTCCTGAAGCCAGTGAGCCAACCTGAAGGCTATCAGGCTCTTTATTCTCGATAGAATATTAGGAAAGAGATGGAGAAAATGAAAAAATAAAATTTCCTCATGATGGGTAGATGTATGGATGAGGTTTTATCACAGCTTTACAAATAATGCTGTATGCAGATTTACAGCAGATTTACGGGCTGAAGGCAAATGTATAAGCCTGTTTGAGGTTGATAGGAACAACACAACTGGACATCTCTCACCAATTGCCATTCTCTAAGCAGTGAACACTGAAAGGATCTGACATTTAAAGTTGTTTCTATTTTCAGATGTTGGGACATGAAGGATCTGTATCAAACAGACACAAGAACAAGCACACTGGGATTCGATTACAGGATGTTCAGCTTAAATATTGACACTTCTCTTAAACTCAGAGACAGTCTAAACAGGTCTTTTCTTTCTCATTTCTCAAGGTATGCAGTCAAATGGCAATAAATGCTCAAATCTTGAGTTTGACATATGTCATTTCACCATGGCTCAGACAGTGAATACAGATGAGAAAAAATAGGAGGAATGATTTTGTGTATCTTGACTTTAAGTTATTTTATTTATTCATTTATTTAAGTTATTTAATTCCTTAAATCTCAAGTGTCTGTTGCTATTTTCTCAATAGCAACAAAGGTTTGAAAGTTAATACTCTTGAAAGTTTATATTCTCAGTAGTAGAGGTACTGTACTTTCTGTACATGCGTATACATACTGCACCAACAAGAAACATGAACGATAGTGGTAAATATGTGTCTGATGATACTGGTTACTTCAGTATACAAATCATTGTCAATTTTGGAAGGCCGTGTTTTCAAAGATAGAAATGAAGTCATTATTTGTACAGGTTTGCTGTTGTAATTTGGACTGATTCTGATAACAAGTTCATTTTAAGTGTTCTACACCTGAAGAATTAAGAACATATCCTATGCACTTCCACTGTAAACATATCCACATGTATCTAAGCTTTTACTACTCTATTAACAGTAAGGCACAAAAGAATTGTTTCCACAGAAAGTTGAAAGTCTGTATTCTGTATAAATTATGATAGCCACTAATCACAATAATTTTGTTTAGCATTCAGATAGCTAGAAGAATGCCACTGCCTGGAAATTCAATGCTTTATTCCAGGACTGAGTCACTTAAGGTGACTCAAAACCATTATTTTCATTGCAGTGTATTGCCTAATTAGCAACTCAATTAATAGTTTATAACTTAAGCCATTTCCTGGGTTTTCACTTTGGTCATGTAAAAAGGTAGTTTTTGCAAAATGCATTTTTTTCCTTATAAAAATTTCAGTCCAGTAGGAAAAGCAGTGTTTTCAAAACAGAGCGCATCAAATTACAATGAAGCAAAACTTGCATGTGTTTTGTCAGAATATTCCAGCCAGAATACCCACTACATAATAGCAGACATTTTACCCAGATTAATTTCTGAAACATCTAGGATATGTAGTTAAAAAGAAGAATTCTGAAGATAAGTCTCAGCCTGTTGTGTGACAGGTAACATCATATCAGTTGCATACCCACACTTCCAAGCAGAGGCCATCACTTGGAAGTGAAAAGTGATGCAGGACAACAGCAAAAATAGGGTAGCATTTGAACCCCAGTAAAATCTGTATCAAAATCCTTAGCCTTGGTGGAACATCAGTTCTTCCACAAGCTGTAGCAAATCAGTAAAGCTTACTGAGAACTTCGTGCATTCTACAGCTTTGCAGAACACTCTGAAGTATTTCATAAAATCTCCCAAAAATATTGAGAAATGACTGAAAAGGTTAAAAGTAAAAAAAAAAAAAAAAAAAAAAAAAAAAGTCATGCCGAACCAGAAGAGCAAATGTTAGGGTTGAAAGCAGGTGAGATGTACTGACAATTATAGAAGAGATCTTGCTTAGCCAGAGCTCGTTTTCCCTGCAGAAGAGCAACAAAGGTGAAATAAGTGAATAGTCCATTTTCACTTATATCTACCTTGCTGTAGGACTATAACAATATGTTTTAGCTGCTGCAGGTAACTTAAATTAGTAGGATATATCATGGAATTTGTTGTAATCTGAATGAAAATCACACGTATTTAACTTTTTATGTTCCAAACTTCTAGAGGTTTAAATCACATAAGCTGTCAGAAAATCTCCTGAGAAGCACAGAAAGACACATTCCTTTTAAGTCCCATCTGGAATGGACAAAAGTACCACAAAATATGCTAAGCAGAGCAGGATTGGACTGCTGAATGCATGCACTGGATGCTCTACTTTGACTTTGCTGCTTTTAAATCATGTAATTCCCTCTATTGTTACGTTAAGGTTTTGAGGCAAAGCCAAAGTCTCTAAAGAAAATCTGCCTGTCTTTTTAAGATAGAAAGCTAACTAAACCCTCAGAGATGTTCCCAGAAAATCTTCATGGCTGGTAGATGAGAGAGAGCTCCTGAAAGAAGGATTTATTTTCCCTTCTTTTTTTCTTGGACATTTCTCCTGAAACACATCTAAAGCAATATTTTACAAATACTGCCTTTCTGTAGGATTTTGAAGTCTCTGATGGAGTAAGGGCCAGAACTGCTATTTGGAAGGATATGAGCAGAGATGAGCTGAAGGTTATGAGCATCTGGCAGTGGAGGCCAGGCATAGCAGCACAGCTTTAGAGGAGCACAGCAAGATCCATGCTGAAAGCTATACCACATAGAGATGGATGGGGATAGGGAAAGAAAGGTGGTGTGGAAGCATCAGGGAAAATGAATCCTGTTCACTGCTATCAATGCACAAAATTCCTAGGACACTCTCAGAAGCTCAGAAATATCCAAACCGTAAGATTCTCTCATCCAGACATCCACCATATTCTCACAGTACACACAGTAAGATATTTAGTGTTCACCCACTCAAAATTATCAGAAAAATGAAATACCGTCTTACTCTAAAATGTCCCACTATCAATCTCTGTAAAGTTCTCTCTGCTCTATTGTTTGTCACAAGTGAATGGAGACAGTGGAATAGAAAAGCAAAGCTCCTACATAGTACCATACAAAAGAGGCTTATTTTCATGAAGGTCTCTATACCTCACACTTCATAGGACTTATCTCCAAGAATGTGACTGGCTATGTGTTAACAACAACAGCAGAAATAATCTGAAGATTCTGTGACCCATTCCAGAATGAAGTTGCCCAAAAAGGGACATCTTGCTGGCTGCAGTAGTTGTGGTTGGACTCAGACAGAGACTTGCAACATGCTTCCAGGCTGAAGAGGGTTTTTTGCCCCAGGAATGGGTAAGTGATTGGGTGAGGCCTGGATGCTGTATCTCATGCTTGCAGTGTCTGTGAAGATAGCATGTTTGTTGTGCCTTTGTCACAGCATGATGACAGTCTCTCACACATCTCTCACTCACCTCTCCTACCAAAGGGCTAACCTGGGTTACCTGGCATATAGGTATGTCCTTTTGATACAAGATTGTCACAAGACACCATAGTTTAATCTGTGGTGAAAAGACCCTGAAAGTATGTGGATTTGCTGCATGGCTGAAAGGTGTTCTGTATGGAGATCCATCCAAAGGGATGTGATAGGTGCAGCTCCTTCCTTTATTCTTTCACAGGTGGTACCTGTACTTGGGGCTGCTGGGTATGTGTCATGCTCCACCTGAGGTATATCTGCAGTGTGCTTAGAGATGTTCTGACATGCACCCAAATAACAGATGCACACTGCCATTTTCCTTCAGCCAAATTGTACTCAGAAGTCACCCCCCTTTCAAAGACAAATGGAGTACTCACGGGTACTATAGTTGTGAAAAATGGACAAAACCAGAAGCTCCTTTGATGCTGTTATATCTAAATATGCACTCTGTATAGACTCAGAGTATCTGTGCCATGCAGAATTTCTCTAAAACCCCTGAGTCTTACACTGCTTTCAATTTGAGAAATACAGCATAAATAATAAATATCTTATCTTGAAATCAGGGGAATATATTTCAAGTGAGCTATAATATATATTAATATGTATCACACAGATGTCTTTAAAAAAAAAAAAAAAAAAAAAAAAAAAAAAAAAAAGAACACTTAGAAAACTTTCTTTTTATGTTTTTATGTTTAATAAGTTTTGTACAGTTTTCTCCTGAGAAAGAGAAAAGTTGAAAGTAGGTTCTGGAATAAGGGCAGTTGCTGGATGGGAAGAGGGGTAATATTTTATATTTTAACAGGGAGTGATGGTAAATGGAGTTAAATCTAGCCAGTGGCCAGTCACAAGTAGTGATCTGCAGGGGTCAGTATTGAAGCCTGCCCTGTTAATATCTTTATTGATGATCTGGATGAGGGAATTAAGTGCACCTTCAGTAAGTTCACAGATGACATCTTGTTGGGAGGAAGTGTTTATCTGCCTGAGGGTAGGAAGGCCACATAGAGAGATCTGCATATGCTAGATCAATGGACTGAGACAAACTGTGTGACCTTTACCAAGACTGAGTGCCATGTCCTGCACTTTGGTCTCAACAACTGCAGCACTGATGCAGACATGGAACAGAGTGACTGGCAGGTTCCATAGAGGACAAGGATCTGGAGCTGTTAGCTGATAGGCAGCTGAATGTGAGCCAGCAGTGTGTCCAAGTGACCAAAAAGGCCAATGGTGTCCTGGCTTGTATCAGAAATAGTGTACCTAGCAGTTATAGGGAAGCAATTGTCACCCTGTATTCTTGGCACTGAAGAGATGGCACATCAATTACTCTGTTCAGTTTCGGGTCTTTCACTACATGAAGGGCACTGAGGCACGGATACATGTTCAAAGAATGGTAATGAAGGTAGTGAAAGGTCTGGAACACAGTTCTTATGAGGAGTGGATGTGGGATCTGGGATTGTTTAGTCCAGAAAAGAGGAGGCTCAGGGGAGACCTTCTCTGCAATGACCTGAAAAAAGGCTGTTGCAAGGTGGGGGTCAGTCTCTCCTCCCAGGTAATTAGCAATAGGATGAGAGGTGCTGGCCTGAAGTTGTGCCAGAGGAGGTTCAGGTTGAATTTTAGGAAAAATTTCTTCTTTGAAAGAGTGTTTAGGCAAACAGGTTGATCAGGGAAGTGGTGAAGTCACCATCCCTGGTAGTGTTCATGAAATGTGTGGATGTGGCACTTATGGACACGCATTAGTGAGAATGATGGTGTTCAGTTGATGGTTGGACTTGATTATCTTAGAGGTCTTATCCAACTGTAATGATGCTATGATTCTATGATTCATTAAAGGAACGTGCACAGCTCTTCTACACTGTTTGTTCTGTCATGGGCAGCAGACACTTCTTTTGATCATACTGCTGAAAAATACTTGCTTTTTTTGCTCATTTATTACTCCACCCTTACATTCCTCTTGGCCACTAAGCAAAATCCAACACTCAGAATTCTGTTGAATATAAAATTAAACTGGTGAAAATACAGTATGCCATCTCTGTGTCATTTAAATTAATAACAAGTAAGGAATGAACAAAAATTCTGATTCATTATGTATCCTATGACCAAAAGAATAATTTATAAATTCCAAGTAATGTTATTTCTTCTCTAATTGAAAAATGAATAATCAGTTTTTAATTTTCTGCCATAACCATTTAAACTCCTTTAATAAGATTTTTGTCTGTCTCTGAAAAGCAGTATCTGATGGAAGTTCTTAAGTTTTAGAGTTACGTCACTGATACATCAGTTAAGAAATTTCACTGGACTAATTGTTTTCAATTTCAATTCACCTCTTAAGCTTTTACAGTTATTGTTATATTATTCCCCGAAGTTTCATCTCAGATGTCATTGTATGTCTAATTATGCTTCAGCTACTGGATCTAACAGAAACAGAAACAAGTAACAATAATATTTTCCTAGATGAAAATAAATAATAGCCACCGACACTGGAGTATATTTGAAAATGTGGTGCCATGTTAAAGCTTGTTGCAAAGCAAACTGATAGCAAATACAATTTGGATTGCATGCTACTACACATTCTGTATGACCTACTTCTTATTTTTCAGTGATGCAGCTTTAGTATGTGTTCAATTCTTTTAGATGTCATTCACATTTTAAATACAAGTTAATAGAGTACAGTTAATATGTCTCAATCCTTGATATGGAAAGAACTGTAACAACTTTCCCTCAACTAGAATATTGCATACCCTCCCCAAACAGACTATGGACACCATTCTAGATGGATGATTACATAGGGTTTCTGTGTATCACACAGAAAGAAGCTAAAAAAGTCAGCCAGAGATTTGGCTTTTCTTAAAAGGAAAAAAAAAAAACAACCTAATATTGAAGAGATTTTATATGTTGTCATGAAGTTCTATATGTTCTGTGAAAGTCTGCAAAGTTATTTTGTATACAACTTGAAGGAAAAAAAATACAAGTCATACACCAGTTGAGAAGTCTGACTGCTATACATACTCAGAAATAATAAGATTTTATCAGATTTTAGCTCTGGATATTTAAACTAACTCTTCTAGAAAATGATAAAGTGGGATATCATTGCCCACCTATAATGAAACAGAAGCCTTTATCTTATAACTTGATAAACATACGATGGAGTCCAGATGGTTATGAATGCTTTTAGATTCTTAAAACATTCTCTTTTTTTTTTTTTTTTTTTAATATTTTCACTCATGATAGAAATTTAACCTTTTATTGTGAAAAAGCAAGTCAACCATTCTTCATCAAGTGAGAAGACATCAGTGCAATGTATTAACATTTCTTCATTTCTAACTTGTTAGAAAGTTCATTATAGAAATATGAGTGAGATCATAGTTTTGTAGCAGACCAACGTGGGAAGATACTCCAGCTCTGATAGAGATATTAATAACTTTGACAGTGGAGAATGAATAAATTCTCTAAGGTATTATATGCTTTCTTTTTCTGTGTTTGTGCTTTACCTAGGAGTTCAGGTGAAGACCAAAGTATCTCCAGTTCACCACTCTCATAAGCAATGCAGATAATCATATTATATTCCAACTCAGTCTTTTTTGTGTTTCAGGTTTCATGGGAAAGCGTTTAACGTAAGGTGAAATTTATCTTTCCTAATTTTAACAATCTAAATGTTAGTAATCGAATACAAACTGATTGCTCATGACAGCCTGCAGTCAGAGGAGAAAGACAGGTACCTCCAGAATGCAATTCTTCCCACCCTACCTTAGCAACCCGAGCTGCATTGTTGTGGAAATTTCCATCTCTACTTCCCTCTCCTGAAATAGGAGACCAAATGCTTAAGTTTAAAGGGACTGCAATGCAATACATTGTGTATTCCCTAAAACTCTGTATTTAAACTTTCCGAAGTCATGAAAGTATTGCATTCCTATATCCTTATTATCCATATCTATTAGATCAAGAAATAAATTATATGTCTTAAAATATTTTTATTTCTTTTTCCCTTTGTATGGTTTTGTATTGCATAATGCAAGTCCAATTGCATTTTCCATTTCTGGAATACAAGTTTTTCATTTGGAAACTTTCTTCCCTTGTGATGACTAGGTTCATTAGGTTCATAATGTATGAATATGAAAGAGTTTTACTAGTAATTATCCTCTGAAATCTAATGCTAGGTCTTATAATCTTCTAGTTTTTATGAAAATGTAGTACATTATATCTTTCTAAAGTTATATTAGAGTTGACAGCTCTCATAGTTTGGTGGTTTATCTAATATATCCTAGATTTCTTGCATCCCATTTCTTGTAATTGATTGATTGATTTACCTAAATAAGTGAAGTGTATAAAGAATAACCCAAAATCAAACATGCATTCAGATTATTACCATTAAAAGACAGTTTCATAACTGCTGTGTATTTTGTTAATGAGGGTGAATGAGAAGTCAGTACCAGTTTTGAAATCCTCTCCACAGTTATTGTCTTACTTTACTTCTCTCTCTTTCTTCCTTTTTTTTCTTTTTCTTCTTTATTTTTGCAAAATAAAAATTGTAAATACTAATGATAGCAACTCTGAAAGTCAGCTTGCATTAATCTTGGTTTAATTATCTTCCCCCACCCCTCCCCAAAACAAACAAACCTGTCTCATTTTAATGTCAATACTCAGATATTTCTGCAGGAATGGATTTCATAGAGAACAAAAACAATCATGGTAGCAAATCAAGATATCATATCAGAGTAGAAGGCTTGGTTTTGTAATCATGTCAGTTATAGGAAAATATGTTTGATTTCCTGGCTACATTACTAAAATGATTAAGCATCCTTGGCCAGAAGGATACATGAATGGCTTTCATTCTTCTTGCTTTCTTAAAAACGAAGGTGTCTTGTGATTTCCCTGAGCATTTGAATTTAGAAAATTTTCATCTGTATGAACCACCTAACCCAAACTGGAAGCCAAGTTTGTGCTACAAAACATGTTATAATATTAAAATGTTTTTGATCTCCTAGTAAACTTCAAGTAAGCTTTCAAGTAAAAGCCACTTGAGAGTCCATCTGGAAACCGGCCCAAGCTTATATTTACTAAAAGTTCATAGCATTGCTTGTTGAAAGAGAGAGTAATTTAAGCAATATAACTTTTTAAAGAAATATTTTATGGCACAGGCCACAAGAGGGAAGTAGTAAACAGACTTAGGAAACGCAGCATTTGAGCAAGTTTTCAGTCTTAAATGAAATACTATATTGCTAGTGGTTTTTTTCTATTTGCTTTTCTCAGGAAGCTCTGAGAAGTGGCAAAGTTTATTTTTTGCCTTTTTTTATTATTATTTTTTTTATTTTTTTTGTGGACTCAATTCTTAAGGCAGACTTTTCTCCTAAACAAAATAATTTCAAAGTTTGTTTCATAAGAAAGAGTTTGAATGTTATTTCTGAACACCTCTACTGTTATTTAAATTATGCCTAGACTCTTCATAATCTCTCTCTAAATAAATAAGATAACAACCAGTTGGTCTAAATCATAGAATCGTAGACACATAAAATGATTTGGGGTGCTAGTGACCTTTAAGATCATGTAGTTCCAATCCTCTTGCTATAGGCAGGGACACCTCCCTCTAGACCAGGTTGCTCACAGCCCCATCCAGCCTGGCCTTGAATGCTTCCAGGGAGGGAGCATTTACAACCTCGCTGGACAACCTGTTCCAGTGTCTTCCTGAAATTTAAAACTGCACTTCATCTGCAAACTTGCAATTGAACCAGAATGCCTTTGAAGGACATGACTTTATTGATCCTAGAAACGTAACAGAAACACTGTTTAGTATTACATGACAGCAGATGGCACTCTATAACAATTGGCATACATGTGCATCTGCACATATGTATACATAGAAATACACATACACATAATCACTAAAACATATTGCTTTTCATCTAATGAGACCTCAGAAAAGTATAAGGTCCAAGTCTTATAATGCTGTTTTCTGTCAAAATATATTTGAAATACAAAATGTCTCTATGTAAGATTTTGGAAAGTTTTTCAAAATGGAAGAACATGTAAATAGAAGAGTGAAATATATTGCTAGTATACTTTCCTTGTGTTTTGTAGTCTTTTCATCTCATAAAATTCAGTCTCCTTGAAAAAAGAAATGTATTATATTTACAGATGCTGGTACAGTGAAGACTATACATACTTTGTTTCACAGGGGGCTTTGTTTCACAGGGGTTTTTCTGGTTGATTAGCTTGTTTTGTTCTTTGTTAAAAAGCAAGAAAGCAAACAAACAAACAACAACAACAAAAACACTGGCATATCTGCCCAATATTTACAAGGAATCTAAAAAGTACTTAAGTTGTTAACATTAAGAAGAGGCAAGAGGGGAACTATGACACTATCTACTTCACTCTTATTGATATACACAAATATGAAAACACTTCTATGTGAGTACTACTTCCTTCTCTTGGAGTTCTAGGAAGTTTTACTCTGTCTTACTAAGAGGAAAAAGAAAGGGAATGAATGAATAAAGCTGGAGAAAGCTGAGAGGAGAACGATTGTTCAAGACAAGAAGCAACACTGATGATAGAAGAATAATGTCACTTGAAAATAATTTGTTACTAGATACTGAACTACACAATTATTTTTTACTGTAGTGGGTATTTTATCTTGAATAAGGACTGCATTCTTAAATATACAAACAACACATATGTTTGAGCAAAAAGACCATATAGATAGAGCAAGGTCTGTAATCTGAGGATTAGTGCTAGTTTCTTTCTGATATAAATAGTCCTGCATTCCTACTGACCAAGAGAACAGTCCAGTTCTCAGAGTAGCTATGTTAATACCAAATAATAATAAGAATAACATCAGTGGTGACTAAGAGAAAATTTTTTCTGGTTATCACTATTTTCAGAAATCTATTAACCAAAGAGTCTGGAACATCCAGTCATAAAGTACAGAATACCACAGTCACCAGCGCCATATTTGAGGATGGAACTCAGACCAGTTTTGACTCGAAATTGGATGTGTAATTGGACACATTCTTGAATTCAGGTGGAGGTTTTGTCTGTTCCACGTTAAATACTCAATTGTGATCCCACTGAGGGTATAACTCAAACCACCATATATGTCAACTTCCTTTGGAGTGATATTGCTAGACTAGAAATGATTAAAAGCTCTATTTGAGTTACATAACATCATCTGCTAGGTTGGGAGTTATCTGCAGTCATATTTTAATCTAACTGTTTGCAATTAAGTAGTCCTAGGAATAAGATGTGGTAGTTGTGAAGGCTCTACACTTTGCTTCATCTGACAGTCATAAGTGTATTTATAAGGCTTTATGTATCTAAAATCTGAGTTGAGTAAATTCTTTTCAGTCTCAGACCTTAGAAACCTGTTTGGTTGCCCTCTTATCCCAGTATGTGCACAGTTGATAGATGTGTAGCTCTCCTTTAGCTGAGAATTTTGATGCATAAAGCACTCAAACATCTGCATATCTAGATGAGTATTCCTAGGCAAGCATTCTGCAAGCACACTCAAGCATAATCCAATTGTGCACACCAAAACAAAACAAGTGTAATTATTGCTAGTTTCTTTGAAAATGCATTTTTTATACCCCTTTTATCACTACAGAATGCTAGAATATTCATAAAAATGTGAGGAGACTTCTTTTCTGGAGTACAAACACACACAAGGATAAGGTTGTAACCAGCAATCCACATGTAACCTAGAAAAAAGCTTGGATTTAACTTAAAAATAAATAGATTCTTAGCTTGATTCTAAAGAAATCAGGGAAAAAACAAACAAAACAAAACAAAACAAAAAACAAAACAGAAACAGGATAAACTGAACTGGGAAAGGAACAAAAAAATGCCTAAAATGTACAAATATGCTTCATAGTTGCTACATAGATAATAACAATGGGAGATCTGGATTATAATCCCTTGCCAAACAGCCTTTACTCAATTTTACACATTTCTTCTTCCTTAAATCCTTATAAAGCCTCTGGTGGGGACAATAAGCCTACACAGCTGCCTCCAATCTAGAATATAGAAAGCACTGCAGTGATATGTGTTTTGTCTGGCTATCTTTATAGAACAATACATCTTAAATTCTTTTTGCACAGGAAAATTTCCATAATAGGGTTAGAGATGTTTTTTCTCTATCTTGTACTACATTGAAGAGCCTATAAAGGTTAGGAAGCAATAGAAAATACAGGTATGCATCCTGCTGGATGGACAAGAGTATGATATCAGCCTTTCCCTGCTTCCAGGATGAGTGTTTGACCTGTATCCCTGGAATAAATTTCTCATCTAGATTAAGTAAACTTCTTTATACTTTTTCATCACTGTTTTCCATATGTGTGCCATCCAAATGATAAATTCCAAAAGCTATTATAAGTGTGTACTCCCAAAGTAGTAAGTAATACTGCTGAATTATACTCTGAGAGGTGGGCTAGCACAGACATGTGTGTTCTTCTGGACATAATTTTTAAATTATCAGGGATATGAGCTTCTTAGAGCATGATATCCTGTGAAATAGCCATTGAGCTGCTCAGCCCTGAGGAAACAGTGCTTTGCAGTGAGGAAGCAAGAGAAATATGCCTGGACCATCAGGGACATGCTTGTGTTCACACTGAGTTTGGATGGGGCAGGTGTCTCAGCTTCAGTTTTGGATGTATGTACCAAACTTTGTGTTCTATTTATTTGCACTCTTTGAGTCTTTTACTAATCTGTGAGGCTTTGAGTGTCAGATGCTGGGACATTACTTGATCCAATACTTCACTATTGAAAAAACATTGATATAAATGAGCTTTTGATTCAGCTCAAGACACCACCTCTTCTCTAGCATATTTTCCATAGCATTTGAAGCATTTGGAAAAGGGTTTAAGTTCAGACCACAGTGGAGAAAACCATGCTTGTTTTTCTCTCGCAATTATTCCCAAGTCCTATTTTCAAACTGCATTCTGCTTATTTTCAGTAATACTCCCCAGTGAACCATTCATCTGGCTTGGCAGCTGCTCTGTGTGCAGTACATTTCAAGAAGGAAGGGGACAGAAGCACAGGCATGTTTCCAAGAAAACAGATAAACTGCTTTGGTGTCACTGACTTAGAAAGTGGGTTAGTCATACTCTTGAAGGCTGGTATCCCTGATTACTTTTACTCATCCAGAAGAACACATGTGCCTTTGCTAGCCCACCTCTCAGCACATAATTTAGCAATCTTCTTCTCCTCTGAGCGTACACAAATTAGCTCAAAATATGATTTAGAGTTTACTATTTAAATGATACGAAGTATTCCCCTGTTTTAAGGCATCGTGTAAAGCTGATTTAGAGATTACTGCTATGTTGCTTCTCTTTTTTTAGATACACTAAGTATTTGTCTATTCCTTTATCCCAACAGAGAACAGGTAGGCAGGTTAAATGTTAGTGAACTAAAAATTTTCACTGAAAAAGCAGCATTAATCAGATGACAGATTAGAAAGAAATTAGCAAGAGTGTAGCATGAAAAGTTTAAATGGAAATTATATATATATATGTACGTATATATATATATATGATTAACATTTGATTAAAAAATAGCATTATATAATCAAAGAAAAAGAAGGCAAACTTAGAACTTGATCTGAAATTTGTATACTTTTGTGTTACAGAGAAAAGAAGGAACACAAATTATAATACTTCATGGGACTGAGAATAAAAGGTAGTCTTTCCTTTTAAATAATTACTAATCAAAAGTACTTAGCACTTACCTGATGAAAGCAAGTAATTTCATTGTCCAAGGAAACACAGGGAAACAAATGAAATGATAAACCAGAGAACAACAAAATTTGGTGAGATTTACTGTGATAGTATCACATGCTTTTTAAGCTGTGTATAATGATCCTATTTAGCTTCTCTTTTTTTCCTTCTTCCTCCCACTTCTGGTGGAGATTGACTGGTACAAGCTTAAAGTGAGAAACTAGTTACTCAAGGAATTACAGTACTAGGTCTTGAAGTCATCACATTTGTATTATTTTTACAGTATAACTGCTTCAATTTCAGTGAAGATATTTCTGATTTATACTGCTGCAATGTAGTTGATATTCTGGTCAAGAAATCTTCCTACATGAAATGTGCATATTCCATTTTCAAATACTTGAATTATCCTGGTTAAATAAATGCTACTTCAATGAGGTAAATAGAAATACTGTTTGAGAATGTAAAAAGAAAGTCTAGTGAATTTGAGGAATATCAATAGATACAAGAAAAGGAAATTTTTAAGAAACTTCCAGACAGAGGAAAGAAAATTAAGGCTTCTATTCTTTTTCTAAGTTGTAGTTCACCCCAAGTGAACACATACTGAGCTCTACTGAAAGCTACAGTAGACAGGTTACTGACTGTGGGATATGAATTATTATACTGGAAAGCATTAGTGGGTACCACAACATACCAGACCAGAGATGTTTGAAACCAGAGGATATGTTAAATGAATGCCTTTGAGTCAGTATCCATGTTCAAACTGTCCCACAAAAGTCCCTTCACCTATCCCTTCAAAGCCAAATTCTTGAACAGCCTGTGCATTCTTCAACCATGGCAGTGAGCGTCCTAGTGTTCCATGTGGAAAATGCAGAAAAAAGGCTGTAGAATTTTCTGCTTTGGTGAGACTCTAGAGGAGAGTCCATAGTGAAAGCACCCTTACAGTTGCTGCTACAACCTGAAGTACATGTTGAAGGCTGAAGCCTTGACACTATGAGCAATACTGCTCTGCGGATTGGTGAACCCACACAGATTTTTCCAGAATCCACTGCACCAGCCCAGCTAAGCCAGCAGACTCAGGAATGTGCAGCCTGCCTGCACACAGCTCTGTAGCAGCAGACCTATTTTTCTGACCAGGGAAGAAATAGTGTACCCTACACCAACATTCCTGTAGAAGTCACCTCTCTCCAAAACAAGATTCTCACCTTGGTAGGATAGTTCACCAGATAGAGGCATCTACCAGCAGTAAGCAGCACATTTTTCTATCAAGAAATTTAATGGAAAGCTTCCACCCTTCAAGGATATTCATCTTGCAGTGTACTTGGGGGTCTAAGTGTCTCCCTGGCCCCTTCAAAGAAGTGTTTACATCAGTTAAAGAGAAGAGCACTTGTGTTTCTTTTTTGATTGACCTGAATGTAAGGGGGAGAAGGAAGGTGAAATAAGTTCCTTAACTGGGATGTAGAGCACAATTCTGAAGCTCTTGATATCTAAGGGGAGGTAACCAAAACTGCATTCCTAGAATTTCTCTTGGTCCAAGATTTAATTAAAGCATTTTTTATTTTTGTTTTTTTCACTTGAAATGCCTTCTGTTAAGATACTCTAAAATTCTGTTTACTTTCTTTAAAATCTCCTCTCTATGTATCTTAAAGACAGAAATCATACATATACCTGTATTTACTTATTTACATTTCAAATTATAGAAATTTCTGTGCAAAACAGCAGGGTTTCTTCATAACTATTCATGTTTCCAACACAAGAGGACAAAAGGAGTAACTCCAAGGGAAATACAAAGGACTTCTTAGGTCTCAGGGACATTTTCACAGTAACGACCTTATCTTAATCCTTAATAGATGTAAAACACGAACAGAAAAATGAAGAGAAAACAATAAAGTTCCTCTAACATAATGGAGATATTATCTGTAGGTAAATGTTCAGATTAAGAGTGATTTTGATTTTCTTCTAAGTCAACATTACTTTTTGTGTTCCTTTAAGAATAACAAGTTTAATCTTTAGCTGTAAGTAGCAAAAAACTTTCTGAGGACAGTAGTTATTTTTAACAGTAGTTAATAGTTTGTGACTTTATTCACATTTTCTCCAAATTCTACTGAGAGGCTTTGTTACACCAGAAAAGTTAAAGCACTGTACCAGGAAATTTGTTTGAAGTCTATTTTCAAATGGCTATTTGAGCCTGTCATACATTTATACTTTTAAAAGCACATAACCCAATTTTCTTTTCTCTAACATGTAACCTTTGTTTCTTTATGATGAAAACACTGTGAAAGAGCTCTCGCTATTCTCCTATAAAGACTTTCATTCTCTGCTATTGTTAAACCATAAAAATATTAAAAATTCATATCTTTGTTGATTAAAACTGAAAGGGAGAACAAGTGGTGTCATTAGAAATTTATACACACTACTTTCCTATTAAGTGATCAGAGGTGCTAAAAAGAAACCATCACACAAGGTGGCTGATGGCATGATGGCACGGTGTCATGGTCACACAATAATCATGCGTGCCTATCTCAGATGAACTGGCCTTTTATTTCTCCAAAATTTTGAAAAACAAAAAAACCTATGCTTCCTAAATCTGGGTTCTTTAAAAGAGTCAGTGATTATGTGGAGACAGTTTCACATCTAATACTATATTCTTGGATTTCCAAAACTACTATGTTGGATTTTAAAGAAACTAAGCTGTCATGTAGGGAAATTGTTTTGCAGAAACTAACGTAACTGAAGAATATGAAACAAATAATAAGAATAAATCCTTATTCCTCAAGGAGATTGTCAGAGTTCCATATGAGGCCATCTTACATTCCTAAACATTCTGAAAAATAGGTTGAATACTGAGCTGAAAAAGTAAGCAAACTATAGAAAATTGACTTCAGTGTTTTAATCTAAAATTGACCACAGTGCACCCCATGTAAGTATTTCATGTTGAGTAGCAGAGTGATAAAATGGAAAATATAATTCATAACCAATCATTGTCATAATGCACACGGTAAAAATAAGCTCAGGTATACCTACAAATGATGAACTCTGAATGAAATTCTATCAAATGGGTTATGGAAGTTTCAAGTTTATGTATATGTATACATATATAATCTCCAACTCAGTGCTTAGTCAAAAGAAAAACTGAACTTAGCCCAGGACATAGAAAATGACAGAAACGTGTGACAGAAACATAACAAAGAAGATAATTATTGTATTGTTTCCCCATACTTCTTATAATACCGAAACAGGAAAAAATTAAATCATAAAACACCAAATTAAGATCAGAGAGAAGCATATTTTTCACCTTCCGTATGAAAAGCTGGAGAAATTCCTGCTTATGAATGTTTTGCCATTGGTACAAATGGAAAGGAACAAGATGAAACAGGTGAATAAAAGTCCACTGATGGCTATGAAAGACCTTTATGAAATGCAGGCTCCACAAAACTCATGGAGCAGAGTTTGCACCCTGTGGAAACACAGATTTTTTTTCTTTTCTTAGCCACTTTCCTAAATTAGCCATGATAACAGATGACAAAGAAAACATATAAGACTGGAGGTGTCCTTTGCCTATGCTGTCTCCTGTGGAGCCTTCTATGCCCTAAGGGCATACATAAAAATGGAGAAACCCTTCCTGCTTTTTAATAAGCGTGGTAAAAGTGAGTTGCTGGAATTTTCCCCTATAAACTATGACACATTCAAGGTCAATTGAAACCTGTAAGAACTCCCTGGTAAGATCTAATGGGAATAAAATCTCAAAATTAGACTTCGAGTAGCCAATGTGCTCAATGCAACGTCTTACCTTTATGACTTCTAAGACACAGTAGATGCATAAATATTTACAAGGACTTACTGAATAAAGTTCTTTGTCTTTCAGGGGACCATGTCGATAGCTAATTTAAAATCAAGTCTGGATTTGTTAGCAATTTGTTTGACCTTAGAAGTATCTTCAGAGACATGTGATGTAACTTTATATATAGTTCATTCTAATCTTATTTTTTAAATAACCAACTTGAATTCAAGCATTTGTTGAAAGACTGTTCTCTGCTATTGTAAGAAGGATATCATTGTCAAGTAATAGAGGTCAGCTCTAACCATTAATACATATTTCAAATGTTATAAAAAATAGGAGTTCTAATGACAGAATTATGACAGAACTGGGTCTTGAACAAAACTTTAAAAATATTGCAGATTTGTCTTGAAATACATCATAAATGTAGAAAGTATGAGACAGTATCCTTAAAGATTTTGAGAGTTTTACCTTAGTTTATCTAACAGACTTTATATAACAGTTAAAAAATCTAATCAGAGCAATAGGCAGATGTAAGAAGTCAGTGTAGACAATGGCCAAAAAAGTACAGGAAGAGTGAACACAAAGATTCCTGAACTGTAGCTGTAGGTATTCAACAGTACCAGTAAAATGTCATCTCTTCATAATGCATCTGACTACTCACCTAAATGTTTTGAATTAACGCACCTGCTAAGGTAATATCTTGATTTATAAATGGTATAAAGTTTCTGGGAAGGCAAATGATATGTTGATAGCTGCAGCTTTTGCAAGTGAGTTAGAATTGAGTCTCTTGGCTCCTTGGAGCACTACAGACACTGTAGCGCAGTGTCTCACTTGTGGCTGCAAAAGTAATACCATACTGGAAAATCAAGCAGAGAAGGTCTACAAGTTCCTATGTAAAGAAAGAGATAAACTTTTACTTTAGATATTATAGATACATCCAGCTTTCCACTGAACTTCTCGTATCACCAAAAGGTTGTCACTCTTGTGACTCTTGTACTGAGCTCTGTGGATTTCCACAGAGATTTATGGATTTATGGAAGCTGGAGATCTGTGAGAACCAGATTTACATTTACTTGTCTAAGATCAGTCATTTTTACACCTCTGGTGAAATATGGTTTCAGTGAAATCAGTGATGAGTGTCACTTTTGGCTCAATTGAAAAAGGACTCTTCAGCAAGATAAAAAGTCTTTTGGTCCCCAGGTAGATTATTTCTCAGACAGCACTATTTAAACTGTGCATGCATGCATTCATTCTCACTTTTTAAAAGTTTTTTATTTTTAATGTTATTTTAGACAATTTTAAAATTTGATCACACTGAGGCAATTAAGCTTTAGTTAAATAATAATGCAGAATAGCACATCCATTTTTTATAGGTCAGCTCCCTGGTGCATTAAAGAATTGATTCATATTTGAAGGAAAATAATTTATTTTCATGTTTGACTATTGCTCTATCTGTCTGTATTATTCTTCTACTTTATTTCAGTAGATATTCACCTGGATGTCATAGTTTGGATTTTTCATACCCGACTCAAAGTACTTGTTTATTCTTAGTTAAATATTTAAGTAAAAATAACCTTCCAGAATATTACTTATAATAGCAACATTTAAAGTTTACATACCAGTCCTTCAAAAGTTGCTTTAAATGACATTTTGTACAACTGGCCATTATCTCTGAGTCAGCACTGCAGACCTTTAAAAGTGTTCAAAAATAAATTACATAGCAAACATTTTTTATAGCCAATATTACCTGCGGTGATTATTTCTGTGAATCAAAGCATAGTGGTTTTCTTCCAGAAAAAGAAAAAAATCCAAAACTTTCTAAGTTAGAAAGAGGAAGTAGAACTCAAATGGCAAATTCGCAAAGGCTCCTTTGAAAATGTTATGTAACATCTTAGAAGTGTATGACAGAGAATATGCAGTAAGTCCTCTACAGAGTTTATTACTGCTGTGGTGAGGTGCCTTTCATTTAGAGAAAGTAATGAATTTTGCAGTTTCATCTGTATCTTTTTAGTTCCAGTGCTAAGAAAAATCAGATTTAGCCATATTAATATTATTTGTCTTTACCCGTGAATGTCATTTCATATGCAAATGGTCAAATTAAGAATATAATTTAATGGTAGAATACATGACACGGACAAATTAAGAGCACATAAACATTGCAATTCTGTAACAAATAAAATTAACTTATTTGCATTTTATTGTATTTATTTGTTAATGTTATGAACCTAAGTCTATGAGTCCTGAAATCAGTAAGTGTAAAAAAATGAGGAATTTTAGATTTCTAGTAAAGCAGAAGTAAAAATCTCAAAGATATCAGCTGATATGGCATGTGAATGAAACAGTGGAGAATGAAAAAGTGGGTAAGCTTGTTTGCATTATTATTGTTCTAAAGAGATACAAATTCTATAACTTTACCTTTAGGTGACAACAGGCTGTCATTAGCTCTACATCAAACTTAATTTCATTCTAACACAGTTTTAAAGTGAAAAAGAATGTTTTCCTAACTGCTGTACAGAAGAACAGCTCTACCTCCAGTAAGGTTCTTTCTGATGTATGTATTATTATTACCAACTATGACAAAGGTGAATAACTGATTCTGGGAACAAACTACAATTTTAAGCACAAATTAGCTGAAACAGGATATGGATAAAGCCCAGATCAATTAACCTCAAATATGATCACACATCTGTGTTCAAAACAGGCATCCTCAGTTCATCTTCCTCCCACTTGGCACACAGGGCAGCTATAGGCAGCAGGCACTTCGGCATCAAAGTTCTGCAGGTGATTAAATCCCTGGACTGTGGACATCAACAGAACCACTGTCATTACACAGCACAGCTGAACAGCTAGGCACCTAAATTTAAATTATTCCTAGCTGAATGATGTATGGAACATCCTTGTCAGTCAGTCCCTCAACCAATTATGTTTCCTAGCTCATCTACAGAAGTAAGTTCTGCACAAGTATGGGGGTATCATAAGTCTTCTTTAAAATGCTTGCCTGAAAAAAGAAAAAGAAAAAAAACAAAAAAAAAAAGCCTAAGAATTTAAATGTAATGATTTATGAACCAGTCCTAGGCTACTGACAGTGCGTGTTTCTTTCTTCCTAGTGTAGAGACAACTAAATGTAAAATGCATGAGTAATCCTGAAATCAAATACAGGCTTTCCAGTTTCGAGGAAAACAGCAGTATGTACTGGGCAAAAAAAAAAAAAAAAAAAAAAAAAAAAAAAAAAAGAAAATAAGATAAACAAAGGAAGAAGGAAAAAAGGAAAGAAGAAGGAAATACCTTATCAATCAGTTAGGAATGAAAGAATAAAAGTCATCACTACTGTGATCTTTGATGTGAACTCAAATATGTAAATGTCTGTTTGTTGACCACTGGCAATGTCCCTGTGAGATTTAGGCAGGACAGCTTGTTTCTTAGCACAGTGAGGTCTCAGCTGAAAGGAGAGTTCCCATTATGGAGATGAAGTGGGTGCTGAACTGTGTCTTTCTGGGAGTCCACATTTCTGTCTGGGATGTAAGGAGATGGCAAGCTCTCCTGTGCAGGCACTGTGGCTAGTCTCTGTTTATTCGGTATGCACACACTGTGGGCTCCTAGAGCTTGCTGGCCCCATATGTACAACTAAATATAATAGAGCCAGGAAATGTTCCTATCCCTGAAACTTGAACATTTATGTTGTTAAATCATCAGACTAGTCCTGTGTGCAATTTTCGCTCACGCTAAATAGCATTCTCACATATAAAAACAATTCAGAAATTAGCATTCCCATAAATATTTTATACAAGGCATTCTGATCTGTGGGAGGAGGGAGTTTAGGAGCAGGGATAAGGGACGTTTCCCCCAGTGTCCTGGAAAGCAGTTCTGAGCACATCTATATTAGAAGCAGCCATTGTACAGCATGTGTCTGTAATATACCTAAGGCTTCCTTGAGCAGAGGGCTCCAGGTGGAGATATGTGAAGTGGCTCTGGACAGACACTGTATGTCCTGTACTCCCAGCCATACCTCAGCAGAGGAGCACATCTGAGACCTCTGTTTGCACAGCTGCCAAGTAGGAAGCATCAAAGCTGCCTTCACCACAGGAACTCTTGAAATTCCAGGTGTCTTCCTTGAAATACCCCTCATCAGTTTCTGTTAGAGATTCTGTTAGAAACTTGGGTCTACAGTAGCACCTCCCTCACATTGTTTTTGTTTAATCTGTATTAATGATTTATATATTTAAGTTACCTTATCCTGTTTAAATATTTCAGTCTGTACTTGGCTGTGGCCTCTTGCTGCTCCATGTGGTTGTGTTGGCTCAGCAGTGTTAGCAGGAGAAGAAAGCAATAAAAGTTTGTTTTTGTTTTAAACAGTGTAAGCCAATCTGCCCCAGAATACACACAGAGAGTTGTTACGCTGTTTAACAAGGTGCCATTTTTACGTGGTCACTTTCTTAATAATAACTGCATTATGCTGATAGATGTGCCAACTAACATAAGTTTTCCTTCCTCCAACTAAAGATCACACTGTGACAACTTTCTCTGCCAGAAAATGGGATTATTTATATCTAGTAAAAACTTCTATGAACTAGTTAGTGTTGCCAAGCGCATGCTCTTCTGCTGCAGATTGCTATGTTAGGGAAGAATTACTCTTTTTAAAGTTACTTATATGCTTGAAAATATACACTGACAAGAAAATGCAAATTAGAAATAAGCCACAAATGTAGTTCCAATACTGCAGTCATGCAATTCATGAGGGAAATATAAGGGCTTATTGAGACTTACATGAATGATTCTGCAACAGAAGTAGAGTGCTCATTTCATTAAAAACAAAACCAAACACATGAAAACTACCATTAAAAGGGATCAGCATTTTAAAACTGCGAGATCTAAGACTAATGCACAGTGACTGACAGCCTAAGTACTCCTTTGTTGCTGGTAGTGACTGATTACCTGCTCACATATTTGAAGAAAACTGCATTCCTGTTTAAACCAGCAGAAAGAAACAAAACATCATTATTGAAAAATATGTTCCTACTGCAAGTGTGTGTCAACACAGACATCCAGTGTATGTGCCTGTACCAGATTTGTCCAAATTGGAAAATCTGTTTGGGAGAGGTGGAGAAAGAAGTGTTTGAAAAACAGATTGGAGTGTGATGGTAGGAGAATTCGCCTCATACCAGCATTAGGGCACACAAATGCTACTTCTCCAAGGACAGAGGAAACTTGCAGGGCTAAAGAATGTCAGTGCCTGTAACCAACAGCAAATAAGACAAGCATTATATCCAGTTGCTTTCAATTCCCTGACTGTAATGACCAGAACTCCATTTGTAACAGGGGAAGCCTGTAGCTGAAATCTAGGGTAAAGGTACAAGCTTGGTAGTCTAGTTTTGCTTGCAGCAAGAACTTTTCATTGCTCTGCTCTGTGAAGTGTCATGGAGGAAGGCTGACTGCAAGTTGCTATATTTGTCATAAAGTAGGAGACAATAAAATGGAAGTAACCACTGTATATAGAATTAATTACAAAAATTGGGAAGTTTGTGTGACTCTTCTCTCAAACTGCACCTGTTTAGTACTGCAGCTGCTTCTCTGACAGTAGAAAGTCTACAAGGAATGTAGCTAAATGCATGCAATGTGTTTATGGTGGTGAAAGTGTCTTTAGTAAAAGGACTTACTAAATTCTGTTACAAATGAAAATAACTGATAGACATTTCTGAAGTAAAATAAATGAGATTCAAACCTGGATATTAGGAAAAGACTTTACTGGGAGGCAATCAGAGGGGTTATGGAGTATCCATCATCAAAGGGTTCTTGAAGAGCCTTGGAGATCTCCAAACTCAGCTATACAAAATCAAGATTTAGCTTTGACAATAGCTCTGCTGTGATTAGGCAGCAGTAAAATACTTTATCAGAAGACTGTAATAACTGAATCGCTAATACACATGATATCCTTTTTGTGTTGTTGTTTTTTTGTTTGTTTGTTTGTTTATTTGTTTGTTTGTTTTTCAGACCCTTAAGCTTGAAATAAGATCTTAGTCTCAACAAGTAAGTGCTGATGAGAACTGATTTCTCTGTAGGTGAACTGCAGCAATAGTTTCCTCACTTTCTTGACTGTTCATAGTACAAGTGCCCAGCCTGATTACAGCCCGTAGGGACTATCGAAGAGTTTCAGTAACCAAAATATGTTGTGCCTCCCTGTTTCCATTGTTTTGATTCTGTTTATAATAACATATTTTTTACTGTTTTTGGTAGCTTGTCCATCTCACTTGACCTTTTCCACACTGTACAACATCATTTTTTCTTTGAATTCCTTGATCGGGTTCACTTGTCCCTTGACATCGCGTTCAGTTTCCTTATAGCTACTCACACCTACACTATAGTATCCATACTTATCTCTTATTTCCATCCCTTTCATTGCTTTTCACTATCCCAAAGGCATTTTTTTTTCTCTCCCTAGTACTACTTCACTTATAAATAAGCAGAAATGTTCATCGTTCATTTTATGTTTCTTTCTTCTTTTATAATGCGTGTTTATTTCATCCCTCTATTTTTTTCCTCTCATCTTGTGGATGAATTCCTTAGGGAAGGATTTACTTTGAGAAATATTGTATTCAATTTGTGACTCAAGGTTAACTCATTTGCAGACATAAGGATGGCAATAACCATTAGATTGCCCTTTCTGCCTGCAGTTCTTACTGAAATATATTCCATTGTCTACCAGTAGCTAGAAATTTTCCCTATACCTGTGTTCCACATGTATCTTCCCTAAAATATTTTATGTAAATATGAAAATTCATTACATTTATGTTTATCTTAATAACTCTTTAGTGAATTATATTTATACCCAAATACTATAGCTAAGGAAAATAAATAAATAAATAAATAAATAAATAAATTTGTACTGTTTGGAATTTTCACTTTAATCGTGTATTTTCAATATAAATGTAACTTCTTATTTCAGGCTTCATGCATTCTGGTGCTTTTATTATTTTGCCATATCCTGTAGATAAATACTTTTCACACTGATGGTATTCTGTAAGTTTTAATAATTATTTCACCACTGTTAGCATGTCTTTCAATTTTGTCTGTTCTTGAATTTTAAAGGAGTGGAGTATACAGTACACTTAGACTGCTAGGGAGCCATACTCAAAGAATATAAATATTTAAGAACAAAATCCACTTCAGTTTTGTCAGCATTACAATTTTTTACTGGTTACTTGAATCATACCCAAACTGATCAACCAGTTCTCTTTTAGCTCAAAGGTTTTGATTCTCTAAAAGCCACCACAGCTTTCAGAATAATAAGTTGCCAGCCATCATTTTACTGCATACCAAAAGAAGGCTAGAGACTAACTTTTTTGCTTTAGGCAGTTTCATGCCTGTGGATCACTACAGCAGATTTTTCTTACTCTAAACGCTGGCTCACCTCTTCTGGAGGAGGCATTTTTCTGGGACCTCCCAAGTACACAGTGTTTATTTCCTGAACCAGAGAAATAATTCATTTTATATGCCCAATTAATTTCAGCTGGATATACTTCCAGAGCTATAATCAGCTATGTTGTGTAGGTAAGTTTCAAACTACTCATTCAGTTTTATTAACAAGAACTCTTTGAAGGTGTGCACATGTTTTAATGCTCATTTAAGTACAAGATTTTCTCCCAGATAAAGCAAGAGCTCTATCTGATATCATCATCAGAAGTGCATAACCATCTTTTCCCATTCTCCTTTCACCATGCATTCCAAGGAATCCAAATCCTTCCTGCATCTTTCCTTAACACTAAGTGGGAAGATGCATTCAGAGACAGATGGGCTTCTCAATCAACACGGACTTTTTATCTCATCTCAGCTGCAAGCTGTTCAACCCACTTTCCAGTAAGACCATTAGACCTCTCAGCTGGCACTGCTTTCACTTATCTTCTACATCCTCTACTCCTGTTCCAGTGTCTCTGGTCTATTATTTAATTTGGCAGACAAACACACTCGACTGGCCCAAATACATTTTCTGGCCTCCCAAGCTTTGTTAGCTGCCAGAATGTGAGTATATCCCTCAGTAACGGAAATAAGAAGGACTTGCTGTGTTAATGTATCTCATTCATTAATCCACTGAGAAAAGTTTTCTTATTTCTTTCTTAAATAGCAAACCGTGACTCACTGACATGTTCTGTGTCCTAAAATAACACTCATTTCTTCTTTTAAAAAGCTGACCTAAGAGATTATGGCATAGTGCTTGACAGCACCTTAGGAAGTGGCAGCTCCTGGGAAAAAGAAAGTTTTTCTAGAATAATGAAGCAAAAATTTTATCAGCAATTCCAAGAATGGCATATTGCAGTATGTTTTCATCTTAGTTGTTTAAGGAGTTTTGACTACATGTTATTTTGCAGCCATAAAATGGCCAAAATATTCTTTCCTGCATTTCCTGCCAGGCTTCCATGCAAAATTGTTCAAATCTGACTGTAACTCAGTAAAGGAGAGAATTAAGTTGAAAATCTTTCACTGACAAGTGATCCCTTTTCAATCAGCCTAAATAGTAAGCTATACTAAACTTTGTATCAGAAATATAAAATTTCCTTTAAAGACTTCTGTACTAATAATATAATGTTATATAATAACATATGTTGATATTATATTTTATTCACAGCCATGTTCTCATACCATATTGAACTAAAAAAATACAAAATAACAGCAAGCATTAATTCATGCATTATATTTTGCTCTTGTAGAGATACTTTGTGTGGAAATTTCACTTCTTTTATTACTTCTGTTCTGTGTAAACCTTATATATTAGAAACGTGGTAAAGGCAGCTTAAAAATGACAGTATATTATTCAAGCTGATGTCTCCACCAAGTTCTAATAGCATAGTGCCTGAATATCAAAACATATATTGATATAAGCATATATTAATGAGAGAAACATCTTTTGATTCTGAATTGTGTTAATGGCTTAATAATGCCCAGAGAGTGGTTTAGCCCAGTAAGCCAGATAGTCATCAATCTATCTTCACTATTCTAATGCACTGCAAGCTCTTCCCACTGTCACATATGAAGATGAAATCAGTTTTCCCTGTTTTAATGGCCAGTGAATAAGAAGGTCTTCCATACAAACTCAGTTGCCACTAGATGCCACTAAAGGTCAAAAAGGCTGCAGAGAAGCCTGAGAGCTGCCTGCAGACAGTACTGTACTCATAGTCATTTTCCTTACTGTCCAAAAGACGCACATCTTTAAAACAGAGGAAAGTAGCAGTCACAATAATGTTGCACTTGGCTATTAAGTGAACGAAGCTGACCACATCATCAAGTGTCTAATAAGAAATGCCACAGTCTCTGGACATTATTTAGCAAATTAATAAATTCCTCTAGGTTACACAAAAATGAATTTAAAAAGATGCATCAGGGAAACCATAGGATCTCTGAAGAAAACTGCTCTGTAGGATTGTAAACTAGCACAAGTAAGGTGTAATTGATACAGCAGGTAACTCTTCTGCATCTTGTTTCAGGCAACAGAGGAGTAAAAATATATGTTAAATGTGAATATGTAAAAATTCTTAGCATAATAAGGTCTTGTAAAGTTATAAGGAGATGCCCTGATATGAGTCCCTAACTGGGCTAGGAAAAAGTTCTGGCTTTGAGGTGAAGGGGAGATGAAAGAAATTAAGACTGGAATTATTTTTGCATGCTAGGTTTTCTTTGTTCCCCAGTTCTCCTGTCTCTTCCCTCTGTTTTGATGGGACACATTTACACTCTCTTAAATCTGGATTGTAGGTAGCACTCCTAACCCTCATGCAGGAAGTGGTATCATCTCATTTGTCTAAGGACACCTCAGCAGGGCATTATGTTCAGGAGGTACATTTCCCTCAGTAAAAGTTTCTTGTGACATTCTTCAGAAGTGCATGGCTGATTTCTTCTGGTATGTTTGAAGCATCACAGACAGCCTTGTCTGGGTATGGGCACACTGCCATTACACAGGGATAGTTTGAACCACTCTCCATGGAAGGAATCCACTCGATAAGTGTTTTTTCTGTGCCTAAGCCTTTGTTCTTCCTTGACCTGTGCATGGTGTATTCTTATGGGAAATTATTTTTTTTTCTGGAATTTGGGATTAAGGAATGACATTTTTTCATAGCCTAAGCTTACTCAAAGATGAATATGATGAATGTTAATGCCATCAGTGATCTTTTGTACTTTAAAGCATGTAAATAATTTGCGGTTATTTGCCAGGTATTTGGCAGAGGTTAGAATTCTGGTAAATGTTTATCAAGTATTTGTGAATATTCTGAACCAACCTAAGAATGTCTGAGTCCCAGGAGGTCCTTGCAACTGAGCTAGCAATTGAAACATAAATAAACAACATTTATTTAGGATATATTAATATGTGTTTCCTAATATTTTTCTATATGGATAAGGAATTATTGCAAAGCAGTATTCAGTATTACTAGCTTTAACTTTACTCATTGGCACACACTGTAGTGAAAAAAGACTCACCATCATAAAAAATACAATTGATGTCAGCTGTCATGTCTGGTGCATGCTGGCTTGGCACATAGTTTAAATTTGGAGCAAACCAGCCACTTCATTTTAGCAATGTGGAAAAAGGGATTCATAGGGATATACTTAGTGTTATTTGTGTCAGGCTCAAATATGCAGGTTATTTCCTCAATTTCCTGGGCAGTGTGCAGTAGTTTTATGACTTGCCTGAATAACCTCTCTGTATAAGTCAAAGAAGCAACAGATCAAATATGAATGGGTCTGTGGTTTACAGTGGCAGTTAAGACTTTCCTTTATAGGCTGGCAGAAGTTACAGCACTGTGGCAATGCACTGCACTCCTGTAAACTTCCTGTCTTCAAGTTGATTCATGCAGACCATTCTGCCTCCATGTCCTTTAGGAGATGATGCCCTGGTACTGCTGGTCATGCAGAAACTATGAAAACTTTGTTTTGTGCTCTGAGAGGACCTGTTGTTGTGACTTAAATTGAGGAGGTGGGAATACACTTCACAAGGAGGACTCAGATCATCACTCACATTTTATCACATGTAGGAAGAAGTGGAGGAAAGAGTTCCCAGAGATATCTGAGTAATGGTGTTAATCTCACAGACCAAAGAGGCTGAGAGAAAGATTCAGCACATCCAGAACTGGAAAGTGAACTGCAGCAGGGAACATCAGCAAGGAGCAAATATTTCAAACAGAAGCTGCTCTCTTTACTGTCTTTTCAATAAAAGATATATGGCTGATCCAAATGTGAATGATATACATAGCAGATGAACCCAGCAGTGTTTGTCACTGAGTATGTAAGGAAAGTGTTACCTTGAAAAAATAGAATGAAACAATAGGAGTTTACTGAGACTTAGGTACTTTGATTAATAATTATTTTCCATTTTGTGTTGTTTCTTTTCTTACTTTTCAGTTTGCTTGTATTTCAAAAGCCATTCTTGTTTTGGGGGAAAAAAGGAGAGAAAAGATCTTTTCCATCAATCCAAGCATGCCTAAAGGCACAAACTGTCTTCATGAACAGATTAGTTTTTTTTATACAGTGCTTTGTCACAGCAGATCATAGGAGCATTTACAGAATTTGACCATGTTGCATGCAGTGCAAATATCAAGAACACGCCTGTTGTTTATGTCTCTTCAACAACATTAATTGGCTGTGGCAAAGAGAACCCAGTCAGATTCAACACCTAATCTTTTTCGTATTCATTGTGAGAAAGAAGTATACGCTTCTTTTGCTTATGTCATGTTTTTCCATTCTCTAATGGAGACACATAGTGATGCACAGCTGAGTAAGGGCTCCTGGCATATCTAGCCAGTTTTACTAAGTGTTTCTGCAAAAACTGCCACTGCAGACCTCAACGTTATCCACATCCACAGTGCACTGCAGTCACACGTGGTCACTATTAGAATTTCTTCAGCTGAAGACCTTTTGGTACCTTGTATATATCACAGAACCAAATCAGGTAGACACTCTATTCCTGTTTGTATCTGCTTTACTAATGCAACATAACATAGGCAGGGATTTAGGGGCACATTTCAAGCCATGTGCTTTCTGCCCAGAGTCAGATACCAAAGATGAGATTGTCTGTGCTAGCTAGAACAGCAGAGTGGAAAAATCTCTTCTTTGTTGCAGTCTCTGCAGATTCCCCCTGTTGGTGCATAACAGTTATCTCAAGTTGATGAGCTGACATCATCACTCAGTTAACAAAATATAGCTCAAAGAGCGTTTACTTAAGGAAGTGTGAAACCTGCAAGGAATATGCCATAGCCTTCCAACTTCAGGTCAAGAAAATAAGGGTTCTCACAACCTAAGAAATATATCACTGTTTCTTACAGCGATCTTTTCATACACTAATACATTCCTTCCATGTAAAACTGCATACATAGTTAACAGTATCTTTTACTAGGTTAAGGAACCTTGTGTGCTCTTTTTTTTTTTCTCCCAAGTGTAGTGGGGTCATACCTTCATGGCACAGAATTCAAAAAGAAACTTCATCAAAAATTGCAAAACATTGCCTAATGTAACACCTTCAGAGCGCCTCAAGAGTTTTCTCAGATTAGCATAGGTAAAACATATATATATATATATATATATATTTGCAGAGATAAAATAATCCACACTCACACTTTTATTGTAGTTTTCATGTTTGTAGCACAGTCATGAGTTAATCTTTTTATAATGGAAATCCTACAACTCTTGTCAAGTGTTCACAGGTGTGCACTGAGTGACCTGCAGTTTAAAGAAAAACACCTATGCAGAAGTACTGGAGGAATTATTTTTCTTTTGCCTACAGAGATGACTGAGTTGATGGAGAAAAGACAGACTAAGCCTTCATGCATTTTAAAAGAAACTGCCAAGGAAGAATAGAAACTACTTTCTATGCCCACTGAGAACAAAACTAGATATTGTAAGCACAAACTGGTGCAAGAAAGATTTATATCAGACATTACAGAAAGGAATTACTATCAATGCTTGGATTTAGGAGCCAGTAGGATCATCATCTTTCAGGAATGGTTCAGATACAGCTGATATTTTCTTTAGGCATAGAGACAAACCTCATGACTTGCAATGTTATGTCTAGCCTTACTTTTTATAATTCTCCAATTGGTTTGGTCAGAAGTTGTAGAAGCCGGCACAGCATATGCTGTCAGAAGCTGGCAAAGCTTGCCTGCCAGCGTAATGTATCCAATGTAAGATAGTTGGCATATATTTGGCAAGTGCTGCTGGCTCAGTGTATCTGTCATCCCATATATACTATGACAAGAATTTAGTATTTATTTCATTTACCAAAAATTTCCAGAGAGAGAAAGGAAACAAACTCTTAAGAGAAGATCTAGGAGAAAGGTCTTCCTGAAAACTTAGGGTTCTGTTAATATTCTTTTGAACAGGAGAAACTGATGCCAAGCCAGTTCATTGGAATTTTTCCTGAAAGGAAAAGAAAGTTTTTCAGTTGAAGCATTTGTTTCTGTCTATCTGTGTGAAAAAAGTTTCCAGTGCTTGATGACTTCTCATCTAGTAGTGGGAAGTATTAATAAGGCCACTGGCCATTTTTCCTGTCCACCAGCCTCCCCAGCAACCACCTTATATATGATAAACTCTCATAACCCACATATCACTAATGAGGAAGAATTTGACTCAGATTTAGCTAAATGTTGAATTATGATACAAAACTCATTCATCCCTACAGATCTCATGTGTTTGGGCAGCCGCTGTAACTGTAACATCTCAACACACTCCTGCCACTTCAAAAGAGCTTTTGAAATTAATTTTGCTATGGGTGTCTGTCACCCAGCCTCAGTAGGTGATTGTCTTGATGACAATATCACTCTCTCATACCTTAGTAGAGACTGTAGTTTAAGTATGCACTTGTGTATATTCAACTGATTAACTGTTTTTAATCAACTATGTATTTATTTATACACAACTAACACAAATGCAATAAAAATAAATCATTAATTTCATAATTAATTTTTTATTCATGCTTGATCTCTAACTTGCATCTCATGCCAACAAAGTGGAGTCAGAAATCTCTTGTGCCAGCAAAAGTCAGAGGTGTAGCAGTATCAGTGCTTCCCAGGAGGGAGAAGCTTCAGCCTCTGCTTTAGACATTTGGAAGAGCATCTAACAGATCTATGCGAGATTCCCCTTGCTCTGTCTTGTTATATAAAAGGCCATAACCTTCAAATCAGAGTTCTCTTCAAACACCATAGATGAACATTTCAAAGGTCATTCTAATGTATATATAATCAGTGCATACTGATTCTAGGTACTTTTGTACAGGTTATTGGTCATAACTGGAAAATATTATTTTTTGTGCTGTAAATATATTTATAAATGTATGTTTTTGATTATTTATGTATATATATGCACATAGGAATTTCTTGCTTTGTCTCACACAAGAGGATGGATGTGCAGGCAGGTTAAGCTCATCGTGAGTGCTGATTGGACCATATGAGCAGCCAACGTGATATCTGTCTGCCCAAATGTAGGCATCTGTCAGGTAAGCGTATACAACTGAGGTTTTGATTCTAGACTACATTACAATCAGTGGAGATTAATAGCAACATCCAGAGCACAGTTCACCTCATTTATCTCATGATGCAGTATGTGTCTATAGTGAGCAGATTAATTCTGCATATTTAATATAATTCCTCCCTGTTGACTTCAAAGGGAATCTAGGTGACTAAACCAATATAGCCATCTTTTTTTTTGTTGTTGTTGTTTAAAGCTGGTGAGATGATTCTTATCTTTCACTAAGTCTCTAGATCTATATATATGGGATTAAGTGCTACTTGCTATGATGCTCTCCTCACCAACAGTTTTTGAACACTAGATACAGAAAGGCTAGGGAAAAAATCTCAAATTTTCATGTTCGTATACTTTTTGCACTGTGATTCAAACTCTACAGGGCTTTTTTGTATCTAGTGTATTTGGCCATTTATGTGGTCCCAAATAATATTAGCTTAATCAAAATACACAAGGAAAGATGGTGGATGCTTCTTCTAACTTAATTCTGCCTAGGATTTACAAGAAACCTGATATGATCTGCTCATAAAGCACTACTTTACGACACTAAGTTGGGAGGGAGTGTTGATCTGCCTGAGGGGAGAAAGGCACTACAGAGGGACCTGGATAGACTGGATCAATGGTCCAAGGCAAACCGTATGACTTTCAGTAGGGTCAAGTGTCAGGTCCTGCATTTTGGCCACAACAACCCCAGGCAACCCTACAGGCTTGGGAAGGAGTGGCTGGAAAGCAGCCTGATTGAAAGGGACCTTGGTGTACTCATGGACAGTAGTCTGAATATGAGCCTGAAGTGTGCCCAGGTGGCCAAGAAGGCCAATGACATCCTGGCTTGCATCAGGAATGGTGCAATGAACAGGACTAAGGAACCTGTCCCTGTACTCTGCACTGATGAGGCCCCACCTTGAGTACTGCTTTCTGTTTTGGACACATCCATACAGAAAGGACATTGAGATGCTGGAGCAGGTCCAAAGGAGGACAACAAGGCTGGGAGAATATGCCCTACAAGGAACAACTGAAGGAACTGGGACTGTTTATTCTGGGAAAAAGGAGGCTGAAGGGGTGCCTTATTGCTCTCTTCCAATACCTGAAAGGTGCTTACAGCAAAGCAAGGTTGGTCTCTTCTCACTTTTGACAGGTGACAGGATGAGAGGAAATGGTCTCAAGTTGCAGCAGGGGAGGTTTAGGTTGGATATCAGGTAAAACTTATTTACAGAAAGTGTTGTTAAGCACTGGAATAGGCTCCCCAAGGAGGTGGTTGAGTCACCATTGCAGGATGTGTTTAAAAACCTTTTGGATGTGGTACTCAGGGACATGATTTAGGGGAGGGTTGATAGAGTTAGGGAAGTATGGTTGGACTTCATGATCTTCATGATGAGGTTTGAACAGTCATTCAGAAATGAACTACTTTGAAATTGGGCTTAAAATCACACAGTGGTTATGGTTTGGTAAAATCCATAAAATTGTAAACCTTAAAAGAAAACAGCTCTCAGACAAGTACCAAAGCCATGTACAAAAGTAAATAAGCAAATAAGTAAACATAAAAATTTAGAGCTATCATAATATTTTTTATTTAAATGATCTTGTTACAAAATCCAAGATAATTCTATTTTAACTACAATCTGACTTTTCTTCTTTTCTTCCTAAACTGATTTTTTACATGATTTGATTATCTTTTCTTGTTTCCATGGTATTTATGATATGCCCACTTATTTTCTATTCTGTGTTGAGCACAGAATAGAAAGCTTGAATTCTGGGGCCTGATTACTACTTGCTGTGAATCAGAACAGTGGTATCAACTTCAGTGAAGCCATTGTTTATTTATATTATCTGACCTTTGGAATTTTATGATGTAGAACATTATGAAGAAACTCTGGTAAGGAAGTCCATTAGTTTGTTAGGTACCTTCATGATTATTTGTATTGACTTTCAAAATAATTGGATAGTATAGGGCAAAAAATACGCTCTCAGAATTCAGTCACTTAATATTTTATAAAAAGGAAAAATGGACAGGCTGGACAGCTCCAGGCTCACTGAGCAAATGGTAAATAGAAGAACGTGGTGATGTATTCAGTTCCACAGAATTTAATTATAATTTCAACATCTTTCTTTCTTTTCACTGAAAGGTCTTACAGGTTAGTTGCTACAGCTCAGCATAGGCACTATTTATCTGGCATCTGCAGAGACACCTACCTACATGTGTGAAAATCTGCATTCAGTGATTTGCACTATTGCAGCCTACATCAATCCTTTTTTTTGTTTTGTTTTGTTTTTTAACAGCCCTCCCATGATGAAAAGATAGTCTTAGAGAATGCTTCTTTGAGATGTGCTCAAATGGACAGCTTGCCCACAAATGTGCTTATTTACCACGATGTAAACTGCTTCCAATTTGTGATGTTGTAACATCCCTATGGCAACTGCAGCACATGCTTACACGAGGAAGTCATTTTAGGAAAGTATTGAATGTATTTTTAGCTTCTTTTAGTGAAATCTAGCAGCTGGAAATAAAGTGAGCCAGCACCATTTTACTAGCCAAGACTTTCCAGAAGATAGAACTACTTGTTTCAATCATACTATTTCATTATTACTTAATTATTTCTTAACTACGCAGAATAATTTATGCTCTTCTTCAGACATTAATGTCAATGTAGATTTTTTCTTAGTGTTGATAAAAATTAAAATTATAATTTTAATTTCATGACAACACCATCATCATCATTTATTCTATTTATTGCTGACCTTAATTTCAAGGCTGATTGTAGCAGCAATTGATATGCTTCGTCATGATAACAATGATTAATTATGAAAAAGATATAAGAAAAATTTCAGCTTGTGAAAATGAATATTAATTTCTTCAGTTTGTGTCTGTGTGACAGATTTGTATGTTTAATACCAGCATTAAAAAAAGAAACAGCTCTCCTGATTGCAGGCCAAAACAAAAAACAAACAACAAAAAAAAAACTGAAGCTATGTTCTCTCTTAAAGATATAGTATGTTAAAGAGAGAAGCAGCGAAGAAAGTTATTCATAAACTTCACACCTTCTCAAAAACACGAAGTGTTATACTCTGAAACTTAGCCTTTATTAACAGTAGATGAGGAGGAATTCCCATTTGGTCCTTTTCTAATTTGAGTTTACACCACTACTAAGACAAACAGCTTGCAAGTTGCATCTTCTGGTTGTTTCTCTCTCTAGTCTCCTGAATGCATAATGTCAAAGTATGAGCTGAAGATGACATACTGCAATCAGACAGTGGGAGGCTAGGCTCCTGCATCAAGTGTCACAAGCAGTCTGAGCACTGAGTGGCTTTAGTTGACTCACAAGGAGGATTAAGAAGGAAAATGGGTCTGAACTTCTATTTCACAGATGTACATGAAAGTTCGTGTAGCAGCAAGTTCCAAACATTTGATACCTGTGTGAAGAAGTACTTCCTGAGGTGTGGGAGCCATAGTGGCGAGGCTGGTCTCTTTTCAGTAGTGCTTAGGGACAGGACTAGGGGTAATGGGCTGAAACTTCAGCATAGGAAGTTCTGCACGAATGTGCGCAAGAACTTCTTTACGGTGAGGGTGACAGAGCACTGGAACAGGCTGCACAGGGAGGTGGTGGAGTCTCCTTCTCTGGAGATATTCAAGACCCGCCTGGACGCCTACCTTTGTGACGTAGTGTAGGGAGCCTGCTTTGGCAGGGGGATTGGACTTGATGATCTCTAGAGGTCCCTTCCAACTCCTACAATTCTGTGATTCTGTGATTCCTTCTAGCTAATGTAAACCCACCTTCTTCCAGCGTCATTGAATAATTGACTCATTCCAGTATTGTGGGATTTGGTAAACAACCTTTCTTCACTAAACTTCAGTCTGTGTCCCCTCATCATCCTCAACTCTGAAACAGCCTTAGGCCTTTACTTTCTCCTCAGAAGATGGCAACTCCAACCCCAAAAATCATACTGTATAACTTGCCTTTAGTTTCCAGCTTACCTGATGGATCCTTGAATCTTGATTTATGCCCCACCCCCAGAAGCATTCAGTGAACTAACTTCAAAAGGAAAGCTAAATATTACAGATTCTGCCCCAAGAACCTAGTGGTTAAAGTACAGCTGTGAGCTAGGAAGATTTCCTAAAGGCCTCTAGCATCCTTGTGAAAATTCCCATTTGAAAGCCACATGGCAGCAATGACAGCCCAATTTTCATCTTTTTCATGACAGATTTCAGACTTGTGTGTATCTCAAGGCACCTTCATCACATGCTGTTTGAGTTGGCTTGGTAATGACTGGAGTGTTACCAAATCATGTCCAGCAGCATATGGAGATTTTGTGTCATTTTGGATGTTCAGCTTACTTCAAACGTTCAAGTTAAATGGGGCTTTTCTGAATCCTTCTCCTGAATTTAAGCACAAATGTTCACCTTAAACAACACAAATGCTTTGTTGAATACTTGCCAGCATACTCAGAGCCTCACTTGTTATATATTCAAGATATACTTGAATACTAAGAATAAATATACTGTTTTTTTTTTCCTTCTCTAAGCCCCCTCTATGTATAGATTTAGTGTGTTTCATAATGCTCTCAGCTTCTCTTTGGCAGCTGTGCTCCAGAACATTTTTGGCATGAACATGCACTTATTGGCAGTAATACAAACTTTTAATAGACTATATATATTATTTATTTTCAAATGTCCTGATTTACTATATAAATACGTGTGTTCCTCCCAGTTTCCTTTCTGTGTATTATAGTCACAACACTGAACTTCTTACATTAACATTAAAGGAATTTTCACACACATCCCTTATTAGCATTCAGAGATCCACAGACACATCTGCTCCAAGTGCTTTTGCTTGTAAAGTTTAAGACAACCCTGAGAACAGTCATTTCTTTCTCAACTAAATTAACCCAGTAAACTTTCTCTCTGCCTTTACCAGCATTCTCTATGCTTTTCTGGAGTTACATACTATGGAGATAAAAAGTGGTTTGATTCTCACTAGCCAAGGCAGTTTATTCAGACAAAGTGTCAGTTCTGCTGACTGTGCTGGGAAGGTAGATTTGTAAGTATTTAGAAACAACAAAAACATTAATTCACACAAATAAATACACTGGAATTTTTAATTTCATTTCTGTTAACGCCTGTCCAGTGTCAGATGTCTTTGACATTCTGGACACTATAGATATATCTGTGCTATATCAGATTGCAGAATTCTGTTGTGCATGCAATTATACAGAGAAAGTAAACTTAAAAAAAAAAAAAAAAAAAAAAAAAAGCATTTTAGTAGTTACACATCTACCTTTTAAATTGTCTGCTTATACATTCTATTATTTGCGGCAGTATTTTCCCATGAATTACAGTTTCGCTGACTCTAATTTTCCCAGCTCCTCATTTGAAAAAAAATTGGTGGTTCTGTTGGCCTTTTCCCAGTAGTCTGAACCCTCAGCTAGGTTCCACTAAATTTTGATTTTTAATATATTTTGTACATCTTTATTGTTCCAGATTTATTGTATTTTTTGTATTTGTTAATACATATTAATATCATATCATTTTTACTACAAATTATGTATCTGTGTCATGAACAGTGCATAATGCCAAATAAATCATGCTGTTGATCAAATGGCAAGGCTTCCAGATCCAATTATTAATGCCTCATATTTTTTTAACTGATTTGTTGACACCTAGTATAATCAGCAAACCGAGATCCATTCTTTTTTCTTTTGTCATGTTTAGAACAGCTAGTTTCCTTCCACTTTCTTTCTTTTTCCTCATGTCTGAATCACTGTAGATTTATATGAGCTACTGTATACTAGTCTTATTTGTCTAGCAATTGTTGACTTTTTATAAATCTCTATTTATCCAAATTATCCCTATATTCAAAGTTGAACTAAAGTCATATTCTTTACTTAACAGTCACTTTTCAACAATCCTGAGAACCAGCCCAATAAAATCAGCATGAAGTAAAACGTTTTTTCAACATTTAAGAAAAGATAATAGATCATATCATTAGAGACAGAATTTGAGTCATGACAAATTAGTCATGAATTAATTTAAAATTCTAAATTTAGAAATTGAAAGTATTTTTTAATACAGAATGGTGCAGAATAAGTATGGAAACTCCTAAGGGGAAAAAGTCACGGGATTAAGCAACAATGCAATATGTACGAGGAGGATTAGTTTTAACATTTAAAAACAATTATGTATTCTAATTTAGCTCTGTAAACTCCTCTGATAATCATAGAAAAGTAATCATTGCTACAGATTATATCCTCCCATCCTGAAACATGTGAGCAGCATGAACTGGTCTCTGAAAGTATCTGTTTTTCTTAAATTCAGGCTGAAAAAGTAGGATGTGCAGCCCAGGCCGCATGCCTAACTTTTGGATAGCTAAAATTAGGTGGGATTAGTCTGGCCTAGTTAACGGTAGCTTGGAGCAAAGGGAAAATTGAGAAAAGGCTCAGGTGTTGTGCAGCAGGAAAAATTATATGTAAGGAGAGAAACTGAAGGCCTTAAGAAGAAAGTTTGTTCAGTGAAGCAGTATGATAAAAATACTGCTTACCAAAAGGAAAAACAAGTACAGATTCAGCACCAGATGAAGAAATTCAAGTGGAAATTCAAGATCTAGAAAGTGGAGATACAAGACAGTTTGTACATGCTTGAAATGAAATAAGGACATAGCCAAAAAAACTTGAGTCATCAGTATGAGATGAAGCATGACAGTGGTAGGTTGGAGGTGATACCAGAGTTTTTAAAGCAAAAGTGGAAAACAGTGAAAGAAAAATTATGTGGATGGGGACAGGATTCTGTTTATGAGTGGACTAGAACCTGGCTTGTTTTTAGAGAAGGGACAGAAAAGATGGAAGAAGATGTGGGAGAAGTAATAAGAAAACTGCTGTCAGGAACTGCAGAAGAGTTTGAAAAGGCTGGGAAACTGATACTTAAAGGAGGATTGAGAGGAAAAAAGGGCAAGATGGAATAGAGGAGGTGGTATGAAGTAGCTACAGGATTTGAATAAATGGACAAGGTCATGTGCATGCAAAAGGACTGACAAATACTTTGAGAACACAGCCTGTGGAATGGACAGAGCCATTTTGACCTTAGACAACTATGAAAACTGTGCTAGGGAAGTGAAGGTGTCCAGACTACGATATCAAGAGGAGATTAATAGTTGAAACCATAAGAACTGCCTCCCTTCTCAGGAAAAGTATTCCTCAACAATTTCTCATCCTTCCATTGAAAACCATGCTGTTTTAACTAAGCTAAAGCACCTTTCCAATTCTTATACAATGACCAAAAATTGCACTGTATTTTCATCATTAAAAACAATCAATTATTTAACACTATTTATCTCCCTCTCCACTCCTCTTTCCAAAACAATAAAACAAACATATTCTGATAGCCATGTTTATGTCCTAGTTTCTGCCATATTAAGAATTTCTTTTCTTTTAAGATGAATTGTGACAATTAGAACAAAATGATGGTAAACAAGAAGATGTGAACATCAGTAATAAAGTTATTAATCTTATATTTAATTAAAAAAAAAAAAGTGCAGAAAAAGGAACGCAGTTCTTTTTCTTTCCCTTTTTGAATATGGCATAGGAGTTCTGTAACATGATAGCTGAAGAAGAATCTGAGCCTTCTTATTTTCTATCATTTTAACAACAGGGTTACTTTATTTAATATTAGTTCTGAAGATGATCTTTATGGAGGAAATTTTCCAGAAGAGAAAACTACATTTCAGACTCACTGCGTTTTACTGAAGCTTGGGGATCCTTTATTAATCTCTAAGAGGATCATAAAATAGTCTCATTACTTTTTAAAATCTTCTCAGTTTCTGCATCTGTGTATATACAAATGCATATATGTATACTTACATGTGTATATTGTGTGCTACTTTCAAATACATATGGGAAAAATCAGTATCTCAGTCAATTAGTAAAATCATTGCTAACTGAAGTGGAACAGGAGAATCACATTTGTCCTTCGACCTTGAGTTACGGTAGCATGCATCTAAAGCAAGACCAAGGACAGTTTCAGCTATAAACTTCAAAAGATTTAATTAATTATAATACAAACAATAGGCAAATGTCTGCCATCTGTCAAGAGCACAAGATCTAGTTTGCTCCTAATATCCTATAAATTTGGAGAGCAATCAGAATCAGTTTAGGTTTTGTGAAATTTAGCCAGACAACTACCTGCATAACTTATTTGGCATGTGGTTTTTTTTGTAATTTTCTATATATTGAGATTGGATGTTCAGTACTTACAGACAATGTGCCATTTAATTCTCCTTAGAAATAACCCTTAATACCTGGAAAGGAAATGGATAGATTTATATATTTATTTATTTAAATTATTCCATTTTATTTTTGTAGCTAGTACAATACTGTTTCTGGGCAAAGTTTTCAAAAATCTGTCAGGGTAATTGCTCCTGTTCAGGAGGACAGGACATTAGAATATTTCAACTTCAGTGTATAAGAGCTCTTAATTGACATTTCTGTCTTGTCTGAAATAAATGTCTTTCCCTGCCTGCCTTGTGGCTTCTACTTTAACTATTTGGTGATCCACTGTGGTGATATAATAAATATGCATTTTAAGTGTGTTTTTCCCTTAAAATAATGGTGTAAGCCTTCTACATGAATACATGACATTGTTTACTTACTTCTGAACATTTAATAAAGACCAAATAAAAAAGACTTTTCCAGAACTGGGATTCAGATGTTCAGACTGAGTAATACAAGTAACTTTAAAAGTCCCTCTGACAGTGAACTCTTCAAAACATACCAAGAGCTCATTCCTGAAAAGAAAAAATGTTTCTATTGTCTGGTGTCCTAGTTTTTACATAGGCTGACTGAACAAAATAGACTAAAATGGTAACCAACTATTTCTAGAAAGCAGAGGAGAAGCATACATTATTGCCACCAGGCAGTGATTTTAATGACCTTTTAAAGAACATTTAAGGCTACGAGAAGTGCTATGGTTGCAATTAGATGTTCCACACCCAATATCCCCCTACTGCTGGATTTACAGATGAGAGATGACTTCTAATTCCTGACAAAAGTAGCTATTTCTGCCTGTTATTGCTATGACTTTTTAAATAAAAGATTTTAAATGGGTGAATTCAATGAACTAATAAATGTTTTATGGGATTTTTATGGTTTTTGGAATGGCACACTTCTGTGCTTCTCACATCATGTGTTGTACCCCAGAGAACTTTGGGAAATTTGTTCCCATCAGAGACCAGGGAGATAAACATGGGCTGTTTCTATCGTTAAATGTACCTTTGCTGAAGTTACTCAGACTTTAATACATTATCTTTCAAGTGATCTTCTATGTTGGTATAACAGCACAAATTGATGAAATAATGGCAATGTATCTGCCAACAGGTATCATGCGATCAATTTTTTGAGCAGTTTAGAATATTCCTGTCCAAGGGGCATAAATCATTTTGGGTGAAGATGCCTGGGTATACACACTTTCTGCTCATGAAGACTGTCACTTTCATTCAAAAATACAGAAGCTTGATATGATCAAGGTGCACTGAGTAATCCTGAATTTAAAAATCATCTTTTAGCACTGAAATACATATACCAAATATCAAGAAATGTCAAGGTCTCACTTCAATCTGAACGCTTGAGGCTCCAAAATTCTTGAATTTTATCATTATTAATCTTATTTTAACAAATTACAAGGAAGTAGGCAGCACAAAACAGAGATGGTTAGAACAAGAAATTTTTAAGGATCCAGATCCAAGAGATAGTCATGAGTATGCTTGTTTGTTCATGACATACTAGCAATATGGAAATAATACCTATCTTTGCAAGGTACATCAACTATAGGACTCTTAGCACCCCAAGGTGCCCTGCCACTTCTTCCAGCACCATGCCCAGGGAGCCCTGAAATGTCTCTGATCAGCCCTGCACCTGCTTCAGAGAGGAAGCCATGCCAAAATGGCAGCTGGGCCATGGTTGCCACCAGGGCCATTTACCTGTGGGGACAGCTAGAGGAGGCCCTGATGACCTGCTGCCCACTACTGCAGAGCTAGATCCTTTCCAGCTGCTCCCAGGACCTCAGGGAAAGCTAAGAGACAGAAGTCAAACATCCTTCATAACAATTCCTGAACTTCAAGAAGAGCTTAGAATAAAAATATATTAGTCTGCCTAACTATTTATTTATCTTCCTATCAGTCAAGAAAGCTTTATCTGTCTTATTGCTCAGGAGTGCCTGCAGGGAAGCATTCTATGACAGTTTTTCAACAAATCTGGCAGCCCTTTGTCTTTGAAATCTCAGTATTTATTAAAATACATTTCCACCTGCCCTAACATATCAACATTATTCTGTGCTGATTTTGTTTGTTGTCTTTGACTGTTTGTTTTTGCAGTACTATCATTTTTATTCTCTGCAGTGTTAGTTCTTTTGAATTCACATTCAGGTCTGCTGTTAACATTTCTATTTGCTACACTATTATATGCTTAATGTTCTGTAATGGTGGAAATGCAAAAATTTATCAGCCAGTCAGCATGCAGTACACATAATGCATTTAAATTCCCTTTAAAAATAAGTTCTGTTCACTAACAGAAAAACATAAAGTACTTTCTACCAATTTATAGACTAAATTGTTAAAATGAGTTATAACAGCCACATTTGTTATAATAAGGATCTCTGTGGGAAGTTAATTCAGAGTGAGAATTATGAATTATAATTTAATTTGTAGGGAAACAAAAAGATATATTATGAGATTAACAAAGTGGGATGAACAAGGCTGCTGGCAATTGCCATTTTAATACAAACCCATAAACTTCAGAGCAGTGGAATGTGCTGGAGGACCTTTCCACTTAACAAAAAAATCAACTCCATGGCTACTTGAAAGCCTCATGTTCCTAAAATAAGAGTGCTAAGTATCTTTTCCAGTTGGTGTTTGAAACAGAAAGCTAGTCAAGCACTTAAGATGTCTATCTCTGCATGAATATTTACAAAAGAATATGCTTGGCTAAAGATGCAATTCCAAAATAAGAACTTGTTTTCATCCTTCTTGCTGATCCCTTTTCTCCACTTTTAAGGTGAAGTTTTAGTTCTGAGTTTAGTGAGTGGCATTTCTCTTTATCTGCACAAACAGTGGTAAACTAACAATTTATAGAATTCTTAATTCGGTCTATAATGAAACACATTTAAATGGCAAAATCCTTTTGAATCTACCATGTTTTTACTGTTGCAAGGTATTTATTAAGCACAGATCATACTTCGTACTGCGTAGAATAAGGAAAGATATGAAATACTGTTATGCTGTTTGTAGACTAAATGCTTTTCCTATGAAATACATGGGATTTAAACCAGTTTCAGTCCACCTTATAATTCCTTTTATACTCACTCAAATGTTATCAAGACTGCAACAGTTAGCATATTATTTTTCAAACCAGTAGTTCCAGCAACATTCTATAGGATAACAAATTTCTCAGCACTATTGCTTGTACTGCTCCTCACTTTCTGATATATCATCATCACTAGCACTTTCGGTTTTAGGTGACAGAATTCAAAGGGTTTCTATCCTGTTCTGAGAACGGGCCTCTATTTCTGTTCATGATTTCATTTCATAACATATGAACCACCTTCTGTCCTATAGACTCTTAAGTGCTTCCTCATTTTCCTGTTAACCACTTTCACTTGTTTTGCTGCAATTCTCACTAGACTTCCTCCTTGCCACCACAGAATGGCCTGGGTTGAAAAGGACCATAGTGATCATCCAATTTCTGATCTGCTATGTGCAGGGTCGCCAACCACCAGACCAGGCTGCCCAGAGCCACATCCAGCCTGGCCTTGAATGCCTTCAGGGATAGGGCACTCACAACCTCCATAGACAACTTGTTCCAGAGCATCACCACCCTCTGAGTGAAAAATTTCCTCCTAATATCAAACCGAAACCTCCCTTGCCTCAGTTTAAAACCATTCCCCTTGTCCTATTACTATCTACCCTCATAAACAGCCATTGCCCTTCCGGCTTATACACTCCTTTCAAATATCAAAAGGTCACAATGAGGTCACTCTGAAACCTTCTCTTCTCCAACCAAAACAAGCCCAGTTCCCTCAACTTTTCTTCAAAGGAGAGGTGCTCCAGCCACCTGATCATCTTAGTGGCCCTCATCTGGACCCTTTCCAAGAGCTCTACATCTTTCATGTCCTAGGGGCCCCAGGCCTGGACACAATATTCCAGATGAGGCTGAGCAGAGGGAGACAATCACATCCTTCTCCCTGCTGACCACCCCTTTTTTAATGAACGTCAGTACACAGCTGGCCTTCTGGGCTGCAAATGCACACTGCTCTGGCTCATGTCCAGCTTCTTGCCTACCAGGACCCCCAGATCCTTCTCCAAAGAGCTGCTCTCACAAAACCATGTTTTTTGCACTCTGGGTAGTAGCACCAAAAAGCTTTATATGCAAAAAAATAAAAATTAAAAAAAAAAATCTGATCTCTTCTTTACTTATTTACAAGGATATTCTAACTACTAGAGGGCTCTTAGTAAACAGAATGAGGCTACCTCCAGGTACTTCATCAGAGATTTTTTCTGCAAGTTCCTTACAAAGTGTTATAGACTGTCTCCACTAACCTAAACAGTTCTCTGCCCAGATGGATTTAATTGATGTACCTAGAAATTTCAGTAGTAAATTATTATCTCTAATAAAATGACTTGCTGGAAAATACAGTGATTGTAGCAGGGCAGCATAATCCTAGGCTGCAGAAAATGAGAGCAAGCACAAATGCGGCAGCTGTGGACACAGAAACAAAGGAAGAGAATCTGCTTACTTTTGGAACACCTCAAGTAGGTAGGGATCTTCAGTGAAATCCCTTTGTCTCCACTGCCAACCCTTCAATGAGGTCTGAGAGGAGGGTGATCCTGTCTCTGCCCCTTCTAGTCATTCTGGTTCATTGCATGCACCTGAGCTCCCTTGGGTTGGCCCTGCCTTCCTACTAGGTTCTCAATCACTGGTTCAATCCATGACTTAGAATTTCTGCTACATCATCTCTCTCTGTCAAATTAGTCAGTTAACAGATTGATAATTTGTTAATTCAGGGACAGATGTAGCTAACAAACTTATAATAAGAAAGAACAAATCCTTAAGTTTCTTTTTAAAAGAACATAACTTTAAAAGATAATACAGTACACTTATTCATTTATTAAAATTCTTGACTCATAATTCATTAACTTTCTCTTTCCAATACTTAATAAACATCTTTGATACTGTAATCCAAAAATAACCTAATAATACTAGTGATAGTTAGAATTCATTTGGATTCTGAGGGAGACTTATTACTTGGGTAAGTACATAGTGATATGTCATGTTCTGTACTGAAAAATAATTATTTAGAGTGCATTTTGAGGTACTTGGTTAGAGTTAATGCAGTCTCTCATGTAATTCAGAAAATAAATCAAATTTTGAACCAATAACCAATGCTTCTGATATTTCTTTTTGACTTGTCTAATGTGATGCCTGATTCCTAGGGCAATGTAGGAAATATACTGGTTTTGAATGAGTTAATGATTTAGATACTGGTTTTGAATGATTTTTGTTTGTTTTGTTTACTTTTTCTACAATATTTCTCTTGAAGATATTAGTGTAGAAGTAGTTTTCCTTATCTAACTGAATTCAGGTTCCTTCTCAAGGTGTTAACATTGTACTGAATACAATTAGATGTCAAAAAAACAAACAAAAAAACAAACAAACAAAAAAAGCATATAACCATCTAAGGTACTATTCTACTGAATTTCATCTGCCTAAAAATTAGACCCATAATTAAAGCTAGTCATCTAAGCTCCCTCAATAGGAGGAAGGCAATTCCCTCAGTTTCTAGAAGGCAATTAATCCCACTTGTTTCAGACTCTTACTTTAGGATGGGCTGAATAACCTTTGGAGCCACAGTTAAGTTTCATATTTCCAGTTTTAAGAAACAGCTCAAAGACACTGATCAAGACCTGATTAATTACATGAGATCTATTTGGCTTGTCCAAGTCTTTGTAAGTGGTCAGGTACACTTAAGTTAAGGTAGTCAATTATGCACATGGAGTGACAGGGCAGTCGCCCTTCCTGCTGCCTGAATTACCTAATCCAGATTATCCCTTTTCTATACTAAATCACTTGACAACAATCACTACTGCCCTTGCTACAAGACACAGGGCTCAAACCTGAGTTCCTAGACTCACAACAAGGGGCCTTATCCACCCTGTCTTTGCCACTGCTTTCCACCTAGGGCTGCCTAGTTTTCTCCAGTAACACCATTTCCTTGTCAAGCTATTAGACTCCAGTTAATGAGAAGATGACTCAAATGGCTGCAACAGTCAGCATGGAAAAACTGAGGTAACGGTGAAAATGCAGTAATAAGAATAGATAATGTGAATGGTAAAGGTGGTTTTCTCATTTCTTCACAGAACACAATGGGGAACTGTAGAAACTGTCTGAAGTTTCCTTAACACCAAGAGTTTATCTCTTTGGGGGTCATGCTAGAGAAACGTGTACCTGATAAGTAGACTGTATATTCCATAGATTGTTTGATAAATATAAGATCTCTTAATATGTAATTCCATAGTGATCTTTGAAAATATCATGTTAACTCATAGCGGTAGCTTAAGAAAGTGGTTCATATGGATAAATAAAAAATAAATGAAAAAGAAACTTGTGGGATTTTTTGTTTGTTTTTTGTTTTTGTTTTTGTTAGTTGGTTGATTTGGTTGTTGATTGTTGGGGGAGTGGGGTTATGTATGTTGTTATTGTTTGTTTGTTTGTTTACTCCTTTAAGAAAAAATCCTGGCAGCTACAAATTTCTAAATGTTAACATAAGACACTGTTTAATATAATACATCAACAATAAAGAAGGTACATACTGTAACTGAAGAAATGAGCCACTGACAGAGTGAGAATTAGCCTGTGTGAATACCAAGATGCAATGAAATGAGAAACATATTTCTTGCTGCTTTTATTAAATTGAACAGTCAAACTCTGGCAGCTTCAATGCTTGCATAATACCTTTTAAAGATCAGCTAGCAATATCAGATTTTCAGACTTTAAATTTTGCATAATTTGCATAATGCATACTAGTTTTATTTTCTGTTATATAAATATATATTACATATTCCATGGGTTCCTTTTATGTGTGTTCCCACCTCCTGTAATTTCTTTGGAACCTTTCTCTAATGCTTTTTCATAAGCCTCAGCTCTGGGAGATTAGACACAATTCTGGTCTGAGTTGAAGAAAAAAAAAAAAAGAAAAAGAAAGAAAAAGAAAGAAAGAAAGTGTGATATGATCTCATACAGGACCAAAAATCCAGGAGGAAAATAACAATAATGATGTTGATATTTTTGAATCAGTTTTTTTGTGGTGTGATGAGGATGGACTTCAAACATTGGTTAACACATGGTTGTGTCTTTCTTTTCCAAAAAACATTCACTATCTGGAATTATACCATTCAATCCAAAGAAAGATCACTATCAAGGATCAGCTATGATCTCTCTATTAAACTATACCACCATTCCTTAAGATGAAGCAATGTGACACATTATTTCTGTAGCTCAGTTTCATCTATTTATATATATAAATATATATATTTAAATCAATGTAAGTTGCACAACAGTGAATTATTATGTCCTAGAATATAAAGCTGGTATTTGAGTCCACCAGTTAATGAAGAGAAGTGCAATGAGAATATCCAAGGCAGATATTTTGAGTAGCAGTATTATTACACACACTGACAAACAAGAAGGAATGGGAAAAGGCAAGGTAACTGTTATGAAGTGCATGTGAATATATCAGAAAAAAACAAGATGCAGAAGTAACCTGCCTTGGAATTGCTTTTTGGTTTCATTATCTTCAGAAGATGAAAAGACACACCAAGGGCAGTGTAGCATAATTTTAAGCACTTGATTTTTGTTTGTAATTTTTTTCTTCTTTAATTTTATTTTTCTGTAGTGCTTTTGAAAAGAACATTCCCTTCTACAGTAGTTAAGATTGCTCTATTGTGTCCTTGCCAGCTGATGTAAATGCATTTCTAACAAATTTGCAAAATTAGAAAATGGAGAGGAGTTTCTTGTAGATGGTTATACTAAAGTAGGAGAACAGGCCTTCAAGACCACAAGGAAGAGTGGTTTAAAGAACTGAAATTAAAATACACAATACTTCAGTGAATGAGTATTCTGCTTTCATACCATCTGTCTGCTAAAGAAGACAATGTAACAAGGAAAATACAACTTTTCTCTTGCTATGTGGCAACATCAGGCCTTACACCAGTTTGAAGGCCCTGTAGCACAAGGGCAGTCTTGGTTGGACTGTCCTACCACACCCACTATATAGTCTGGATTTGGCGCTTTCTGGCTTCCATCTGTTCAGACCAATGAAAGATGGACTTCATGAGTAACATTTTCCTAGCAATTATGCTGTCATAGCAGCTGTAAAACAGCAGGTCACCTGCTGTAGATTTTTACAAGCTATGCAGGCTCTTGTTCTTCACTGGTGAAAATGCATAGCTAATGGCAGCAGCTATGGTGAAAAACAGTGGTTTGTAGCTAAGAATGTTCTCTATCAAATAATGTTATTGTGTTCTGTTGTACTTACCATGAAAATAAATAGGAAGCATTACTTTCAAACCAACCTACATACAAGTAGTATTATAAACTGGCAGCCAGTTTAACCCTCTTCTGTAATCCACAGGCCATAAATAGTTCATATTTAATTTAAGGAAAGAATGATCTTTCCAAGCATTTACCAGCTCTGCTTCAGAATCACATTTTGAGTTTAATAACTAATAGTCTGATACAAATTATTTACAGAGCAAGGTAAATATCTGTGTGTGCTCAGGCTGTAGGTCAATGTTGATCAGACGAAGTTTGGTAGATACAGAGGAGTGGTTGTTTCTAGAATATTAAAAGGATTGGTCTGTTAGAGCAATGAAGTATAAAGCTTATTTATGAAGCATGTATGCAGTAGCAAAAGGTGTTTTATGTTTTTTTTGTTTGTTTGTTTTTTGCTTTTTTTGTTTGGTTGTTTTTTGTTTTTTGTTTTTTGTTTTTTAATTAAGGAAATAATACTGGAGTTTGGCTTATAAAATTCAAACCTTAAGTGAAAATTAATAGACAGTCATTGTTGGTGTGTTTGGAGAAGAATGAAAGAAGCCAAGCACATAATATAATCTTCCATAAGTGTGACTAGCAAGCTTGTTCTCTTTTTAAATATTATTAATATTTATCAACAGAAAGTAATGTTGTCCATATTTTAGCATCTATTGAAAACACTAGCATCTATGTTTCAATATGCATTTTCAAAAACATTGCCAAGTGAAGATGACTTTTTACCGATAAATATTTAAAATAATAATAATAGTAATTTGGGAAGAATAAAGATACTGTTGGCTTTCATCTTGAATGAGAAGTTATGTAAGTTTCACTGGAGAACAGAAAACAGTAATTACAGAGGGTAAACACTTTGAAACAGATGGTATTTAGGGAATTATTTTCTGCTATTTCATGTTAAGGAAACAAGGCCCAATGAAGCAGTGCTGAATTTTTAAAGAACAGTTATATTTCGTCCATTACATTCTTTCTTCACTCTTTCCTTCTTTTTCTTTGTTTCTCATATAAGCTCTCATGTTCAAATGCCTTAGTTCATAATCATCTCCTAATCTCTTAGCAGGAATGCTGTCACTAAAAGTTGTCAAAGAATCCTGGAGGAGTTAGTCATCTTCTTCTAGGGAAGAAGAGATATGAAAGATGCCATCTACTCAAATTTATCTCTCCTCTGTCTTTAATCCAGATTGGAGGTGAAAAGCCAGAAAAGCTTTTACTGTTTTGTGATAGAAGCAGACTTTATGTAAATGTCACACATTGTTTCTCCAAGTTTCCAAGCTGAGACTTTTTTAGTCATGTGCAAAAAATCAGTCAGTGTAAGATTCATATGTTAATCTATCTCTCTTACCTGGAAGAATAAAATAAAAACATAAAAATACACATTGATGGAAGTTTTTAATTTAAAACTATACAGTGTCAGGATTTTAAATATCCTTGTTATCCCCAAAGCATCAACCTGTGACTTGGATGAATATACCCAACTTATTTATGCTGCAATATCCAGAAAGCACTGGTAGAGATAATATCAAATTATCTATGACATATTGTGTCTAATTATTACTGTTGCAAGAAGATGGGAGACCTTGAGGTTTTGCAAAAATTACTCTTAATGCTTATTAACAAATCTTGTCCAACTCTGAAGAAATTGTTAAAATATCAACCAAACATGTCAGCTTTGTGCCCAATATAGGCAGGAGGAAAACAAAACAAAACAAAACAAAAACCTCCCAAAAAGTGTTTCAGGTGACTGTGTTTAGAAGTTCTCAAATCATACAAGAGTGATATATGTTCTAACATTAATTTTCTCCTCAATTTAAACTGTCCACATGGAAATTGCTAAATTAGAATGATAAAATTCACCTCATTAATTTTAATCTTATAATATGTTGGTCCAATCTATGTTAGTGATGCAGTCTATAGGACCCCCTATTTCCTGTAGGGGAATTATTGAATGTCTTTAACAATTGCTCAGTTTGGGATTTTTGCTTTTCTAGAATAAAGTAGCTGTATCTGAAGTATCTTTTCAGTTCATTAAGAACAAGAAGGACATGATGAGATTTCAAGCAAGTTGATGTAATTTAGTTCTTCCTTCTACCATCTTCTGGACTATAATCATGGGTAAAACCTGTTGGCTTGGATCTGCCTTCACCCTCCCAGTTCACCCTCAGTGTGTGAAAACATTCTTATGTCAAATCAGCTAAAGCAGAGATGCTGTATCTCTCATTCTGTTTTTGTTTTAATGTTCTCATTTGTCTGTAAGGATCTTAAACATTTGTTGAAAGAGAGTTAATGTTATAAGTTTGCCAGCAAAGTACAATTAAAAGAAAATAACTCTTCTATTGAAAATAATAGTAATACATATATACATATATATATATTTATATATATATAAGAATAATTTGAACAAAAGGGAAACAGTAATAATCATCATCAGGCATTCTCATATCAAAGTTATCAGGAAATGTATAGAAGAAAATCCCATGCAGCTGTGAAGATTAGCATTCTGGGAAAATAATTCTGCTGAATTCAATAGGATTGCTTCTGTTTACAACACTGTTCATTTTAATGAGTGTAACAACTGCCTAACTTATTTACAGGGTCTTTCTTTTCCCCTGTTTGAAGCATTGTTATTTAGGAACAAACTATAAACCCGGACCCAGATTAATGAATAGTGATGTCCTGGGTTGTTCATTTACTCTAGTAGAACTACATATCTAAATGACATTAAGTGCCTGTCTAGCCAGGAGTTCACTGAACACAAGGAATGTGTTGGAAAAGCTTCAGGCTGGCTTTTAATCAAGCACACACAGGGTTAAGTCTTTTAATAAGTATAGTGTTCAAACTGGCTATATTAGTAACAGCTCTGGCTTTGTGTAAAATGTAAATGCTTCCAAAAGCTAAATACAGAGGTTAACATTATTTACAATGATTGATACATTAAACAAAACATTTTGCTTTCAAACATTATTGCTTTTCAGTCAGTAGTACTTAAGTTAGATTTTTCAGGACAGTTTTCTACCATCTCATTTTTAGAGATGTTGAGCCATTAAATAGTTCCCCAAGAGGCCAGTGACAGCTCTGAGAATACTATTAAAGAATAGACCATATGACTAATTAAATATGTTTTAAATCTTTAAGTTCTGTTGTCCATATCTAAACATTATGCCATAAGATTCTGTTATAAGAATGTGCTTTGAATAAACACTTCTGGTGATGACTGATAAACACAGATGACTCATTACAATAGTGGCTAATAATGGGAGTGAAATCTTGATCATTTTTCTATCTACAGGACAGGGCTAGAAATGAGAACCCTTTCGCTGTTTTAGGAGACCCTTAGTTTGTCTCCTGATTCAGCTCTCTTTCATTTGTTGTTTCATAACTTAATATAATGTAATATTCTAATCCAACATAATAGCAGAAAGTTGTTATATAATTTATCATGTTTTATTCTTCATTGCAATTAATATTAGACTTCATTGTAGATTAAGATGTCTTGGCTTCATATTGTGTTGAAGCAATCTTTAGGAGAATTCACATGCAATTCATTTCATCAGACCTTAGTCATTTAAAAGTTAGACATGATATCAAATGTAAAATGTCTATATAGGTCCACTTGCACTTGATCAGAAGGCAGGTATCTCCAGAGACCTATCCATCCCATCTGCCCCTAACTACCACACTTAGATAGTACAGAGTGTTTCAGCCTGCTTGATTATAAACTAATTTATTACTTTAGGTAAGGCACGTCCAACCTGCAACCCACAGGCCTCACAGAGCCTGGCACAGCCCATCCTGCAGCAACCCCATCCTGTGCCATCATTGCAGCAGCTCTTCCCTGCTGAGTGGCCCAGCCTGGCCCTGGGCATGCGCCGATTGCTCACAACAACCAAACATCAGTGTGTGATTGGCACTGTCTGGGCTGAAATCAGGGCACAGGGAGGGTGCAGTGCAATGTTAGCTCATGTTATGGCAAATTACTTTTTCTCTTTTGATATATTGGCTAAACACAGTCTTGTGAACAATAAAAAGTAGGCAGCCTAAGCTTCTGTTTTGATAAAGAAATTTAAAATAATAAGTTTCAAAATTGCCAAAAAAGTCATCAACTTTTTAACATATTTGTGTCTCTATTTTCAGTCAACATATATTACCTGCAAACTTTCAAATGGAATGTATAGAGTTGCAACTAGATATTCAACTCAAAAATCAATTATGTTGAAGGATGAGAGAAGGGCCCCAAAGTAAAAAAGAGAAGGGACTTCACAGAAACTGGGACAGTGTTAGTGAAAAGACAGTTTATGTATAAATTGTTAGAAGAATGGGGATTGCACCGGTTTGGGGGGTGCCCATCCTGCAGGGTCAAAAGTTTACAGTGAGGAAGACTATGAGCCTTCATTCCATGACCACCCCCACAACTCACTACGCACATGCAAGGGGGAAAAGACTGCATGCTAATGAGGTCTCAGGAATATAATGAATATGTATCCAAATTCCTGCAAACTATTGATTAGATATTAGTTCAGCCTATATCTGTAGCACACTTTTTCATAACAGTATGCAAGTGAAGTGGAGCTATCCCCTTGCACCAGGGTGTATGTCCATCACTCATTAAACGTACCTGCTTTATAACTACTTTGCGGTTATGGAGTTTGTTTTCTGCACGTCAATGTCTGTCTACTAGACTTTCATAAGACCTTTATCACCAGAGAGAAATACCCCTATCATTATTCATGCCATCACTTTTTGGTAGTATGTACATTTGTGAACAACCGTTTCCAAGGACAAAGAATAGGAAAAGTAAATTTTCATCCAAAATCTCTGGCAAACACCTGAGAACTTACTAAGAATTATAACTCCCTCCATTAAACCAGAGTGGTGTGTTAGTTTCTCAAAAAGAAGGTCACATATCCAACCAGTTTTATGTTTTCTTGCTCTCCTTTTTCTACGCTAAGTAATACATATATATATATATAATCAAATTTGATATATATTTATTTAGTATATATTTATGAAGTATTATATATTCTATATGCAGCCCAAAGCAATTTCTCCTCAATCACTGCAACCCAGGCAAGGCAAAAGGTTGGACACCCATTGTTTAGGTGTTATGTTTGCATACTTTATAAATAAAATTCGGTGAGATCAATCCCATTTTGTATCAAAGTCTTGAGTTTTTCCTTCATGTATATTGGTTGGGTGCATCACGTGTTATGAACTCTAAAAATGTTCAATCTAATATGCAACAAAAAAATAAAACAAGAAAGAAAATATGTTTTTCAAGCAATACATTTAGTGTGGCACTCCTTTGTTCTGGTTCAAATAAAAGTTTTAACATATGACTTTTTTTTTTTCAGTCTTCCCTGTTGTTTCAATGAATAATTTCCAGGATGCCAAACAGCATGCACTGTGATAAGGACATTTCACCTCTATCTAAAAAACTACATGTCAATCTGTTTTCAGTGGCAGCATTGAAGCCATTTCCACTGATGCTCTTGAAAATAATTTTCAGGAACCAATATGTCATATGTCATTAAACTAAGTAGCAACTAATGTGAAAAGAAAGTCCATGTGAATATAAACAAATTACTTATTTTAAAAAGACACATGTTAAACTTGTCAAAATGAGGCTCAAATGTTAGTATGTCTTTACTCAGTAAGGTAAATAGAATCTTGTTAGCAGTGGGAAGCGATATTCTGCATGTTGCAGTAGTCAAGAAGCAAAAGGACCAATTTATAAGGCATGATTTGCAACAGAAAATGAGTCCATCTACAGAAGTATTTCAGAACAGAAAATTGCTGTGTCTGACACGTGGACATTAGCCCTTTTTTCCCAGTTCTTGCAGTGTCTTCTGAACTTGGTCAACCAGTTCCTACAGTCTTCTTTCCTGGTACAACCTGTTCTAGGGAATCTGCTGGAGCAGAGGGGTTGTATTACCATGATCTCCGGAGGTCCCATCCAACCCCTAAGGGTCTGTGATTCTGTATCTTTCACCGTGACAGCTTGACTTCTATAGGATTGGAAAAAGTGATACAATTTTTGCTACTGGAGATTTTATTAAGATTCATTACCTTACAGTAGAGCTTAATAGACTGTTGGTCATAATCTAACTTGTAGTCATCTGCTGCTGGAATAGCAGTGCTATCTTGCCTGACATTCTGGCACACAATATTATACATACCACCAATGTCACAATCCACAGCTTTTGATACCTACTAACTACAGGCTGCAGAAATATTTGTTTCAAAGTGAAAGTGAATGCAGAAGTGCTGCCAAATGTGTAAACTCTCTGGCTACACAGAATGTAAAGTGTAGGGATAAAATAAATAAATAAATAAAAACTGTATGTGATCAATTTTGCTCCAGGAAAAGAGGTAAGAGATTAGACATGATTTTGCCTGTGCAGGACCTTATACAAAGTTGTCACAGTGGTAAATGATGCAAAAGGAAAAGTAACTTACAAATGAATTTTACCCTTGCTATGCAATGACTGGAAAAGCTATCAAAACATGCAGTGAGTACATACTTTGCTTTTGTTCCTTTGTAGTTTTGCAAATTACCACTGCATACATTAACAACAACTGTAAGTGAGCTAATATACTCTAGAGGGAAAAAAAAAAAAAAAAAAAAAAAAAAAAAAATCAAAAAAAAAAATCGAGAATTATACTGTTATTTTCATCTTCTTCTCTCTGATGGAACAATTTAATGAAGTTGCTGCAGTTTGCCCAGCAGGAGGATTATAGAGAGTCCTTCCAGCTGAGGATACTGTAGCCAGGTGTGTCTGGAGAAGCAAAAACTGCAATTGTATGCATTCCAGCAGGGTCATTCCTTTGAGGTAAATAAAGAAATCTCTTTTATGGCCACTGTACCCTAGGTATATTTTAAATAAACCTCTCACATGAATACTAGACAGTAGAGAAAAAGAAAAAAAGAAGAAAGAAAGAAAAAAAGAAAAAAGAAAGAAAGAAAGAAAAAGAAAGAACAATAAACTGGAACATGACTCACAGTGATGAGATAAGTTTTAGAGAATGCCAATTTAATACGTCTGTCTAGAACTGGTGATGGGTGAGACAGAAGAACAAGGGAGAAAGAAATTTCTTTCTTTTTGCCTCCAAACATTTTCAACTAATGATCTGCTGTATGTGCATGGATTTATGTAGACATAGCCACCTGAAGACATCTGTGACTTCTGTAAGGCTCCATTTAGGTACAGCAGTTCTTTCATGTGTAGCAGATTGCAGTACTCAGAAGCAGCAGCAGAAAATGTGCAAATGAATACCTAACACCCACATAAAGCTTATGTTAATTCAACTGCTGCTTTGAAGAATTAGCAATGGGTATTATGTGCTCTGTCTTGTTAAGCAGCAAGTGCCACACTGCAGTTGTTTGAGAGCCCACAAAATGAAGAAACACCTGACGTGCATATTGTGCAGCAGACTATAATATTAGTAATAGGAAAAACATGAGATATAAATACCAATTAATTAAGTACTAGAGGAAAATTATATCTTCAGTAGAAGGAAAAAAAGCTTTGGGGAATTTTTATAGGGGGAAAAAAAAAAATAAAAGCATCATTTCAAAAACTTCATGGCACTGTAATCTGAACAGATGTGTATTTCAGCTCTGTTTCTTTGGCCTTCTTTGAAGTTCATTTATTCCAGACAGGTAATCAACTGTTTTTAAAATAAATTTGCTCTTCAATGAGCCAAATGTATGGTAAGGGACTGCAAAGAGTCTGTCTCCATTCCCAGCTCACAGATTAGATCGAGAATCACAAACATAGCAGTCTGTAGTCTATATTGAGGACATCCCCTGATGAGGTTGATATTCAAAAGCTGCCATCTTCCCCCTAAAGAAACTGAATTCCATAGGAGAAAATTAGAAATGCCACAATAACTGGGTTAGTGACTTATGATGCTGGATATTTGCCTGCTTCCCTTCTGTTCCAGAGTGCAAGCTGCTCATAGGTACAATCAATGCATTTTCCTGAATAAGTTAGTGAAAATAGTCACAATGAAAAACTAATTCCAGGCAGACAGTAAGGTAGACCTCTTTCTTTTGGTGCAAAGATGCTGCACTGAGCCACAGCAGCTGTATTACCTTAGGTGATCTCCCAGTAACATTCTCCAGTTTCAAGCAACAGAGACTGCAACTAGCACACTTTATATGTATTCATTTAAATACTGAGGTAAACATGGAATAAATCTCTCATTTAGCTTAATAATTTCTCTGAATATAAAGAAATGTGTAATAACCTCTTCATCTAATTTATATTATTTTGTTCAAAGTGAAATAGCTTAATCAGAAGTACCCAATAAGACTTCCCTCCCACTCCTACAATGCTGAAGCGCAGTGATTAGGGTAGTCCTCAGGATATAAATGATTGCCCTTAGGTAGAATAAGATAGCTCTGCATTTGATGGAAAAAGTTTTACTTAAGGAAAGCTCCATCCAATACCTTAACAATATTTTTTTCCTCTTTTACATAAAATCTGACAACTGTGTATGCAAAATCAGTGGTCCTTTTCAAAACTATAGTCTCAAAACACATCCTACGACAGCAATTAGAAGTGAAGGCTCTCCTGGTTTCTACTTGGGATTTAAATTTTCTACAAACACAGTACTTACACATTAAGCCCCACATAGGTTCAGGGAATAAACATAAAAGAATCCATGCCCATGTTTGGAACTGAACTTACACTGAACTCTTTGTGAGTAAAAGTACTTAAGCAATCATGAATTCCACTCGGGAATGGAACTGGAAATGAGTATGCTCTAACAGACTTTTCCTCTGGTATTTCCAGCTGAGATGCCAAGTGGAAATCCTGGAATCTGATAAGAAAGCTTGCTTTCAGAGATATTTATCCAATCTTGACCTCAACTGTACAGTTCTAGAGATCTGGTTATCTCTTTAAACTGACACTCAAGGCAATTAGCAGAAAAATGATTCTATGATTTATATTCAAGCATATACAATTGTTTTTATACATAACTCCTATATTTTCATATAAACCAAAGCAAAGGAAATATCAGTAGTTCAAGTTAATACAATAGTGAAAGTAAGTATCTGATCATATGGTGCTAGAAAACAGTCAATGGCTGGCCTTCAGATTAAAAGAAACACATTTGAAATGTCTATCTTCTATCTTTGATTACTTAAATTAAAGAGAGAAAAACTTTATTTTCAAGGTGAAGTTGCCGAAAAGTCTGCTGTGGGATTTGGTAGTCTTTGGAACAGGCCTCTACTGTAAAGCCTGACTTCATTTATACTGTCATCAACTGTGTTGAGATCTGAAGGGGTATTTTAACTGATATTGTTTCATGAAATAAGATCTTGGCCAGTTTCCCAAAAGAAGAGCAATTATCCAGTCCTCATCCTTTCCTAGCAGCACTAGACTATGATAGTTTGTGAAAACTAATAAACAGCGCTGCCCTTCTAAAACATGAAGAATGTGCGTTTGGTTCAGGAAAGAAAAGGAAAAGGAAAAAAAAAAAAAATAAACAGGAAAGAGGAGACAGAGAAGGAGAGGGAGAAGGAGAGAGGAAAAAGGCTCAGAGGGGAGCTATTTAACGTTCATAAGTACATTAAGTGTGGGAGTCAAAGAGACATGGCCAACCTCTTTCATCAGTCTGTGGTAACAGGATAAGGAGAAATGGCCATAAACTTGGGCATAGGAGATTCTGCACCAATATGCGAAGGAACTTCTTCACAGTAATGGTGATGGAGCACTGGAACAGGCTGCCTACTGGGTTGTGGATTCTTCTTCTCTGGAGATATTCAAGACCCACCTGAACACCTACCTGTGCAGCCTGCTGTAGGGAGCCTGTTTTGCAGGGGGGTTGGACTCGAAGACCTCTAAAGATACCTTCCAGCCTCTGCGATTCTGTGAAAACTAATACAGATATTATAATTTACACTTAACAGGGAAGTAAATAGAAAAGCACTCCCTGATCAGATAAAACAGCTGTTTATCATTACATAACATGCAAGAATCTAGCCCAATAAATTATTACTCTAACTGCTTGTGTTGGCATCTGCTTGTGAAGTACTTTCATTCCCCCATGCTGAGGAATGAAGTAACATTATCTTCTCTAATAGCTCAAATGATTAAAGTGAGACCTTCAGGTGACTGCCTGATAAACCACAATCACATAATGCCTTCTGCATGAGCCATTATATGGACATTTTCCAGTAAAATCCTGCTTTTAATATCCACAATGTTTATACAATATTTGTGATTTCTTCATCAGTTTATATAATGCTCTTGTCACAAACATTCTGAGTGAAGGTACACTTTAATTCAAATTCACTTTGTAAATAAAACTGATACAACTACAAAAAAATACAAAAGCAAAAAACTAAGATAACAGCTAGGAAATTTTCTTACAAATATAATCCTAACTTATTATACCTTCTATTTGTAGTATTTACTGAAAATCAACACACTAGGTCAAGAACTAAAGAAAATACCAGGGCAGAAATTCATCCACCCAGAACTCTACATGTAAGGGCCATAAGTATGTGTTCCTCAGGTTATCTTGCCTCTTGTCTTGTAAGGGACTGCCTCTTTTAGTTACAGTGAACTCAAAAGCTAGTAAGCCAATAATTAATGTGCATCCAGAATAAAATTTCAAATCAGTAGAATTATTAAGCAGCAATACAGAAAAAGACTTGGATTTAAAGTTAAATCACGTTAATCTTGGTGAGCTTCAAATGATTTTAAAACCTCAACTCTACAACATTTTACTCTGGGTAAGCAAAACAGTGCTAAGTCTGCATTTGCAGACACAGTTGTAAATGAGAAAACAAAGCAGAATGAAATGCTCTGGTTACCTTTATTGCCAAGGTATCAAGATGCAGCTAAAGTTCCTATCAGTTATCTAACTTGACTAAAAGGAAACAAATTGTTCCTTCAATCTCAGCTTTCAATCTCAGCTCCTTCAATCAAAAAGTACCTTTCTGAGAAAGTCCGTCAGCTTCTTTCAGATGTGCTTCAAGTAACTACCTCCTATCCAAGCAATGATCCCCACTCAGCATGAGGAAAGCTGAGGTACAGTATCATCTGGGCTATGAGATGTGTAGAGATGTGACATCACTGTGATGATGACTGCACAGCCAATGAGGTCATACTGTTCCCTTTAGTGACAACACGTGATTTTTAAAAAGCTGGATGATTTAGAAGTCTACCCTGACACAAAATGTTTGTGTTTTTTGGGGTAAAAGATTCACTCTGAGGTTAGTCCTTTTGGAGGGCAAAAACTGGCACTCTTGGGCATGTCTATGCCTGCTTTTGCTAGGAACCACAAATGTCACAGAAATGATGTGCAATGAGAAGTCACTTATGACAGGTCTGAAAGAATCTGCTTGGATGCAAAATGTATTTGCCAGCATCTTACTCAGCCAGAAGGTATTGATTCAAAATTCAAGAAAGCTAAATGCACCATTGCTGACATTTTTTTAAAGGGTCTTAAAGCAAAATGTATCTCTGAGGGGATCAGAGTGATTTTCTAAAATCATTTTCTTATTCCTATCTTTCTTCATGTGACAGATTCTCAGAAGACTGGAGATAGCCCTGCAGTTATATATATAATTTCCACTACCTTGTTTACCTATGCTGTCTACTTGAATTCTAAACAAGTCTGCTTTAAATCACATCTGTTTTGGTTGGTTCATACTACAGAGCACTTTGGTTTTCAAGAGGGCTATTCCAAACAGATAAAGATGGAGACTCGTGGGTATGAGATGTTATGAAGTGACTGATTTTCTTTCTCTTTTGCAGTGATGTAAACATACAGTAGCTCTGATGAACTTACAGAAGGTATAATGTGTATAAAAGAGATTTCTAGAGTAGGTCTTTAGTTAGAGCACCTATTAAGTTGTTCCAGAGAGCAACTGCTTTTGAACCAGAGAATGTGTCTGGATTATCTCTACTATGAAGTGATAAGCTGTGTAAATTCAAAGAACAGTGGAAAGTCTTAACTTTATCCATGTTTAATAGTACACAGCCCTTGAACAAATGCTTTGGGAAATGCCACTGTGACTGTGGACACAATGACACTCTGACCGTAGGACTGTATGTGCCTATTATAATTCTTCTATGGGTTGTTACTGAATCCCTGCCTCGGCCTCTCAGCCTGCTCCAAAGTCCAGAAGTTTTTTGTTTAATTCAGTTAACAAAGACACAGTAGGTTTGTCTAAGAGGCTGCTACAGTCATAATCACCTGTAACTAGTAGTTAAACTGTACCTTTTGTGAGTCTGAAGATTTTCCAGGATGCAATTTAGTTATTGCACCCTCAATGGCCAAGAGTACCAAAACTTGATAAGTAAATCTACTGTCCACCGATAAAAGTGTAAACTGACAGAAACTGCTCTCTACAATTTATTCTCTTCCACTTGCCTCCAAACTGTAACACAGCCAAAGCTATGCTATATTATCTGCCTTTAGTTTTACATGGTGAATGTTCTGAAGCACTGAAATGGAATGGACAAACCAGGAGTAGCAACCGCTTTTTAATTCTCTTGATGGAATATTTTGTGTTCAGTAAAGGGAAGTGGGTTGCAATCCACATATCCTTATTTATATCTCTGGCTAGAAAATATGAATAAGGTCTGAGCTTACAGTTAATATTGAGTCAGTTTACACATATGCATACACACACACAAAATGTGCTAGAATTTGCCAGTACTTATTAAAGGAATAGATTCTTGACTTAAACAGTTCCATTCACATCAGTAGTGCTATACTGATCTATACCTTCTAAAAATCTTGACTTTAATATTATCCACAGAGAAGCAGGAATTATGATTGTTGCACTTAATAATCTGAGGAAGAAAGAGAATAAAGGAAGAGGCAAAATAGAAAGCCAGCAGGAATGGTTTGGGACCTACCAGGAATGGTTTGGGGCACATCAATTCAGGAAGGACATTGAGGTTCTGGAGCAGGTCCAAAGATGGGCAACAAGGCTGTTGAAGACCTTAAAGAAGATGCCCTATGAGGAGCAACTCAAGGAAATTAGGCTGTTTAGTCTGGGGAAATGGAGGCTGAGGGGAGATCTTGTTGCTCTCTTTCTGAAAAATCTGAAAGATGCTTACAGAGAGAAAGGGGTTGGTCTCTTCTCACTGGTGACAGGTGACAGGATGAGGGAAAATGGCCTCAAGTTGCACCAGGGTAAGTTTAGGTTGTATATCTTTACAGAAAGGGTTGTTAAGCACTAGAATAGGGTTCCCATGGAGGTGGCTGAATCACCATTTTAAAAATCCATTTAAATCCATTTGGATGTGGTGTTCAGGGACATGATTTAGCAGAGGGTTGCTAGAGTTAGGGTAGTGTAGTTGGGTTGTGGTTCTTTATGATCTTGAAGGTCTTTTCCAACCTGAGCAATTCTATGATTCTACCCTGCACTGGTTCACTCTCACAATGCAATTCATCTATGCTGAAGAATAAAGGAAATCCATCCTGAATATAAGAAGATTTGGAAGAAAAAGCAATTATAAGCACTATTTTGATTCACAGTTCACTGAATATATATATATATATAATATATATATACTATTACATATGTACTATTATATGTATATACTAATATGTCACTATTGTTACATTAATATTTTTAAGTATACCCTAACTAAACAGGTTGTATAGTTAACTTCATATTGCCAACTGCCTTCATGAGATTTTCAATTATTTGCACTGTCTTTGCACTGCATAGCTTACACAGATTATTTTCTATATTTCTCTGAATCTACTCATTCTGATTTATTATTCTTGCATGCAAACTGGCTGTTTGAGAGCTGACTATTTTCTTCTTCGTGTCAATAATTCTCTACTCAGCCATTTATCATTGCTCTTTTCACGGTATCCAATGTGCGATGTCACAAGACAGTTATAATTGCAGGTGGAAAATAAAATGGAGATCCAAAAGCTCTCAAATAACAAAAAATGTGTATTTATGCAAGAGTTCTAAGAAACAAAGAAGGCAATAAAAAACAAGACAACAAAGTAGAATTCAACTGGAAGCAAAATGATGTCTAAACATACTAATCAAAGTTTAACTTGGCTTGTCAGCAGTTCTTTCAGAAAATCATGTTCCTTAAATTGAAACTGCAGAACCATTAGTCAGCTACATATGACTGAATATTTTTCTATTTCTATGGGGTATTTTGCCTTCTAATTATATTTGCATATATTTTTTTCTAATTTAGAATGTTTGAGTTATAAATAATTAGGAAATGTGGCATAAATTAACACTGACAAGAAAGACTGATATGTTTCCCTTACAAGCTGAAAATAGCTTGCACGTAATAAGAAAAACCGAGCTACTTTGGACTTGAGGTACTCTGAGGTAAGAATACATTAGTACTTTAAGGCAATTGCAGTGCTCTTGAATTGTGAGATGTGCTGTCCAAATTCCTCTCCATGTTAACTGTTACTGACCTTCAGCCATGGAAAGTAACTAGTAAGCTGACTTACTTTGGCACCTGTTCTGGGGATTTCTAAATAGTTGAAGCCAACAGCAAACCATATCTAGGTGGCCCCGCCTGTTCTCAGCGCACACTATATTTTATGGTGGATTTCCTAGGGAAATTTTAAGGGCAATGCTATACTAAAATTCCTAAGCATTGCCTTTCACTCCTTCAAATACCAAATGTGAGGCTGTTTTTACCTATGTTTTTTTCTGTGGAAAGTGCGGTATCCATAATTGCCATACATTTTACAACAGCTCCTCACATGAATGCACATTGCTTAGGAAAGGAAGGGAAACTATTAATCAAGTGAAACTAGTCTTGAAGTGCAGATGTGACACTATCGGGTATGCACACTGTATGGAATTTTCTTCCCATTTATTGAGGATAATCACAGGAAAAGAGCGTGGGTGGGTTGGCTCACATATGAAAAGGCATCTCTCAGCCAAAGGAAAAACAACAACATTTTAAGGCATAGAGCTTCAACACAGCCCATAAAACACATGACAAAGGCAAAGTCTGTTCTCACACTACTTTGCACTAAAATTACTGCTCTAGTCTTAGTGACCAAGATAAATACATTTTCAGTTTCTAATACTAAAATTTCATTATCCTATTTATTTACTTTTTTCAAATTCTTTAGAAATAGCAATTATGAATACTTGTAAAGACATTTATTTTTCCAGAACTAAAAACTAACCATAAAGAGCTAAACAGAATTTATTTTACTCACTATAAAATAAAACAAAAAATTAACTCATAAAGCTTTTGATACAGTTCTTCCACCAGTAGTCTTTTACCAAGTGGCTTCACATTTCTTCATGAAGATGCAGTCTACAATTTTTAATGATTATTATATATAGCAGTACAAAAGATGAAAATACCTTTATTTCTTTCATAGCTGTATGCAGGCTATAATGCTCTACTTTAAAGAAAAGTCAGGCATCATCTTCAGATAAATGAAAGGACAAAGTTTTAAAGCTTATTTCCCTACCGTACTCTCATAACATTTCTATGTTAGCACGAAATATTCTTGAGCCAGCTGGTTATTTTGTTCACATTGGCTTTCATTGCCTAATCTAGTGAATTCATTATAGCTCCCTGCCTGAGGGCTCAATTTTCAGCTGTGCTGAGCATGACCTATATCAGCTGTGGGAAAAGAGAGGCAGAGGTTCCGCATGGTCTTCACACCTCCCTGCATCCTCAGGAAGCCAGAGGGGCCCCAAACCTGAATGCTATCTGCAGAAGCCATGGCTGGGCTGTGTTGCCTTGCAGAAGTCTCAGGGATTGTGTTGCTAGTGGAAGCTTGCTTGTCCTAACATGATTCCTGTGACTGACTGTGTTGTGCAGGAGAAGTTTCATGAAATCAATATTGGCTTCACATCAAGGCAGGATGCTTCCAGACCAGGGAGACTTCCATGTAACTTTGGTAGGAAACACTACAGGACTTCTCTTGCAACGTAAAGTCACCTTTCTGGAACCAGAATTTGGAGTTGAGTACGTTGTTTCTGAGGCAACCAGGCACTAATGTCACTGCAACAAGTGCTATAATTTTGTTCCTTGGTTACATGCTAGAGATATGCTATTACTGAGAAGCTCTGAAGCAAATGGATTCCATTTGCTCATGTGCTACAAAAGGACAAACAGTTCTGTGTTTTTAAAGCTTTTTTGGATGAGATTAGTGGTTGCGGAGACTGAGCTGTGTCCATTTTGTCCTCACTAGCAAGTGGGTGGTTGCTTCCCACACTCACGTCACTGCCACATTTGGCAGCAAGAACACTTTGGCAGCAAAAATTTATCTAAGAGGTCTTAACATTTCAGTCTCTCTTTTCCTCAAAAAAATGTCTGAGTTGGATAATTTATCTCTTTGCATTCAGTTCAGTGAACTATGGTTGCTGCTGACACACATGCACAAACGCATATATGTGTCCATCTCCTAAGCAGTGCAAGGAAACTAAAGCTTACAAATCAACAAGACAGCATGGTCCCAGCCAAGTAAGAAGAACGAGCAAGATGAAAACATCATAAAGACCCCACGCTGGCACAGCACACTCTGACTCATAGTTTCCAGTTATAAATGTCATCCATTAGGTTAAAAAAATAATAATAAAAATCAGTCTCCATTCTGGGTTGTGTTTTTTTTTATTGCATGCTATAATAGCTCTGTTCTTCATCAGCTCCAGTATTCGGCAGCTGATCCCTCTTGCCTTGGCTAAGGACATGTGGTAGTTTTGCTGAATAGCTGCAAACATGCACTCTGCTGGGTACTAATAGCTGGCACATTAGTCTGCTTGTCGAACTGTGGCAGCCAAACAGAAATGCTTTCAACAGACTGATTTCAGTAAAGAAGTGTAGGGTTGGGTTTTCTTTCCTTTTCTGCCCCTCCCCCTGCTTGGTGCCAGAGTTCTTAAAATAGTTCTCTCAGAGTTTTCTTGTTACCCATTTTGGAGCCCAGATGTAGAATGCAAGCCAGCACAGCTGGTGGAGTCTGAGTGTCTCACAGATAGGGAAGGCTTGCATGGCTTTCACTTTATTCCTGTTAGTATTGTTATGCATGTTATTGTTACTGGAACACCCGCACTTGTGAAGGTTAGAGGTCTGCCTGCTGAAGACCCTTTTCTCCTTCCTCTCCTCATCACCAGACTACTGTACTCTGTTATAGTCAGTGGTTCCCTCATTTCTTCCCCTCATCAGGAATGTAGATTTAATTAGTTGTTCCAGTCTGAGCTTACACTGATACCTGTGCTGAGTTATTGCAAGTGATGCAGAGATGTTGTGATGTAAACTCATTCCCACAGCAGGATGGATATAAAAGCAGCAGTGTCCTTACATGCAAGAGTATGTAGTAGATTTCTAGTATTTTTCTGAGAAGAAAAGATATATGGAGTGGTATCAGCCTTCCTGATGGCAAACTAAAATGTACTGAATAGATAAATAAATAAACAAACAAATAAATGATGTGTCATGCAGTCTAGTTTCCTTATTGTCATCCAGTAAGTACTGGGATGACCAGACTTGGAGACAGGTTGACTTTCTTCCCCTAAGGAATCAGATCTGATCTCTGGAAGGCTCTTCTCTTCTGATTTTTCTTTTTCCTCTTAGAGATTTGCTGTCATCTCAGCACCCTCATGGGATGTTTCCTCATGCAACATGTGATAACTCCTACCAGCTCTGAGTTACTTTTAACTGTAGAGTTCCTGCAGGGTGGTTTTTGAAAACAGCCCAGTCTGGGGTATTACTGTTACAGACTGCAGAACTCCATGTTCCTAGTGCATCTGTGAAAGCATTTGGGGGAACAGTGATACGGGTGGAAGTAGCTCTGATTCATTCTATCTTCATATGAAAACAGAGGGAACAGTTGGCCTCTCCAAACTGGAGTGATACAGATACAGAGATCTGAATATGCAAAAATAGCATAGTAATTTCTAGGAGAAAACTAAACACATCTCAGAAATGTATTGAAAAACAGTGCATTGAGGTCTACAGAGAAACTTCTGAAAGGGGAAAACAGCAATCAGGCAGACAGGTTACACTAAAGGTCAGTAGGAGTCAGGTATTTAATTCCTCTTTATGCATTTGGACATATATTGTCTTCAGCAGCTTGCTCTAGCAGGAAGCGTGTCCCCTGTCATAAGGAAAATGACTACAGCACTTTGAAGGAGCCTACGAGGCTCATCTTGTTTTACAAGTTCTTCATGACAAAATCATAATAATCAGCTTTTGCCCACATCTCCCTCATGGGAGCATCAGGATCTGGCATCTCAGCTGATACCAGTAATAAAAGTGGTCTTGTTCAAAGATGCAGTTCTATGAGTGGGAGCTGCTGACTCATACATGTTCTTTTCTACCAGCAGAGTTATAGGACAGCACAGTAGTCTCCAGTAAGCAAAAGGCTGGGAAGGTATTTCCTTTAACATTTTCTGCACTTTGCACAAAGAACACAAATACAAGTCCCTATACACAGTACTAATTCTCTCACTTGACTGTGTTCAGGCTTATGCTGATTCTGACATTCACAGTAATTATATATAAGCAACACATGACTAGACAGCATTAGATTAGTGCAGGCTTTTTTACACATGGTTTTTTGTTTCCATAAATCTCATTTTCCAAGGAAGCGGGACATACACTAGCATCTGAGACCAGGGTTTTACAGGTACTTGCTAAGGACTCGTCCCAGATTCACCCGTTGCTTGCAGTAGTTGTATGTTTCTTTCTCCTTGAAGGGCTCCTCCAAGGCTTTAACCTCAGAGGTTTTGCTGTATTCTTAAGGTGATATCTATGTTATCCATTATCAGCTAATTAGAAATAGCTCATTCAAACTGCTACACCTTCACATGACAGGTCTTCACATGAGAAGACAGGTGTATAAGATTGCAGAGGAATTTCCATGCAAATTCAATGGAAAAGGCCATCTATCTGAAATCAAATGCTGAATCCAATCTGACTAAAACTAGATGAAGCAAAATTATCTTTTCTCTGCAGTTCTTTTGTCATGAGTGAGCCCACCACAGAGATACCATATCGAAACATCAGTGCACCATCTTCCCTAATGGTTTTCTACAAAGATCCTTGTTAGGTCAATTAGCCACAAGGCTAACCATAAGAAAAAAAGATCTTGTAACAGATTACAGTTGCACTTAAGAGTTACATCTTGTGATGAATGAACACAAAATTCCAGCTTAATTATAGCCAGCCTACACAGTCACATTTTTTATTGCTCAGATGTAATGATCAACAATCATCCAGGGAAAAAAAAAAAAAAAGAAAAAGAAAAAAAAAAAAAAAAAAGAGAATTTTAACACAATCATATAAAATAAATACAAATACAGAACAATAAATAATCAAAACTATTTATAGTGTTTGAAGAACCTGAGAGAAATGTGCTTGCTTACCTCTAACTACTAAACAATTTCCGTCTTTCTGATGTTCTGATCTCCTATATTTTTGACTTTCACTCTTGATTGCTTCATGGTATACCTACTCCAAATTCCACATATCATCCTCAACAATTTAATCTCTACTTTCAAAACATACTTAAATAGAATAATTTTGTTTTTCACTCATGACATTTAGTTTACTGTTAAATTTGAGTACAAGCTCTGTGATAGCCCTTGGACTCACATGATACTATTCCTGTACTGTCTGTTTAAATGTGTTCATTTTTTTATTGCAGAAATTTCTCTTCCTGTTGGCAACTTACTTTTAAACATTTGTAATTGCTCTATAAATCCTTATGTGCCCTTTCTATGTTGATCCTTTCTTGTTCCAAAATGGCATTTCCTATAAAGACACATTTATTTGAACATTGAAACTCCTCCACTACCAGCACTACTGCCTCACTGTTTGCAAGTAAACAAATTCAGGATACATCTACACAGATAGTTAAAATTACATATCCATTCCACCCAAACACCAATCTGACTGAATACCACGTAGTGCAAACTACTGTCTTCTGTTAGGATTAAAATGTTTATTGAATCTTAGAGTCTGAATGTTGAGTGAGGATACATCTGGGTTCATTCATCTCATCGCAGTATTTGCATGGACAAAAGCAGAAGAGAACTGTGGCTTGTGCAGAAGTATTCACAAATATTTTTTTATATCATGGAATCATAGAATTGATTGGGATAGAAGGCACCTTAATGATCATCTGGTTCCAACCTCCCTACCACGGACAGAGCTGCCACCCATTATATCAGCTAATCCAGCTACTAGGTCAAGCTTGTCCAGGGCCCCATCCAAATTGGCAACCTTGAGCACCTCCAGGAATGAAGCAGCCACAACTTCTCTGGACAATGTATTCCAGTAGCTTACCACCAGAATTTCACCCTAACATTTAATACAAACCTCCTATTTCTTAGCTAAAAAATCATTCCACCTTGTCCTATTGCTTTCAGACCATGTAAAAAGTCTGCATTTCTCCTTATTAAAAAGTTCCCTTTAAGTACTGGAAGGCTGTAAGTCCAACTACCCTGCAATGAACAGGGACATCACAGCTAGATCAGGCTGCCCGGGGCCTTATCCAGCCTCACCTTGAAAGTCTCTAGGAATGGGGCATCAACTACATCACTGGGAAACCTGTTTCATTGCCTCACAACTTTCAGAAGATTTTTTCTTTATACCTAACCTAAACCTACCACCCCCCCCCCCAAGCTTTTTTTTTTTCCTTTTGTTCTATCACCACAGACTAAGGAGTCTGTCCTCCTCTTTCCTCTCACTCTCCTTTAGATACTTGAAAAGCTGCTATCAGGTCACCTTGCAGCCTTCTCTTGATCAGGCTAAGCAGCCCCAGTTCTCTCAGCCTGTACATACAGGGAGGTGTTCCATCCATTGGATCATTTATGTGGCCCTTCTCCAGATGCACTCCAACAGGTCCATGTCTCTCCTGTACTGAGGACTCCAAATCTGGATTCAGTACTCCAGGTGAGGTCTCACCAGTACAGAGCAGAGGGGCAGGAACACCTCCTATGACCTGCTGGTCATGCATATTTCGATGCAGCCCAGGATACAGTTGGCTTTCTGGGCTGCAAGTGCACATTGCTGGCTCATGTCCAGCTTGGCATCCACCAGTACCCCCAGGACATTTTTGGCAGGGCTGCTCTCAATCCTTTCATCCCCTAGTTTGTATTGGTAATGGGAGTTGCCTCAACTCAGGTGCAAAACCTTGCATTTGGATTTGTTGGACCTCATACTGGCAAAACATCTTTCTGGTACTATCTTTTAGCTTGCACTGAAGTTGAAAGTTATCTACGTGTAAGGATAATGCATTATAATACAGACCATTTCTCCCTTCTTTATTCTTCTTTTCTTCCACCTCAACTGTACTTTTTGCAGTTTTTATATCTTGAAATCTTGGTATTAAAAGCATTTTCGGGGACTGGTCAAGGCAAACTTACAAGATGTCAACTTTTGATGGTAATTATAATGGACATCATCCTTCCTTGAGATGGCAGAAATAGATTCTTAAGCTAACCACGTGACAAAAGTCTATTTCATTTTCACTAGTTAAAGGAATCATTTTAAATGCTACACGGAAATGAAGAAGCAGAGTGACAGTCATGGAGCATGAAGGCAATGCTCTCTGCTGCTCAGTGAGAAGGGCCAGATATGTGCTGCAATAGCACATTTCCCAGAATGTCTTGGCAGACAGCTCCCAAGCAGCACATTATGTTAGATTAATTTAAAGGTAGGAAAGGCATGGATAACTCTAAAAAGATCTGCACCCAACAATGTAATGAGACATATGGCTCCAAAGAACAGTAAAGAAAAATGGTCTAAAGATGAAGCACTTGGCTGCAATAGCTACTTATTTAATTAGTAATACCCCTGATCTAATAAAATCACCATACTATGAATCATCTTGCCCCAGTTCATTCAACAGACGTGTCAATTATACAGCCAACGGGCATTTGCGCATTTTTTTCCTCTAAGTACTACTACTTGGAGGTTTTTATTCAGCCAAGGCAGACACACTTAAGACAACACGTTCACAGACAAACCCTTGTTTCACATGAATTACAATACAGGATCTTCTTGGCTCCCAGTCAACTGCATTGTTTTCATGTAATAAAAAACATCAGTGGAAAAATTCACCACTACACAAAAAGTAAATAACTTGAAGCACTTTAACGATTGTGTATTAGTGTTGGCATGCTTCAAAAATAACTGCTGAACATTGCTGAGAGGACTGTGGGTCTATATAATTATTTATGACAAGCTTTCAGCTTTTTTTTCCTTCTCCTAAGTGGTCGGTGTGAGGTGAAGGCCAAAGGAATACTGTGAAAAAGGAAAGCAGTGGGATGCTTTTGATAAGGTAAATGCCCTCACTGACACATGGGCACATCAATAAACATTTACTGTGGGAGAAACACTGTTCAGAGGTGTTTGGACTTCAGATTTCATAGTATGAAATGTATGGCTTCAAATAGAAAGAATGAAGAACCATGAATAAAATAAGTAGGAAATATTTTATTCCCATTCCCGGAATATGTTCAAATTGAGGAAGTTTTCCATTCCATATTGGGATGAAATTGAGATCTTCCAGCTTTTCCGAGAAAAAAAATAGAGCAAAAGCTGCAGTTTCCCTTCTCTTACCAGTGCTTCCCTTCAGGTTCTCTTAAAGACACAGCCTCAAAGGAAAGGAAACCAGATTTGAAGCCCAGCTTCACCAGCCTGATGCATTCACATGCCTGTTGCCAGAGCATAACAATCCCATCATGCATTGCAGAAGTGTCTCAACCTGCAGGCTAATTCTGAGGTCAAATAAAATTTATTCTTCATACTTAAAATAGCCCACCCTAGAGCACAGATGCATTTCCAACCATCAGCTTTCTGATGCTGACGTATTCCCGCTAAATGTCTCAGAGCACATTGACTCAGCTTTGGTCCTTGCTCCCAGCCTCTTTCTCTGCTGCAGGACTGAGCGGGACTCACTGATTTGATTGTTGAGCATCCACTGCCACAAATAGAAGAGATCCTGATTCACATACACACCAGGAACAAATGAAAAATTATTGTGAGCATGTAGAGAAAAGAGTTCTGCATATCTCACAGAAATTTGCACTGTATCTGTTATAGGAATTCCAGAAAACTGAATGAAAAATGTGCAGATGAAACATACAGTGCAACGATGGATGTACAGCTTAGAGCAATTCTTCCGTAAGGCCAGATTGCTGAAGTATGCCTAAGCTACTTGTTCTTACATCAACAGTGTCCTCACTAACCTGTATCCCTGAGTAGCAACTCAAAGAACAGAGTTTATTTGCTTATCCATTTGCTTGCTTCTTTCTCTAAATATCAGCATCAGATTTTACTTGCATATTGCTATCCTTACTAAAGTTCACTGGACAACCTACATGTCTAAAATTCAGCATCTCTTTAACTATTTTCAATACTGTGGACACTATCTTTCAATAGAAAATAAAAAGTATAGAAATTATCATTTACTGTAGTGTGCTAAGCTTATATTCTATGTCCAAAAATAAATATTCCTATGTCAAATAAGAGAATTAAACTGTTTTTCTTCTTCACAACAGTGAGGAATTTGGTGCTCTATTTAAATTAAGTTGCTTGGTTGCTTTTTAGAGTGATTGGACTGCTTGTGAGTAATAAGTTTGAAATCTGATTGGTACTATGACACATGATAATGAATGATACCAATAACAATAAAAAGACACTTTGGAAAGATTTCAAAGATGATCACCCTACATAATCATTATCATTCTGTCACTTGTTGGGTCTTTTGGGGCAAAAAAACATTAACACCACCATTGACAGCTGTTGCCACTCTGAATGTCATGGAAAGAAAAGCTGGAATAAAATTCCATCCCACATTTGTTATTTACCAGACTGAATAAAAGGATCTAAACACCTCTGACCTTGGTATGCAGGTTTATCTGGATCTTCATTTTGCAACTGGGTGCCAGTAAGAATTTGAGGAACACAACAACAACTAGCAAAGGTATAATACTGGCTGCACCTGAACATATTTGTGAATTGCCAAGAGAAGTTAAACTATCACAACGCTCAGTGAAATAAGCTGTGAACATAAGTAGGTGCATCGTCACTTAATCTCTACTGTGTTTCAGATCAAGCTTCTGAAGCATTTTAGCCCTTGATACTACTATCAACAACAGCATAAATCAGAATTCATAAATTGTTTTGACTGGAAAACTGTGTATGCAATTGAAATAAGCTGGAGCATTCCCTACGCCTGTAAAGTGGGACAAAATAAATCTACTTATTTCACTTCTTCCCACCTTGCAGACAGAGAAGAAACAGGGCAAATTTAGAGTTAAGTTTAGATACTGAAAAAGATTTCAGGTGCTCAAATATACAAATCCTCACCAAATATGATTTCTACATATGCCTTGCTGCCTAATTCCTACTGATTTTTCATTGAATGCCCTTAAATTCTGCCTTACAAGCATAGGACTTCATATTTAATAGCAAGGCAGAGGCTTCTCTGAGCAAAGCATTTTATTTCAAGTTTGAATTCTCTGATGCTAGATTTGCTGTAACGTATGTTTCAAAGGCATTTGGGCATGGAAGAAGTGTGTTGGTAATATAAGGGTCCCACATTCAGCTGCAATGAGTTTTACTTATGGGAAAGTAAAGTCGGAAATGGTGAGTGGCTACTTTTTATTTAGTGTGTTCTTAGTAGCTTGTGGCATGTGGATGAATGTAGCTGGGTCCCCATGTGGCTGGAGCAGTGATCTAAGACATGCTGGCTTATAAGGAGGACACTAAGAAAAAAATGCTCAAAATCCTTTCTCCTTTGGTAAATTAAAATGCAGGTATGTGTAGTCATTACAGAAGTCTGGGATGGAGAATCCTTGAGCCTTAGAAGTCACGTGAGATTTGCAGTAAATGTCTACAGCAAATAGGACCAGTCCTTATTGAGATCACCAGCTTTGCCAGTCAGTTGTCATATCTAGTCAGACTAGAAGGGGAAACAAGTATTCATGAAGGAATATTACCCCATTGTGTCTTCCAAGAGATGCAAACCACAGTGGACCCTTTCAAAAACATCACTGATGAGACTTCCTAGGAATTGAGAACTTCCAGCTTTTCTCCTGGGGTTTGTCACACTGGGACAACTCGTAGAAGAGCAATCAGATAACACAACCATTTGAGTAGTTTTCCCAGTTATATAAATCCAAGATACTTCAGGGTCTATGTTACATGCCGAGACTTTTGGATATCCAGGTTGTTATGCTTATAACATGATACTGTTAAAGCAGTAAGTATAGACTAGAATTGAAAACTGTCACCCCATAGCCATGTTAAGGACATCTGTGTTGTTAGTTCCTTGGATAGCTTCTGTTCCAATGAAGAGATGAGACAACAGTTCTCTGTCACTGACCTTGACAGCCTGTTTACATATTGCTCTTTTTCTACGGTAGAGACAACGTGAAAATTCAATCACATCAAATGAGACTGACCCTGACTTTTCTTTTTGGTGATTCTGTGTTCATAGGTACCTGTTCTCCTATCTTTTCTGTCCCTGAACAGTAACAGACCAATGCAAACAGAGTTATTCTTTCCAGGCATTCTGCACAGCAAAGTACAGAAAGGCAATAAGGGCTGTGCTTGCTTCTCTCTGCACCACAAAGCCCAGATGGCCAGCTGGGTATGCAGATAAAGCTCTGAATTTCCTAAAAAGGCATCTCAGCTAGTACTGTCTTCATGCTGGGACACTTTGGGAGGAATTCTTCCCAAATCCTTCCCTAAAACAATAGGTCTTTACACTGCTCTCTGCCTGTGCATATTCCTGACTCCCACAATAGCCCAGTGTGATTAATCAGTGTTGCTCCTGCAGCCAAGGATGTGGGGAGCAGGAGGGGAGGAGAGAAAGGGAGTTATACTGCAGTTCCAAACAGTACCAGACCTTTCATTAAACATGTGGATGGTAGATTCCATTCTTGAGCCGTGTTTGAAAAATAACAGATTTTTCTTCCTGTCTTTTTTTTTTAATTCTTACTGATTAAAGTGGAGTCTGCAGTTTATTTGTTTTGTGGTGGTGATTTTTTTTTTTCCCCTCCAAGGTACATCAACTGCGTAAGAGAACATTTCACCATAAAGAACAGGCTGATTCACTGCATTTCTCCTGAGTACAGATTGTTGACTTCTCCCACGCGGTCTTCATAAATTAAGAAAGAAAGATGAAAAGCCTCACAATATATGTTTGTGATTGTTCCTGGATTAGAGTAGTTGAGTTGGTTCTCAAGTCTTCAGTCTTTATCTCTAACACAGCCATTACAAAAAGGCAACAGATAAATAAAACCTACATACATAGACTCCTCAAATTAGCTGTCAAGCCATGGCACAATTTAAATAGGAGATGCAATGCGTCCAACATCAGAGACTCACCTTCCCTCAGAGGAGGCTACCGAGAACCTTTGAGTCTTGGGATTTATTGCTTAGCTTTTATGCAAAGACATGGGAAGGTAATACTATGCTATACATACTTCCATGTTCAAGTGGACTGAGCACTGATTTGCTTTAACTTACTAACTTCTCTCAAACAAGAATTTAACTGTCTGTGAAAATGAAAACAAGGTTACCCACAAAAAAATTCAGTCTCCTAAATGCAATTACCAGTCTACAAGAACAAGAGAAGCAGATGACTGGGCATCCATTCCAGTAGTAAGGCTTTTTTTCCCTTCCCAACATTTGCGTTTTCTACACAATATATATTTAGTACAGGAAAGCAGCTAGTAAAACTTGCCTGAAATAAGATTTGGTTCCATATTTCAGATTACAAGTGAAATGTCAGAAGTAATTCATTCAGGAGGTGGCAGGAACCCTCCAGGGTGGTTCAGCCCTCAGTTAGAATAATAAATAAATAATCCCATAAGCTTTTTGTATTTTTTAACTACAGGCAACGTGAGAAGGTTACCAGAAAGTTGCCACTGCAGGCATAAAGTGCATCCTTTCCTGGTTTCTTTAGTAAATTGTAATATTCTGCAGTAAATTGTGCTGTGATTCTGTCAACAATCATTTTAAATAATTTCTCAAGTCTTGAAAATGTTTAACCTTATTTCTCTTCTGTAGAAAAATAAAGATAGCTGAAGTAAAACATAAGTTCAAAGCAAGATCTAACTTTCTTAATCATACGAGGGAAGGCTATCTGCATTAGAATAATCTACACACTCAGCATTCAAGTCTGGTGAACTTTTTACTAGGGAAGAGGAGAAATGTCATTAACTTTTCAACTTGTACTGGCACACACGTTAGAGGGATACATAACCTGAGCCAGCACATGTTGATAAACCTTCAAAAATGTAATCATTCAGATCAAGACTTCTGAGATGAAATTCCCAAAGTTTTTAACAAGGAACAAGGTTCAAGGCCTCATCTCATGAAACTACAAAGATTCTAATAATCAGATCCTCAGAAATGGAACCTTCAAATATTTTGAACAGTCATTGCAGCATGAGTTAATGCAGGAACTTTTAGCAAGGGAAAAAGATCTCCTGCTCATCTATGCTTATGTTAGGAGCTGGGAACAGATGGGCAATACAGTTTCTTTCTAGAAAGTATGAGAAAGTAAGATTTGGGTTTGTTGAGTTTGGTCCCAGCAGACAGAGACGAAAGAGGAGGAATGTCTTTCTTTCCTTCCAGATTTTCAGTTTTTCCAGTCCAGTTCTCTGCTCCATATATTTATATTTTTTTCCTCCTCTTCCTACTTGACCCAGAGAAACATTCTCCTTTAATATGGGTAGAAGGATTGGCAGAGAGAATCATTGGAAATACAGCCTTTTCGTTTGCAGTTTTAGTGACAGGGAAATATCTGTAGGGAAAGCTGCTGCAAGGAAAAACACGTGCTTGCTGCTCTATGTGAGAAGTTCAATTAGGGAGGGAGCTAGTGGAGAACAGTAAATACAGACAACAAACAGAGAGCACAAATGCCCAATCTTGGTAATTTTTTGCTGGAAAGAAAAGCCAACCTGTTGATCTCATTCTTCCCAGTGAAGCAATATCTTACTACACAAATGCATTCTACTTGATATTTAATATGCTTTTTACTCTTTTTCTAGTCAGCACTTAAAATTTATGGCTGAAATGATGCAGCTCTTCAACAATTTGCATTTCCACTTTTTTTTTTTTTTTTTTTTTTTCATGGAAAAAACATTAGGAACTCTAAAGACGGACACTAATCTACTCTTTGCTTAGAAGCTGAAAATTCAGTCTTGTTAGGTGTTTTTATTTAATTTATAATGTACTTTTAGAGATGAGTATAAATGAAAAGTTAATACTTAGGAAGTGAATACTTAAGAACCAGGAAAAGGAAAAATTAACTTTGAACTCATGGGAAAGTATTTTTAAATACGTTTTGCACTGATGTTAGAAAATCTTTTAGAAAATGTACTACCTTGTTCAGTGGTATATTGTAATTTGCTACACAGTACTGATATTTATCTTGTTCTTTACACGGGCTTTCACTCTGAAGTTGATGTCTTTTCCTTAGAAGTAGAATCTACCCCTGGCCTTTAAAATCATAGAGGTTAAATTCTGAGATTTTAGCATTCTCAAGAACCAAAATTCTCTGAGCAACTTATTCCAATATCTGGCAAAGTATTTTGCTAAAATGTAATTCAGGGTCAAATATAAATATATAAACAGCAGCAGATGAACAGAAAATCCTGACACTAAAAGTAAAGTACTGTAATGCCGTACAATAAAGTACAGTTATGCTGTAGTTTCTTCCTATGCTACATGAACAGCTTGCTTGGCACAACTAATAACAGAAAAGACTCTATAGCTCACTAACATCTCCACTGAAGCACTCATTTCAGTATGCATTTATTTTTCCCAACAGAAAATAAGGAGATTCTGCAATGGCCTTCAGCAGTATTTCTGTACTGATAGATCAAAGTAACTTCTTGTTATGATGGGAAGAAGTGATTCTTGTGACACTAAAGCATACACACATCCACAATGATATCAGCATCACAATCCAGCCTATTAAAATTAGCCCAAGATAGTCTGTTCAAATCATAAGTCTATAGCAGCAGTAGAGTAAGCTGAGAGCATACACAATTTTCCAATGGTATTGCTGATCCATACAATCTTGCAGTCAGTCCACAGGGAGCTGAGATGTTGAGACTTCTTGCTTTTAGCCATATTACTACCTCACACCTCAAGGTTCCTTCAGGTTTACTGTTTTTGTGCTTTCTTTTTTTTTTTTTTTTTTTTTTTTCCTTTTAAATTAGATGTGGAATTTAGCCATGATTTAATTCATCCTTCCAAAGGTTGTTTTGTTGTTTTTTTTTCCTTTTTCAAAACTTTCTGTGACATATTTCTGAGAAGAGATTGAGTGCTTTTCAAAGCCTGACCACAGCAGAATTACTGTAAATCATGCTTGAAAGAAACTCTGGTTTCTGGTTGTACTGAATGTTTGTCACTTCCATTAGCTTCAGCTGGTAGTGAGGACAATTTGCAACCAAACATTGTATTTAAAGACTAGAATTCTTCTGGTCCAACACTGATACTGTAAGCTGAATTTTTATGATCAGTGCCCATCTCAAGAGCTTTGGGCTCCAGGAAATCTGTGGAAGGGTCAGAATTCATCACTCCTTATGTCCCATCACACGGAATGCATCTTCCACTCTTCATTTATTTTACAAAGCCTCCAATTTGAATTCATCTTTCATCCATGATTGCTGACTTTTGTTATCCTTTCATAAGTATACCATGTCTGCCAAAACGAAGGGGACCAATCTGTATTGCCCTATGTGGCAAGTAGAAGATTTCAAGGTCAAACTGGCAAGACCCACAGCCGTCAGTTACAAGAGACCAAAAATAAAGATGAGCTTTATATAGAAAGTAGAATTTACTTGGAGATCAACTATCACCTCAAAATAGCAGAAGGCATGGTTGCTGAGAGAAAAAAGACACAAATATAGTTTGGAAACCTTATATAGTTTTATAAATAACCAGGTAAATTTATATATAGACAGCTATTAAATAGGTTTGTCACTATAAGGAACTCTATTTTTCTCTCCATATAGAGTCATATTTGCGAGAACAAATTAGTATGAGGTATTCAGAAAATGTGATTGACCTTATCTGAAGCACTTTTATTGCTCATTAGAATGCTGGACATTAGTGATTTAGATGGTCTTCCCAAACATGGCACATAAGCTTTCCAAGTTTTCATTATCACAACATAGTTTAGCAATGCTTCCAATTTTGTATGTGTAATCCTTACTGTTTGAGTAATGGTTTTTGTTTGCACTAAAATAAATGTATTCACACATTACATTATTTGTAAGTGAACAAAAATATCTTGGTCAACTACACAAAATTCTAAAAAGTGTTTAACCTCACCTTTTTTGGTACCCTTGAGAAAACAGAACCAACTGACTGCTGACAGGTAAAGACCTGTTGTACAATGCAAAAACGGACGGTGCAAAGTGATACATTTTACATTTTTCAAAAATAAAAAGAAACAGAACAAAACATTTGTTGAACAGCAAAACAAATACAAATGAACTATTTTTATTTATTTATTTATTTATTTATTTATTTATTTTCAAAATGAGAAGAAAAACAACAGCTTGAAAATAGAGGTAATAAAATGTGAACAACACCTTTCTTTTTATTGGGTGTTAACAATCTACTTTTTATTAAGAGAAATCTAATGAGACTAACGCTGTTTAAGAAACTTTTAATGTTTGGATAATGAATGAAGGCTGAGACCAGCAGGGGTGCAATTCATAAAGAAATGTAGTATCTCAGCATTGCAGCTACTCAGAAGACGAGTGACAAAAACTGCCACTGACTTGCTGGAAACTGATTCGGTTTTGAGAAATTTTAAGGAACAACCTCTGGCCGGTATTGGTATTGGTTCTGAGTAAGGATGTTTTCTTTTTTCAGTCCGATGGAGAACAGACCTAAACACATTTTGAACACACTAGTACAGTTTCTCACATTAATATTATTCTTCATATTGTCAAAACAGGTGGAAATAAATAGTAGAAAATGTCCCAGGTGCCGTATTTTTAAAAATGTTCTGACAGATGAGTGTTATTTCCCACAGTGTGTAGTTTTCCCTGTTTGTAAATAGGAAGCTATGAGCAATCAAAAATAAGATAGGCTTTATGTTATATTAGTGCTTGTATGTATGTAACAGAAATAGAAAGATCATAAATAAGAAGTCCATATGATAATCTCTGTCAGGACCTCTGTATACATAATAAAGCAAGAGAAGAATGGGAGACTAAAGCAATCTTAAAATGTTGATGTCACAGTAGAATCAAGCACCATTAAGAAGCACTTTAAGAAAGAACTCACTCCAACACACTGACAGAGCCAAACAATATCAAGGGTGGAAATGATCATGGGTTTTTCTGGTTACGTTTTATTCAAAGTATAAGGAACCATTTTCAAATACAGTAACTGATTGAGTTAATTCACTCCTGATCATTCCAGAGGAAAAGCAGACTTGTAGAAAGGAAGCAGACGTATTAGAATTTCACCAGTCTGGAGATAAACTTCAGGTTGACCTGGAGCACCACCTGTTCTTTTCTAAAATAGGGTCAAATAATAGACCTGACACTTCACTATTGATATAGTGAACTTGTCTGGGCTTGACCTCCATTACAAGTGGAACAGAGAAATGTGCATTCAGAATCTTCCCACTTCTTACTGTTTCCCATATTGATGACACCCAATATTTTGAAAAAGGGAAAAAAAGTTTAAGTCTAAACAGGAGCAGTATGATTGTCAGACCCGAATCTCTGGAAACCATGGCATAAATATCTCATCCCAGGAATTGCTACTCATCCTCATACCTCCGTGCACCGCCAATCGCTTCTCAGTGCAGTGTCATAAAGTTGAAGACTTTATACAGAAGAACAAATTTTACATTTTACTGTGCTTCTATAGCAGAGTTCAAGTGAGTAAGACCACCAATCACATAAGACACTGAAAGTAGCTCAGATTTTGTTAAATGGGGCCCCAGAAGGGCCAAGGAAGTAGACCACAAATTAGGGCAAAACAAATGCATACTTGCCTTACTGATCTCAGTTGGCTAATGGGACTGGAACAGAGTATTTCGTATGTTTAAATTAGCTGGGTTATCTTTGGGGAGTAATGTAATCATTGCAAATACAGCCCAGGTAAACAGAGATTCAGGTTGTTCTCTATTCTCCTCAGAGAGATTGGCTGGCATCTAAAAGTTTAAATTACATATCTGATTTCCTGTTCCCAGAAATTACTGAATTATACAACACCTTCCATTTGCAGCTGTAAACTTTTTCCTTTGCACTGGTTTAGGAGATAAAAAAATCAGGATTTCCTGACATTTTAAAATCTTAAAATATACTTTCATTTCACTTCCAAAAAGTTATGAAATATCTCCATGTGCAGCATATGCTTCTTGAAAGTGGATCCACAGTCTAAAAGTCAAATGAACATTATTATGTGGAACCCTTACACACTTGCTAAGCAAATCTCCATACCTAGAAACTCGTGTCTCATTTTTTACTTCTAGAAAAAGAATAGATTAAAAATATAAACAAATTAGATCTTGATACCATCCACAGCATATTATGAAAGAAAGTTCAAGAGATGAGTAACTGGATGATGTTCTCTCCTGGTAATTTATATATTATCCTTTCCACAGTTTACTTAAGTAGCATAGAAGAATGTTAAATATTTCACAAAACTGAGCTCACTGAGGACACTACTCCTTTCGTGGCACATGATCAGAAAATATTTAAAATGCTACTGTGAATAGCCACTGAAAAAAGCTTGAGCTCATGCTTGATTTAAGAATGTTGCTTTCATTATAGTGACATTTATTTTCAGGTCACCTGTTCTCCAAAAGGCCAGCAGAAACATTCTACATCTGATTTTTTGGGAAGCAATGTCTATGGGTAAGTTCCCTCAAAAAACTCCAAGGTCTCTAATACAGTCCCATGTTTCTTTTCTTTATGAAATTATTATTCTTTGTCTCCTTCTGCCATGCAGAGAAAGAAAGGTTTTATTTTAAGACTTTATTTCCACATTTATGGAAACTGATGTGATTCTGTTTAGTCACTCTAGGGAGTGATCTCAGTTACATAATGTTTGCGTCTCATCTCACAGGACACAGATCTCAGATTTGGAAGCATAAATGGTATGCTTGAGGAGAACCTGCTAATTCTCTCACATGGTAGTGAAACAACATAGTAAAAGGAAGGTCCTTTTGTTATATAGTCATAGTACTGTCTAATTTGTGAAGATATTCTTTCCTACGCTCAGTTGCTCTCTAGCAGGAAAAGAGACAAACTTTGGGGGCTTTTCCATCTTTTCTTTTACTGATTACAATTCTGTTGTTCTGCATACAATGGGAAATATCCTGACTTAGCACTATACTAGCTAATTCAGGTACAGGTTGCAGAGAAAATGTTGGGCTTAATGACAGATTAAGAACTGACAAACCAAATGATACATGTGTGGTTAGGTTTTGCTGAGCCCCATACTGCTGCCATCCTACTGACTGTAAGTAATATAGCTTAAAATTAATTTTGTTGTATTTGTAATCTATGAAAACTGTAGCTTAATGGAATATAGGTGTCCGTTTGGAATCGTATTTTGGATCAAAAAAAGAGTAATTTATTTCTTTTAACAGGGAAAATAGTATCACCATATGTTCAGAGCAAAGATAATGCAAACCACTACAAAGATTTTATCCCTTGTCGAGGCGAGAATGGGAAACTGTAATGGATTTTTGTTCACAGCTGATTTTATAACCTATTACATTAAATGGCATCACATTCACATGACCTGGCTTTATGTAACAGTTATCGTAGATCAACTGACTGAGCACAGAACCTGTATTTTGCTGTAGCAGTCAATGTTTAGTCCAACCCAATATGAACTACTCTGAGCAGGTTTAAACTGTTCTTGTCTCTGTGAAATTAAATGTAGGCTTCTTTTCTTCGCATTAAAAGGATCTAGTATGTATATGCTACACACCAAAGTGACCCTTTAAGGCCATGCTGAAAATGGCTTGTGCAACATTGTTTTAATATTTCTATTTTTAGCTGCATTTAGTAAATAAGATCTTTGAATCCCTCTGTCAGTACCACATAATAACTGCTTAATTAGTTAGCCAGTTACAATAAGATATGACAAAAAGTAAAGGTCTCAAAGATATCGTGTTCCCGTACATTTTGTAAAGTCTGAGGGCTAGAGAGTAGAGAAGGACCCAGATTGGTGCCAATAAGGAGCATGGTCTCAGTCACAGGTGATCAACTTGCCCTACAAACGCACCCATCAGCTCTCCTTCACTAAACAGTCGGTTTGTGTGTAAGTCTAAACCTAGCACAGCAAGCACTCTTGCCTGATGTGACAAACAAACAGATATCCCTATTGTAGTGCAAAGCCCAAGCCTGAACACAGTAATCAAGTTGCTGTTTCACCAGCACTGCATACAGGGGTGCAATCACCTCCCTAGCCCTGCTGGCCACACTATTTCTGATTCAAGACAATCTGACATTGTTGGCCTTCTTGGCAACCTGAGCCCACTGCTGGCTCATGCTCAGCCAGCTGTCAACTAGCACCTCCAAATATTTTTCTTCCAGACTTATTTATCAGCCTCTCTTCCCTGCGATGTGGGATTTCTGTACGGGACAGAAATGCAGCACCCAACACTGAGTCATTTTGGAGGCCATGTGACTGGATATGGCTCACAGATCTAGCCTATCCAGATCCTTCTGAGGATCCTTTCTGCCCTCAAGCATATCATCAATGCTGCCTAAATTGGCATCGCCCACAAATTTATTGAGGAAGGACTCAATATACTATTGTTCGCATTGATAAAAATGTTAAGCAAAAGTAGCTGCAATGTAAAGCCCTGCGGATTGCAACTGGTGAACATTTACCCAGAGAACTGTACATCTGTCCCGTCTATGAGAAACCTGTTTCTCTAGGAGAATACCATGAGAAACAGTGTTGAATGCCTTACTGAAACTGAGATAGACAACACAGCCTTTCCCTCACTTTTTTTTTACTTTTTTCCCCATGAACTTCTCATGGAATTTTGCAGTGCACATGGCTCAACAAACTCTGTTCATACTGATACTTTGCAGAATGTCTTTGGATGACCACAAGATCTTCACTACTTCATTCTTTTATCATTTTCACACGCTTACTGTTCTTCCTGGGTCCCCTGGCCAAAAAATGCTGCATCACTGCACATCTTTATCCTCACAGATTAATAAGTAAATACAAATGAACAATGAAAATTAAGGTAGGTTTAAAAGGGATGACTTTCCCTACCATACTTTTTCAAGGCAATTCTCAGACTAAGTTTCATTCTGAATGATTAAACAGTTATGTGCATGATCCGCACAGTAGGTTGGACAGCACATGAAATTAAGGCCTTATCACTGAGGCATAACATTATTAATATGTGCAGAACATGATGTATGACAGAGAACATTAACCACAGTAAGAGAGCCTGAGAGGCCTTTCAGAGAGAAAGTATTTCAACAAATGTTCTTATTGACCATGAAAAAATTATAAAGTGAAAAATAAGTCTGGGCTCTCAAGTCAATGAGAAAGGGATAACAAAAAGGTCAAAAAAGGTCTAAATCTATAATTTTCCTCACATTATATGGCAAAGTACATGCTTACAAATTAAAAGCTTTACTTATTCTAAATGTTAACCTCTGTTATCAGTAGCTGCTTGGATTTAGTAAAGCACTTTTTCTTCTCATAGATGCTCTTGAATTAACTTGCACCGTCAGTAATAAATGCACCTAAAGCCTTGGAAGGAGCTCCAGGCCAAACAAAGGGCTGAATACATGTTCATCAGACATACCTCTTCCCGTTGCTTTAAAAACCCTACTAAGCAATAAATCAAGGAAAAGACCAAAAAAAAAAAAAAAGAGAGAGAGAAAGAAAGAAAAAAAGAAAAAGAAATAGAAAGAGAAGGACCAGTGAGAGCTGGTCAGGCAATCTGATACTGCATGCAGCATTTCCTTTCTTTTCTCGCATGAATAATCTTAAGAATTTGGAGTTTAGGTAGCACAAGCTGTCTAACAAAAGTACAGTTACTCATGAATAATTTGGATTTCAATGTGTATGTGAAAAAAATGGCTCAAGGTAAGGCTTTCTGTACTAAAGCCATCTATGACTCATAGCATCATCATACAAGATATTGGGTCATTGTGTAAAAGCAGCACTACATGAAGGGCCATGGAAGTGGCATATGAAAAGACACTTCAGAATGCCTTGTAAAGTTCCTGGAAATGGTAATCATATGGTGTTTGAGGAACAGTGATTTCACAAATCCTGCTGGTACTGGAATCAGATGTCTTTTCCATACACAGTATAGTTTCACGTGAGATTTTAGTGCAGTGTACAGATCCAACTAGCACAAGGTATGAGAAAGATATGAGTCATGCAGCCCTTACAAAAGAGAGTAGATGAAATGTTGATGATACACTTTGTTTACACTGTGTATGTGACACGTATCCCAATTTAAAAAAAATCTGATTTGGCATGGTAGAGCACCCTTAAATACTACGTTGTACTGTTTTTCATAGTTGTGTCTGCCCATTAGCTTTTATAGACGAATTCTGTAGCCCATTAAAATCACAGATAATACTCAATGATTTCTGTATCTCCAAATTTAATCCTGTAAATTCTCAAGCATTGCAGAGATATTAAACAGATTTGAAACCTGAAATAGATTTTCTACACAAAAAGAATAATTTGCATATAAATAAATATTGTCTTCTCCTTCCATAGCCTTTCACACATGAATTTGAAGAATGCAGTGAGACTGCATAAATATAATAATGAAAGTTTGACTGCAGATTATATAAAGATTCCTCCATTTTGACATAGATCAAATTAATCCTCTTTGAATCTTCACTGAAATGATGATGCTAGGCTAAATAAATCTCTTTGAATTCTCATTAACCGTTAGTACAGCTGATTCTTTGACTGGTTCATTAGCATGCTTGGTGGCATATGCTTAAAAAAGAGGGAAAAAAAAAAGAACTATGCGACTTAATGCAGAATAGAACAAAGATGCAGATTTCAGCCTTTGCCTTTTATATATCTCGAAGTACATAAAATAATGATCTAACTTCAGCAGCACATAAGGTTCCTTGGAATTGCCATTCAAACTGTTTCTTAACTGTAACATAGTATAAATTAATTAGTCAGTTGCATATAGATTCTTACTGTTCAAACACAAATAAAGCTACAGAGAAAGAAAGCTTTAAAATATCTACAGTATAATGTTAACAAACAGATATCAGCAAATAAATTCACTACTTCGTAATTCAGCTCAAGTGATTCTTAGAAAGTAAAATAGTGAAAAAAAAAGGAAAAAAAAAAAAAAAAAAAAAAAAAAAGATTAAAACAGGCCTTTTTTCTATGAAAATCTTAATGATGATGTTATAACCTTCCAGAATGGGAAATTCTTGTCCAGTTCTCTGTCAGTCATACACACAGGCTTCAGCTATTATCTACTAAAGAAAACATGTAGTCTGGATAAAGCACTGCTATATTTAATCGTCAGTCATCGACTGTCAAAATATATAATTTGATGAAATGCCATTCTGTTAGACAGAATTCTGAAGAAATAAATGTTCAAGATTTCAAAGGGAACTAACAATCATCAGCCATTTTCCATGTTATGCATCAGCAACACCAGAGCTGCACAAAACTCTTTTCATTCTGTTTCCATGATCTAACAGTGCTTCACAGAACAAGTTCATTTCCTTGTCTTGTGTCAAAGGAGGGTAAGAATTTTGAGAGGTCCCCATTTACACAAAGGCCCTGCATAGTCTAAATTAGTACATATGATTGAACGCAATGGGGTTCACCCCATTAGGCACAGCCACAGGCATCAAACTGTCTGGTTGCTGTTTTAGGAGAGCAGGATACTGTATTATTTAATCCATCATTAATATGTTCCATGTTAAGCATAATGCCTGCTGTCATGTTTCTTGAATTTCACAAGCTAATCAAAGTAGCTGCTTCTTATTACATAACTGTACTGCAATGTAATCCTAAAGGCTAGTTCAGGATGTTTCTTACAGCTTCCCATTATTTATGTAACATCCCAGAAAACTGCTCCAAAGTCTTGTCTAGAGAAGAGGAAGATTTATCAGCTCCTCTCAGCTGAAATGGAGGAAAACTTTATATATTTATATAATAGATGTATCTCCACTGAAAACATAATTCCCTAAAATCCACATCACAGATTAACTTGCATTGTTCCTCTTAGTAATATATTAGAAAACTGTTGCTGTTGTTTTCTTTTTGTGATAACCAGAAGACTCCATGTCCTCCCAGTTCACAAAAGCGTTGCCATAAGTGATCTACTTATGTTTAACTAACTGTCTACTTTGTTAGGGCTGACATCCAGCTCCTTTTCCTCCTGGATATGGACGTCCTTGCTCAGCTCTTTCTGTCCACTCCTACTTCAAACACTTTTCATGCTAGTTACATTGGAAGCTGCGATGAGAATCCTAGAATAACCGGGTAAAAGTTTTATTTCACATACTGGAAAAATCCCAATTGATTTTGAAAGCTTTCTAATAGAGGAGTTCATCTCCTTTCTTTTTTGTCCTTACCTCAGGGAAAAGTAAGGAACAGCTGCCACACCTAAGGGAAGTGTGAGCAGTGCATCAGACCTTGTGGAAACAAAAAGGAAGCAGTAGATCGTCTCAGTGAGAGCAGTATGTTTTGGCGTCTTTCCTTGACACCACCCCCGCTATCCCAGCCTCCTCTGCCCCTCCCACACTCACACATCTAAAAAGCAGATGGAAAATATTCTGCCAGAAGACATTGAAACACAGTGTTAGAAAGTTACTCTCTTCAGGCTGGAGAAAGTGATAGAGAACTCTGGCAGGCAAATTAAGTTATTCATAGTCAATGGCATTTTGAAAGGAAAAGCAGGAAGGAAGTAGGAGAAGTTATAGGGATTGTACAAGAACCATCTGGGACATTAGAAACAGATGCTCTTCAGCTAGCTACACTTTAGTGAGAGACCTGTGTGGTTAATACTGGGTGAAGGAGGCATTACTGGTCTTCCCAGTTTGTTTTTAAAGCTGAGCACACTCTAACACTGCCATGACATTAAGGATGTAATAGTCACTGTTGCAAAATGTAATTTCCACAAACAGATTTTATTTTCCCTAATGGCAATGGCATTGATGCTCATATCTCGGAGATCCTTATTTTATCCAATTTCATGTTGTCTGATACATCCCAGAAAGCTTATGAGACCTTACTCTCACAAGAACTAAGCTCTCTACAGTCGAAATGAAAGGTGTCTTTTCTTGATATGACTTATAATGAAGATGATAATGAAAACTACATTGCATGTTTTAGAAAAAATAGAATATTCTCAATTGGGAAGGGCCGACAAGGATCACTGAGTCCAACTCCTGGCTCCACACAGGAGCAGCCAAACTGCAGACTATATGTCTGTGAGCATCGCCCCAAACACTTCTTGAACTTATGGCTCAGGGCAATGACCATTGTCCTGGCACGACTGTGTCAGGGCCCAATCACTCTCTAGTGAGGAACCTTACCCTACTAGACAGCCTGACCCTTCCCTTGGGCTCAGTCGCTGTCACAGAAAGCAAAGCTTGGGGCTGCCCCTCTGCTCCCTGTGAGGAACTGCAGCCACCATGAGGCCCTCATCTCCAATGCTCTGAGTGGAGCAAACCTAGGGACTCCAGCCACTTTATAATGACTTCTAGAAATTAATCGAATTCCACCCCCTAACACTTACACAGGAAAAGAAGAAAGGATAAGAATGAAGAACCACACATGAGGCAAAACACGCACAGCAATCAATGTTCTTGTGAACATATTGAGATACCATGGTGATAAGCACAGGAGGTCAACCTGGAAAGGGTATTTCCTTTTTGTTATTTCTTTTGAGTTTTAGACATGTGATGTGGGCAAATAAATATCTAATGTATTTTCCATTAATTAACAAATACATTCTACCATGCATGTTTTATACCAAAGGTAATAAAATAGAGATTGAATTTGTCCACATGAATATATGGATGTACAGAGTACACAAATGTACACATACAGACAGATACTAGGAAAAGTCAGGCAAAAGCATCTTTTCTTTTCCTCCTATCACCAATATTTTGAATTTGACTCCATTAACAGTCATATTTTTAATGCCCAGAATTACATTGGACTAGCACTGTACTTAGATCAGAACAAATACAAAAATCAACACTCCGCAAAATTCATTAGAAGCATTTACATGCATATTTTTCCCCTCTGTTTCCAAAAACAGTACAACCCTGCTATGGTTTCTTCACTTTCTGGTCCAACCCATGGAAACAATTTTTCCATCACATGTTGTAGAAATATTCCAAGCATTGTAATTTTCCCATCATCACAGTCTCACACTGCAGGAAAACCACTTTTTGTCGGAATTTACAGATAAAACTGCACATGCTACAGTAACCTGATGACCTGGGGGTTTCTTATACAATTAATCCTTTTGATTTTTATTGTAGAAATCAGTGAAGCGCATCAGTATCCTATGGCATATTGTCTCACGTTTTCAGCATGCAAATCTTATAGGCCAGAAATCAGACTTTTGTTTATAAATCACATGGGAAATATAGTATATAAATATATGTATGTTAACCAGCATGAAGAGCTAGAGAGGAAACAGTAAGGAGAATATAAATGGATATCAGAAGGATTTCTTGTTTAAACACTCTTAATTTACTATTTTCTTTCTTTACACATCTAAGCATTGGAGCTTGTGAAGCAGTCTTGCACCCTGTATTTATGCTAGAAAATGGCAGAGAAAAATTCTGGAGCTGCTGCAGCAATCCTCATTTTGGGGGTAGCATGTGTGCTTGAGTAGAGTTCCAAAGAAAGGCAGGAGAGTGGGCAGATGGGGCTGGAGTCCTAACTGCCTAATGGGAGCTAAATGTGGGTGAGATTTTTCCATGTTTTAAAATGAGGGGATATATTCCTCTCCATGGATTTAGTTAGTCATTCCTGCTTAAACTTAGCAGTGCTTAATGCCCTCAGAACCACAAAATAATCCAGGCTGGTAGAGACCTTAAAGAACCCCTAGTGCAACTCCCTGCACTAGGAGTGGGGCCAGCTTGGCGTCACATTAAGTTCTCTGCCATCCTGCTGTTTGACTGCCCTCCCGGGGAAACCATTCCTCCTTATATCCAGCCTGAAATTTCCACTGTTTTGCTCCTTGTCCTCCTGCTAAGCATCATTGTCTCCATCTTCTTGATGAATTCCATGTATGTACCAGAAGGTGTTGACTTGTTCCCCTGGTGCAACTCTTTTCTCTAGATTAACAGAGTCCCATTCCATCAGCCTCTCCTCTGTTATTTCTGTTGTTACTGTAGTTTGCACTGAACATTTCTGAGAATTCTGCTTCCTCACAAACAGGGCCGGAAATGACCCAAGTGCTCATTAAAGGTAACTGCTGAGCAAATAGACAGATGAAAAGTGAGACACATCTTTTCACCCATTTTGCAGGTAAAAAAAAAAAAAATGTATATATATATTAAAGAGAGGGAATAAAATAAGTATTCTCCAGCTAACAATTCCATTCAAAATGGATGGATCAGATTAGATCTGAAGCCTCTAAAAATTCTGGGCAGTGCTTAAACAGCACTGTGCAGAGAGAAATAAAGCAAAGCAGCATGTCAAAACGCAGCTGTAGGAATATAATCTGCTCAACCCTGAAGTAGTCATTTTGATAAAAAGTCCAGCTAAAAGAGTTTTCATGGAAGCTAACTTTAGCCCAGTGAGACTAATCACCTCTACAGCCAGTGGAGAGAAACAGGGTCTTGTAGTGCTCCTGCATGCTCTACTGCTCTGCCCTGGCTAAAGAGACAGCCTGGAAACACAACATAGAGTGGGTTAAGTCAGCCTTTATGAATGCCCTACAGAAAGAAACACAGACTTGGTGTTAGGTAAGCAGCATCCATTAATGGCAGCTTTTCCTGGCAGCCCACTGGGCTGAAAATCATCTGCAGCAGAAGTTCTATCTTCAGCAGTGCCACTTCCTTTCACATGTGCAGAATTAGATGCCTGCAGCCACTTTACTTCATTTCCCATCTCAAACATAGGCGAGGTGCATTGCAGGTAGAAGCTGTATTGCAGGCATCTCTTCCCACATGCAGCTATTCAGAGTAGACTGTGGAAAGAGAGCAGGCACCATATTGAGACGACTGAGAGAGCCAAGGCAGCTAAAAGCATATTGCCCAAACCTGCTATACCACAAGCCAGGCAAATATATAAGCAAATGAGTAGTGTCCAGGCAGCATCTGAGAAATCCTTGGCACCTTTTCAGACATACTCTTTTTCATGGTGCTACTACTCTATATACAAGCTCTGACAGCACAGGCAAAGTAACTTGATGTCAAATAAAAACTAAATGGACTAGCAACAGCATCAGCAGCAGGTCTTTCATCAGTGTCAGCATACAAACCCTACTGTAATGAGGTCAGACATGCCTTGGCTTTGCTACTGCACTATTGACTGGCCTTCTATTTTAATTAAATAAATGCAATACACAGAGAGAATTAGCTTCCTGTAAACTCTTGAACAAACATGAAAAAATCTTTCTGCCCTAACCCCCAAAATCACAGTGATAAACTCACAGTTCCTTTCCAATAAAACAGTGTGCAAAGAGTGCACACTCAGTATTTATTTAATGGCAGAGGATTTCACGTCACCTTTAGCTTAATGACAACAATAGAGTTGGCACATTTTCCTCACAGGCTTTGGTATTTAGCTCTCTTTTTCTTGCTCTGTTTGGAAGATTTGTGTGTATTTGTAAGTAGGTAGGCAAGCAGGTGCATGAGTAGCTAAAGAGATACTAAGCAAAAGAGGGTACACGAAGGATTTCCATGTTTTACATTTGGAAGAAATATTAGCCATCACACATTCAGACACACTGTTCACATCCATGTAAGCATGAATGGAGCACAGCAGAGTCGATCCAGATCCTGTTCTGCTCTTTGAGTGTTTCCTTCCTAATGTGTTACATACTGTTGCTTATACACCAAAGCATGACACCTAAAACATAATTAAAACACTCTTTTGCCTTTTACTTATTTTCCTGTCTAGTGCTCCTTGAGGGTTTTTGCACAGCAGCGTTTGTGCAGCATCTGTCAGCCAAATCAGTCCACAGCCATGGAGGTCTTTGCTGGTTCACTTATATACACTGCTCTTCCTGAGTTGCTTGGTTGTGTGACGTCAGCTCCCTGGAGGCTAGCAATGTCATTATCATTACCAGACAAAGACAGTTAGGTAATTTTGTCTGATGGGAGTGCAGATATTGACCTGAACTAATGTATTCTTATTTCCCAGAGAGATACTGATTGTAGCAATGTGACATAGCTGGGTTTGCTAATATTAATCTAAAGGCTGCATTCTTTATAGCAGAGAAAAGCTTTTACATTCACATTCAATTTCATCACTTGACGTGTCTTTACTCTTCTTGCTAGATTCAAGACTCTGGCTTTTTAGACACAAGTACAAGGTCTAAATCTTTGTGTGCCTGTGAAATATTTTTGGCAACCTCTAATTTGCACATTTTCTGACCCTGGAGAGAAAATTACCGAGACTATTCAGTAGGCTTTCTTTATTCAGGACAGTCCAAGAAAATATTCCTCCAGGGAAAGGAGACTCGTGGCAGTGATCACATCTGATGTGCCTTCTGACCACACACTATACATATCTTGCTGTGCTTTTTCATCACTAACCGCTAGCAATGCTTTTGGAATGAAAAGTCTTTGCCTTAAAGAGATCACAATTTGCACATTTTATTGCAATTTCCTTGAAAAGCAGATATGTGCTGTCCAGATCATAAGCATTACATAAACAGATTGTGAAAACATGCAAGTTTCATAGCCCTTCTGGAACTTTCCATAATTATCATAGCAAATATATACATATGTCAAAAGTACAACACCTATTTATGAATACACAACTAGATTGTTGTCAGTATAAAAGTGGTTAATAAATACTGTAGCATAACTGTTTAATGATGCAGGCTGGGATTTTGTGCAGTATCCTAAAATCTAAACTTTGGTACTTGGATGCAAATCACTACAAGCACACTGCAATAAATCTGATTTATGCTGAAGTCAGAATCATATAACGTTCCCTCCAGATGTTAAGAAAGCAAAACTAGCCAGCCCTGAAAAGGCAATCAGGCTTCACTGAGTCATGTAGCTTAGACTGTGCTATCATCCTCTACTAGCTATGGTAGAAAAATAACTATGAAGACTGCTCAGCTGAGAAATCCAGACAAGCGACCATTGGCATCAGTGGAAAACACAAGTTTCCAAACAACGATAAACTTGTTATGATTCCATGACAGCCTTCCATAGCAAACACTTTTACTTGTAATGTCATATTCTCCATTTGCAGTGGGAAACCTTAAAAAAGCTGAAGTCTTTTTTGAAGAAAGTTCAAACCATTTTATGCCTATTTCAGCCAATACTAAGCTGTATAAGCACACAGCAAATGTTGTCTGACAGTAAGCATTACAGGCAGGAGGCAATTAGAAAGTGTGTGTAAATAGCATACTGCCTCAAGTCATCAAGCTCTATTTCTTTTACTGAAATTCTGCTTAATGAGAGGTACATGCAAAGTACATTTTCAAAGGAAAGGATACTGTCTTTGTTTTCCTTTATCTAGAAAACTGCAGAACAGTGGATGACCTAATACAGGAGACTCAACCTCAAATGTCTTTTCAACCCAGGCAATAAAAAATCATGAAACCATGTTCACCTGTGGCTTCTTTTGAGCCAGTCTGTATAAAAACAAAAAGACAATGCATTTGCAATCCCTATCTTAAAAAAAAAAAAAAAAAAAAAAAAAAAAAAAAAAAGAAGAAGAAGAAGAAGAAAAAGAAGCAGCAGGGCAGCCTGCTGCTGAGTAAGCACAGTTCTTCCCCATTGCTGCATTGCTTCTATACTACAGCCCTATCGCCCCATCTCATTTATGTGCACATAATCAATAATTAAAAAGGTATAATTCTTCTCAAGGAATCTGAGAATTCTCTATATCAAGCTGCTTTCTTCAACTTAACAAAATGGATATTTTATTTAGCAAAGATAAATGTCTTTTTAATCAGATAAAGTAATGCTTGTTGGAACTGCACGTACACAGGTTATAATAGGTTCCTACCTCCAAATCAGTATATACTTGTATCAAGTAGACTGTTGTGTTCAGTAGTCAAATCTATGGTCAAAGCATTACTCCAATTGTGGAAGAGGTTTGTTTTTTTGTTGTTATGGTTTTTTTTTTCCTTGGATTTACATTCATGACTTTTTCATATTATCTGCATGCTTTACAAACCCAGTTTCCTAAGCAAAAATTGTCCCTTTGAACACTAATGTAAAGTTTAATGCAGCGTTTCACGCTACTTACTGTGTTCCTTACCCTTCCCTTACATTCTCCCACTTATTATAACCAACAGTGGTGACCATGTAGCCATTACGCCAAGAGCACTGAATCTTCAGTCCATTTATCAGCCTCATGCAGGTTTAACTTGACATTTGAAATGAGGAAAGGTTTCACCAAGTGTTGGTTTTTTTTTTTTCCCTTAGCAGTTAATACAGAAACCATAATGAATGATTATGTAGTTGAGCCTCTGCAGCATCTTACAATTGATTCTCTATTACAGTGAAAAAATAAGAGGATAATGTCAACAGCATTTACAGAGTTGGCAGTAAAATACTTGGCACTTCATCCCACTTGGTATTCATTTGATAGAATTGACTAAAATGGCCTTGTTTAGGGCATGAGCTGGTAGAATGATCTGGTTCAATTAAAACAAATTCAAGCACTTGTCCTTGGTTTTTAATATGGTTAAATATAATCATAATGCTCCTTTTCTGTTGCTGCCATATTTTAGGAAAATTCACAGGCTGACATGACCAAAAGAAATATGCAGAAATGTAATATGCACTGAAACTAGGCATCCTATCCTACTAACTTAACTGCTGGGAGAAAATTGTCATTGAACAGAAAGAAAACCGTTTCTCTGCTGTGAAACTGGTAGACTTTTCTATCCAAGTTTTTCTTGGAGCAGAATAATAAAAGTTGTATCAGTACGTCACTGCTTCTTTGGAGGCACTTTTTCAATAATTTTCAACCTATGATTCACAAGCATGCATACTGACGCAGTAAACACCACTAGTAAACTATTCACGAAGAATTGCAGTCTCCCAAACTATAGTTTTTTATTTTGCTTAACCTTTATCAATCATGCAACAAAAAAAGTGGAGCTAGTGTTAACTTTTACTTTTGAAGTCTATGCTTCCTTGTAGACTGTCACCAGAATCTGTAGTTTGGGAGCTGGAAAACCACTAACCATGCTCTGTTGCTATGGCAGAGCTTTTTGTGGCAATTTGCTTGGGGTTACCTAGATCCACTACCTCTCAGCACCTTTCAAATCCATAGACTCCAGCTGAAAAACAAGAGTTTAAGGTGTACATGCTTAGCTGAAGGTAGCAGTGTGATAGAGGAGCTCACTGTAGTGATTATGCAGGGCTGGCACTATGTATGAGGAAGTGGGGTTACAGTTACATTATCCTTTTGCAGACTGAATCTTACTGTCCAGGTGCTGGAAGGTTATGAGACAGGAGTTTTCCAAAATCAACATGTCCAAGGTTACTGCAGGAACTGCTGGAGCCATATAGACCACCCCTTTTGTGCAGCTTTTTAATACAGGCATAAAACTCTATGGGCATGGCTACCTACTATGTGAGCTGTCTTTAAGGGCTGTCTGAAAGCTTGTTCCATGAGAGTGACCAGGCTTTTCATGGTGTATGCTGCACTCTGAAGGGTGTGTTACAAGGGGACAGCAAGGTTCTCTAGCTGCACAAGACAGTAAGAAGGCGGGGTGGCAAAATAAACAGGGACAGCAGATTTAACCTGTGAAAAGTTTGAGAAAAGTGTTCCTTGACTTGCAATTCGTGGAGTAGCTGAGTAGCCCAAGTGCAGGAAGAGTGGAGGCCAAATTTGCCACTCAACAACCCATAAACATACTGGTTGTTCCTCAGCAAGGGAAATGTGACTCTGTTCTGCTGTGGACATGTGCTTTGCTTCCTGCCACATCAAGGGCTAATATGTATTTAATGGGCATTATCATTCACAGTGTGGAGAGAAGAGCTATGGCTGTGTTAACATGCAGACTGTATTGCTCCTAAGTGCCTCAAGGCTTTAATGTGTACCTTCTGGAGGTACATAAGCAGTCCCTTCACAATGGCAAATTAGTGCCAATGCAGTTATCCATCTCTGTTGTTCCTGGTTCCCTGTTCATGATTGCAGCATTCACACAACACTTATTGGGCCAGCTTTACTCACTGATCTCCTCCATACAACTTACAGCTGCTTTTCCTGCACTCCTTTCCCCAGCTGTCCCCTTTACCACGCAATTCTGTGATTCTGTATAGCCCTTCACCATGTTAATGCTTATGCTCTGATTTTCCAAGTTTGAGAAAGAATCACAACCAGAATCAACTTTTTTACAAGCAGTATGTATTTTCTTTCAGTAAACAGATTTGCCTCTAACTCAGGAAATGCCATTTTTAACAGGAAAAGCTACATAAATTCATAGCAGAGGCGGACGGGAGAAAGAATACTCTGTATCATTCAGATTTCTATGAGGGGCTGGGAGTGCCTGAGGCAATACAGCTTCAGTCACAAGGATACACCCACTGAACTATCATGAAAGTTTCCATCACTCTACCCTCACACTGTTGATGATGCAGTTTTCAGACTCTTTGCAAGGATATGTTTCCTTCAATGGCATTACTGACATTGGTTCACACATGAGTGGACACAAGGCAGCTACTGAGAGAAATGCTCATTGAGAATTGAAGAATAATCAGGAAACAAAGAGGGCGAGAGTTTCAGAGACAGTATTAGAAAGATCTTATTTCTAATGCTATTTTCATTCCAAATGTTTAAATAAAGAAATGGATCTGTTTTGATTCAGTGGTTTCCTAATTTTCTTTTTCTCACCAATTACTTACTTTTGAAACTCCATTTAATAAATAAATAAATAAATAAAGACAATCTGTGACAGAAAAAGATGAAAAAAAGAAAAGGAAAAGGAAAAGGAGAAGGAGGAGATGGAAAAGAAGGAACAGGAGGAGGAGAAGGAGATGGAAAAAGAGAAGAAGGAAAGGAGGAGGAGGAGGAGGAAAAGGAGGAGAAGGGAGATCTTTAACCACCAAGAAATGACTAGTTGGATGTAATGCAAAATCCTAAAAATCAGTAGTCTGAAAATTTTTCGAAACAATCGACAAGAACTTCATTCCAAAATGTTTGCCTCCCTCTTTCTTTTTATTGTTAATTTACAAAATTTGTTTTCTGTTCTCAGCTTCCCTCCAAAAATGTGTATTTTCCTTCAAATTCATATTTTTATTTTTATCTCTGGATGTTCTACTGTGTTTATTTCTATTTCTATGCAGTTTGATTACGTAGAGATTTCATTTTTATTTGCTTTCTCCTCTCCTCTCCTCTCCTCTCCTCTCCTCTCCTCTCCTCTCCTCTCCTCTCCTCTCCTCTCCTCTCCTCTCCTCTCCTCTCCTCTCCTCTCCTCTCCTCTCCTCTCCTCTTCTCTCCTCTCCTCTCCTATTTTCTTTCAGTGCATCTTACAATAAAATCACAGAATGGCCTGGGTTGAAGAGGACCATAATGATCACCTAGTTTTAACCCCCCTGCTGTGAGCACAATCACCAACCACTAGAACAGGCTGCCCAGAGTCACATCCAGCCTGGCCTTGAATGCCTTCAGAGATGGGGTATCCACAAACCCTTTGGGCAATCTATTCCAGTGCATCACCACCCCGAGTGAAAAACTTCCTCCTAATATCTAACCTAAACCTCCTGTCTCAGTTTAAAATCTTTCCCCCTTGTCCGATCACTATCCACCCTCGAAACAGCCATTCCCCCTACTACTAATATGCTCCCTTCAAGTACCAGAAGGCCACAACGAGGTCTCCCCAGAGCCTTCTCTTCTCCAAGCTAAACACCTCTCCTTCCTGGCAGGAGAGGTGCTCCAGCCCTCTGATCATCTTAGTGGCTCTCCTCTGGACCTGTTCCAAGAGCTTTACACCTTTCTTGTACTGGGGCCCCCAGGCCTGGATGCAGTACTCCAGATGGGGCCTCACAAGAGCAGAGTAGAAGGGAACAATCACCTCCCTCTCCCTGCTGGCCACCACTTTTTTAATGCAGTCCAGAACACAGTTGGGCTTCCAGGCTGCATGCACACACTGCTGGTTCATGTCCAGCTTCTTGTCCACAAGGACCCCCAAGTCTTTCTCCACAGGCTGCTCTCAAGGAGTTCTTCACCCAGTCTATATAAGCACCTGGGATTGCCCTGGCCCAAGCACAACACCTTCCAATTGGCCTTGGTGAACCTCGTTAAGTTCACATGGGCCAACTTCTCCAGCCTTTCCAGGTCCCCCTGGGTGGCTTTCCCTTCCCCTCCCTTCCCTTCCCTTCCCTTCCCTTCCCTTCCCTTCCCTTCCCTTCCCTTCCCTTCCCTTCCCTTCCCTTCCCTTCCCTTCCCTTCCCTTCCCTTCCCTTCCCTTCCCTTCCCTTCCATGTATCGACTGCACTGCTCAGATTGGTGTCATCTACAGACAGGTGCACTCTTACTTCTACAGGTGCACTCAGTGCCACTGTCTGTGTCATTGATGAAGATGTTGAAGAGCACCACTCCCAAGACCAGACTCTGGGGGACACAGCTTGTGATCGGCCTCCACCCTGACACTGAACCATTAATCACACACTTTTGACTGCAGCCAACCAATTCTTAATCCACCAAACAGTCAATCCTTCAAATCTATACCTCTCCAACTTAGAGGGAAGGATGCGGTGAGGGAGTATGTCAAAGGCTTGGCAGAAGTCCAGGAATATGACATTCATCGCCCTTCCCCCATCCACCAATGCCATCACTCCATCCTTATCTTTGACTCTTCTAATGTCCTTTCACTCTCTACTTCTCACTCATGAGATCCCACTGGAAGCACAGCATTCAGCTCTGGAGCCCCCAGCATAAGAAAGACATGGAAAGACATGGACCTGTTGGAGTGGGTCCAGAAGATGGCATGAGGATGATCAGAGGGCTGGAGAAATATTGCTATTGAATCACTGAGGAATTCAAAGGCAAGAGGACAGGTAACTTCACTGTTTTTAATAAATACTTTCAATTGATGCTCAAACATCATGTTATCTGTGCTTAACTTTGACATGCAGGTCACATTGCTTTTTGTCCAAAATATAAACCCATATATTGGGAAAGTCAACATTCACTGAATATATCAACCACATATATATAATGGTGTAATACTTTGACCAGATCTAATTTAGACACATTAAGTTTTCAGTAAATGAATCAGATTTTTTATTATTGTATTCACTTTTGTAAATTATGAGATTTTCAGCTAAAGTTATAAATGAGCTACAAAAGAGTTTCTGTTTCATAGGAAACTCAGATTTTCAAGACTATTATATCATACAAGAAAGAGTGCAAAAGATTCAAATTGTCTTTAATGCATCATTTATTCTTTTTCCTTGGCTTATGATTAATCACAACATTTTATCTAACAACTAATTTTTCTGTAATAGTAGCAGTTTAATCTTGTCTGTATTTAATGTTAACACTTTTAAGGAGAACACTGAATTTCTTTCCAACTTTTTCTTTTTTTTTTTTTTTTTTGTGATTCTATATATTTTTAAACTTCAAAAGTTATTTTGTAATGTAAAACAAATCACAGATCTAGAAAGGGAATATTTTGAAGGCATGAAATGCTTTTTATACAAAACTCTTCTCTCTACAGCCCATTATGTTTACCAATATTCACAAAGATAACCTTAGGAACACACATACTTCTAGCCATAGCACATGTAATTTATCCCAGCATAATTAATCTGACAAACTGGAATCATTTCCTCTTCCTCCAGTTCAGGAACTGTAAATCTTTAATGTCTGTACTATCTTTTCACATTCATGCTCTTAGCAGGTCTTCCTACCCTGAGTATGTAAGGTTACATATGAGCAGCCACTAACACTAAAAAGTAAATACTTCATGAATCTGCATTTACTGACTTCATTAGAAGCAAATGCATTTAATACAAAATATCAGCTTCATATTCTGTATGCCGTTTGATTTAAATGTAATTCCCATGGGATTTACCTCACTAGAACAGAGGCTAGCTAAGAGATACAGTATGATAAATTGCAATCTGAGAAAGCACCAAAAGCTAGTGAACTAGATTTATAAAAAAAATTATTAAGCACTTCGCTAAAAAGCAAAAACTGACACAGTCAATGATGGGGAAACTTCAGACATTGGAAGCTTATTCTAATCCAAAGATCATCTGAGTGTGTCATATAAATGATTTTGTAAATATCTCTTTCCAGTTTTCTTGTGAAATTACTGCATTTCTGCAAAACAGAGATTTGGTATTTCTAAAGACTATTTTCTTAACACTGAGATTAATTTAGCTCTTGTTTGGGTGAAAGTTCAGCTCAGTGTTTATCTTATTCAAAATGCTTCACTCATATCCTGATAAACAAATTAAAATGATTGTCCATGAAACAAATCTCTGCTGCAAGGAAAAAATAATAAAAAAGAGAAATGCTGCTCAGCATTTGCAGAATCTCTAGGCTTATAATTTATCTGAGTGTCACAGAGGGTGAGCTGAAGATTAGCAAATTCGTGACAGTTTCAAAGGAAATCTGAATATATTTCAGAGTGCGGTTGATGTGTACATTGCTGATGAGGAAACCTCAGGTCAAAATGATCTATGATGTGTACTTGTTCTGCTGAGGAATATTAGATAGAAAACCAGGAAAGAAATTCTGTCTCTGAAGAGATTCAAGTGTCCCATGTAATAAAAAATAAATAAATAAAATTATAAAGAGGAAAAACTAATATTGAAGATTAAGTGATAAACCCACATTGCCTTTCAATTTCTAGTGCATATAAGCTTGCAATCGGTTTAATGGAAGGATATTCTGGCAGACATGGAATTATGCCAGAATGTGGGCTGTGACATCATGTGAAATTTTCATGCTGAAGTTGTCCTTTATTATTTTTTTTTTTAATCAGAACCAAACCAAAGTGAAATTACCCTACACTTGGATCACCAGTTCTCTGTTGCAATGTCATAATGATGCAGAGATTTACGAAGAAGCCAGACTGAACTGCCACAACACTAAGTGAAACCTTGGGACTCTACAAAGCAACTACCAGAGCTCTGCTACTCGAAGTTGAAGTAAAGGGAAAAGCTTCTTCTTGTTCATTTAGGATTCAGTGAGCAGAAGTCCAAAGCATTTTCAGGATATTATGTTTCACAGACAAATATATGCTCGTCCTCGTTAGCCTTAGTAATCAGAGGAGCTGAAAATTCCAATCTCAAACTAGACGGCAGCATTCCTTGTTCCCCTCCTTATATCACCTAAACTTTGAAGTATCTAAGATTTCTTTTACTCATCTATGCATTCTGCATATGTGTATTGTATGTATGCCAATGACTACCAGCATGCACCCTACACTTGCAGAATATCCCACTCTGGCTGAGGTATTCACATACATTCAAAGTCATGTAGCGATCTGTTTCTCTGCAGCAGAAGTGGGTGTTTTCAGTGACAGAACAGCCAGAAACTCAGCTCTAAATTCTGCTGACTCTACAACTTTAGCAGAGCCCAGAGCCAAGAGACAAGCACAACAATGATGGGACATGACAAAAAAGGAAAAAACAAACAAACAAACAAAAAAAAAAAAACCAGAAAACAAAAACAACCAACCAAACAACAACAACAAAACTGGTCCAATATTGCTTACAGAAGAGAATATCCAGCACCAGTTTTCATTGTCTGGTGTTTCTGAGGGGAAACTTGACCAGTGATTCTCAATTTACCACAGTGTAAGCAGCTTATGGAATAAAAACTGCCTTTGCAACAGGAGCTGACACTATAAACGTGCTTTTCAGGTTGAGAATCTTAACCTCAGCACCCAAAATCATTTTCTCACCTCTTCTTTCTGTATAGCATTCATTTGTACAGAATGGCTTAGTTTTACTGTTGCTTAAAGTCTGGCCTTGCCCAAGCTTCTTCTAGGCTGATGTTCAGTGCACTGTCTAGCACTGTGACTGGGCATTTAACATGGCCAGTACAAAGAATCTACTACCAGGTACACTTCTGACAGTGATTTTTGTTTGGGTCTTTAAAAGAAAAATTGGTTCAATCTATTCTCTTGGGGAAAAAAAAAAAAAAAAATATATATATATATATATTTATATTATATGTATGTATATATGTGTGTGTGTGTGTGTGTGTGTGTATATATAATGATTTATATATAGATATCTTGGCTGTGGATTCAGAGTTAATAGGAAAGCCCTGAAGGTCTGAATCTGAGGCCTGAACCATAAGGATAATTTCAAAAATTCCCCTTAAAACTTTGATGAGTTAATTTTAGAAACCCTCCACCTGTTTCAAAGCAAACAGAAGCACATGATTCTTCCTGAAGGTTGGAGAGATTCCTCCATCAAAGCTGAGGATCCTTTCAAATCAATGGTAGAGCCAACAGCTGAAATTTAGGCAATACTCTAACTCACTTGTAGACAACTGTGTCATCTAGTGTATCTCTTTCAGGATTTCTGCTGAAGGAAATGAAATACAGTGCTTAGATTCCTTAATTGTTTTTCAAATCCCACTAGGCACATCTTTCAACACCAAAAACACTTTTTACACTCTGATCATGCATCTATGTCAGAGGATTATAATTTTGTTGATATCCAGACACAGTGAAGTAGCTCAGTAGATTATAAGTCCCTGCTAGATTCACTAAGGAAGATACACTAGTATTTGCTATTTTAACTGTGCTGAATACACAAAGTGTGACTTCAGTCAGATAAAAAAATAAAAAAAATAATAAAAAAAAAAAAAAGTGTAAGGGTCATCATAAAAATAAACATAGCATCTGGTAATGATGACTTTCTGCTGCGCCTTTATACCATCCTGCCTAGAACTTTCTTTCCAGAAATCTCTGTTCAACTATTGCGTCCATTTACTAACAGTTACCTTAATTCAAAGAAGCCTCCAGGGTTTTGAGACTGCCCTATTTTTCTCTCTAAACACAACAGATTCCTGAGAGAAGACCTAAGGGGGGGCAAATGACATAAATTCATTGCAGCAGCTTGCAGTATAGGAGCAATATGATATTCTCTCAGGGTACCTAGAGTTGGAACTGATGGATACTTCATGCCATAAGAGGTAAAGTTGTATACCCTAGAAGATGTAAACACGTATGTTAGTCCAAAATGTCCTGCCCATGAATGTTTGTGTCAATAAAGCAGGTCTCTGAAAAATCTACGCAAAGTGAACTTCAGGAAGATGGGAACAGGACCAGATGAATGTTGAAATAAGGACAACCAGTAATATCTTATACCTCTTTTCCCACAACAAAACTTTTGTTTTCAGTTGAAAGGAGAGATTTATCCTAAGACAGCGAAAATACAGAGCAACGTGCTTCTGACCTTTTTGTATCTACACTATCTCTGAAATTCTGTATTCTACACAGCTGGGCTCTAACAGAGTTTTTAGTTTGGCTGGTTAAGGGTCTTTCATTAATGCTGTTTGTTTGTTTATATGTTTGTTTTAGTGATAAGTCTTTATGTCCCATGTGGGTTTGCTATGTCAATAATTTCTCTCCTTTACCAGGTTGCAGATTCATCAGAGCAGTGCTTATGTTAAAATAAATAAATAAAATAAAATAAAATATAAATAAAAATCAGAGCACTGATTCACCTGCTCAACTGGAATGTGGATTTCAGAGGAAGAGTATCTAACAGCTGAATAATATGTCCCTTTATCTGTGTACTTAATTAGCTTCTTTGCTCATGATTACAAAGATCAGTACCCAGGAAGATAGGAGCTTTTAGGTCTCAGGAGGTTAACTCCACACCAGAGGATTAGACAAGACCCGAACTGTGATGCTTAGTGCTCACATTTCCAGGACAGTGATGGCATCCAGGGCTCACCTTTTGTGCTCTGCAGTGAGGTGAAACATTCGTGGGACTGAAAGCTCTCCGCTAATCCCCAAAAAGAGTCATTCTGGATGGATTTTGGCAGATTGTTGATTTTTGATTATTTTTTTTTTAACCATCATGAATATGTAATAATTTATAAATTCTTTCCTCCTCCTGTGTTATCAGTGACGAGTATATTGCTTTGTCATACAACTGCCACAAAGGCTAATCCTCCACACTTGCAAAATCTTCTTATTCTAACTGCTATGGCCTTGCTGAAGCCAGGGCTTATGTCCCTAAAAATAGGAGCAGGATTACTTAGGTTGCAGTCCACTGAAGTAGTTTAAAAGGTTTTCAGACATGGAGTGAGAAGAGAAAAAAATATATGATATTCTAAGAGCCGAAAATTACCATTTTAATCAACTTTAATTAAAGGCTTCATACATTCTCAGTCCAAACACTTCCACTATGAATGAATGCCTACTCCCTTATGAAAATGAAATACCCAATAAGGCATATATTGAATTCCTTACCTCACACATTTCATATCTGTCTCTTAACCTCTTGGCTTTAGTCAATTTATTTCAACCTTACAGAAGCTCAGTAGGGACTTTAAGGAGGATTTAGGCACTTGCAGCTATAATTGTAATCCTGGCAATGCCTACTCAACTGTGGCCTAGCCCATGGCCTTCTGGGAGAAATCAGGCCATTGTGAGCTTAAGTGCAGCTAAGGCAAAAGGCTCTCCATAACTCCTAGCAGGCAAGAATCTGTAACTCAGCTGAATTTAGAATGCAAATAATGGAAAACAAACAGGGACAGAAGTGACACCAAAGGTTCAACAGAAGGTATTTAAAACATGAAAACAGAGCAACAAGACCTAGATCATATTTTACAGCATTTGGAACTATTCTAGAGATTAAGAGACGTTGCTGAGTATAATCCAACTGTGAGAAATGAAGAAGGAAGTCAACAAAATCCATGAAGGTCCAAAACACTCTTGGTCTTGGCAGGCCACTGAATTTCACGTAAAAGCTCTGTAGGTTCAGAAACTATGACTTTCTATGAAACCCATGCTGGAAAGTTTGGTTGGAGTGTTCCTAAAATAATTTAATGGGAACCAGCTCCTTCCAAAACATGGTGGAAATCACTCTTTCTTGCACAGAACAAATATTCTTTTGTCTATTATGGACACACTGAGATATTTTCAACTGGGAAGCAGGATATACAGCTTAATTAAATTTTCATTTGTTTTGTTTCTATTCCACCAGATTCTGAGCCCTTACACCACAGTATAAGGCATGTCATCTGAAAAAAAAGTGAAATATGACTTTTTTTGTTGTTGTTTGATAATGGATTCAGGGCTCTTGAGGGCCTTAATTTGGAGGTTCAGAAGCAGGAATTAGCAGTCTTCAGTCTTCTTTTCTCATTGCCTTTGTCAAATACCACTGTAGACTTTATCTAAGAGAAGATTTTGGTGGCTGGCTATATTGGATAGGAATACTTAAACTGACTGAAGAGTTGCAAGTAGGCTTGTCCAGGAGATTTATTTTTTTTTCCCACTGGGAATAGTAAAGGCACTGTGCTCTACCCTGGACATTTATTGTTCTTTCTAAATGGACCTTGTCAACTGGAATAGTTGCTAAAAATAATCTCCCTTTCATTGTTCTCTCCTGCTGGATGGACTCTGGCCCTTCCACAGCCAATGTTTCCAAATTCCTCTTGACTGTGTCGTCTTTCTTCCATGTCTGTATAATTTGATTTCCACCATAACTGACAGAGGAATATGGGAGGTCTCAGTCACGGTGGAGACTGACTGGAAAATGTAACTCATGGCTTGGCAACCAGGCAGGAATTCTCAACTGGGAGCCCAGTAGACATCAAGATATAAATAGTCTCATGTGCTAGTCCAGCTCAGGTTCTCTTTGGGAACCCTATACTTGAACAGCAAAGAAGTGCATGGCATTGGTTTCTAAACTTTCTTTGCCTGGCAACTACCAAGAGCATTGCCTATGTAGTAAAATCATATATAATATACTAGAGATGAAGCTAACTTATTTACAGAAGTGATACAAGGTTCTACTATAAAAAGAAAATGTTAAGTGAAATGAAAATTTCTTTTTATTTTTCATTTTGTCCATAAACTTAGTATATATTGTAGATCTTACTGTTTGGAGTTTTTGTCTATTACCAAGTAGAAGAGATGTGCTCATCTGTTTCCTATTCCAGATATCTCTTCCTGTCTTCACAAAGAAGATAATGTGTTAGTTTGACTAAATGCAAAAATCCTCAGCTAACAATATTTACTTCATGTTTTGTGATTTCAGGAAATACCTTAGGTTTTGTCACATTTCCCTCTCCATTTGGTCTCTCTTTTCTTTTTGTCATTTAATATTGTTCCCAGTTGTGTCAGCCAAACTAAATCTTCCGGGATCTGTTGACATCATAGTAATTTAAGACCTTGTAAAATGACAAAATAGAGATTCACATGCAGTGCCTGGGTACCTACAGATTAAGCTTGTAAAGTTTTTCACATCAAAAATTTCCAGCAATAGTATGATAGAAGATCCTTGCTTTCTTCCTGACAAACATGCTAAATGGGGCTTGTAGTTCTTTAATTATTCTGCACTGACTTCTAGAGACAGTACTTGAGATACTTGAAACACAAATCTCCCCTCATATCTACTAAACCTTTTTTTTTTTTTCACTAATAGACTTTTCCTTCAATTACTCACTTTTTTCACATGACACACTGCATTGTTGATACTGTTCTGACAGTGGTGCTAAGTAACTTTACATCACATAAGCAGTAGCTCAATTTCAGGTGCATATAGCAAGGTATATTAGCAAACATACACATGTAAATTCACTCTTACTGACTCCTAAACAGTTTACAGAGGTTATGGACCTGCCATTGGATCCCTCCAGGTGACCTTTTGCAGTTTGTACATCTGATTATAGAATTAGTGTCTTTTAATTAAATGATCATGAATTCTGAAGAGTGGAGATTTTCCTTCTAGGCACGAATGTTTGGCAGATATGGATTCTGACATGAGACACCCCATCAAATTCCTGCATGACGCAAAGAAATTAAAAAGAGACATTTTCTGGGGGATTTCCTGGATTTTCTAATTAAATTGCAAACTCTTTGGGAAAGGCATTGATTCCTCAGAGTTCTAAGTATGCACTTCTTTGCAAAGCCAATGTTCCATTAGAGTCTCCAGGTGCTGCTGTAGTACAAACAGTATTTTTTAATAGACATAAAGGATCTAGAACTTGTAAAATCATATTAAATTCTCAGTGTTTGCAGACTATTGGAAAAGGAGTGAAAAAAGAAGGTTCTAACAAATTCTTCAGCAGTTTCTTATTATTATTAATCTTCACTCCTAAGAACTTAGTACTATGCTAAATACTATGTGGCTTTTTGCCCCTCAAACTACTTGCAAGAATGGCAAAAATTACGTTTCAGAGTACTTAAAATGTCTTTCATTCCATCCTAAATGAGTGGTTAAAATTGGTTCTTTCACCAGTTTTTCATCTCTTTGAGACATCTCAGGCTACATGCTGGGATAAAGAGTTCTTTCTTGGATTCTCAGACAATAGAATGTCTTATGTTCTTCATCTATTCAGCATATTCCCCATAAGGGTTTACTCAACATCCACCTATAAATTCTCTTACTCTATTTTTTTTAACATTGCCATTCTGCTGAGAAGTGGCCATCTGGTCAATAGGGTCAATCTACAGTCTGATTCAAAATCTCCACATGCCAAAAATCATATTATATGCTCTTTTTCAGGAAACATGATCTAATTATGGGATTGGAAGAGATGCTAGGGGCAATCTAATTCATCACACTGTCCAAAAGGAACATTAATTTGTTTTATGGTACTCTAAATAGATGTTATTCTAGCAAGTTCTAAGAGATCTCCAATGATTGAGCAGCTGCAATTTTTGCCAAGAAATCTCTCCTGCTGCTTTAGTGGATACTAATGAAAAAATGTAAAGCAAAACTCTGAGACTGATGGAGTCTAAGAGAATGATTAGGTTGTTAGATAATCCTATGTATGCATATTACATTCCTCTCTGACAGCACAAAAACATGAATGTTTTTCACAACAGGTGTGCAGACCCATAGCACAGTATAATTGAAAATAGGCCACACTTGTTTGCTTGAGAGGAATTTAAATTGTTTGCTAGAGTTTTCTTTGAATAAGTTATTTACTTCCATTCCATTACTTATATGATAGGACAAGGGGAAATGACTTAGAACTAAAGGAGGGGAGATTTAGACTAGATGTCAGGGGAAGTTTTTTTACTGAGAGTGGTGAGGTGCTGGAACAGGCTGTGCAAAGAGGTTGTGGATGACAGCCCTGGAGGTGTTCAAGGCCAGGTAGGGTGGGAACCCGGGTAAACTGATGTAGTACTTGATCTAGAGGTTGGCAACCCTGTCTGTGGCACTGGGGTTGGGACTTGATCCTTGGGGTCCCTTCCAACCCAATTCTACGATTCTATAATCCTATGATTTGATCCTATGAACTCACTTCAAAATGAACTTTATGAGATACAGAAAACCCTCTGGACAAATACAAGCTATGCAAATAAAAGAAAGGTAGAAATTCACCCTTTTGCCTTTATTCACAGTGTCAAAATACCTATCAGAGCTAAAGATCACATGCTGTTGTTCAGGTCTATCTGAAAGAGATTTGAACTTGAAAGAAGAAATTAAGCAAAGCATGTAACAATCACAGCTTATGCTTACCACTCTGTAGTAGTTTAACAATAATGCAACATTTACTTGTCAGTTCCACGAACATCACTTTTTCCAGAACAGAAGGACAGATGGGGAAAGTTTTCACAATCAGGCACATTACATGAGACAAGGAAATATAAATTTTCCTCTGAGAATAAATCCATCCTTCATCCACATCTCTTGCCCTTAATATACCCATGTATTGTAATGTATGTTTGTATGAGCATCAACATACCTTCACTGTCACAATACTGTGCAGTAAAAGCTTAACAGTCTTTGGAGAGCAGTGCAATCTGGCATTTTAAGTTTTATTGTTTGTGTACTGATCTGAAGCCTAGGAAGCATATATCAGAAAGGCTGCAAAAATATATCTGAGTGACTTATGAATACAAACAATTCAAGAACAAATGCTCAGACATAAAAGCTTTTCCTAGTCACATAAAAAATTAACATATACAGTAAGATATTACTTTTATTTCTTATGCCTTTTCTTTGTTCAGAAATATTTAATTGATTTTCCTCCCTAATTATTTACATTTCATTTGAAATATAATGAGATGTCTTCAGATCTAAAGTCCTAAACCTGAAGATAGCTCTTGCCCACGTAGGCAGTTTTTTCATAGTAAGAGCTATCTGACTTCACTCAACTTTAAGTGAGCTCGACTTTACACTGTCCTCTGAAAATAGCAATTATTTCTAAAACTCATCTATTAGACTGTTCTTGAATTTGAAAAACATATTCAAGATACTTTTCTGGGCAGAAGGAGTTTATCAGAAAGTAATAAAAATACCAAATTGACTTGAGAAGTATGCTTATAAAGCTGAAGTGTAAGACTGATGAAGAGTGGAGTAGATCCACTCTCACAAAGTACAGTGTCCTTTTATGATAGAAATGTAAACTTGTTAATACTTTTGAGAGCAGTAAGTAAGTGTAAGTAATAGGACAGTCAGATAATAGCAGCTGCCTGTAATAACCACTATTTTGTATCTGTTACTCTAGCTGCGAAGAACAATAAACTCAGTGAAGAGCAAACTAATTATTTCTAGTGCATTTAATACTTTAGTGCATTTCTTCTTGCCCTTTAAATTATATTTCATTGTCAATAATTTAGATTTCAGAAGCTCTTTATTATTTCCCTGAAAAAATAAAAAATAAATAAATAAATAAATAAATAAAAAGTTGATGTAAATTCTGAAGCACAGTTTATAAATCCTGAACACTATCAAATTGTTCCAGTGATCTGGTAAAAACTTGAAAGTTTTGGAAATTTAAGGAAGAAAATTTTAAAACTCATCAATTTTTGGCCACTTTTTGGCCAAAGAACCAACTCATAAGTCTCTGGTTACTGTTCTTAAACTACACTGTTTCTTCTCCTGTGCTTATAGAGCTACTTCAATCCTCATACATTTTTAGAAAATATTGCCAAGGTGACAACTCAATTCCTGTCATTCCTCTTGGGAACTTAAAGAATTCCCTCATCTTATCACTGACTAAAGCCATGAATGCTGATGAATTAAGACTGATCAGAATATTTTTAAAGTAACTTATAGAAGATGCTGTTCATATCTTCCCTGTTACTGCAAACCATCTCCATACAATATTTACCACCTTGTAATCAAATCTAGTGCCCTACAATGCCTTATCGGGTGACATAAGTATTGTAAATATCCTTATCTTTTTGACCTATTCCCTTCCTCACCCCCAGCCTCCAGCCTTGAGCCAGGAATAGGCTCCAGGGCCCACTGTAGTTCAAACAGCTGATGAGTATGCAGTTGTGTAGTGCACTGCAGCAGCGTGAGTCAAATCCTTCTCTTGGGGCTGAACTGTGCAAGGATGTGTTGCAGTCACTTTGGTAGGGCTCAGTAGACCTTATTGTTAAAAACATTTCCAGTTATTTATGCTCAGTTTGGTGTGTGGGTGATTCTTCTTCCCACTATTTCTCTTATCTTTTAAGTTCACAAGTGATCTTGCTCTGTCCATGTTCTCCAAGCCTCAAACCTAATCTGAACACTCAAGGGGAAGCCTGTGCTTAATGCTCTAAGCTTCCAATATCCAAAACTAAGAAATTAAAGACTAGCTGAAAGACTTCCACTGGAAACAGCAACACAACCTGTATTCTGCAGGAATATGCAATTCCATCAAAGCTTTTGAATAAAATGAGACAGCCAAGGAGATCTGCTCCACTCACCCAAGTCTTTGCCTTCCTGTCAGCTTTCCTGGGTTCCCCATCTGAATGCCACAGAGTTCAAGGCTCCATAAATCAGTTTTCCAGATTGCCCAGTTGACCTCCTCCTGCAACAGTAACACTTTCGACACTTTAGCTCCCCACTTTCCAAAAGGCGCTTCAGCAACAGCAGATTCACTGGTCTCCCAGTTCCTCCACACAAATGCTCCTCCCACAGCAAATGCCCCACTGCTTCTCAGTCCTAGGCACAGGTTGGGGCAGCACCAAGAACTACCTAGCCAAAATTGCACTTAAGAGTACCTAAATTCAATTTTTCGAGACTTCATTCCCTTGAAAATGTAAACTAAAATAGAACATTTTTTTTTTTCCTAATTTAAAAAGAGCTGAGATGTTTACAATTAAGTTCTATTCTTTTTCCTGACCAGTTATAGTTTTGTCTCTATTGCTAATCTAGAGGCATAACTGGTTTGGTGATTCATATCAGGAGAATAGCACTTAAACATACATTTTGTCCTCAAAAGGATTAGGATAACCTTTAAATTAAACTATGAATCACCAAAGACATATTTCACAGTTAATGCATCACACTTCTCCTGTGTGATCACTAGATTAGAGGTGTGTCTTGTGCTCCCATCACTGCATTCACTGTGTGACACTGTGCACTGTGATCACAGCAATCATGTGGGATCTGCCAGTCTAGGACTGGCCTCCTGCTCTCCCCAAAGCACAGACAAGCTTCTGCAGTCACCACCAGCATGGTGGAGACTGACCACCTTGCTTCAGGCCGCCTAAGGGAAGGAGAAGCTGCATGGGTTCTCTCTGTCTTGAGGCTGTTTCAGTTTGCAGGGCACAGTGAAATGTACACTTGAGCAAGAACCAAAAAAGGAGCCTTCATCCAATTCACCAGAGAGAAGGAAATCATGTACCAGATCTTGCGTTGGCCTCCTCTGCCTCCCCGTGTCTGAGGCTCTTGGCTTTAAACACCTCCAAAGACAGGTGACAGCTGAAAATAAAGGGGTGTGAGGATCACAGATTTACAGGCTGGCCCCTAAAAGTCAGAGTTAGTGGAGGTTTCACTCTCTTGTGGATCTAACCCTGAGGGATCACTGCACAGCACACCTGTTACAGCAGCTGCTGTTAGCTATATCCAGTTTCTAGAAGTCCTTGAAAGCCTCTGTAGTGTTGTGAGAAGTGAGTGATGACATGGGCTCCTCTCGGGAAGTCCCTTCCAGCTGGAAGGCTCTATCATCACCAGGCCTGACTTTGCACAGTGTGACTTGTGCAGTTACACAGCCCTGTACTTAAAAGACCTCTGCAGGGGTATCTCATTTAACAGACAGTCTGGGAAAGGAGGATCCTTTTTCCTATATTAGGTTAGCACTCAATGAAATCTCCAAATGTGTATGAATGATTTTTTTTTCCACTATACCTTTCCCTAGGGTCTTTCTCCAACATGCATAATGTATCCCTGCTGTGCCTTGCTCTTCTGTTGGCATAGGGTGCAGTGCTCCTGGGTACACCACAAAACATCAGTTATGTATATTTTAAATTATTGTAAATCAAGATTAAATACGATAGATGGGGAAAGAACTTCATAACATTATTTTAGCTTCATTAGGTAATCTGTTCATTGCTATGCATCACATCCTTCCCAACAGCACCATACAAAGGCTGAGAAGGCATTCTGATTTATAAGGGTACTGCTGTAGTTTTAGCCAATCTTGCCTAGCAGCTGCACCATGTTCTTCACAGTGTTACATGACACTTGTGGGGGAAAAAGAAAAAAGAAAGGAAAAAAAAACAAACAAGCAAGCTTAAATCGTGAGTTTTCAACACTTTGGCTCTGTAAGAGCTTCATTCACTGCACGATGTAGGGAGAAGATGGGACAATTTTTCAGTGTCACTCACACGTAGGTTCAAGCACTTCTACTTAAGTATTGCTGCACTGGTTTGAGATGGTTTTAAATACTTCTTTGTTTTGTTTTGTTGTGTTTTTTTTTTCTCTCGCAAAGCCACTAAACAACCAAAATTCAACATTTCCAAAGTTCTGCCTTTGCCATATTATACAGAGATAGCATGGACACAGCATCTCCTGCCATACAGTTCAAAGTAAGACCAATTCTAGTTATCGAACCCCAGCAAACCAACTGGTAGTTTATGTGATCCTGTTCTCTCTTCAGTAGCCAGAATAATACATTGCAAAGATAACTGCTGTCTACAAACCTTTGGGAATTTATTCCACAGGTACAGAAAGTTAGAAATAGCAAAAAACTCAAATAAAATTGGCCTCTAATTGTCAGCACTGCAATCTAAACAAAGTTTAAGAGCATCAAGGACTACCTGTTCTTATCTGCAATTTTAGCCCAAAGATTTGCACTTAGGAACAGAGAAATATTTTACCTAAATCTTCTATGAACCATTTATTTTTGCCCAGCACAAGCCCCTTAGCTGGCCTTTTAGGTTTCCTTATAAAGCCCTGTGGATTTCATTGTTGACAGTAGTGTATAATACTCCTAGCAAAACAACTGCTTACTTGGTTAAAAATCACTTATGTGATGTTTATTTGCAATAGTTCAGCTGCGTGAGGATTGCATGCAGGCAGTGCAAGACTCTGAAAAGAACTGAAAAGGAAACACCGTATGAATAAACAGCTAAAATATGAGCAACATAAAAGTTTGATGCAGTTTGGAGACTGGTAAATTCAGCTGTATTTCTAGAAGGGCCTACATACAAGAATCTACATATAAGATAGAAGCACTCTCAGAATCTATATCTTGTCCTCAAAGGGAGAACTAAGGCATCAATTCACATGCCTTTAGAAAGGTGTTTAGTAACATGGGAAACACTCTGGGGTGTTCTGCCCAGCTCCAGCAGTGCACGGATCTCTTGCAGATCCTGTTGTGACTGTCAGTTCCCTGCAAATAATCCAGGGCATTACAAATAGTACTAAGTGCCAAAGTGCAGGCAGCATAACTGAGCCTAAACGATAATCATGGTTCTATAGAAAGGGATACCAGAATTAAGAAATTACAATATTAATTAAAGGCAGTCACATCAGCTTTAATTCAGTTCTTCATGTACATACTTGGAGATGTAGTCTTAAATTATATTTCTTCTTTCTGCTCTCTTTCCTCCTTCAACATGCTCCAGATTCCTTTCTGTGTGCCAAGTTCTGCAGTTTCCTCTTCTTCCCTATCTTCCTTATGCCCAGCATCAAACTGAATTTGGGTAGGCAGCTGCAATACCTGCATTTACACAGGCAGGAAATTTTCTGGCAGCTCAGTGGATTTCTAGCTTGTTGCTGCAGATGGCATGGGGGAGGAATGGCGCTTGTTCATTAAAGTCTCTGTAGTCTCTACTGAACAAACAGAAATTTTTCTGAAGCCTTCCAGCTTGGCAAAGATCACAGACAGCTGAAAGTATATTCTTCACACAAAGATCCCCTAATGCATCATAGCTTGTCCTTGCCTCAAGGATAAGAAGCCTAATGCTACTGAGGAAGAACCTTTCTGACATGGTCTACGTAACCTCATTTCCTACCTATACGCCCCTTTCTCAAACATTGGGATAGAGAACAAAGAAAATAAAACAAAAATAAAACAAGAAAACAAAACCAGCCATGGTAGTTTTGAACATGAGAAGTGACATCTCCGGTTAATACCCTCAGGTGAGTAGCAAAATCTGGAGTTTTCTGTATTGGTCAAGTTTCAACTGTAATTGTTGCCCTAGACAAGCCTCTAAGAATGCAAGCAAATATTATACAGTAAGAATGACTCAAATAAACTATCTAATATACAGATATGTCCCATTTGAATGATTCTCACACCAAGCAACTAGAATATTAACATTTCTTTCCATCTATCTTTGCCACCACATCATCTGTCACCTATGTGTTTTACGTTCAATTACACAAATCCAGCTCTCATCCATGCCTTCATCCTCTCAGGTCTTATTTACTACCACTGTCTTCTTTCCTACTAGATTTGTCCACAGGTACACTTTTCTGAATCTGTTGCTTTAACCATGTTAGCTCTTTTTCTGCATCAGCCACAGGAGATATTTTATCTGCGCTCACTGTTAAAAGTCCCTGGCAGATTGTTCTATTGTCATTCGCTCATTATCAAGACAGCATTAATCTTCAACCAGCCCAGCTTCCAATTCCTTAGGTGATAACAACAGTGAGAACTGTGAGATCCATTATAATGCCAGAGTGTGCCAGGGAACAAGGCAATGGAAAAATAAAGAACATAAGCCAAAAAATAAGAAATTAAAAATTAATAACAGAGAAGGAGTGAAAAAAAGCACTTGCCATTCCTTATGTTTTCACAATACAGTCTCAGTGTTACTTTTCACTATAGACTATAGATAAATATAGTTGTTTTTTAACTACCCGTTTTCTAACACTGAGAGACAAAGAAAGCAATCAGTCAAAGCTTTGATCTGTTTTCTCATATTTATCCTACAGACTGCAGAAATGTGAACAAAAATTGCACCTTAAAAATTCTGTAACATTTTCGGTCTTGAATCAACAGCAAATTTTGTCAGCAAGTGTAAAAAAAGTGTCCCAAAGCGGTTGGTGCTTTCAAAATGTACAATATAGTATCTACTGAAAAACCTTTGTCAACCTCTAAAACATATTATACTGCTTAGTGCTGCTTTGACCCTTGATTTTAAGGATCCATTCCAACCTCCTTATGAACCTGGCTAATCTTTCTCTCTAGAGAACCATATGAATAAATTATGATATTCCTTGCTTCCATTTTTGCAGTCTTTCTTCTACAGGACATGCTCACTGAAATGCTGAGTTAGGTTCCTAACAAACATAAATGAACGTTGCTTTATGGGCTTCCAAGGTGTAAGGCTAATTTATGCAAGATGAGAATATGGGGCATGGTTTTTAATTTTATTCCATTATAGAAACAGTCTATATCAACAATTTATTGCTTAATACTTCATAGACTGCAATAATGAGAACTTCTGCATTTCAGCCTCATTTGATTACCACAAGATATTATTACCATATAAATGGTAATTATCTCTGCAAAAGGGAAGATACCTGTTTACAGAGTACATCCAGCCATCACTGGAATCTTTCCTAGGCCTGAATTTTCCCCTCTGAACCAGACGTGATTCCTTTTCAGTGATTTAATTGCTTCCTTTCCATTTAATTATTTTGAGGATTAACTGCAGGCAAGTGTATTCCAATAATAGGCTCATCTACAAAGAACAGGAAGCTTTCCCTGTGGTCAAGGGAATTCACCACTTCCGACTGCAGCTCAGTCATACAGCTATCAGGTTTCTCATTGCCCCTGGGCTTTATGTGTCACCTTGTCTGAGTGTGAGGAAACGTCATGGGATGAACTGCTTGTGCCTGGATTCCCACACGGAGCAGGAAATAACAAAATCCTTCCTCTAACCTGAGAAAAAGTTGTAAGGAATCCAGACTGGATAAATAGATTATTAACTATATATGATTAATTCTCATTATATTTAGAATAGTTTCCAAATCAAACAAGATTTCTGACAGTGGTGTCTAAAACGCTTCTTGAACTCCTGCAGCTTGGTGCCCACTGAGATGGTGAGCCAATTCCAGTGCCCACTATGCCTTGGTGAAGAACCTGTTCCTAAACCCCCCCCCCCGGCACAGCTCCATGTTCTCTGGGGCCCTGTCGCTGTCAGAGTTGCAGTAGCCATGAAGCCTCCCCTCAGCTCCTCTACTCTGGGCTGAGCAAATCTGAGATATCAGCCACTTCTCACACATTTTCCCCTCTAGACCTTTTAACATCTTTGTATCCCTCCCTTAGACACTCTCTAATAGTTTTATGCCCTTTTTGTGCTGTGGCACCCAAACCTGAACACAGTACTCATGGTGTGGATGCACCAGTGCAGTACTGAGTGGGACAATCATTTCCCTCGACCAGCTGACTAAAAGCCTGTCAGCAAACCTACCTCCCCACTCATCCCCACCCAAGCAAACAGAGAGGCATTTTATAGTGATCCAGTGTGCTTCAAATGCCTGACTGGTTCCTGACACTTATTCCCTTGCAAGAATCAAATATAATCCATGTATACAGGATGACACCGTGGCCTCTCATTTACCCATGGGGGTAGCTCATGGGATCCAGGTGGGAGAAAGGGACCAGGAAGCACCCACAATAGGAACAACAGAAATATGCAGGTAGAAGAAGAGATGCTTTACCCCCTTCTCTATTGTATAACATGATGCTCCCTAGTTTATCTGCCAAGAAGGGACAGTGAAACAGTTCTGTACCTAACACTAAGGCAAATTGTACTGGCTCTGGTTGTTTTATCTTTTAGCTTAACAGATATCTTTAGTCAAAGTTCCTTTTTTGCCAGGCTATGTGTACACAGAATATTTTTCTGACACTCAACTTCTAAGAAAATTTCTGTTTATAAACTGAAGGCTTAGAACACTTTAAGTAATAAATATCAGGTGAAGAATGTTTTGCTTTCTTTAATTTATTTATTTTATTTTATTTTATTTTATTTTATTTTATTTTATTTTATTTTTATTTTTTTTCCTTTCAATTAAATTTCCACCAAAGAAATAAGCTTTCCAGTTAGTCCTCATTGGAGAAAAATTTCCATCATAAGTTCAGTAGTTCTGGCAGTGACTCAGGGGGTGATTTTTGCTGTCTCCTTTAATCTCAGATTTAATTTCTACATTTGCATTTCTACTTCTACTGCTTGTGTTTTCTGGAAGGACACTTCCCCTTGTCCTACCCAGTAGAGACACTGCTTGTTTGTTCAGATGCACAGTAATAGAACCGTGGCAAGTAGAGTAGAACAACACACTATGATCGTTGTCCAGCCTCAAAGAGGGGGATGTCTATCTGCCAGCCCCATCCAAGAATTTCTCAGACCCTGAGCACCTTTTAAGTTGATATCCACAGATGTGGCACTGGTCACAGTCAGTGCTCAGTGGTGGACCTGATCTGAGGCTGACTCTTTGTCAGATTTCCTTAGTGAAGAGGCAGCAGGATTTAGCCAGGCAGGGGAAGCACCAAACTAACCATTTCACATGCACATTGGTCTGGACTAGTCTAGCAGATATCATCTCTTGGCCAGCCTCCAGACTAAACAGACATAGGTAGTAAATGCAGGAAGGAACAGGAACTAAGGTTAATCTATACAGGAACAGAAATGAGATGCTCAGGATCTTTTGATAGGATGGTATGGAGTTTTTTTGGGTAACTGTTGTAACACTGGGAAGTTTACAGTCTGATAATAATATAGGGAATTACATAGTGCTTTCTGATATATATTTGACTTACATGTCTTGTCCTGTAAGTTTCCAGACAGAAAGAAACAAAAGGTCTGACTAACAGGAATTTAGATAACACCTCTCTGAGGGAAAGTTTGCAGCAGTAGGTTTGCACCACTTCAGCCCAACTATCTCCCCACCCATCTCTACTTCAGGAGACAGAGATGCATTACACGGGAAGGCCCAAAGGAGGGAAAACTTTCCGGACACCCCAGCATTGGAAAAGTCTCAGCTTTAAAGCGTGCCCTATAGAGATTTCAAGAACCTGTTTTTTCCCATCACTCTCCCTAGTGGGGCAGCCTGAAATTCCACTGCAGCCTCAGTATGAATTTGCTTGAAAAGGCAACACTAGATACAGGTCCCTGACTACATTAATTCGGTCAATTTTGAACAAATTTTGATGATAAATAAGTAAAATTCAGATTTAGAGTAATGCACATGAGAAAAAATACTTATCGTGATTTTACCTACTATGCTGTGTTCTCCCAGCAGACTCAGGAATGCAAGCCAATTTGAGCCATCCCATTGCTTTAAAGAAGATTAGCAGTACTGATTTCATTTCTGAAACATGGTATGACTGACTGAATTTTCATTAACAACTTTCGGAGTCAGAATATTCAGTCCTTCCATTCTATGCTTTCCCATGCTCAATTAGCTTTACGATTAAAAAAATATGTATAATGAATTTGTTGTGAATTAATACATTCCAGTCTTTCTTTAATCATCTTACTTTTGTCCCTTTCATGGTGGATACAGAGAAAAGTATTCTTCCCTTTTAAAACAACAGAATGACTCAATATAGTCAACCTTTCTTGCCACAAGTATCCTTTTTTGTCTTTGATTTTCATCCTTTAAATCTTAACTCCTAGCTCAAGTTTTCTACAGTGTGCATCTGTCAAGTTATACTTCTGCTTGTATACCATGAGTAAATGATTGTCTTCTCAAAAATGTCACTTTGTTGATTCAGAAACTATTTGTGATCCACTATAATCCTAAAAAATGTTTTGAAGCACTGCTCCCTAATGCTTCCCATATAGAATTAGATCCACTATTTTTTCCTGTGTTTTTTCTTGCCCTTGTCTCCTAACCTTGCCTCAGCCCCTCTTCTATGGTAAATTACATCCTATCTTTCCAGTCTCTCCAGATTTTTATTTTTACTGTTACCTTCCAACACATTTGGGGTCTTTCCTAGTACTGTGTCATACTCAAAACTAATGAGCATTCTGACTATTCGACCATCTGTTTTGCTAATGAAAACCTTGAACAGAAGCAGATCTAAGGCAGACCCCCCACAGAACCCTGAGTGTAATTAGACTTTATTAACTACTGTATGGTGTGGTTATCTAATCAGTTTTGTGCCCACAGAATAATGGTTGATTTTTTTCCTTGCTTGGGTATAAAAATGTCAGCTGAGACTCTGTTAAAAGCTTTGCTTGAATAAAGATATACAAACTCTTGTGCTTGCTGTCTAAACACAACACTTGTTACCTGATCAATGAAGGAGTGTTCACTTTCTCGGATTTGATCTTTACAAATCTGCATGTTGGCTGCTTCTCCTCTCCATGTTGTATTCCACATACTGCAGACTGTTCCAGCTGTATTATGGGAACTGAATTCTAATGATCAGTCTGCAATTCCCCATCCTTTATTTTTTTCACTCTTCTTATGAATAGACACTAACTTTCCCTACTGAGTAGAAGCACCAATAAATGTACTTTAAGGTCTTTACAGGAAAAGTGATCTGCACTTAACAGTACTAGGTGTCAATCAAACCTGTATTTATTTATTGCAGTATTTATGATAACCTGAGAGCATTTGATATCCTTAAGGAAGATTTATAACTCTATCATTTCATCTCAGTAACACCTTGAAAATGCCAACAGAATGAACTAACACATTTAAAGATACCTGGAAAGCTTTGGAGGTCACTGTATATGGTGTCTCTAGAGTAGAGGTTTTGACTGCGGTTTTAGATTATGGTGTCTCAAAGATGGAAGAATTTACAAAAATATTTTATGGGTGACCGGGGTCCAAGACTTTCACGGTGTCCAATCACAGCTTTAAACTCCAGATTTCCAATTTTATCTTCACAATAGTAACTGAGGACAAGACCCACACAGCCTAACTTTGGAAACTGAAGATTTAGTTGCCTGGGCTACAGTAACTATGCAGGCTCTCTTTCTGGGCAATGGAGACAAATTGACACCTCCTTCCTAACTGTGGTACAAAACAGATGAGATGTCCTTTTCATTCTCTCTCAGCTGTACTTAGGAACATTGCAGATGGGTTGCAATAATTGCTTTAATGCTGCAGAATACGAACAATGGCTCCACCATGAAAGAGGGTTGCTCCTCACTGGAGTTGCCACTGTTATCTCAAGTGTGAATCTTCCAACTACGCTGAAATCTCTATTGCATACATCAGAAGTTAGGCGAACATGCCAATAAAATGAACAAGCTCATAGTAGCCTGAAATATCTGACTTTAAGCAAATGATAAATGCATTTCTGTTGCTATATATCTGTGTCTAAGTAAAGGATTTGAGTTGTCAAAGCTGTTTGAGTGAAAAAGTTCTATTTTATTACCTCAGTAGTGAAGAAGATTATATATTTCAGAAAAGGAAAATTTTAAAAGGTACTTACAAGTATTGATCATACAGGTGGAATCGTGGCACTGCCCAGGTTGGAAAGAACAACAGGAGGTCTCTGATCTGTTCAAAGTAGTAGGAGCCTACAAGTAGCAAAAACATCAAGGATTAAGAGACAAACACAAGGCAAGGGACAACTTTAATGTTTTTCTGAGATAAACTAGTATCTGGAAAATATGAACCAAGGAAAAAATATCTCTCCATGGATATATAGTTCTACATCTCTTTCTTGAGGGGGCATTCATAAAGGTGGATAAACACAGAAAAGACATCCACATATATTGCACACTTGGAATTATTTTGGAATAATTTGCAGCTTTGTCACACAATTGATTCCTTTTTTGTTGAAGAGAATATTGTTTGATTGTTCTGAATTTTGAATGAAATTAATCATCTTGGAACTTCCTTAAGATCATAATAAGTATTTTGTTTTGATTCTTTTTTATAATTCTCATATGAAAAAGTTAAAAAAAAAAAAAATGAAAATGAAGCATGGCATTTGATACATATCCCATAAAAATGTGTTTTCTTTGTTTGCTCTTCTCTTATTTATTTATTTATTTATTACTTTGAATTTTAATCCTTTATTTTTTGTTGCTCAAGTGTAAACTAACTCCATTGATTAATCAAATCTAATGAGTGACATCAGCCACAGTGGAAGAAAGATCTCAGACTAGATCAAGAATGAGATTAGTGCATAAATTAAGGCCACGGTCTAAATGGTGTCAGCTCATCACTGTATTTCACACTTGCATGGACACTTCTCAACTGTTAGCATTGTTTTACTGGGTCCAGGATTTTTAGAAGATTAGTCACTTAATCAAAATTAATGATAAAGCAGCATTCTTCTACAAAACCCTCATTTTCACGACATGAGGGATTTCCCACTCATAGTGAGTAGTAACATTAAGTCAAATTTGAATTAATGCTTTATTTTTCCAAGAATCAGCTGGACAAATCCCAGACACACTCTTGCAGTCATATTCCAACACTGAGAATCACTCATGCATTAAACAAGTTCATTATTGAAAGTCCAGCTATGTCTGCATCATAGTTCAGCTTCCAGCTCTGTATTGCACAAGGCTGTTCTAAATAATTCTGCTCCTGAATTGTGTGTGTAAGTATAAAATATACATACACATACACATTTGACATTTGAGCTGTTTGCTTTGAACCGGAGCAGTTGACAAACATCCTTAATGCCACCAGCATTAGCCTAGCATTGCTTAACTTACTCCTGCCCAGTAAAACTGGCACCTCTTGGTACATATAAGTCAAATAGCTACTAAGAGGAAAAGCTTATTATAAGGGAAATATGTCTGACAAATTCATTTTTCACTGATGTGAATGTAAATTTAACATTACTGAATGAAAATTATTCTAGTTTTACATTGGCTTGAATAAGAATTGAATTTTCTTTATAACAGTGTCTCAGCACATCTCATCTTGACAGCACTGTGTATAGTCTCTTTAAAAAAACAAACAAACAAACAAAAAAAAACCCTACTAATACAATAGTCATCATGAGTAACAGAAAACAGCAAAATCTTTCTGACTTTAAATTCTGTCTACCAAAAATCAAGTGGGAAATGACACTCATAACTTCTTGCTGAAAGAAACAACATAGGAATGCAAATCATGATAACTCTGAGTAAAGAGAAGCTATTTGCTAGATTAATCCCATTGATTTCTGAGGATATTTTTTAATTGGTTTATGCATCTTGGAAGATATGCTAGATGTATAGATATACAGATATATAGATATAGACATCTGTACATACATACATAGATAAATATACAAATATATTTAGATAAATAGATTTTTTTCTTTTTTTCTTTTTTTTTTTCTTTTTTTTTTTTTTTTGTACAACAAAAGAAAAAGTGAGATTTTCTTCTTTAAATCCTTTAATTCTGAAAAACGTTGATATTAATCTTCCAGTTTTCTAATTGCAATTTTGGTGCTTTCAATAATTGCTAGGAATGAAAAGAAGTAAAATTTTGCTAGAGAGTTAAAATATCTCAATGAAATTCACTCTTATTTTTGTTTGTTTGTTTGTTTGTTTGTTTGTTAATTTCTTTTTGTCTGTTTGTGTCTAGTAGGTTAAAGATGAATACAAAGGGACTGCTCATCCTCATAGTAGTAGGTTAAAAATGAATATAAATGGACTGCTCATCCTCATAGTAAGAGATGTGCACTTTCCAACTCAAAATGGAAACTTCATGTCCTGAATATTTTAAGTGTTGGTAGTACTGTTCCAACATTATTTCATCCAATGGACTTTATCCAAGATGTTGCTGCAGGTGACTAATTTTATAAATAGCAACAAATTGACTGGCTCCATAATTTACATCAACAGGGCCTCATTGGCTTGAAATGAAACAGATTGTACTGTGCTCCATACAGATTAATGGGGTCTTATTATGTCATCCAAGTAATTGATTTCCAGAGCAGAAGAAGAAACATCCCACAGAATTCAAATCATTAGGAAAATGTCTCAGCTGAAGTATATTCTATCTGCAACCCGAAAATAAATAAATAAATAAATAAAATGGAGCAGAAGTCTTTTAAGGTAAGTGTGATTAATTTAAAAATCTGCAATGTCTGCAGCATTTTCTCATTTGTTATTCAGTCATTAATAAGACTCATAGATCTTTGCCAGCATCCAATCTGAGGCAATAGTTATACTGAGCAGTCAGAATCTTGATAATGAAGCAATTCTATCAAATGCTAGAAAAAGAGTCCACTTTGAGGTATCAGGGAAATCCATTAATTTCAAAATCTAATTACTTCCCATTGTTATGAACTGTGTGTGGTTGAATCAGCAGAGTAAATTACTTGAATATTTTCTGCTGTTTCAGTGGTGACCAAGTATGGTTTCTGATGACCACATATTTCCATCACGAAAAAGAGGGGTTCAGTCACACTAGGTAGATGCTCCATGTCAGGACAGGTCTCCCCAAAGGAGAGAGAGACATCATGGAGATGCCTGTACTTCCTGTTTTTGCCAGCTCCCTGATAAAGGGAGACCTGAGACATTTTTAACAATATCTCGTAAAGAATTTGTGAACTATAACAGCAGATAACACCAAGAAGAAAACAGAAGAAGAATGTCACCCCAAAACAACAGGGGGAATGGGGGAATGGGGCCAGGGAGAACAGGGGAATGGGGTTGCAGGGGAATGGGGCCATAGGGAATGTAATGAATATGTAATCAAACTGGGGAGGGGACTATTGATTATGTATTAGCTTGACCTATATCTGTAACACACTTTTCTCCTTACGGTGTGCAAGTTTGGAGGAGTTATCCCCCTTGCACCCGGCACTGCGCAACGCTGGAATAAACATACCTGCTTTATAACCAGTCTCTGAATTATAGAGTTTGATTCCGCAAGCCAGGTTACGGATTTGAGTGATCTTTAAGAGAGGCAAAAAAATGTTTGGAAAAGCATAATGGGAAATAAATTAGACCCAATAACAACAAAAAGAAAATAGAGACAACTAGATAAGAATATCATTTATTGTTTCCTCTCGTTATTTCTAAATCCTTATTCTTCAACTTGTTATCATAAATTAGCATAGATGGTAGATTTATTATGGCAGTACAAACAGGTGGGAAAGTGTCAATATAGAGGCTGAAATAATATAAAAGAATATGTAATATCTGCAAGCTGCCTTCTACATTTCAACTACGTGTCTTTTACCAGTAAAAATCTTCTATCTCTTTATTTGATTGAGGTATTTAACCTTCTTATAAAGAGAGATTTTATTTATTTATTTATTTATTACTTATAATCCTATCTAAAAATATATTTTAACAACCTACTGTTTAATATTTATTCTTCCTTTGTTATCTTCTGGGGAGGAGGGTGGTCTGAAATGTTGGTGTTTTAATTATGTCAATTCCAGGTAAACCCTGGAAGAGAATGAGAAATAAAAGACAGGTGAATCCCACAAATCTGGTTAAGAAAAGCTATACGTATTCTAGGATAATCCTGCTCTTTCTGTAATGTTCAAGTTCATCTGAAGGCGGTGGAGAAAAGAAAACCAAAAGGAAGATCACAGTTCATGCCTCTAGAATTTCACTGGAGAAATATTCATATTCATCAGAAGTATATCTGGGTAAAACAGAGCACACCTGCTTTGCCAACACAGAATTCAGAGTCATCATATAAAATACTGGATGCACATCTGGAAAGTTAAAAGCAACTTAATGAAAGAAAGAAAGACGGAGAAAGACGGAGAAAGACAGAAAGAAAGACAGAAAGACAGAAAGACAGAAAGACAGGAAGGAAGGAAGGAAGGAAGGAAGGAAGGAAGGAAGGAAGGAAGGAAGGAAGGAAGGAAGGAAGGAAGGAAGGAAGGAAGGAAGGAAGGAAGGAAGGAAGGAAGGAAGGAAGGAAGGAAGGAAGGAAGGAAGGAAGGAAGGAAGGAAGGAAGGAAGGAAGGAAGGAAGGAAGGAAGGAAGGAAGGAAGGAAGGAAGGAAGGAAGGAAGGAAGGAAGGAAGGAAGGGGAGGAGAAAGAAAAAATAAAATAATAAAAATAAAAAAAGGAAGTTTTCACGCACTAGAGAGGGGAAAGCTCATAAGTTTGCATAAACACGAAGCCCATGAACCCAGAAGTTGGTTATCAAGGCTTGCAGTACGTTGGATTGCAGCAACTCCACCTGCCCCAACAACTATTAGCAATCTGACATGCTTATATCCTTTTGAGAAGTAGGTTATAGCTCTGATAAAATTACAAATCCTTTATGGCCTTCATATAACATCAGAAACACACCAGATGCTTCTGTATGTATTTCCTGAGACAGATACATATTTGTCTGCTCTCAGCTTGCTATCTCTAAAGGTGGGATGGCTTAAAATGCTGTCAGTGGCCCAGAGACTCACATTAACTCACCAGTGATTATAAATTGCTGATTTCAGTGACTATGAACTCTTCTGAGACAGCTAAACTTGCATGATCAGCCTCTCAGATTATACCTATTTGCAGAAAATGTTATCTCAGAACAGTTATAAAATGAAAAGGGTGGTGTGCTTTCAGCATTAGAACTACTTTATCTGCAGGGTTTAGACTGAAGTTACACAGGTCATCTCAGAAGACGTGTTCTTTCTGTCATTCACTTGCTTTGTGACCTGGTCATAGCCTTCAATAAGACAAAGGTATCTCACTTTGGACAAGAACTATTGTGGCAATGGGTGTGCACAGTATTTTCATGTTAACATGTTTCTTCATTATTAGAATTTACTGAAATTTCCAGCACCAAATAAATCAAAGTTTTAAGATTAAAAAGATGAACACATTATTCTAATATTCAGGAAATATACATGTGTTTACAATGTTGTCTAATGGATGTTAAACTTCCAGTGCCAGTATCTTCACTAATTATTGTTTCAGTGTTCAAGCATGGATGTAAATCTATTAGCTGTGGTAAAATTAACACTTTTAACTACTCTTCTTAAGACATTTTCTGTCATTAAAATGTGATTTTTGTTTGTTTGTTTGTTTGTTTTAAATGGACACCAAAAAACCTAATGCATAAAATGCCATACAAATACTGACAGTTAGTCACAATGTATTTGTCAGATCTAAATACACCTAGATTTATTTTATTTCACTGTTGACTTTTTCTGGATTTTCAGATTATTGAATCAATACTGGAGGCATGCTAGACAGTCTAGCTGACACTTAAATGTCTGAAATACTGTTAAATACAGATTAAGCAAAGAAGCATTAAAGTCAAATCCAAGCAGATGTGTTAGGAACAAGTGTTGATTGCTGAGAAATGTTATACTTGAAGTCATTTTACCAAGCTTGCAAAGACACCATGGTGGAGCATATAGAGCAGAAGAAACAGCATGAAGACTGTATGGTCTTTCATTCATTATTTAAACTCTGAAAATGTGTAAGAGGGCAAACAAACTGAAACTGTTCCACAGTGCCTTCCTTTCTCATGCAGACATGTTAAAGCTCCCTATCACACATCCAAGCATCGAGGGCCAAAAAGGTTTTTAACTTATGCAACAGCTTGTAGGTCTGACAAAACAATAAAGGATATATCATGCTAGTGATGCCTCTAGATGATGATTTCCAAAAATGTGTTACTGAAACATTTCAACATGACAAAAGAGAGCAATTCCTGATTTGGGGTGAATTTTGATGTACTGATTTCATTCTAATTATTATGTTCTGTTTACCAAAAGCTAAACCAAAAGATGCAATACATTGCAGATCTGGTGAATGCATGAGCCTGGAGAAAAGCTGAAAGTGTAGCAATATTGTAAACCAGAGGTATAGGGGCATGTGCAAACAATTGGAGAGCATGAGATGGGTCTCAAGTCATGTTGCTCCTGTTAACAGCCTCCACACAGGTCACTCCAGTGCAGATCTGGCTATCTACAGAAGTGTGGCAATGTTATTACAAGAAGCTGCAGTTCTCAGGGTGGTAAATTGGAAGCTGGGAAAGGGGCAATCTTCAAAATTACTTCAGTCACCAATGGCAAATTTATTGGTTGTAAAATATCTACAATATCTTGCATGCTGCAGGTAGGTCAGATTGCCCTGAAGCATGCAGTGCTCCAGGGCCAACAGTACTCTCCATAGTCAGGATAAGAGCTTAGCACTTCCAGACCTCCGAGGGCCCAAAACATCTACAAAATCAGCAAGAAAAAGCATAGATACCTGTAGATAACTGTCAGAATGAAACTTCAGAGGTATCACATTGCAAACTGACGTGTCCAGATATAGTAAAAAGAAAGTCCTGGCCTTTTGCAGATCCAACCCACAGCGATATAAATATGTACTGCTATGTGTATGCTATATTTACAACATATAAATGCAATTCATGTACATGCAGAAAAATCCTACACTACCTAGACTGACTCCTTTTCATTGCTAATCTGAGGGCTAAGTTGTATCTTGTAGGCATGGACCTTCAGTGGAGCAGCAGACACCTTGCCATCCCAGGAGGAACCTCCAGTTTCTATTTAGTAGAGGGGGAGCACAAGCTCTGTATGGAAATGGTGCAGTACATTTTCCATTCTGTAGGAAGCCAAGAAAAACTGGTGTTGAGGCCTCATCCTGCTGCTCTCTATTCTCCTCTGCCCGTTTTGAGGTAATAGAGAACAATTCCTGTTCCACATTTAGCTCAGAGCCTGCAATTCTGCCTGTCCTTCATGCAGACTTGGCAAAACAATAAAAGCATAGAGGACCCCATGTTCTTTTCTAGTTACTAGAAAGTCTCAGTCCACAAAGTAATTTCATTTTGCCTATCTACAGTGCTTACATAAAAAGCTAGCAGAATGTACCAGGAGTACCTTACTGTGTATTTACATTTGAACAGATGAGATCAAGATATTTGCATTTGTAATAGCAAACAGTGTGGATGATTCTTAATACTCCAAAAAAATCATTCTAGGATTGCTGATTTGGTATCATGGCAGAGCATGACACCAAATCCAGTTTTTCTGTGTTAGTTGAGGAATACAATTGTATACAATTCTATACAATTGCTACCAATTGTTAGCCTTCCTCTCTTCATTGTCTGATTCTAGAAAAACGCAACTAGCTTTCCAAGTCTACCCTATAAATCTGTATCTGGGAACAGAGAGCAAAGTAGTACTAAATCTGAAATTTCCCACCTCTACTAGCGTGTTGTGTTTTTTGTGTTTGATTTTCCTTTTTTTTTTTTCTTTTTTTTTTCTCATTCTTTCAACAAATAGACAGAAAATGAATGTAAGGCTTATAAGAACTCTTTGGACTGTCAGATATAAAGTGAGTCACTTCAGTTACCCTCAGGATGTCAACACAGATATGGAAAAAAGTCTTGCAGCAGTCTATCAATTAGTTGTGGAAATTGTGTTAATGTGAAGTTTGGGCAGTAAAGTACCAATAGTGTCTTCCCCTAAAATGGTACTGGCAAGAAGATTAACTGAGTTTTTCTCAGGGTGTCTCTAATTATGCAAGTTAATACATCTTCTAATGTGCTTGCAGTGAGAGCGTGGCAGGTCTCTTCTCACTGGTGACAGGTGACAGGACCAGGGGAAATGGCCTCAAGTTGCGCCAAGGTAAGTTTAGGTTGGACATTAGGAAATACTTCTTTACAGAAAGGGTAGTTAAACACTAGAATAGGCTCCCCAGGGAGGTGGTTGAGTCACTGTCCCTGGATGTGTTTAAAATTGTATGTGGTGCTCAGAGATATAATTTAGAAGAGGGTTGTTAGAGTTAGGGTAATATGGTTAGGCTGTGGTTGGACTTGATGATCTTTAAGGTCTTTTCCAACCTGAGTAATGCTGTGGTTCTATGATTCTTTTACTTCCAATAAGGGAACAAGAGGAAAACTACCTCCTATACAATGTTAAAAAAGTACTTGTTTGGGATGTAAGAACACTGTTACAGTTAAACTTCAAATTGTTATTTATGTTATATATGTTATATATATATATATATATATAAATAAATATATATATATATATATATAAAGTGAGGCTCTGGAAAGTAGAAGTTTGAATGGCAATTGTTTTAATTAACTAAAACAAGGGAAAAAAAAAATCAAGGAGTGTTAAAGGTTTTTTACCATAAATGAAGATCCACTAGCTTGAATGAAAACTTGAAATCACAGTGGGGTTTGCTGGCTTTTTATATAGTTTTTATATAGACATCTACTACAAGAATAGCTCTGTGAGAGGTTTTCTATGGTAAAAACCTTTCTGCCCAAAGCAAACAAAGGCCACATACATAACTGCTGAAAGTCTCCCTTTCTCCCTTTGGTCTCTACTGCATGCATTTCCATTTCACAAATTTATTGTAATGTGCTACAAAAGCAGCAGCCTTCCTAAGGAGGAAAAATAACCAAAAGTCCCACAGAAAGCTGAGAACAAGAAAATGGAGACCAGATTTAAGGCACAGTTATCTCTAAAAGTTTAAAAACCTCATGTAAGAGAACTGCAGTTTCACATTTACTGAGTTTTAAATTCATTTCTAAAGTGAGAAAAGATTAGAATGTTCCAATGGCTTAATTAACTTAAGTGCAATACAGTTAATTTTATATGCTCAAGGCAAATCTCTTATTAAAATTATTAAAATGTTTCTGCTGTCTAAAGCTTGCTATAAAAGAAACTTTCTAAACTATCTACATTTTTTTCTAATAAAATAAGTAGAAAACACACTAAGAAATGACCTGAATTTTACACTGGACAAGTGATGATTCTGAGGCTCTTTTCATTTCAGATTATATTCATATCTCACCCCGATTTATCTTCCAAACATAATCACAAGAAGTTATCAGGGCCTTGCAGTCTGTGAACTCACACAGGGAAAGTCCCATATAAACAAAGATTGTGATAATATTTAGGCTGTGATCTTGGCACAGCATTAGACAGAAAAAAGGGTGTGGGGGAGAAGCCCCAGTCAAAATGATTGGTGATGTGATGCTGTTTCCTTCTTTGTTGTTCTGAACAGACAGTGGCAATCTACAGACGAGAAATCCAGTATTCCTCTGGGATCCCTTTTCCAAAACACATTACCCCATTTCTTGGAACCACTGATGCCTTCGGTCTGCATTGACTCAAGCTTCTACACAGGCAGTGACTCTCAAAAACAGACTCTATGTCATCCATAAGAAAAGCTTAATTCCCTCTTATCAGTCATAGTGTCATAGCTTGAATCTTTCTCTTATCTTGGAATTGGAAATTTGCAGGTCTCGAGATACAGAAATGAAGGTCAAGGAAGTGAACTGAAGAAAGTGAATGAACTGAGAGAGGAAGGGAAGGTGACATTTCAAGAAAAGAGAAGCTTTTGAAGTTAACAGAGGTAATGTTCCTTTCTCTTTTGGGAATATTATGAAAGCTCTCTGTTAGGGAACATAAAATCTAGAAAACCTCTTCATTTATTGTTGTTAGAAGCTTCTGAAATACAGGACTACTTTTTATTCGTTCCTGTGATATGCACCAGGAGAGAGTGCAGATTTTCTGCCCTGTTAAGTAAAGACTGTGCAATAGTTTTCCATGGTTACATAGGAGTTGTTCTTTCAGGGAAGCAGGAAAGTTCTTCCCCTTCAGCTTGAAATACAATGTTGTATTTTCATGAAAGATTGTTCAGGAAGTGCAAAATATAATACATGTTCCCTCAATAAACCTCCTCAGGTGGACCTTTACCAGCTGCGATTCCCACACTGTGCTGAACACATATGCCCACTATCTGATGGCTTAGCCAACAAGGCCAGCCCCATTTGGGGATCTGCCTCCCCTGAAATCAGTTACTCCCAGTAAATTAGACTGGCAGCTGAGATAGATAAGCTAGAGCAGATCTAAGAGGCGAGCCACAGTGTTCCTTTCTGAAATACACTTTCTGCTGTTAACAGAGTCACTGTGTCTTGGAACTCCAGGATCAAGGCTCATGCAGTTTCCTTGGCTGGGGAGAGCACCCACAGTGACTGTGCTTTCCTTCTGAGGGTTGGTTAGGAGTTATCTTCAGATACAGCTTTTGTCAAGCTGTCCTTTTATATCTCTAAACCATCCATATCCAAAAATGACAAAGAGAATGTAGGAAAGGAAAGGAAAGGAAAGGAAAGGAAAGGAAAGGAAAGGAAAGGAAAGGAAAGGAAAGGAAAGGGAAGGGAAGGGAAGGGAAGGGAAGGGAAGGGAAGGGAAGGGAAGGGAAGGGAAGGGAAGGGAAGGGAAGGGAAGGGAAGGGAAGGGAAGGGAAGGGAAGGGAAGGGAAGGGAAGGGAAGGGAAGGGAAGGGAAGGGAAGGGAAGGGAAGGGAAGGGAAGGGAAGGGAAGGGAAGGGAAGGGAAGGGAAGGGAAGGGAAGGGAAGGGAAGGGAAGGGAAGGGAAGGGAAGGGAAGGGAAGGGAAGGGAAGGGAAGGGAAGGGAAGGGAAGGGAAGGGAAGGGAAGGGAAGGGAAGGGAAGGGAAGGGAAGGGAAGGGAAGGGAAGGGAAGGGAAGGGAAGGGAAGGGAAGGGAAGGGAAGGAAAGGAAAGGAAAGGAAAGGAAAGGAAAGGAAAGGAAAGGAAAGGAAAGGAAAGGAAAGGAAAGGAAAGGGAAAAAAAAAAGAAATATTAGTGTGTGCAAGCTGGCGGTAGGAAATGATAGAAAAATTTGAAAGCTTGCTGTTGGTCTAGTGAACAAAAGAACAAAATGCTAAATAGAAAGCCTTCTGGGTTATTTCTATGTGATCTGTTCAACAGTAATATCTGCCTCAGTAATACACTGCAAGTATTCCAACTCAATTTTTGTTTAAGGGACCCTTTGGTTTATGGAGGCCAGCTTCTCCAGTGACTATTTTTCTGTGAATTTCTCAGGACGTGAAGGCTAATGTGAGTGTTTTTTCCCTTTATATCTACAAGCATGATGTTCTACAGATTCATAATCTGAAAGACGCAGTGATTTACAAATAAGCCATCAAAAGTGAGAGTGGAAAAAGAAAAAGACTCTCAAATATAAAAGCAAGAGAAAAAGCTGGCTTGTCTTTGTTTTAGCAGCACTCTGACTACCCTAATAAAAAGAAAAGAAATAGTACTCTCAGGAGGATAAAGAGGCTTTTATGGGACTTCAGGAGAATTAATTGTATCAATTTAGCAATGCTGAATACCTAATAATGGTAAGCAGCTGAGAGTGACTCAGCATTGCATCAAGTGTGCCCATTCTCTCAGGAAGTGTTTCAATTCAACATGAGAACCAGACTGTAACTTTTTTGTGATTGACAATGACTAAGACACATGCAAGATGCTGGAGCATTGAGTCATTCCTCTTGTTTTTCTCAAAGTGATAACAGAGAAAATAACTCAGTGAAATACCCTAGCTAGATCCTCAAAATGAACCCAATCATGCTTAGGACTTCAGGCAGTCTTCTAATATATTATGTCCCTTTTCATGCCCCTCTTTTATTTCCAGAAGTAATTACTTGTTGCTGGCATCCATCTCCAGAACCCTTCCCACAGACCTGCAAGCTGTTGCTGGCTCCGGCACCATGAGGCAAGTTTTGTCTGGCTCACTGTTGCTGTGCACAGGGTGACCACACTTTCATGATTCTGCAGGATTTGTGTTTGTCCTGATCGCCGCTATAACTCCTTTGAAAAAGAAAGCTGAGTTTTTGACCGTTCTGAAGCCTCTGCTTCTGAAGCCAGATGCTGCGCTCCTCTGTTTACTAGGAATTTCTCTTGTCTATCAGTGAAAGATTCAAGAAAAGGAATGAAAAAGAAATAATATCCTGTTGGTCCACGAAGTCAGAGTCAGATGTTGGTGGTATGGCAGTAGAGGCTGAACCTTTCACTAATATGGATTTTTTTGCCATGTGACAGATGGCAGCAGAGAAGCAGTCTGGCAAACTGGTGTCTGACATGAAAGTGCATATTAAGCAAATATGTCATTAAACTCCTCCATGCAGAAAAAAAATTGCATCCATTGACATTCATCAATACTTGCTGGGCATTTATGGAGACCAAACGGGGGATGTGAACTCAGTGATGTAGTGGGTGGTGTGTTTCAGCAGTATCAACAGCAACAGTGGGTCAGTGCATCCACTGATGTAGACTTTTATAATCATGTTATGCAGGTTTTTGTTCACTGATGGTGAAAATGCACAGCTAGTGGTGATGACTGTGTTGAAAAAATATTTTTTATGGCTGCGAATTTGTTCTACCAAATAGTTTTACTGTGTTATTTATATCCGTTGTAGTTTTCATGGAAATAAATGGGAGGCATTACTTTCGGAGTAACTGACATACATACCTGGTCTTGTAGGCTTGTGAAGTATGGCACTGTATCATAAAGGAAAATTAAGCAGCTTATCTACTGAAGGATACTCTAATACTCATGAACAAGGATTTATAGGTTTAATGTGATAACACAAGTACTAACACCAGCACATTCAGGCAGGTTGTAATTTAAAAGACAGTGTGACAACACAAAACCACCCAGAACTTTAAACTGGTCATACTTGTTTGCACTGTATTGAGCCTTGCAACTCTTTCCTTCCAGACAGCTTTAATAAGCATTTACTACTTTAACACCTAGGAATACAAATGCCCATCCCTTTATATGATATTCTTAAGTAGTATACATACTCAGACCTTAAATGCAGCCTCAAAGTCACCTTTCAAATATGCATCTGTATTACCAGTGGTCACAGGTCCCTGGTTTAGGCCAACCTATCCATGGGGCAGATATGTACTGCAGTGAATTGGGTTCAGGTGGCAGCTCTTTCTTTTTTGCAAATTTCTCTGTATGACCAACGCAAAAAAACTATTTAGGATACGTGGAATTTACCAAAATATTTCTAAATTTTCTCCCACTGAAATTTCCAGCCACTGAGATTTGTTTTTTACTGACCTTTCTCATTTCTAGGGAATTCACAGACTGCAAAAGAGCAGGCTCTAATAATCTTTTGGATCCATAACAGACAAGCTAGGTATGTAAAGGAACAGTAGAAGGAGTACTGTAGGAAGGTTTTCCCTCTGCTTTTCTCTTCTGAGTGCTGGATATTCCCATTGTCTTTTCAGCATCAGTTAAGACTTTCTGTCAGGGACACACCAAATGCTCTTACCTCCTGAAATGTTAGGATTGCCAGGGCACTAAGCTACAGAGAGGTGCTTAGACAGGTTCCTGGTGTCCTAAAATAATCCAGTGAAGAAAAACAAAAAGGATGGCGGAAGGCCAATAATGACTCTGTAATGTAACTCTAACTGTCAGGTTTTTTATGCATGTGTGGCTGCTCCATCTCATACTTGGAGAAGCTGTCACATGCTGTCAGCACCGGCTGATCTCCAGTTGGTGTTTCCAAGAGCAGTCCTTTTCAGTCAGTTCAGTGATCTCAGAGGCAGACATTTTCCCTAATGGATTTGTGTGCTCCTTCATCATGTGTTCCTTTGACAGGCTGAAGGGGCTGGGCTTGTTCAGCCTGGGTAAAAGAAGGCTGTGGGGTGACCTCATTGCAGCCTTTCAGTACCTAAAGGCAGCCTATAAACAGGAGGGGAGTCAACTCTTTGAAAGGGTAGATAATAGCAGGGCCAGGGGAAATGGTTTTAAATTGAAGGAAGGAAGATTTAGGTTGGTTGTCAGGGGGAAGTTCTTTACTATGAGAGTGGTGAGGTGCTGGCACAGGCTGCCCAGAGAGGTTGTGGATGCCCCATGGGGGTGTTCAAGGCCAGGTTGGATGGGGCCCTGGGCCTCCTGGTCTAGTATTAAACATGAAGTTGGTGGCCCTGCCTATGGGAGATTCATGATCCTTGAGGTCCCTTCCAACCCAGGCCATTCTGTGAGTCTGTGATTCTGTGATTCCTTTCTGGAGAGGTAAACCAAGCAAAAATTGATATCCTATTCTTAACACCTCCAGACACACCGAATCCAAAAAGTCATCCTTATGGGTCCCTTCCAACTCAAGATATTCTATTTCTTGAAACACAAGCCACTGTGTAACAACGAAGATGCTTCGCTACTGCTGTGTGTAATCTCATTGGCAAAGACTTCTGATCCTCTCCTATGACGAATTGTTAGTCAGATCACTGATAATCATTCCTGAGCTATGCTGAACCACATGAGTCATACCTCTGTCAGCACAGCTACCCTCTTAGCTGTTTGTTTCCTGTTCCTGATGCTGAGACAGGCCATATTACAGCTGATTTTCACATCTCTCGCCTGCACACTTTGCTTTTCATGGTAAGTTGTGAGTGCCCAATTTGATGTTCCACAGGTACAGCACCTAGCTGAGACTCAGTGATGGCTGCAATAGGACACTGTATCTGTAGCCATCAAACATCAACAACAGACTGTTACCAGATCTCCAGTTCTTATATTATATAGTTGGTTTCATACAAATGTGTCATCTTCAAATCTTTGATCTTTGCAAATCAGTTTCTTCAGTTTTACAAACTCTTCTAAGCAGATGGGGCACACTCATCAAATGAATCACCCCAGCACTTTAATGTGAACAGATCCCATATTCTGTTCAAGCCAAATTTCCCCCATCATTTATGATGATCAGAAAATATAGAGTGAAAATTTTTTTGCACTCTTTATCCCTCCATGTTAATGTTTGCTGTAAATAAAGATCACTTTATGTTCTGAAGCAAACTGCATTGCAAGTTTCTAGTCCTCAGTGTCTTCAGATGCAGAGCTCCTTACCGGAGTCCAAGATACACTGAGGGTGTCTCAAGTGCATCAGAAACTTCCTATTTCCTTGCCAATGGATCTTCAAGTAATTTGATATTTCTAAGGATTTTTTTCTTTTTGGTCATCAACATTAGCAAAAACCTGAGTATCTTCCAGTCTGTTAGCCATGATTATTATTAACCATTAGTAACTCTTTCTTGAAAGGTAAAATCACAAATAAAGGGTTCACCCTGAGATTGGACAATAATAGTTCATGTGTTTTCTGCATTTCCTTTACAACCTATAAGGAGATTATCTGCCACAGTCTGATATTTTCCCCCATCATCTGTAGATTATCCAGAACTAGAAGGGAACCATAAGGATCATCGAGGTTTTCAACCTTTTCCATTCAACTACTTGTCATTTCTTTCCTGGTTTCCTAAGGTAGCAACCTCTCCTAAATTTGCTGTTTCTAGATTTGATACAAAGGGATCTGTTAAAATTGAGATATGTTTTAGGCTCATCAATAAACACTTGTATCAAAAGTCCTCTTCCTGCACAGAGAGGGCTGTATGGTGAATCTGCATTGTACTAATGTCTTGCACCAGGAGGTGCCAGTCTGTTATAATCCCAGTAAGAAAGGCATTCAGACTGCCTAAGGTGTCACATAAAAAAATGTGTTACAGCCAATACTGTACGGAGAGGATAGTAAAAAAGGTCTGACATCTATTTAGACGGTGGGAACTCCAGATGGTGCAGCATGAAATAGGCTCCAGTCCATCTTCAGTAATGCCGTGCAAACTCAGTCTATAGAAATTCCACCCTTTCAGTCATGCAAGCTATTGCAGGCTTTTCTTAGAAGAAAACAGCCATATTCATCACTTTTACTGTGAGACAGAAAGTTCTTCTAGTGCTGTCAGAGATAGGCAAGGCCATGCAGGAGGTGTAAGTGCTGGCTCTGCATGAAAGCTGCCTGCAGCTCCTCCACCACAAGCAGCCACCTGGGTTTGCCCTGCAGCCACCAGGTTAGTGCAGCACAACACTGGTCTGAGAGCCCCACTGTGTGAGCAGCATCCTAGGGTCTGTGCCTGCTAAGGGTAACTGTACTGTGGAGCCTTCAGCCCTTGAGATACAACGGCCTCCAAGTCAGGATCACTGCAGCTACCTCTTGCCTTGCCTTTCATTTCAGGATTTCAGATGACAAGTTCCTTTTCACAGTAAGGCATACAACTGACTGTATAAGTAAGCAGCAGAGACAAAAGGCACTCTGGATATACACAGATAAAAAGCTATCTGAAAAGTCTGTTAGGTGATGCTGTTTCTTTCTTCCCATGTGCTCAACTGCAAATATTTGGAGTATCCATACATACATCATACATCCCAATTTCTGTTGCTTGATCACTAGATTTATTTCATATTCTGAAACCGTGAAATATTGGCAAAAATAATTTTTAAAAGAAATGAAATGTCTCATTAAGCCTCTGGAAATAACAACTTCCAAAGACAGAAAGAACGTAACTTTCTTCTTTCTACATCAGAGACAGTGATACGATGTAGGACTTAAGAATTAGATTCATTTACTTTCAGAAATACATTTCACAATGGTGCAGCTCTTCATAGGCTCCCAGTTAATTACAGTGTGTAAGTGATTTGCTAGGGAAGTAGAGAAAATATCTGCTGGTGGTGGGTACAGACATAAGGCAAAGTCATTAACACAGTCCTCCACCCCAAATATGATGTTGCGAATGGCAGCTGGAAGGTTTGTGTGACACACAGACCACAGTGAATCAGTGAAGGCTAAGTTAGAAAAGTCAGTGCAGAAAGCACATGGCTGACTCTGGTCACATGGAGCTGAAAGAGAAGAGAGAAACACGTTTGAGGAACAAATCCTGTCATTCCAACTATGACACAACACTCATACACAGTGGGAAACCTATGTATACAAGTGAGAAAATGTACAAAAAGAGTTTGATATGAGCCATTACTGAAGTCGAGTCAGCAGCAGCAGGAGGCATTGCACAGCGCAGGGTGAGATCAGACACATTGCTGAGCCACATCTGCAGTGCCAGGTAGAAACCAGCACACCAACAGGAAATGGCACTCACAGAGCACAAGCAAAAAGCACTGAAGTGTCTCATACAGCCTCTTCTGTGCTCACTAAAGACTGTGCAGCATCACAGATTGTTATCTGCCCTGTTTGCTGTAAGAATAAAAAATAAGCGTTCACATTCCAAGAAACACTTTGCAAAAGAGAGAAAGGTTAAACAAAATGCCTTTCTCTGCTCCCTGGTGGATTTGTCAGTGTGGGTGATGCTGGCGACCTAGAGAAAATACCTGATTGCGTAACATCCCTGTGGCCTATAGAGAAGCTCTGCAAGGAGTTTAGTCAGGGCACATAAAAGCACTAGCCATGAGGTGACAAAAAGACACTGATAGGGAAAAAATAAACTTGAGAAATGATACCAAGGGTCTTCCCAGAGGCAACCTAACTACCAGAAATGGTGAGAAGAAGGAGAAACAACTAAAATATAGTAATGTCTTTTGGATTAGATATATGATTAACTCACCTTTCTGTCCTCTCTTCCTACCTTTTTCAGAGAACATCCCTAGTTACAGCACATCACATTTTTTTTTCTTCACCCACATCCCCTCTGCTTTCTCATATTGATCTCACACCTTTCATTCTTCTTGGCAGATATACTTTTTGTCCTGACTCAGTTTATGTATACAAATGAAGTTGTAATGTACAGAGGTCAGAGCTGTTCTGATGAAAGGCTGCTGGTGCCTCTCCCCCATGCACACAAAGTAGGTGGATTTAGTCTGACTCTAATCCTTTTCTCATCAGACCATGACTAAAGCATAGAACAGAATTATTAGTTTTTTACTTAAAAGCAATTTGATTTTCCCATCATCCTCAAATTCAAAGTAAATAAAAATGAAATAAAAATCAGAACCATTCTTGTTCAAACTTTCCAAATAAAATTACATTTGGGTGGAAACTGCATTTGGAACAGAGAAAAGTTTCTGAATGTTATTAGACATTAAAAGCAGGGTATTAGAATATAAACATGACGTAACCACTGCATGGTGACTGTAATAAATTCTTCTGGCACCCAGAGCAAGACGGTATCAACCTTTTACATACTTAAGTGCCTGTGTACATACAGATGAATTTCTGCGTCTCAACCTGCTCTGCCCAGAGTTCTAAGAGATCAACAGGAATCTATCAGTTGCTGTGTTACAATAGATAGGCAAGCGCCATTGCAATTTGTCCATCAGGCACATTCAGGATGACACATCCCATCTAATTACCCGCATTTGACAGTGGCCAAGGGCTTCCCCAGAGATGGGCTGGGCTCAGCAGGGCAATCATCTGGCAGAATTACTCTGCCCCCACAACCTGGCAACAGCCTCTTCTTCCTTCCCTCATCCCTTCCTTTCCACAGGCCCAGGAACAAGAAATATCTTCCTGTGGTGCTAGGACAGCTGGCAAGACAAAGATGGTTGCAGGGGAGGAGAGACTGGCGATATATAGCTGCTTATCTGCTCTCTGCTCAGGGTTACTGCTGGCAAGCAGCAGCCTGTGGAGATCAGAAGGCATTGCAAGATTCATCTTGTTTTTTGCCATTTGGTGCTGCCCTTTCCCTTGTCGCTGCAAACCAAAACTGAACTGAAGCCTCCTTCTCTTGGTGAAGCACAGATACTGGATAACAGAGGGAAGCAAGAATTGTACAGAAAGACTTGAAAAGGTATCCATTGAAGTAGACCATGATGAGCTCTGAAACAGGGGTGGTTTGGGTAAGCTGAGAGTACTTGCAAATATACATGCTTGTATGTTTTTTATTAACAGTGGTATCATCAGATATGTATTCATTTTTTGGACACATGAGGGGGAGCTCTCAAAGGAATTTTTCCAACTCATATTCTACCTTCTGTCTTCTCAAACAAAATGAAATTTTCACATGGATGCCTCCTTGTTGGCTCTATCCCCCTTCTTTTTTTTTCCCCCAGTATAGGATGAATCAATAATGGCATTCAATTCCATACAAACACCTTCACGAGGCCTACCGAAAAGCATATTCAGCTCTTGTGTGCTTTGGATACCAAGATAATTTTGGCCTGACTCACTCTTGTTCTGAGAACAAACCAGAAAGTTAAATTTCTTATGCATTTCCATTCTTCTTGTGCTAGTAATTCTTAAAGGCTTTAATAGCAGGTAGTTATGGATCATTTCTCCCTGAATAACTTGTTTTCTTTACCCTTGATAAACCTGCATTTTTGTCAGTGCACCAGCTTACCGTGCCTCCTGTTGCAGTGAGTCACCGTGAAGCCTTGTCAGCCCCACCACAGCCTGGCACACTGAGCAGTGTCACGTAGGAGAGCTGGAGAAGCTCAGCTCATGTGTGGTAGTCCCAACACCCACGTGGAAAATGTGCTTGCCCATTGCTTTCAGTGCCTTAAAGGCAGGGGCTTGTATGGAATGGGGAAAGCAAAAGAAACATTCAGAAAAATAAGAGAGAGGCTTGTTCCTAATATTCTTAAAGATAATTTTAAACGTTCCCAGAATACAAATGAAATACTATAGAAATTTCAGACTTTCCCTATCAATGATAGGAACAGCAGCCAAAGTTTTACATAGGACTTTCTGTCCAATTTTTCTGAATGTACAGCTTCTTTTCACATGGCATGTAAAGTACGGATTTAAATCAAGGAAATTCTAATAAAGAAATACCCCATTTGTTCAAAATAAAAAACCAAAAACACAACCCCTAAGCCAATTGGCTTTCTTGCCATCTAATGTCCCAGTTTTCGGTGCTTTCTGTCGAGGTCTTCTACAGATTGCAAAGTCTTGTAACAAAGTTTATCTTCTGAAAATCACAACCACGGGGAAAGACAGAGGTTTATTTTGAGCTAATCACTATTCAGAAGAAAGAGGACGTAATAGGCCTTTATATTTCCCCCGAGTCATTACTGATTAGGCTTAGGATGGCCAATACTCTCAGGGTACTTTTTCAGTGATTATTTTTTCAGTCATTTTACTGTAAAAGTGTGCTAGTAATAGTATTAAAAGATAAGATGTTGTTAGGGCACATATTAAAAGAGAACTTTCTGCTAGTTTTGTAAAGAAGGTGACTGGTATTTTACATGCAGTTCTAAGTATAGTAGAAGGCAATGTCAAGAATTTCTGGCTGTACTTTGTCTGACTGTCCTCCACAGATAAGGAGACTCTTAATTCTTAGTAGGCCTGGATGGAGCAGCTGCTAGAGCTTAGAGTGCTGCAGATAAAGGGAGGATTGCTCGTGGATGAAACAAGGAGTCAAGGTGAAACTGAATCTCTTTCTCCTTGCCATCCTAGGCATTTGTGATCCAGCCGGCCACAGCTCCAAATCTGAAAGTACCTTGTCTGCCTTTTTTTTGCTCTCCCCCTTATCTCTTTAATAAAGGGCTCTGTGAAAGCTCTGAGAGACACAGAGAGGCTTCACTTCAGAAATGGGGGTGGAATCTCCAGGGTTTCTTTTTCATGTGAGTATGACAGATGGAAAATGTTTCCGAGGGAAGTCTGTCCAAGTGGCGGCCAAGAACTCCATGTGTAAATGCACTTGGCAAACTCAAGAGAAAAAAAACACCTCTGCCTCCTGCTTGAGAACTGCCTTATTCCATGCCTTTCTGAGCGCATGACACATCCCTTAATTTCGACGATGTCTGATGGCAAGACTAGGTCTGGCAACTCAATCAGTACACCTGAGCCCCTGGGGTAGCTCACTGCAGTCTGCACCTGCTGCCAGACCTGATTCCACTGTTCTATCAGCCCAGGAGACGCTCTGAAATATAATAAAGTTATAATTTCTTATCTCATTATTCAGTGCTTACACCAAGGTAGTGGGATCAGAACCTGAATATACAAAATTTGTCATTTTCCAAACAGTTCAAGACATTTGCAGGATGTTCCTCAGTTTCCTTCCTAATCAAAATATTTAACCAAAGACGGGGCTATCGTGATGAATTTGAAGGTCTTGATAAGCACAAAATTGCACTCACCATTGATCAGTCAAGCTTCAGCCAAGAGAAATCATTTGTTTTGCTTAACACAGCCTCCTTAATTAGTGTTACAAAGCAAATGCACCATGCTATGAGTCTTGTGTGATTTTGTTGTCTGAATTTAAGTATGACACTATTTTTTTCCTACAATTTCAGTCATTAGTGTTTTTCTTCTCATCTCATAATTACCATTTTAATGGTCAAGCCATTCTTCTTCACTCTTTCTTCCCAGATGTTGAATGATTAGAGGGGTCCTCTCCTCTTTATTCTTGTCTCAAGGATGAAGATACAGAGATCAGACAGATTCCGTCTCAAATTTCAGACTCTGCAACTGATATCAAATTTAGAAGTTTCATATATTCTGTTCCTTTCTCCTTCAGTTTTACCAAAGAAATGTATATATTCATCTCAAATTCACATTTTGAGGTAGCATAGATGTAGACCATGGGTAGACCAAATCAGCCATTACTGTTGTGGTTATAAAGTAATTGAACAAAGTGTTTTTTTCTCTGTGCAAAAAGGCTACTTTGCCTCTGGGTCACAGGTTAGAAGTCCAGATTTCATTAAACAAACTAAATGATCTTCACAAAAGTATGCTGTAACTGTTTTTTCTGGGTCACATGTATAAAAGTGGTAACAGTTATACCTCTTGGACATTTGCTCTCTTGTGATCCTTCCACTCAAAATAATTGTATTGGCACCTATCAAATCCAAGAGACTATGATTAAAAAGTTGGATAGAGCAGGAGAAATTAGCAACCTACATCCAATTTCCTATAGTATCTTCAAGGCTAGGCCAAGGAGCAATTTCCAAAAATCTACCATAACTTACAGAAATTGCAATCCATCTTCAAATGAGATGTACATTTTTGTAATAACATAAATCAGAAAGCATTTCTATAGAAAAAAAATATAAATATATATATGTGTGTGTGTGTGTGTGCATTTCCCATTTAACATTTCTTCAAAAGAATATAATGTACTTAAATTTGCATTATTTCTTGAAAACCAAGTTTGTTACCTTGCTTTACTAAGAAATCCTGATGATGACACATTTATTTTCTACCGTTATATTACAAAGGAAATTAAGTATGGTTGTTGTGAACAAAACCAAGATATGCAATCTAATTCTACAAAATATGTGCATAAACTGAAAGTAAAGAATAATAATAATAAAAAAAAAGAGTATCTGAGTGGCTGGAAGTAAAAATTATACAGGATAGCCAATGCTACTTGTTAGTATAATAGCTCCTTATCCAACCTTGGATACCACTGGCAGATCATGTATTCCAACAGAGAGACTCTTTTGTAATGTGAAATCACATCAGAGATATGCTTTTAATTACCAGGAGACAAAAGGACCTCAGTTTTTACATCTTGTCTGAAATACAGCACACATAATTATGCTGAGATAATTATTCATTATGGACTCAGCAATCTGACACCTACTGGTTCACCCACATCACTGTATTGTAGTGCCCACATTTTCCTTTGAGGTGCCAATCTACAGGCTTGATTTCAACTTCATTAAGGCAATGAGAATGTTTAAGATAACTTTAATGTGGGATACAGCAGGATTTGCATTTTAATCACGCTCAGCATTTAGTCAGAAACATTCCCAAAATAAGAAACCGTAGGAATTATTTATTACCTCATTGGAAATGCCATATCCATGTCTTTTTCCATGGTACCCAGTAAAAAACACTTATCTACAAGACCCACAGGTTGTGATCCTTCTGAAGTTGTACCTTGTTTTGTGTAACTGATTTACTTGTCTTCATCTACTGTCTTGCCTCTTTTGAAAGATGTGTCAAGACCAAAGCCTCAGGGGACGTGGCTGCAGATCTGGTAACAACCTCTGGAATGTCCAGTGGTGCATAAGGGAATGAAAACTGTGACTGGACAGGAAATTATAGTTGTTTTTATTAGCACATTTTACCCCAATCCACCATGCAGTTCTTCTCATATGGAATTAATTACAAACTCAAAAGTAATTGGGGGAAAGTGTTAGTTTTTATTTCTTTAATTCATACCTGAGAAACAACCAGACACCTCAGGAAAGTTATTTATTCTTGGCATTAAGTGTTAGTAAAGTTTTGCTCACATCACCAAAACACCAGATGTGCGTAATTTTTAAGTGAACAGTCTATAGGAACATTATTAGTACACAAGCTTACCATTCTCCTCTTGCAAGCATATTTGAAAAGTACCCTCAAAAAATGACATGTCCATGGAAAACCTACTCTGACATTTAGTAAGCAGATGAACTGGCAATCCTATTTTAAGTTAGAATTAATACTACTGTGCTTTATTTATTTGTACAACTTTTCCTAAAGCTCTCCAGGCTCTCTCTCAGCAGAATAAGCAAGGAACAGAAAAACAAAGTTTTTATACATTTTGGGATAGAGATGTACACTAAAAGGCTTGAGGCCAGGGTAGCTTTATATATGTTATCTTCACTGGTGACCAGTGTATAAATTGAAGTCTTCTTCCTGTAAGTGCTGGTTTTGCATAGTGTTTTCTATTTCACAGGCATTCCTATGCATCTAAGAAAATGTTATTATTGACTTAGCTTGTCTTTAAATAGCAATGACAAAACAACTTTTGTAGTGCACACAGATTTCATTATGCTTCTTTTGCAGATCCAATATTAGATAATGCATCTTTTTAAAGGCCAGGAATGTTTTTCCTTCCGAGATCACTGAAAGAAAACTGCATATTGCTGACCTTGGAGAATACAGCATTCCAGGAAATTTTCATGTCTCCGTTGAAAAGGAAAAAAATAAAATAAAACAAGATAACCCTGGAATTTAACCATATTACTTGATTTAGGATGTGATGACTCACAGACCAATACTAGAAAAACACAAACATCCCTGTATAAATGAGTGAGTTTTAAGCCCATTGTATCTCAGCTATTCCACTCCTAAAATACATATCCTTTCCCAGAGAAAACAAGAACTTTGCTTTTGTCTAATTATTCTCTAATGGTATATTTATGGTAATATTTGTCAGTATGTTGTGTCCTTGTGATTATTCATTAAAAGGCAAAAAAAAAAAAAAAAAGATGTGTGAGGGAGCCAGAAGGTACAGCTTCATGCAGTATCTAAAAGACTGTGTATTATGAGATAAAAACACTCCACAAAGCCTGTGTTCATTTATTCCTATGATCATGAATACAAAATAATTTTTAAAGTTCAACTTAATTAGCAATTATTCATACATGACATTTAGGCACAAGCTAAGGTTCAAGCTGCAGTAGCCCCCAGGTGTCAGTATCAGATCTGACAAACAGAACATCTCATGTCCTGAGACATGGCTGTGGTCGCAAAGATATTCAGCCCCCTCCAGAGAAGCCTTCAGTTCAGACACACTCTTTGATTTACACAAAAGGGGGAAAAAATAATGGATGAAATTATTTTTGCTTCTGGCAAGTGAATTTGGGTACTTGAAACTAGTTAGCATCAGCAGACCTTAAGAATAATGTGGAGTTAGAAATAGTTAAGCACCTGACTCTAGTTTGATTCTTTCTTCTAAATCAGACTATGAAGTACTAAAAAAATATTTTACTCAGAAGAAAGTGAAATGTAAATTTAACATCTATTAATATTTATTACCAAGTAAATTCCTCAAAAAAAGTCACATCCTGGGCAATTCTGTACTTGATTTTTTATTTTTTATTATTTTTTCTGGTTTGACAGAAACATGAAAATGAATATTTACTAGTGTTCTTCTTTGCTTTTGGTCTCTCTTGACATTTTGTCTGTATTCCTAATTTAATTCACAAATGTTTATGAAATGTGTATTCATTGGTTAGAACTTTAGGAACTTATCTGTAGTCCAAACCATCTTATGGACACAGTAAGATCAGAGTTATAATGTTACCAAATACTACTTTTCCAAAAATAGCCTCACCTTAGTGAGGTCATATCAGGACAATTGAAACTGAAACTTCTCTACCATCTAGCAGAAATATCTAGTTAAACATTTTAACAAAAAAAAAAAAAAAAAAAAAAAAAAAAAAAAAAAAATCACTACTTTGTTAAGTAGTTGCCTGAGTTATTCCTGTAACAGGGGTAGGGAATCCCTCAACAGGCACAGGACTCATTTCATTGACTTTACACATCTATCATGTAGAAGCATATGTCCAAACAAGGCTCCTTGGGCTCTCCTCAACAGATTCAGGCACTATTAGACTGATTCAGGCCATACTGTCTAAAGTAAGTCTTATGAATTCTGCTCTAGAAATATCTGTTCTTCACTTTCCCTCCCTTTCACCAGAGCAGTGGGGGACTGCTGTGAGGAGCAGTCCTTGTGCAGTACCTTTTAGAGGACAGCATCCATTGAAAAGCACAACAAAAATAAAAGCAGATAAATGTTCTTCGCATAGATTGTGTACTTGGTAACTGCTTTTTTAACTTTTGTACCTGTTTGTGTACGCATCAGCAAAGAATCTCACCAACAGACACCTGATCAGAGAAACAATGCTCCACCTTTCTAGCTCACTCAGCTCTTGGTGAGATGATCCTCAACTGCGAATGTTTTTTTGTTTTCCTTCAATAAAATCTCTCTGTCTAGGGGAGACATTATAAAGAGGATCTGCATGGCTGCCATAGGGTATGAACAAGGACTGTGCTGTAATGGAGAAAAGAAGCAAAATATCATTAGTCTCCATATAATAGGTGACCCTATAACAGTCTGTTATCACCAGCTCTAATGTGGATCTAGAGGGCTGAGAAGCTGAGAAGAGGCTCATAATAATCTCCTTTTTAATAAAGATAGGGCACCTAAGGATCTGGCACAACTGTCATTCCCACATAAAAAATATCTGTTTGCGATTAGCAATGGTGAAAATAAGAATGTGTTTTTAACATTGTCATTGAACAACAGATACTTAACAAGACTCTGAGTTAATTACAGAGACTTTCCTTGCATAATCACTCTTTAACCAAGTAATTGGTCTTTCAAAGGGTTGTGAGCACAAATGAAAAAAAAAAAAAAACAAAAAAAACAAAAACTGAGTTATTTGTTAACCTTCTTCTAGCTACTGGGGTTGTCTGTATTGCAAGTTACCAGCTTTTATACAAGGTTATGCTAAATCTGATGCTTTTAACATCACTGGACTATCTAGCATGCCAGCAAGAGAAACAGCAAAAAAATTCAAACTACTTTGGAAAGTATTACACTGACTTCAGATTCAGTTTTTGCAAAACATCCAATATTCAAGTAATTGTACAGTAGGATATAATATTTAATAATACCCAAAAGCATACTCATCCTTTTTCTGTAAATATCCCAGATGAGCACACACACACACACAAATCTTCCCAAAAAGTCAGCAAATAAAATACAAAATATATATGTATTTTTAAGAAAACAAGCAAATTAATACACGCAGACAATTTTCCTTGCATATTGTGTTGTACTGTACAACTACAGAGAGATATGTTCAGTATCTAGTAAGCATGTCAGATATTTATTATAACTCTTTCCTAAGATATTTGTTTGGAATTTGAAGTATCTGGCTGTGGCAAGCTTCTTTCAAAACAAGATTAGTCCAACCGTATTTTCTATTCATGTTATATACAGTTAATTGAGGTGGAAGGCTATCAACTCAGGGCAGGCAAAAAAGATTCATAGCTTCAGCCCACTTGAAGATAATGTGTAAGTTATGTCCTTTCCCTCCATGTGTCTTTCCTACACCCAGCATATAAATATCACTCTGAGTGACGTTAGTGAATAGATAAATGTGCAGTAAGTTTGGCGATATTAAAGCAACTCCAACCTACCATCCCAGGGAAGTCTATGCGCCTGTGACTAAACGGGTACTAATCATTTCCTGAGCTCCGTGCTGGCAGCCAGCCAGTAGAGTGTGTACATTGAAATTAAAATAGATTGGGAGGCAGGACGTTGTTCCAAATTGATCTGGATGACGATAGCGATTCTGAAAGCAGCTCCACTTTTTAAAGGCTCATTGTGCATTTCTGAAAAGGAGGGGGGAGAAACATTTAGGAAAATAACAGGAAGGAAATCTAAGTATGGGATATTTTACCTTTTTGATATATTTATTCTCTTACAGAATTGCTTTGTTATCACCAGTATAAGAGATAGTGCTTCCTAACGTCAAATGTAGAAACACATGCAGCAAGAATGTAAAAAATGCTATTTGTAATAATCCATTTATTATTTAGTGATTTTTTTTCTACTGCTTGTGTTTCATCAAATTGTGTCAATTCCAGCAAGGACAAAAAAGTGTGAATTTCTGTTACAAGGAGTAACCCATTTCTGTCATGTTGTTGATAGGTCTTTGCCTGACGGTTCACTGTTGAGTTTTACTCTACCCTAAGAAATGGTAGATGAACATAAAGCTGCAGCTTGGTTCATTTTATCCATAAAATTCTTTATCTAGTGCTTGTAACAGGAGACTTTGGTGCTATTTCCCATTGTTTGCACTATTCTGTGGAATGGTTTGTGAAGTGATAAGTCAAAACCAATAAAGATATCAAACATCAGCATTAATTTTGTCAGGTTACCAGAAGTACTGATAATTTCTAATGCTTTGAATGCCTGCCAGAAAGATAGGCCAAGCACAGAGTTCATGAGGAATCAGAGTACCTAGGGTGCAGCTGTTTAAAAAAAAAGACCTGATATAGTGGAAAAACATATAATGCCTGAGATGACAGACCGTTAAATAATTACAACAGGAAGTGGCCTTGAGGCATTATTTTTTCATTCTTTATGACTCAATATAGAAGAAGAAATAAAACTAACCAAATAATTCTATTTTTACCAAGTGCCATCCTCAGTGTTATTCCCAGACTCCTGTCTTTCCTCTCCCTGGACAACCACCTACCCTGCCCCATGCTGTAAGAGATAAACAGTTGAAGGATGGCTTTCAATCTGAGTGCTGAGAACAGAGTTACACTCCAGATTTGACCACCAGTAAGAGTACATCCTGTGGTATATCTGAACTATTATCCAAGGTCATAGCAGGAAATAGATTGTTACATACGGCCAGCAGTTTGTACATATACTTGCCAAAAGCAACATATTTGGCTCACTTAGTGACAACTTTGGCCACCCTTTGATACAACACATATTGAGTTATGTCCTTCTTCAAATATAAGTAACTACTGTAGACTTAGGTTCTTATTTTAGAGTACATGCTAAGGGCTTTTAATGTATAGTCTACAACAATGTAATTTTCATGCTATCGGAAAGAAAACAAAAAAAAAAAAAAAATGGGGCTGCTCTCTTTAATAAAATTCCTGTTTGATGTCAGAAAAAGCAGCTATTTCCAAAAAAAAGTGCCATCATCAGTGAGCACAGAAAAGAGAATTGAGTACTTGACTTCCTTCTCCTTCAGAGCACGCCAGAGAAGGGTTTTCAGATTTAAATATGTCCTCTAAAGATTTGGAACAATAACATCAGGATATAAGCAATTCAAAGGAATCAGTTTCCTCAAAACTGGAATAATCTTTAGCATGGACAGCTGCCTCTCAGTGGAGCATGGCTTCCCATCCCCAGCAGCATGCAAATACTCATTGCCTTTGATCTGGATCCCCTTGCAGCTGCTCAGCAGCAGATCTAGGAGCTTCATGAGAATGTATTACATTTCTGAGCTGTATTGGTGCCTGGCCTGACTTGTCCTAGTTTCCAGAAGTGTCAAAGCTAGTTGGGAAACAACTGTACAGAAACACCATATCTCGTTTTTGTCTGTCCATTCTCTGCTCATGCTAAGCCACAAACTTCAACAGAGCTCTGTCTTAACTGAGACCCCCAGAAGGAGAATTTCTCATGGTCCAGAAAAAGACATAAAGTGGTGTTAAGGAAACACCACAGACTCTCCTGTGAGCGGGTAAGGGGCTGCAAACAAAAAAGCTCAAGAGAGAAGTGTTCTGAACAGATGCCTCTTGCAGATTCCTGTCAAATGATGGAAGGTAAAATCAAACTGCTTGGTATCTGATATGCTCTAAAGCTTTGGAGCATTATAGCGGCACATGTTTAATATAGAGAATTGCAGGTAGATAACTGACTGAATGTTAGCGAGTGCCAGCTAGGCTGTCAAAACACCCTCTTCTCACAGATACACAGTTTGCTGCACACTGTAAATGGAGTCCCTTTTCCTCTCCTTTTCCATGACCTCGGGCCAAGCTGATATTGTAACATGCAAAGAGAAGGAATGAAGAAAAAAGCCTTCAAATAGTAACATCTCTCATGAGCCAGGGAGTTAAGTAGTGCTGCTGCTGCTCACTGACTCAACTCTAAAGGTATAAGTGAAATCTATATTTTCATGTAGCAAGTAACATCTGTAGAAAGGGAAGGATTCTCTCACACAGGTGTGCATAAGATTTATGTATTTGTCCAGGGTTAACACACAAGCAGAAATCAAACTATGTGGTGCTATTCAGTTTCTGCATGACTTTGTTTTTCATTAAGCAAACATAAAAATCATTTTAGGAATGTATCTGCTAGGTGATTTCTGAGTACCTATATCTAGCTTAAGTTGCTGTTCATGGCTTTAACAACAAAATGTATAACCAGTGAATGAGCTGGAGTAAAATAGAAAATAAAAGATGGCAAACAACAAAACTTGTCAAACAATCCCTAGTAAATGATATCTTAAATGAATATTACTTCTTTTTTTCTTTACTCTAATTACCCATGCACATGCTGCAGTCTTCATTCAGTATTCAAAATTGCTCTAATTGTAGTTTTTTAATAATCTGTGGCACAGAGTGGTTTTTTGTGGGTGTTGAATATTCAAAACTGTACTCATAGTTCTAATATACAAATGAGCCACATCCTTGAGTAACTTGTTCCTTCTCAGAAACTGACAAGTGAATATATGTATTTCTCAGGAAATCTTAAGTATTTAAGAATTATTATAGATCAAGTATTTTCAAAAGTATCAACATTTCAACATTTGCTTGAAAGAAGCTGTGTCCAACAACTTTCATGAATTGTGGTGGGAAGCAAATCCTATGCTACGTGCAAGCACAATAAAGCAGTGCAAAGTATCACTCTGGTAATAGATGAATATTTATGAACTTTTTTTTTTTTACAGTATGTCACACAACATGTCTAAGCAGCTTGTTAGGACTGTTCTTCATCAATAAATGTTTAATACAGGGAAACAAAATTTATTCTATCCCTTGCTCGTTTTATCTAATCATAGATCCTTTTGATACATTTCTTTCTCTCACTCCTTCCATAGATGTCCTTGCCACTGGCTTCCCTCAAGTAATAACCCAAGTATCCTTTGATGCAATGTTACACAATGGCAGGAGACACAAAATCTGAAGTGTTATGTGAAGACATATATTGGTTTTTCATTATAAAGTTTCCTCCCTTTGAAGTTCTAAGGAAGTTACAATTTCCTTTCTCCTGCTGTAAGATATATATTCTCTCACAGTTAAATACATTTCCCATAACAATTCATTTCCCAGACTTCACAAATACTTAGGTACAGTTCGAACAGCACCTTTGATCTGCACACAGTTTATAAAAAAATCTTTATCCTTCCATTCAGGTGATAAGGAATCCTGTCAAGAAGTAGCTTCTTGCTTCTAAATAAATGAGACCACATAACACTTTAAGAACTACTGTATTGACATTCATGTGGAAAGTTCAAATCAGCCATTTATCCACACAGTGAAGAACACTGTGCTTGATTATACCAGTAGAAAAGGCAGTATTAAAATAATGAATTCATTTATGATAATATGCATCAAGCAAACCCTTGTTTGCCATTCTGTATCAGATTGTACTCCATAATAGCAATGCCTGCTCTTGGGAGCTAGCCATTCAACACGATAAAAACAAGGACTTTTGAGGCCAATGAACTATAGTAGCTCTATAGAAAAAGTAGTTGTATTTTTATGCATTTGGTACATTTTGTGGCTAAGTGGCTTACCTCCTAAGTACTATGCTGTGTGCTCACTCACAAAGTGAGTATTTATGCAAAGCATCCCACTGGCTTTAGTGAGGATATTCATGTATGCTCTCAGAACTACAAGTGCTGTTCATACAACATAGCTCTGAAACTGCAGAAAGCTCAAAAAATGATGGCCCTGCAATATGCTGGCTGCAGACAAGCAAAGAGCAGTAAATTAGAACTACAGCTCAGATCTGTGCCATCGTCACTTACAAGTACTTACAAATTGTTTATCCTCCCCCTTAATGCTGTAGCTATAGGCTTTCATGTTCCTACATCTGCTAAATATGACTGCTCTGCTTATTTACTTGACTCCGAGAAAGGTAAGGAGGCTCACTTACAGTCTGCATTGCATGTTAAGGGGCAAAGTACCACCTCTGTGTTGAGCGCTGTCTTGTCTTAATTTTGATTTCCTCTTCCTTTTGCCTCTATGCCATCACATTAAAGGCAAATGTGGTTAAAAATAACAGCTAACATGACATAGCCAAATTTTGCTTTCTCTGTGAATGCAGGTCTAACAAAACAAAAATAAAATTAAAAAAAAAAAAAACAAAAAAAACAAAAAAAACAGGCATACACTACAGGCATAATCCAACATTAAGCGGCTCAGTTTTCATTTGCATACCTCCTTTGTCTCCTCATCACAGCACTCATCTTTAGTGTGCCACAAGTCACTCCTTCCTGGAAGCAGCTATGCAGAACAAGGATCAACAAGAGTAGTGCCTTGCCATTCACCAGGAAGCTTTGAGCTGGATGGATGTGTTCAGCTTTGCACATCAGTTGTAATGGTGGTTCAGTTTCAGGGAATCACTGTCAGTAATGGCCAGTAACTGCTACCTGGGGCTGTTACGGCGTCCCTATGTCTGTGTGGATGACTGAGCTCAGATCAGCCACGACTGGCACAATACTGTTGTGTAATTAACAAGAATAAAAGGGAGCAAAACAAAACAAACAAACAAATAAACAAACAAACAAGTAAAATCTTGCACTTAGATTCCCTTTCATCTCATGAGCACAACATGCTGTGCTTGCTATTCTCAGCATCCAAATGACAATCTGATAATCTAAGATGCAGGAAGGATTGGCTTGTCAGTCCAGCTGAAGTGCTCACAGCAGAATTGAGAGCAACATACCTTCACTCAGAGCCCTCTGCTTTAACCAGTAGATGATTCTGATGACTTGATTCTTCAATACGTACAAAAGCTTTCTCAGACACCTCTGTTTCTAGGAAATAGCACAGATACCCCCTTTCTTTAAAATTGACTGTGATTGAAATAACTCAATAAACTCCATTTAATATATTACCAAGCACATGTCTGGATTCAAATTCAGTCTGTGAATTCTTTTTAAGTGCAGAAAATCTTCAGTTGCTGAAAAGGACCTGAAAAGCTTCCACAGTCTCACAGGGAGTATTAATCTCTGATGGGAATCTGTTTTAAGACACCAGAGAACAAGGGTCAATGTACTCAGTCAAGAAACACTGGAGGTTAGCAGAAGAAAAAAGCCTTCTATTAGCCTTGTGTATAAAGATAATTATAGGGGAAATTTATAATTTTCCCAAGCAAGTATCAAGTAAACCAGTCAAGCTGCATTAGGATTTTAATGACATTTTCTCTTACTACCACGAGCTCTGTGCTAGAAGCCCTCAGGGCTGCCTGCAGTCATATTACTATGCTTGCAAAGCATAATGACCCCAAAGATAGTGCGATCTATTTCTATCACAGATTAAGTGACCTCTGAGTTTTTTTGCGAACTGCTGTGGAGAAAGCTGCAGGTAGAGGAATGTTCATCCCTCAGTTAAGCTAAACCTTTGTTTGCTGTGTTCGCATGAATAACTTATAGAGCATTGGCATCATGAACAGCAGCGCTGACACAGTTGACATGACAGCACTATAGACTGAATCCCGATCTGCCCTCCAAGGATAAGATGGGATGTTTTCTCGTTTCACATTTCACTAAGTCGGTCTGTTCAACTATTTATAAGATGAATAGAAATTTCCACTACTTCAGTTGACACACCTGCTTTTACCTAGCAACTGCTCAGAGGGAGCTAGCAAAGACAGAGGAGGCTTTGAGAGGTGCAGCCTGGCAGGGAGGCTGCTGCTGCCTACCTTGCCAGAGTTCTCCATACAGGTTCTGTCCCCTTAGCATCGTGGTGGGCCTTTCCTCTACCCACAGCATGATCTATTTATAGCCAGCACTGCCCAAGAGAGGATAAGTTCCACTGCATTGCCTGTCCCAGAGAATAGCATAAAGCTCTGTATTAACCCCAGGCCATATGGGGCACAGCTCAGGGAGACCTTCCCATGTGTCATGGAGTCACCATCATGATGGTACTGTGTGACCACCATGGTGGTGCAGGGAGACTTTATCGTGTATCATGAGGTCACCATTGTGGTGACACAGGTTGACCACCATGATGACTTGGGGAGACAGCCACAATGGCATGGGGGTACTGCTCTGAGGACATCCTGCTATAGAACAACCCCACATGTTCCCCCTGTCCCATGACTTTTTTAGGGTACCTGTGGGTCCCTGCCAGGTGCCAAGCGATGCAAAGAGCCCACCCAGCACATTCACAGGTCATTTTCACCCAGCTCCATCCTATGGAACCACCTCTTAGTCTTCAGTTGTTCTTGACAGGAACAAAGTAGAATCACCCAACTGGAGGTGCTGGACCTGAACTCATTTTCCTTCTGAAAAGTGACCTGGCACACGTGTAGTACCTGCAGTCACTGAGATTTCACATTTGTCTCACATATTTGTCAGGCAGCCCATTGCCATCAGGCTCCCAGTGGCAGAAAGGATGGAACCCCACAGTATAGAAGCATGCTTTTGTGCAGTCCATCTGGGGCTCCCAGACACCACAAAACAATCCTTATAGGGGGAAAAAAAGCATTTTAAAGATGATTAAAATATAGATGAGGTAGTATGATCAAGAAAGAATGCATAAAAAATGACATTTTTCTACTTTCATGTTGCAACTGTCAAGATGGCCTGACAAAGCTCAGCTGGAACAGCCTGAGAGGGAAAGCCTACTTTTACATTGAAAGTGTATCAAAACTTTGGATGTATCAAATGCTTTGGATTGGAATGGACCTTTAAGGTCATCTAGTTCCCTGCTATAGGCAGGGACATCTCCCTCTGGACCAGGTTGCTCAAAAGCCCATCCAGACGGGCCTTGGATGTTTCCAGGGAGGAGGCATTCACAACCTCGCTGGGCAACCTGTCCCAGTGAAGAGTTTCTTCCTTTAAAACCATTTTCCCTCATCCTGTCATTACCTACCCTTACAAAAAGTCCCTCCCCAGCTTTCCTGTAGGCCCTCTTCAGGTACTGGAGCCCCAGCTCTCTCGGTCTGCCCTCACAGGGGAGGTGCTCCAGCCCTTCGGTCATCTTTGTGTCCCTCCTCTGAACCTGTTCCAAGAGTTCAATGTCGTTCTTGTGCTGGGGACTCCAAAACTGGACACAATACTCCAGGTGGGGTCTCATGAGAACAGGGTAGAGGGGCAGAATCACCTCCCTTGACCTGCTAGGTTCTAGGTTCTGCTCTTGGTGCAACTCAGGATATGGTTGGCCTTCTGGGCTACAAGTGCACACTACCAGCTCAATTAAGATTGAAGTCCCACAGTCCTGAGGGCTCTGCACACAAAAACTGGGGTAAAAAAATGAAAAAAAAAAAAAAAAAAAAAAAAAAAAAAAAAAAAAAAAAAGGAGAGAGAGAGAATGGGAGAGTTCCTGCATGGATGCTGCAGTTTAGTTTAAGGGAGGATTTGAAAAGTTCATTTAACACCCCTTTGCAAGGAGGGGGTGACAATAAGAGAAATGTGTGCTAGCAAAGATTCATCACATAAGTGGTTTCCAGGCAAAACAAAATAATATTTTTTTATATTTATTTATTTATTTATTTATTTATTTTTAAAGTACATCCCAAACAAAATCTGTCTGCATTTACTAGGTGTCCCACTCCTGACCATTCTCTGCAACAGGAGCAGATGCCTGAGACATAGACTGCAGCCCACAGTAGTGCCCAAAGTAGGCCAGGAGCACAGGCCAGGGCACCAAAGAGCTGAGAAAAGGAAAGGGGGCCTAAGGAAAGGGACTATCTTCTTTACTCTGGTACCTTAAGCCTTCATTCACCAGTATCTGGCTTTTCTGTGGAAGGAGAACTGTAAATAAATGTGAGGCACATTTCTTGTTCACATTATAATACCAGTGTGCACTTCTACAAAATGGATGATATCTCACTGCATGATTTCAATGGAGAGAATGAAAAGACCATAATTGCTGCAGCATTGTGAATTGTGTTTGTAAAGGAAACAGTTTACCAAACAGCAGCCAGGAAAGAAGATAAAGCAAGGTAGGTTTTACAGTTAAAATTAGATTGACCTGGGTTCAGATTATAAATGTTGGGAGAAAAAAATTGGTAGATGTGGTTTGGAAAGAGAAAGGAAAAGGTGTTTCCAGGCGACGTTTCAGTCTCAAAATGTCTTGTACTTTTCACAAAGAAACAGCCTGTGCCCAAAATATTCAGCAGCTTTTCTCCCTTGTGCTTAACACTTACTTTAAGCATAGAGCTGAGATCAGATGTGAGGGAGGGCAGGGAAGAAGATTTCCAGCAGCAGGTGAAGCTGAATCAACAGAGTCATCCTTTTGTATTTTAGTACACTCAGCCAAGGACTGATGGTAATCAGCAGGCTATTTCTTCCATCCCTCTCTTCTCCCTCCTTTCCCTTCCCATTCCTCCCCCTACTAGCTTTAGCACTGCTGTTCATCTTGCTAGTGAGCTGTTCGAGCTGTTCGCTGGAGCTCTGGGTGCTCTCTTTAAAGCTGAAAATCATCCTGCCATCATCCACCTTGCTTTAACACCCACCCACTTAAGAAATCTGAAAGCTGCGTATCTCCTCAGAGGCTGCTAATGCTATTAATTCTCCTACCTTAACAGTCTTTCCAAAATGTGAAAGCAGGTTTTCTGCAGATTCCCAAGCACTAGCACATTCTGTTGCATTTCCCATACACACTTCAGAGTCTGCTTCCCATAGTTAAAAATAAAAAGCCTGATTCAACACTCTCTGGCTTCATTTTTACATGACTGAAACAGCATTGTTTTTAACCTGCATAGCACAAACCTGCACCCCCTAAACCTTATTTTGATTCTCTCCCTCTTTCTTGCCAGACTGAATTACTCTCTTTAACCACAACCGGAGCATTTCCCAGGCTGAAGGTGGCTGATTTAAAGACATACTGGATCTCCAGATTTCAATATAGACGTAACTGTGTGAGGGGCACAGCCACAGTCAAAATGTACCATCCAGTTGCCATGGGTCCCACACTACTGCCAACCTAAGCACTATTAATGATTTACCTTTCAAATGAAAGTAATTGCTGAATGATCAGGTGTTTCAATTGCTCACTAGATTTTAACTCTTTACTAGACAAGGACAATGTTCTTAAGCTGACAAGTTCCCTACATGCATAAAATATCAGTTATATCAGCTGGAAAACACAACACTTGCACCGTTCTTGAAAAGTTTTTTCTCGCAGCTTACTATTTTTTCACATAGGCTTTGTCAGCCCAAGGGGATACAAAAAAGCAGGTACTGTTGTTGATTTTCAGTCACACGAGTGTCCTGATATTGAACCATGTCTTCAGTAGGGGATGTTTAAGGGAGAAAATAAAAAAAAAGTGCACCTAATTTCTACAAAAGCTGTTTCAACTGTTCGATACAAGAGCCTTGGATAAGTTTGGTTTCCTGTGCAGAGGAATGTGAAAGATCTGAGATCTAGCTAGAAAGAATGCGGACAAAGAGACAAAAGAGTTTGCTTTGTTGGTAACACTTCACTGCTCTGGAGTGATGGGAGCAGTGAAAGCAGACTGTGTTTCTGCAGAGAACTCAAAATGCTATAGGGATAAATGAGACAAGCAGGCTTTAGTGCTGCTTCAAAAAAGCTTTGAAATAGTCTTAGAAACCCAGTTTAGACTATAACGCTTCCATTCCCATTCTTGAGTCAAGCACAGACTTACCTGAGAACAAGAGCATAGGGCTAATACTCAAATGTAGAGACAATGTAGTCTGTGATCAAGGGTTCCACTACATTTGCTATGTAGAAAGAAATTAACATATTACAAAGTTATTTTGAGACAACTTCAGCAGTCCTCACATTATGAATATCCTCAGTCTTAGGAACACTCTACATTTTTCAGTAGGGTAGAGAGACTATGGTGAGATCCACGTGTGCTACTTGTGACATGACCACTGACTGTACTGACGTGAGGAAGCAGAGAAGAATTTGATTTGGTGAGCTGCCTTCTGATTGAGAGGCCTAACAATACCAACCAAAGTTAGTAAAAAATAGAACACTAATTGAAACAATAAAATGACCAGATGAAACACAATAGCATGGGAATGGCTTAATCTTTCCAAATGGTTTAGTTAATTCAAAAGGTAACTAAGACTCAAGCGTCCCTTGGGAGCAAACACTGTAATACTCCATTTCATTCCACACACTATGACTGAGACAAGATCTAAGGAGGTCATGAGCAGCATAATAGGAAAGATCTTATTTTAAACCTCAGACACTGGTGGAAATACAACTCATTCTTCTTCAGAGGAATGTTAAAAAGTAGGTTAAAGATTTGTTTGCAATGAGGGCTTTTTTGTTTGTTTGTTTTACCTCTTTCCAGTAATACTGCCTTGCTCCATCTTATAATAGCATGGACTATTCTTTCCTTCAGTGGTGGTTTCAACTAAATAGCATTATGCTACTCAGAGTAGCATTATGAGTAGTTTTGACAATAGATTTCTTTCTCCATACATTAAAAAATGAAGAAGCCACTGAGTGTACAGATATGGAAACTGTACCAGATGGGGCACAACTACTATCTTTCCCTGCACATGGAGCAAAGCAGAAGGAACATAGATGGCTGACAAGGCAATGAGCCCCATTACTGTTTCTAGCATGTTTAATACACTGCAGCACACACAAATTCATGACAAACCCAGGACCATAAAGAGGTATTAGGGGTGGATATAAACAGTCATGTAAACAAAAGCTAAGGCCATTATTTTCTGACAGTCAGATCAGAGTCCTCTTTCACTTTGTACAGCTAACTTGAGAGGAACCCTTTTAAAGTTAATGATGTGAAAGAGGAAAAAATAGGCTCAAAAGCTATAGCTTTCAAAGCCATCCAGAAAGTCACTGTAAGCTGAAATGCAACATTTGGAGCACCCACTGAATGCACATATGACTGAGGAAAGTTAACTGAGTAGCTTGTCTTTAGCTTGTGAAACACATGTGAGAGATATGATAAGCAAAGGGCACATCTATGCCAGCAGTGAGGTGAAAGCCAAGCTGGATCTGCAATTGCCATGGTGGTAACCCAGATCTGACCCCAAGGGAACTCCACAGCCACAAAAAATGTGATGGTAGTTCATCATATACCATAGCATGAAAACAGCAAATGCTGGAGAGAGATGCTCCCATTGAAAAGTTGCCTGCTATGCTTGAATTTGCTGCAAGCTAGGTCATGTCAGAATACTGCCTGCCTCTAGCCCCAACTTAGTTGCTTCTGACTGCACTATACAGTGTGTGCACTACCCCCAGTCTGCCTTCAATCAGGAGTCTCCTTGCTCCATTACAAGGTATAGATACCTCCTACTTATCCCTTAGTTTGTACCTTCCCTTTATTGAACGTGGAGCTATAGCTGTAACATAAAGGCTAAATATCACTGCTATGAAAGAATAAATAATTTCAAATCTTTGCTCGGGTCTAAAGATACTGAAACAATTCTTCTCTACCCTGTAAACTTTCTGTTTTGCTTTCAGGGTTGTGCAGTCCCTGATGAGTGCTGAGGAACAGCACAAGAGCTGAGAGGATGTACCTTTCAAATCCCATTATAAGTGTCCTAAATTCTGACAAATCAGAAATCTGCATAATTATAATTTAAATATTTGATCACTGACAGAAGAAAGCATGTATTCTGGCAAATATCAGTCTGTTGTATAAACAGCCCCTTCAAGTTCATGCACCAAATCCCTCCCTACTTTACTTTAATAGAATGTCTACGATTTCTATGGGCTCTCCCTGCGCTAAGCTGGAGCCAGGCTGTCAAACCACAATAGTCAATGCATGTATTTTTCTCAATTAAAAGATCTCTAATTATCATTGGTATCATTGTACTTAATCTCTGCCTGCTCTATGAGGAGATGGATTGCTCCTCTTCCCCTGTGGGGTAGCAATTTGTTTTCTTTTCCTTCAGTAAACTCATTCAAATGATATGTGCTATTCCCTCCCCAGAGAAAGTCTATCACAACTTCATTATTTCTTTTCTGGTGAGCATATGGTGGTCCTACAGGTTATCCTCCCCTCGCCTTATCCACTTTTACAAGTATTTCACCATGTGTTTTGCCTCCATGCATTTACCTGTAGCTCCCTCCAAGGACAAAATGATGGTGGTTACTTGAGTATAAAGGTAGTTTAGCTCTACATGGAAGGGCAAAAATGGAGATGGAAATGAGATCAGGGAAAGCACTGCTGCTCTATTTCCCTAATGAAGCAGAACTCTCACACTGAGCTGGGCTTACACGCTGTAATCAAGTATACTTCTCGCAATGCTGGGGTTATGGAGAGCCCTGCACAGAGCAAGGTAATTACCAGCTGCCACAGCTCAGAAGGGCTCTGTTCTCCTCTACGTGTTGCTCAGTTGTCAGCTTATAATCAGGAAGAAAATAAAGAAACCCTGATTTTTTTTATTTTTTAATTTTATTTTTTTAAGAGTTTCCAGGAGGAAAAAATAGATGCTTAATGCACAAGGATCCCCACCATCACACATACACATACACATAAAAAATAAAAAAATAAAAAAATAAAAAAATCAAGGAAGAAAGGGATCAGAATAGGCAATTATGATAATTATGATCAAAGATGATCAAAGATTCTGGTCAGTTACAAGAAAGACTTTTTCATATAAATGAGCTAAGCCATCCTGTCAATCCCATTTCTGAAGGATTGCATTGCAGAAATAACTTTATAAGTTATCAATATCTCCAAGTGTATTGAGAATGATTTTCCCAGCACTGAAATGCAGGAACTGATAGACAGCCAAGAGGAGAATAGAACTGATGAGGAGAGAAGAGAGTAAGCAAAAAACACGGTTGCCAAAAGGCTTTGGAAATTCTGCCATTCACCACGCAAAGGTTTTACCTTGGTCTTTAGGAAATCTGTGTTTCCACTGACTTTATTAAAATGCTTCTTTCTTTCTACTAACTTAATGGAGTAGGACACCTACAAACCTCAGCAAAATCCTAATGAGTCACTTACTCAGTTTAAGTTGAAGCTTGTGAGGGAAGAAGCAGATGGAACTGGTGCCTTCATTCCATCAGGGGAGGAGATGGGATTTTCTGTCACCTGCACATAAACACTGACTTCCTTTCAGGTGCAAAATATTGCCAGAAATATGAGTGTGGTTCTGATGGCTTTTAGGTGGTGTTGGCAATATGAAGTCATTTTATTCTATCCAAATATGTGTAAAGTTCTCATGAAGAGAATTTCTGCGAAACTGCGGGATCTGGGAGAAAGTCATGTTTTGATATTTGTGTGTATACAGCTTACAACAGTTATGGCACAACATGCCAGAATACCTAGCAAGGCAACACATATGAGCAAAAGGAAACGTCAATGAGATGCAGAAGTCAGAAAACTGCATGGAGCAAATTGTTTAGAATAATGAGATACATGCACTCTAAAGCACCAGAAAGTTTGGTGGAAAAGGATCTTGAATTTAAGAGCATAAGCAGATGTAAATGAAAGAAAATCTCTAGTATAACTATTCTCAAGATATGAGTTGTGGTAAAAGAAAAGATATGTTCACACTGATGTAAGAACCAGCATGAGATATACACACAAATGCTCTTGATCTGGCTTGTCTTGAAAAGTAGACAATGAAGGCATGCAAAATGAGAAGGAAAAAAAAGAAAAAATAAGACCATCTGGGAGTATAGTGGAATATTTCAGAAACACAAAATGGTTAAGGTTGGCAGAGACATCTGGAGATGACCTACTCCAATCACTCCACACAGAGCAGTGCCAACTACAGCAGGTTGCTCAGGGCTATGTCCAGTTGCATTTTTAATACTTCTGAGGATGGAAATCCGATAATGACCTGTGACAACTTGGTCAAGTATTCAACCATCCCCAAAGTAAAAAACTGTTTAATGTTTAAACAATTTGTGCCCACTGCCTCTTTTCCATTCAGTGTGCATCACCAAGCAGTGGTGGTCTTTCTTGCTCTTTATGTTGTATTTATACACACTGAGAAAGTCTTCATGAGTCTTCTGTTCTCATATGAAAGACATTTCAGTCCCTTCATCATGTTTATAGTCCTTCACTGGACTCACTGTAGGATGTTCGTGTCTCTCTTGTATTGGGAAACCCGTACTTAGTCCAGCTGTGATCTCACAGAGCCTGAGCAGAGGTAGCAGTGGAGTCAGTGTGAAAGAAATCATGAACAAAATGATTACAAAAATATTACATTAGTAACAAACTAAAAGAAAACCTGACAGTAGAGTGATAAAATAAAGATATAAATAATCCCTAGACACTGAATCTGGGTGGTGCTTATAGGATTCCAACCAAACATTACTTGTCAATGAACAGTTCTTTTAGGGTAACTTGCAAGCCAGAATGTAAATGTATATGCATACATAAGCACAACACACAGATCTCAGAAAAATTTAAAGGAAGCAACTAATTGCACTAGCTTCTCAGTGGCCTGGAAAGAATGCTCTCAAGGAAAAAAAAAGTAAATAAAATTGCCTGATGAAAGCAAATTTCATTGTTTGCTCCTCTTTGGCAAGACAGGGTGGGCTAATGAGACATTTGTTCATCTGAATCATGATAAACTTCACAATCAGGGAATTGCTCTCACAGTCACATCAGTGCATCTCTTCAAATCCATTCCCTTCAGTGGATACACATAACGTTGTGACTTGAGAGTATCAAAATATGTCAGCAAAATGTGCACTCAGCTCCAAGTGGAAATTCAAATACCTCCATCAAAAAAGCAATTGCTAGTCATGGTCCAGATGATACCACATAAATTTTCCTATCTGAAAACTATTCAAAAGTGGAAAGACAGGAGGAGAACTGAGGTCTTCTACCTCAGGCTGCCTCTCTTAAGAGGACAGCTGGAGATCTGCAATTACAGCACAGTTCTATATTACACTCATTGCCTTTCAATACAGGCAGCCACAGTACCAAACTTGGTCATTTGTTCTTAGGACATACATGTGTTCCTCATCTCCCATATACTTTCACAGTTACTCTTTTCTACAGCTATTTCTTAGAAACTTCCTTTCCATGGCAATTAAGGTAGCACAGTGTTAGCTCTGAAGTGGGATGATACAATGCTTTCTTTGGGAAAAATGTAAAAAGCCTTGAGAATCTGAGCCAGTTGCCAGGAATTAAAAATTTGGTGATGAGTGGAGAAAATGAGAGGAGATTTGTACACACAGGATGCCGCAGGCTCAAGGAAGGCATTTCACATGAAATAGATTCACCACATTTTGGTTGACAAGTCAAATACAGTTCCAGATTCCTGCTGAAAGCTTAAGTCTCAGTTTCTGACTGGGACAGCAAATACAACAAAATATGAATAATGATGCCTCAATGTAACATTCACTAACAACAACAATGCCAGGTAGCCAGCAGCGCTGGAGGCCCAAACATTTAAGAAGACTCAAAGAAATATCCTCAGAATGTAACCTATCATCTCATTTAAGGCGAATAGCAGCAAGGCCATAGCATCCTATAATTTCTTTGAACATCTTGGAAGAATTGATTTTTCATACCTACATATTCATCAGGAAAACTATTGACATCCTATTTTATAGAAAATAATTTATGGCAAAAGTCCAACTATATGAATAGAAATCTGGGTATCTGCCAAAGAGTGACTGGTAAACATTCAATCTTTGTTTCCAGTTTCCAAGAAGCCATTATATATAATTCAACAGTGCTCACTAATGAGACATGCCAAAATGGGAGAAACCCAAACCAAGAAGCTCTGCCTGAGGATCTGAGTTGATGGGAGCGGACTATGAAGGAGATAGCAGCTGCCCAGAAGAGTGGTAGAAGACAGCAAGAAGGTGGGAGGCAAGGAGGCACATTGCTTGAGGGCAATAGGAATGGGGTAAAAGGAGAGGCATGCAGAAAAGAGAAGAAGGGAAACAAAAGTAGGGAAGAGGTGAGGAAAGAGAATGTCAAAGAATGGGAGATACACAAAGGAAGAGGAAAAGCGGTGGCAGTTGTTACACTCAACTATGAAAAGGTAGGGAATCACCTGTATAAATAATACCAAGAAGAATACAGTATTGATTTTAAAATCTTAGAGAATAGAAAATAATTATTTTAGTCATAATAAAACTCTCCAAAACTTTTTCTTACTCTTAAGATGAAACCAAAAAGGTAAGCACACTGTTGATGCATGAGGAACTGCAATAGCAATGGTGTTGAAGGTGAGTACAAGTTCAGTAAAATTTAACAAGTACCTATTAAGAGCTGCTATGGAATGTTTCCTAAATGAAAAGTAAATGCATTTAAGATTTACTCCTCATGAACTATTAATTCCATCCAATCAAGTCTCCTAATAACTTATTTTATTTCTTTTTTTTCTATTTTTAATGTATTTTTATTTCCTCATAACAACCAGGAGGATGCATTACTTCCAACATGCAGGTTATGATGTTGAAGCACATGGAACCAGAGCGCTGTGGGTTGGGAGAACTGGTATTTTACTACAATAATAACACCATTTCTACATAACCAGCCACTGACCTTTGTTCTTCTTGTCAGCAAATAGACCATCTTTGTAACAGAAGTAAAGCTAAGGGATTTGAAAATGTCAAAATAGCACAGCAACAAAGAGCCTTCGGCCCATATAAATATTTACATTTGAAATATCCATTTGATGAACTGAATATTTCAGCTGTTGAGGGCAGCCTGAATCTCATTACATCAGCTCCATGGGCCTATTGGTTCTTTTACTTTGAATATAGACAGCATTTTTACTTTATGATAGACACGTTCCAAGCACCCAGCACCCCACACACACTGAAAGTGTGTTGTATGCCAGTAGTGTCCTGTCTACGCAGTTCAGTTTTTATAATGGAATCCAGACTCCACAGCTGTGCAGCTTTTTAATACTGAATAGAGATCTCTCACAAGACAGTAATCTCAGTTTTGTTGTTGTTATTTGCTTGTTGTTTTTGTTGTTTGTTTGTTGTTCTTATTATTGACAAGGAGGTAAATGAATCATCCTAAAACTAGCCTCAACAACACATTGCTTATAGTGGAAAATCCACTTTAATTCACTAATTATTCTCCTCTGGAGCAGCAACGAATTAAAAAGCATCCAATCCTTTCAACTTAGGCAGATCAGCATATGCAGCCCTCTGTCTACATTCAGGTAGCTCTGTCCCCCATGACTCATTTTTCTTCACAACTGATATAGAGAGGAGCCTTTGTGAATAGACCTTGTCCTCCATCCTGCCAAAGACCCTTCTGCTCTTGCGCCCTCACAAGGCACCATGTCTTTGAAGTAAGTCAAGAGAAAAGAGGGCAGAAGGAATATGAACCTATGCCATCTCCTTTTTGACATTGCCTTGCAAAGGAAATCCATGCAAAAGGCATTCCTATTCCTTACTGAGAACTTCAGTATTATAGGGACAACTGCTCATTGATAGGCCTTCCAGTACAGCCCAATTTAATGTATTTTTCCAAAGAGAAAGACTATAGGCAATGAGCCAGGAGGGAAATGAAGATCCATTTTTCTTCTTTTTGTGTTTTTACTAGATAAAGATATAAACTGGTATTTTTAATGCCTTACAGTATGGTTAATCTAAAGTTTTTCCAACTAGGTGTAGTATGTATTGAATATATCCAACTATATGTATTTTTACTGTTCCAGCTCATTTGCTAGTGTTTTACATAGGTTGCTCTGTTGCTTTGATAGTCCTCAAAAAGCCAAATAAATAGATAAGACACTGCTGTGGACCCCTTTCTAATATCTTCCTGTCTGTTTCCACACACATGCTAAATTTCTTCACTGTCCTGCCTTCACTCAGTGAAAGGCTCTAAATCAGACAAGGATGATTTGAATAACTTGGTTCTTTAAAAATTCTCCACTCTCACTTGTTCTAACAGAACTTACTCAACTTCTCCTGAATGTTCTCTTAAAAGGCGGAGCTGGAAAATTTTTCCAGTCATCAAATTCATACTCCTGATTTCCTTTATGTCATCTTATTTTCCAGCACTTCTCTAAGAAATAAATTCTAATTCCTGTAAATATTTTACGAACAAACAAACAGCTGTAAAATGAATCATGTGAGTCTATAAATGGCAAATTGGCAATGTATATAAAAGTTATATAGAAACTGGAATATTTCCACCTTTTTCTAAAGTTCTTTATAACCAGTGCTGTCACTAGATACATCTTAGAGGAACTCTGTGATAACACAATGATCCTCGGAGTCTTATTGCTGCACTGATGTGGCAGAACATGGAATACACTACTGATGAAAGTAACATTGTGGCTCAGAGCATACTACTATTAATACTTTGCAAGTATGCTTTGCCTAGAATGTAATGGACTACAAATTGTCTGCAGTGTGTTTTACTTCTGCTTATATTCTGTGAAAACACTATCTTCCTTTAAATGAATGGAACTTTTCTCTTTTTTATTCTTACTTTTTTTTTTCTAGCCACTAACCAAACGGATTGAAAGGAAACAAACCCACATATGGAAAATATGTGTTGGATATGATTAAGACTGAAAAGCAATCTGCAACTCACTCTTGTCACCAGTAGACTGTATTTGTAATGGGGCTTATCACTGTTTCCAAGTAGTCTTCTATGAAGCCATTACTTTATTGTCTCTATATAAAAATACATAGTGATATAATGGAAAAACCTTTGATATAAAAGTTCAATCAGACAGAGTTGCCTTAATTGGGGCAATTAAGTAGTTTTTATTACTCATACCAAGTGCATGGAGTGAGAGAGCTAAAGAAGATCTGGTCATAATAAAAGATGTACAGAGGACTGTTTGTAAGCATTAGGAATCACTTTTAGCTAAATAAAGGAGCAAACATCCAAATACAAACACGTAGACACAGATCAGCACATGTGGGACTACTTATGTACTTTAGCACAAAGGTCAGTTTTGCAATTCAAAGCCTAACATTCATAGACCTACAAGCAACAGTTTGAAAGGTGTGTTTCATGTCTGTAAAACTTAACAGCTGCTTAGAGTTCACATCTTTAAAAGTCTGAGTACAGAGGTGTGCATACCCATTTACTTGCACTTTTACAATCCCATATGTGGAGGCCCAGCATAGACTAAGGCGAAACTGAAGGCTTCGATGTGCATCACAGTTGCAACCATAGTTAAGTGATGCAGAAGTCACAGATTTATAGCTCATTGCCAGTAACTGCCTGGATCATGTTCTTCTTAACCCTTCCCTGTGAGGGCATGTTAAGGACAAAATGAGCTTCTTGTTCTACTCATTCAAATGCTTTCTCCATGTGGACTGAGACTTCCTTGCACTGTCAGTTCAGAAGTCTTGACACCTCTTAGTTTCCAGGTGGGGAAACACAATATATGCAATATTTTTCCGCCTTCATATCAGCCCACAGAAGGCAACAACAGAAGCAACTCAAAGCCTGAGCTTCCTTATAAAGGAGGTTGTCATGAAGGGAATCAACCTTTTGAGATCTGAGGAGGGGTACCTGCACAATGCCCCTAAGCAGAAAGCTAGAATCAAGACATCGCTTATCCTATTCCTTCCCTCCAGCCAAAGCACTCACTGAAAGACACCTTCAAGCCAGATAAAACAGAATATCCCTATGTATCATCTGGAACCTTCCCCTCACAAAGACTAACCCAACCTCACTCTGATTAGCCTGAGAGATCTGGTGTCACATGTGTACATGAAAAGCATCTAGACACTTATTAAATATGCATTCCCCTTCCTTCTAACATTGTTCCATCAATATTTTAATGCCATGTTGCCTTTTAGATTTTGTTCCTTCTGTAACATGAGGTCCCTTCTGGGGCAGACAGACACCACAGAGATGGATGCATTTATGGATGGCATTTCTTTTAGTATGAAGAACTGTCATCAGTAGTGAGTTTCTGCTGCAAATGCTTACAGTTTCTTCATCAGAAAATATCATCTCTGTTCCCTTCTACAAATAAAGCCAATGGGACAGAGTGAATTTGTACAAGATAAGGCTGAACGAGTTCAAGAAGTGATCAGAATAATTGTTTATTACCAAAAAAAGCTAGCTTGTGAATAAGACAATTAAATTAAACTTAATCCAGTGAAAAAGAACTGACTATATTGTCATGTATGAGGTGTAAATGTGGATCACTATGTCTGCAGTATAATTCATGTCTGTATGGAGTTTATCTGTGGGGTTCATTTCCTGGTTTTACAATCTCTTTCTCCTTTTGTTTGTTGTTTTTTTCAGTTGTTTGTTTTTTGCCTTCCCCTTCCACTTCTTGTAGACTAATCATTGCCAAGTTTCAGACATTTTCATGAAAAACAATAGCTTGAACTCATTGTGCTGAACAGCCCACTTTGTTATCCTTGCCTCAATCCATGGTGATTTCAGTTATTGCATGTGATAAGCATCATTAAGGTTTCCATGTTGTTAGTCACTTTCCTGACATTTCATCTTTCTCCTGCCCAGGAAGCAGCTTTTACTGGAAACATTCAAAAAGAATAAAACCTGGTCACAGTCAGTACCTCAGGGTGATGGTATCTCAGATCCAAATTCCACTGTTTGATTTGATTTTTTAGTTAGTAACTGCAATTATTGATTTGAAAGGCCAGATTAAGCCACTTGTGTTCACACTAAGCTATTCCACACAAGGTTGTAGTTAGCAGAAATGCTGTTCAGTGTAATTTTGGATAGTACTGTCCAGGATACTGAATGTATTAACAGGACATTTGATTGGTAGAAACCTGCTCATTTCAGCTGTCTACTTTACAACAATCTCAAAAAATCAGCAAAGGTATTATGGTTCTCTGATGAATCTCAGATGACTTAAAGCTGTTTGAGGTACAGATGTGAAGCCACCACACAGGGAAGGATATCTTTCTGATCACAGTATGAAAGTTCTCTCTTTCCCACTGTTGCCAAGTAGGTCTATGGCATCTCTTTTGCAAAGGAAGATATAGAGTTGAGGTGGCTCACGTGGGAGCATGCACAGGAATTTACGTCCATTGCTTCAACTCAGTCTCTAGACTCCATCTTTGAACCTGAAGATGCACCAACTTAGCTCAAACCTAAACTGCTTAGAGCACCTGAACCAGGATATCCTCCCTTTGTGGGAAAGTACTAAGTAAAAGTCAGCCAAGTCCTCCAGAAAACAAAACAAAACAAAAGCTTGGGGTCACAGAAAAAAAGATGCAGGTTTATCTCACTTCAGCAAACAAACTCTTTTCAAAATGTGCTACAAGTTTTTAATGTTAAGACAGGAAAGGAAAGTCTTAGATGATTAGTTTATACTATTTCATCTCCAAGGTTCACACACAGTAAACTGGACCCAGCATAACAAATGCCAAGGATTCAAACTCGAGTTAATTTGCAATCCCAACCTGAACAATGTTTCCCAGCAGAAAAGAACCAGAATTTGAGCTATCAGGTTTTGATGATGCAGGCAAAACAATGCAATTTGAAAAGAGAAATTCTAGGCAACTGGGGATAATTCTTACCCCATATACTTTTGTGTTAATTTACAGGTTGCAGAAGTGTCTTACAGAAATGGCAAGTATATGGACAGAACTTTCATCTTTGTTACAAAGCTGAGCATATAGATCATTTTTAGTTAGTAGCTTGACAATGACATATAAAAATTCTTTTTTTATATATGTTTTATATCCCAAACAACAGTGGGATGCAAGGACTGCACGAGCACACACCATAAAATGATGCAATACATTCTGTCATCCTCTATTAGTATTCAAAAAAAGAAGCTTTCCCATTGCTGTAATTTTTTGTGCTCAGTTTTCTAAGGAAGTGGCATTTGAGGAAGAATCAAGAAAAATCTGTGCAAAGATTTTTGAATTGGGCAAGACTGCAAAATAAAGCAAAATCACAGAGAGTTTCCAGGGTGAAAGAGTAACACCATATCATTCTCCCCTGAGGCACAGATTCCTTCAAAAATGACAGAGCTGTGAAACTGAAAGCTCAGCACAGAAACAGTTCCTGGACACCTCCTGCGTGTGCTTATATATAGCACACGTGCAGCTAGGGACATACTTATGGGTAGGGATGCATATGTAGCAGAGTCACTGTCAGCTGAGCCAGTAATTTCAGAGAAGGTAAAATACTTCTCCAGGAGAGTAGTGTCTTAACAGGAATGCACAGGCCTTCTGATTGTCTTTTTGCAGCAGTCTGGGGGACTCATCGGAAGAGGGATGCATCCTGCATTTCATCAGAAGAGGAGAGTGAGTGACATGGTGCTGAAGAGATCATAATCCTACAGTCTGAGAAACATTCTTCCAGCTCACCACTGGTTAAGCCTATTTTTGATAGAAGTGTAAATCATCATGTTTTTGCTAGGGGGAGAGAAGAGAGAATTTACACTCACATTTCTCCTTGAGAATCTGCCAGTGCATTTGCTATTAGGAAATGACTAAAATAAGCCTCTGCACATATGTCCTTAAAAACACTTTGACTGCATTCCCCTGTAATTATTAAGCTTCTTCAGAGTCTGTAAGCCAGTGAGAAAGGGATTAGAGGGGTTACTTTGTGCCTCTGTGCCCATAAAAATCCTTTGGCTACTGCAGCACACTGCTCCGAGTGTCCTGAAAGCTTTCACATAATCCCTGCCTCCCAGCCACTGCCACTACCGCATTCCCTTTATTTAGACACATTCAAATTTCATGCTGTAATCCAAAAGCACTCCAATGCGGAAACAAGATCCACGTTATAAATCACATTTAAAAACTAACCTGCCAGTTAGATCAGGGCAGCACAGCAACTACATGATAAAGCCACCCCCAGCTTTACAGTGAAAGGATGACCAGGAGATGTGAACTGTCATTTGCTGGCGTTTCCTATTCTCCTCATCACTGAGGACAGGGATCATTTTTATACCTGTGTGTGTAGGAGAGGTCACAACAGGACACCAGTCTTAACTGGAGTTGCATATGAGTAAGAATACAGGACAGCAAAACCAAAGATCTGTTTCCTGTAACCATTTGGGGCATTTTCATGTCAAAAAATAACTTGTTCTGATCAGTGCCGTTGCACTGAAAATAAGTCATTATATCATAAGCAGCAGCAGTACAGGACTGCAAGCTATCTTCTGGGTCACAGAGTCTGTTTCTAGTGCATGCACAATATTATATAACTCCTCTCACTAACTCATCCTTAAGAACCCTAATTTTTTTAAAGGCAACTTTTCTCTGACACAAATTCGGAGGAACTTTGCTGTGGAAAGGCTGGAAGGAAGCACTGCCATTAAATGCAACAGCTGTTAACAGCCTCCAGATCATGATTCTAAAGCAGAGAAACAACTGTCAAATGTGCACTGAAAGAACGTCTGCAATATAGAATGAATAAAAAAATCTCATTTTTGGCAACAACCAGTCAGAAATTCTTCCTGGGTAAACAGGAACCTGGCACTGCTGGGCTGAAGTCAGCTTTGAGGGCAAAAACAGGGCTGGAGAAGCCAGAGAAGTTGCTTGTCACACCCTGTTATCATTATGTGCTGGGAAACCTGGCATCTCCCAGGTTGGCAGTGAGTGCTGGAGGGAGGGTGGTGGAAGCACAGGCATCCTGGTGACCCATTAAGTTCTTGGCCTCCTCACACCTGTCCTGTCCATTGGCACATACTATCAGCCTATCTTGGTCACCCTCTGTGAACTGGAGATAACACCTCTTGTCTGCATGTCTATTTAGGCTGTAAATGCCTTCCAACAGAGACTGCCTCTTATTTTGTTTACCAACAGTGAGTAGCACATGGGTTTAGGTCTCGTACACAGCTCCTGGTCACTAATAATCATTATTTTAATAGTGACAGTAAACACAGTAATTAACCAATATGAATCTAACAAACACAATGAGGCTACTTATTTGTTTTTGTCAGAATTGTTTTCCAAAGCACAGGAGGCCACAAGAGTCAGAAGCAGAGCAGCTCTGCCTGCTGCAAAGCAGCTGCTGGCATTCCCTTGCTCCATGTGGGATGCCCCTGGGAAGGCAATACAGAGATGCGTGTTTGCAATTAACATGTGGGCATTTGGACACTGACCACACCTGAGTATTCAGAACTGCTGTGCACAACCTTTTTTTTCAGGTTGGACAGAGGATTTCATACAAACAAGGAAAGAACTCTGAAATGCTGTTTTACGATGAATCCATAGGACAAATAACCAGAGTATGCATTAAAAACAGATCAGAGTGTATCTTTTCCTGGTTAATTTAGTTGCCTCTTTCACTCTTACAATAGCAAACACTCAGGAATACCAACTCTTCCTTATTGCAAATAAAGGAATTAGTAGATCCATGGTACTGAGCAGAAGTTAAAGCAGTAGTTAAAATCCACAGTCTGATACCAAACCCTCTGGGATTTGAACAAACTTTGCTGACACTGCTTGGCTAATTTTAAAAAATTACTACAGTTAATTTTTTGAAGAAACGAGCTCCCAGAATGACATGTTTCAAACACAAAACCTTAATATTCCTTTCTAGAGAACTATGTGCCAGTGTTCGTAGGGAAAGAGGAGGTAGTTCTGAGCTAATTTTTAAATCCAAGGGAATATCACTAGGCAGCCAGCTGCTGGGGCTTTTTGCTTGATCCCTTGCAAATTCTCTTCAGCTATTCATGGCCAAAATGTGTCATGTGCCAGTCTGAAATCATGTCGGAGGAACTGGTGGAAGGAGTCTCCTTTTCACACTCCTGGTAGGCTTATGTCAGAAGGCTGTCAGGGATAACCATCACTATTTATAGGTAATCCCCCTTTTGAAAGGTCACCCTTCATTGTATGTTCATTTCAACCCCTGCCTATCTAAAAACCACTCTCTTGGAGTTCATTCTTAATGAGCATTTTTAAAGCAGATAAAAGTAAAATAAGGCAGAAGATAGTGTCTGCTTTATAGCAGACAGACAGAGATTCATAGCACTCACATTATCTCCTGCGGTTTTGATTGCAACATGTAGGCACTTTTTTTTTTTCAGACTACCTTGCTATCTTGGTCCAGGAGCAGGTACTTGCTTTACATGTTGTACATTCTTGATAATAGGACATTTGTACACTGAATCACTTCCCTTATCATGAGTACTCATGTGCAAGCACAGAGCCCTTTGTCAGCACAAACTGTAGGTCTCAGTGAGCTGGAGAGCAGTGGCATCTGCTCAGCATTTCTCAGCACTTCTGGTTCTGACAAAGGGAACTAAACAGCTCCCACATTATGAGACTGAGCTTTCCTTCTATACTTTTGAGTGGTCACTCTGAGCTGAAAACTCACTGCCTTTCCCACTTCTTGATCTACTACTTGGTGGAGGAAGCAAGTAAAGCAATGATAGCCCTGTGCATTGAGCTCTAAAATAACAGAAGCACTGAATGGAAGAAAGAGGAAAGTGTATTTTTATGGAAGCTGGTGCAGAGCAGTACACCCGTGCAGCAGTCCATCCTGTATTGTGACAAGATCAAAGTCAGTTAACAAAACCAAGATGACCACCCAAAAGACAAGAGGTAAAGCATGATACAGAGAAGAAGGAATATGTCAGAGGAGTGGAGATAAACCAGGGTGAGACTTTGTGAAAGAAGGAGGACAGTGTCACCTGGCGAGAAATGGGCAAGCTCAGAGATAATGACTAATATTTCTTTCAAATAAACTCTCTCTATACTATCCTTAAAAGAAAGAAGTAAAGGTAATGTGTGAAACTTTCTCATCACACTTCTAAGAGTGGGTAGACAGGGATGTGGGTTGGCTTTCTTCAGGACTGACAGTGCTGCCTATTGCTGAGCTTTATCATCATGTCAAGCAAAATGAAGCATGCTACTGCAAAGATGGCTAAATAGCTTCAGGTCATGCAGGGCTGTGCCAGAAGTAGCTCTCAGCGCCATTATTGTGACTTCTGTCCTGATTAAATTTTGAGTATAGATGGCAGAGTTTGTTCCATGGAAAATAATTACTAGACTGTAGAAATGGACAAGTGAATTGGTGATCTCACCAGGGTCACACAACTTTAATTCTGTAACATACACTGCAGCCTATCTACATTAAGTGGGGCTTGAATTAGAGGTAACCTCTACATTTTCAAACTGTTCAAACAATTAACTCATTAATCAAAGCAACATCTGTGTTAAAGAGAATAGAAATCACTGAATTGTTCCTCAAAAGAAATTGAAAGGATTACGGTCACTCTCGGAGATCATGTTTGATTAAGAAACACAGGACTATAGTTCTTGGACTAGTCATGTAAATGACTCATCTGCAAGGGAGAAAAAAAAAACACCCCATAAATATCAACCAGACGATTTTTGTCAGCTTCCATTAGGCAAACTTGTATTTCCAAAATTTCTTTCAGAATCTCCACACCCAAAGTCCATTTCATTGCAATAAAGAAAGGTCTTTAAGCTACTTGAAAATCTCAGTCACATTTGTGGTTTAAAGTACCCTTCTAGATACTGTGCCTGGAATTTAAGTTCAGATAGGATTCACTTCACCTAACTGCAGCCCTGAAAAATTTAAGCTTCTATTCCAAGATTGTCATCTAGGTTACTTGAACAGACAGTGCAGAGAAAATTGTCCCTCTGGAGGGTTCAGCCCATCTATTCTGCAAATTTAATTTTTAATGATGTGAATCATACTTAGGAAATGCCTGAACCTCTCAGCTGATTACAGAGAGAACATATAAGGCCATTTGAGAATAAACATTTGTTTCTTAGATGGCTGATGTCCCACCTCCTGTGGCCTCTCACATCAGAGTTGCTTGGATTCTGGATACAAGAAGAGTGTGGAAAAGAATGCTACCTACCCAGAGTTTCCCATGGCTGAAAGACAAGGACAGGTGAGAAAGGAGAAAACAAATGCTGCCACCTAAAAACAGCCTGCAAGAGACAGAAGTCAGCAGGGAGATAATCTCTAGTTTCACTTTACCTTACCTTGCTGGGAGTGAAGGAAGGAGAGAACAAGCTAGAAATCTCCAAACAGAGCATCAATCTAGTTTTCATTCTGTAATTGGATTATCCTTGCTTGTAGGTCACACATTATTGTGAGAACCATTCTTCAAGGTTAAGGGAAGAGTATAGTTGCAGAGTGTGTCACAAAATATTATCACCCAGTTGGAGCCAGTGTGATTATCAACAAGGCCTTGCCCTTCAACCTGCTAAAGTAGAGCATGGGGAGGCTTTAGTAAGATGCTTTAACTAGTAAAAGACAGTTAAGTGGCACTCAATCAAATTCTTCTGGGCACAGTGAATCTTCTCCTCTCGCTTTCTGTTTCTCAGTCTGGAAGGTTTTGATTTTGTGGGTTTTTGTTATTGTTGACTGTGGGTTTCTTTTGTTGTTTTTTGTTTGTTTGTTTGTTGAGTATCAGGTGTTCTTTCAATAGTCGTGGCTTTATCTTTCCTTTTGTAATCAGCAGCTTTTTGCCAAAAAGCGAATCTCCTTGAGAGTAACCATCAAGTCCCCCTGAATAGTATAATGTGACTAGCCAGAAACCTACACAGCTGGTTTCCCTTGTGTTTAATGAGTCAGCAGAAAGTGTCTTCTACTTCAATAATGGAGTAGCATTATAAAAGTGATGCCTTAGACTCCCAGAAAATTCTTAATATATACTCTACTATTTTTGTATTTTCTTCAACCCAAACTTTAATAGCAATGGGATAGGAAAACCCTTTCTTTTAATCTTGCTTCCAATGTTTTAGGAGCAACCTCACTTAGAATGAGTTCTGTAGTTTTTTTGTTTGTCTTCATCTCATGAAAAAAAACTGAGTCAGAGACCTGCAGATTGTGGTTTGAACTTCTAAGCATCCAACAGGGAGTTCTTCTCATGAAGAACTTTTGGTCTCCTGGTATGTCGCAGTAAAAACTGCTTTCAACATGAAGCATGTTTTCTCCCTTATTCTAGCAATTGGAGATTAGTATTTAACTTAGAATATAGTTTTGTTTTGTTTTGTTTTAACACATTACTATACTAAATGGCCCAGAGATCTACATGCAGTTCCTCATGCATACTCCTCAGCAGACAAGGAAAGCATCTGTCACTTTTTCATTACTGTCAGTTTCAGACAGAATCACCAATGTTCTCTAAGCTTTGGGATACATAATACCCAAATACATTGACGGCCACCTAATTGAGAAGGCATTTGTAAAAACTTTCTGTTAGGATTTCTTTCATATTTTGCAGTTGATTTTTTGGGTTGTCATTTTGTGTGTGTGAGGAAGGGGAGAGGTTTGTTTATTCTGTAATTATTTTTAGCCCTTGAATTTACCTGCATTGAAATTTTGTGCAACCTCAGAGGAATCATGGGCTGCCCCCCCCAACCCCCCCCCTCCCCCACCTTTTCCTATGCCCAGGTTTCAGATGAGTATATCAGTTACAGTCTCAAATACAGAGCTTCGGTTTTTAACACATTCTTCAGAGTGAAGCGTTGGTTCAGTCTTTCCTATTTAACTAAACATCAGCATTTCCCTAAGTCTTTGGCCTTTTCAGCCTGTCCCTCAGATATGTGCTGTCATGTGACTCCACATGAGAGGAGACATAAGACATGATTTTAGACTTATTACTTTTGTGTTATTATGCTATGATTACACCACAATACGAAGTTGGCTTTGACTATCAAAATTAGCAGCAAGTGGATAACTGCTATTGACAGGCTGCTCTTACAGAAACTGCAAATCATTCCTATCTATTCTCTATAATAGATCTTAACAGATCTTTAATTCCCACAACCCAACAAAACAAACCAAAACTATCTAACTTCTACCTGTTCTGTAGCTGATACATGAACAAGATTTCTCTCATCTTATTTGATCTTCATCAGTACTCCACAGCAACTCCACCCATGGAAGATTATACCATTGGTTGTTTTCATATTATGTCTCAGAATGATTTAGAGTGCTGGAAATCAACTGGCAATCTTTTATTTTATTTTATTTTATTTTATTTTATTTTATTTTATTTTATTTTATTTTATTTTATTTTATTTTATTTTATTTTATTTTATCTTTTTAATTTTAACTTCACAGCTCATCTTGGAGTGCTTTTAGAAAAAATACTGAAGCATGGGGAATGATTCACAAATATCTGTTGTTTCCTTTAATTCACAGCCACATGCCCGTGCAAGGCTGAACATTGTCCAGACTTCCTCCAATCTCAATGGCAACAGGCACCACAGAGAAAAATGTTGATATCCTGCCTCTCTATAAACAACACTCTTCAGTTTCCTATGGAACACTGTGAAACAGAAAGAAGAGAAAAATTTACTTTCATGTAGACATGAGGCACAGACATGCAGAAGCTGACTGATACACTAGCCTTAACATTTTGCACAACTGCTATAATTAACTCTTCTCAGTAGACCTGATTTTAACACCCTTTGACATTTTTTTCCCCCATGTTTCCTGCTACTATTAAGCAGCTTTGTGATAAAGTTGCAGTGCTACAAAACAGTGGCTGCACTCTGCCTCTGTATGCCATGGTTGCCAGACACCAGCTAAATGTGAGTCTTTTGTGTCATCCATAGCTTACATGTATGGAAATAAACACTGAGTTTACATCTGATATCATTAAGACTGACAGATATCACTGTTAACCATCACTGAGGGTATTATTTTTGTCCACTGTCCCATAGAACCAAGATTCCCCCCAGAGACAAAGTTCAGTACTGCTAAAATTCAGCCTTCCACCTGGCAACATGGCTACAGCAAACCCAAAGGAATAAGTGGATGGTTCAGAACTTCTCTGTAGACACATGTAGGTCACATCATCCTGACACTCCGCTCCTTCTCCTTTGTACAGGAAAGGCACTGATGGTAGCAAGAACATCTTTCCCCAGTACCCTCTGGGAGCACAGCTCCAGCATATGCACCTCAGTGTCTGCGCATCCAGGATAACTGAGTAGGCAGGATGGAGGGGCAGTGGAACAAACATGTACATTCAGGAATGAAAACCACAACCAAAGGGTCTAAGACTTACCAGAAATTTATTTTTTAGATAAGAGAAACAAAGATATGGTTAGTTCACATGTAATGGCAATATTAACTGTGACTGAAACACAGCCCTTTTTAATAAGAATGGCTCAGGAATAGGCATCAAAGCTGCTGTTTAAAGCCTGATCTTTAACAGTGAGACTTAATAAGTATTTAGCCCAGATTATAGGCATTCTGACTCTCCATTGGCTTATAGTCTATTAACAATTGTTGTCCTCATTGGAAACATCTTAAATCCAGTAACTAATCAAAAGAAAAAAAGATACTGCAGAGAATAAGCTTTTATCAACAGAAGTCATGACATCTAAGGCTACACACCCACGCATGAGCTAAGGAAAATGAGCTTTTACATCCTTGTCTGTCAACAGAGAGTGAAAGGCAAATGCGTTCATCAAGACTATTCCAGATGTCTTCTCTGAGAAGAGCCAAAGTCTAAAACAGCCTATGTGTCTCCACTGACAACAAAGCGAATGTAGATACAATCTAACATGTAGCCTCCAGCGCTTGTGAAACAGAGAAATTCCATCTTCTGCATCAAGGAGCAGGTCTCCAAAATGTAATGCATTTTGAGCTGAGCCATTGACCACAAATCTCTGAGTGCTACCATCCAGCCAGTCCCTTACCCAGCGAGTGGTTCATCCATCAAATCCATCTTTTTCCAGTTTGCTGACTAGGATGTAGTGTGGGACATGTGAAATGTTTTGCACAAGTTCAGGTAGATGATGTCATTAGCTCTTCCATTATCCACTGCTGCTGTAACTTCATCATAACATGCCCCCAAATTTCCCAGGCATGATTGAAGCCATGTTGGTTACTACAAATCACCTCATGGTTTTTTTTCCATGTGCCTTAGTAGGGCCCTCGGGAGGATCTGCTCCATGATCTTGCAATGCACAGAGGTGAGACTGAGTGGCCTGTAGTACCATGTATCTTCTTTTTTGTATCCTTGAAAAGGGGGTCTATGTTTTCCCTTTTCCAGACAGCAGAAACTTCATCAGCCTGCCATGATCTTTCAAATATGATGGATAGAGCGTTGGTAACTTCATCCACTGGTTCCCTCAGAACCTGTGGATGTATCTCATTAAGTCCCATGGACTTCTGCACCTTCAGATTTTTTAGATGGTCTCAAACCTGGTTTTCACTTACAGTGGGCAAATATTCCTTCTCCATGTTCTAACTTTTGCTTTCTGCAACTTGGACAGTGTGGCTAGAACCCTTGCCAGTGAAAACTGAAGTAAAGGAGTCATTTGAGCACTCAGCTTTCTCAGTATCCCTTGTGACCAGGTCTCCATTTTCCTTCTGGAGAGGACCCGCTGCTTCCCTAGCTTCCTTTTCATCACTGATATACCTGTAGAATTTCTTCTTGTTCCCCCTTTATGTCCCTGGATAGATTTAATGTTATGTGAAACGTAAGTATAAACATGGAAGACTTTTATCACACACTGCAGAATAACTGTAACTAGCCTTGGGCGTATTGCATTCAGACTGAGGAAATGAAAACTTGTCCTGCAGTCACTGTCAAGCTTCCCCAAGAAGGGGTGAAGGAATAAATGAATCTACATTCTACTAAAATTAAAATTCTATCTGGAAATAGAAATGATTATCCCATTGATTTTCAATGATATTTACGCATGAAAGTTGTTGACAGCATGTCTATACTGTCAGGCAAACGCCACTGCAATCCCTGGAGTAGCTCTGCACGGATTGCTACATCTTCACAGAACAGCACATGAGGACACTGGCTTAGGTCCCAAATCCCAGACACAGGGTGTCCCTGAACAGGATGCCATGGCAAGGAATAAGCATGTGCCAGCTCCCTTTAAAAATAGGCTCTATCACTTCTAAGTGTCTGAGGCAGTCTTAAAAATAATGCCTCTTGTCTTCATGCAGCAAATCACATGAAAACAGAAATGAAATTTTGCTTCTTGCCATGGATACCTAAATGGTTTTAGGATTATTTTTTTTTTTCTTAAGTTTACTATATGAGTCATATTGAATGAAAGAATTAGAAGCTTTCTCAACATTTATGATCTATTGTTGCTGTCCAAGTGGAAACAAACTCACTCATTTCCTGATTCCAACAGTGATAAAACAAGCTAAGTGCTTAATTGCTACTGTAGAAGCTCTAATCACCATAACTGTGCACAGTGTCCTCATTTAAACAGTTCACACTTTGTTAGCAGTAGTGAAGTACTTGAGGCCTTACCAGTAGACCTTATTTTTTGTTCAGGAAAGACAGTGATAGTTTGGACATTACTGTCAACATAAGGTAAGACAATCTTTAAAATAATAAGCTGCTTGCACAATATAGGTATAATAATTCTGTAACTTTACAAGTGAAGAGCTTTCAGTGGACATGCTGTCTTGTTCTAAGAATTTTACTTAGCTTAGTCCATGTTTCTGAGCAATACACAATGGAGATCTAGGTGAAATTTTGTATGTAGTTTCAATCACAGCAATAACAAGAGACAAGACAGAACAATACTCACTCAGTGCAAATAAAAAAAAACAAATTATTATATGGAAGAAAGATTCCATAAAATATAAGCCAGCAAGGTGGCAGCCACACTATCACCTAGCCTTCACCTAACAACCCAGTGTCTGTAACATGGAAGTAGCTATTCTGCACTCATTGCTATGGTACACTAGATCTGTTTCTTTTTATTCCACCTGTATTCAGGTTTTCCCAGCACTGCCTTGTAGAAGCTTGCTCAGGTACCTACACTGCATTCTGCCAGCTCTGAAAATCTACACCAAGGAAAAAAAAATGCAGACATGACAGAAGCGTGAAGCATTTGCGAGTCTCTTTTTCTTTCTAACTTGTTACCTAATTTTACAAATGTGTAGGCTGTTTACAAGCTTTGAATCAGACTTGTCACAAAAGAAAGATGCCACAGACTTGGTTCTGGAGCCAAAATGCTTTTCTCAGTTTTTTCTCATTGGCACTTCAGTGGCTTATAGTAGTTAACATTTGACCAAACTTCCAATAGCAGAGCTGACAAAAGGAATATCAAGGTCTAAAATACTACACCTCCTCTTTCTTTACTGAAATGCTATTAGAGAGACAAATACTGGCAGATTTATCAGAATGCATCTGAAGAAAGACAAAAATCCTGTCCAATTGAGAATGTAATGTTTGCACAAAACTTCATCATTCTATTTAATCTTAGAAGCCAAAGGACAATAATTTAGAGCCAATGGAAGTGACTGTAACTGCTGTATGTACTTAGACCCATGGGCAACATCATGGTGACTGAAATCCTTTAAGTGTAGCTTTTACAAAGCATTTCATATTTCCCACAGATTCCATTATTTCCACATGGCCTTTCAGGTAATCAGTGATTTTCAGGATCAGGTCCTTACCCATTTTCACTCTCTGTGTTGTAATAAATCCTCTGTCACAGTGTTTTGTTAGCTCCCTAATAAATAAGCTGAAGCATGATCTGATTCCTCTGTGAATTACTTGATGAATTCAATGTACTGCATTCATACAAATGTATATCTCCATGTTTATGGAGGTGTAAGAATTCATGAACTGTTATGCTTACACAGAAGTCATCTGAAGCCTCCTTGTAGACCTCAATGATCCTTGTGGATCCCTTCCAACTCAGGATATTCTGTGATTCCATGATCTGCAAAAAATGATGTGATTCACAAATTAAAATCTCAAACATGGCCTAGGAAAGATCAAGGGAGGTTTTGTTAAGTTTCGTGAACCCAAGGTTACGTTTTTCATATACATGACTAGCAACAATACGATGTCTGCAGTGGCACTGCCTTTAATCTTATCCTGAAGTAGGAGTATAGGCTTCTTGCCTCTGTCACAATTAATTTCTTGTTAACCTTACAAAATACTGCAAGAAAAAATTGATTGTTCTTGGCAACTGCTGGCTTCCAGTTGCCAGTAACCTTTCATGACTAATATCTTTGCACTAACTTACAAATCTATTAAATCTGGCCCAGTAAAATAGAGATGCAATATCAGAAATAATACTTGGGACATTCAAAGTGTGCAAGTCAGGAAACCACATTTATTAGGTCTAGTGTTCTCTAGATCTCACCGTCAAAGAGCAGGAGACTTCATATTTTCTGTGACCCATCTCTCTTCAGTAAAGGGAGGCACTTTGAGGAGTAGCACTCTGCCAAAATAACTTAGACACATGGTTTAAAACAACACAAATGGCCAAAAAGACTTGCTTCTTCCTTTCTTTTGAGAGGGAGACCATCTTCTCACATTTTGGCAGTAAAATGAACTGTTTATAGGGTTATAGTTAAAATCACTTTAGTGTTTAGTGAAAAAAAAAAAATGCCTGATTTCAGTGAATTAAAGAAATATACAGATATATACCAGATCTGATTTTATCCCAGAAGGCTGGTAATAAGTGTCTACATATTTTACAAGGTTAGTTTTTTTAGGGGGTGCAGGAAGGTCAATAGAGAGAGTGGCTCTACAAAAAGCCAAGATCTTAATCATATTTTAAACATGTACATGTCATTCAAAAATGTAAATGGCTTGATACTCCCAAATACAGTAATATCCTGTTTGGCTGAAGGGTTGATCATGTGTAATACACTATAGAACCCATTCAGTGCTTCATACAAGCACGTTGCTGGAAGACGCATTGCATGCCAATTTACTGACATAAAGGTAACTTTTCTGACTGTCATAGCTTTGGTAGCTTGATTTATCTGTCTTTGGGGAAAACTCTGGGACAGGATTTGAAAAGTCAGTAAGTCAGTGATCTTAGTGGATGTTGGTGGCACATTCTGCAACAGAAGGAACAGGAGGTTTTATGGAGGGTCAAAATTGCAGTGCACAACGAATATTTGGTGATCATTTCTGTGGTATCAGAAATCTGCTATGCAGCCCCGTATAGGGTGTCTGTTGAGTTACAATCTGCACAAAAAGAAATTAAAAGAAGAGAGATCAAGTGAATGTTCTTTAAAATTCTGTGTCTTCAGTCAGCATATCATTTCTTATTCACCAATATGGAAATTACTAGGCTACAGCTAGAGCTGTGTTTGCAAAACTAGGGAGTCTTCTCTGCAAAGTCCCAGCAGTGTGGTTGCTTTGTAAGGCACACTGATAAGTATGAGGGGTCACTAAGACCTCCTGGGGGCTTGGAACATGTGCACTCCTGACTGCCCATCTGGACCAGGCAGGTCTACAGGTTCTGCAGTGCTGTCCAGAGGAACTTACAGCAGTTCTTTCTTAGCCTGAAACATCAAAGGAATTTGCTCTCCTATGGTGGAGGGAATAAGGAGGTTTATCTTACTAGGGAGGAGGATTATCAGATTCTCTTCATATTCTGGAACTTACAGGCCATTGGGCAGCAGAGATTTTATTGAATGAAATATAGAACATAAAAATTTCTTCATGAGTTTGAATTTTGAGTTCTGATGAGCTGCAAATTTTGACTGCTCAGAGTTGTGTTGAAGTAGTTTATTTTTCCTTTTGTTACTTTCTGTTGTAGCCTCTACAAATGCTTAGCAATTCTTCATACATCTTCCCAAGAATCAACAATCTCTCTAAAATCCTCTCAGACCTTTTTGAAAACTTTTCTCCAGTATGATTCCCTTCATTTAGTCCTACCTAAGGACAAGAGGGCCTCTGTCATTTCTGAAGAGGTAGTAAAGCTGTTCAACTCAATCCTAACAAACAACGTTATTATTTCCCATGGACAAAAATCATCTATGTGGGAAAAAGTGCATAGAGTCAATTAAGCAAATTTGGGAAAGTATCGTTATTGGGCAAATGGTTCCCCTTTCTGAAGAGGCCAATGAGAAAAGCAGCTGCCATAACACTATTGCACCCAACATACTTGTACTACATAGGGAACCCTAGAACTTGTGGAATGCTGGCCTCAGAGCAGCTCTTCATATCTCTGACCTGAGTCAGCTTCTTGAGCTGAAACCCTTGAGGACATGTGCCACAAGGTCACAAGTATCCAATCTACGTCAGCAGACATCTATAAATTTTACTCATCTAGCAAATCCTTACTGTATAAGTCAATGAGTTCCACAGGTTTCTAAACAGCTTTCAACCTGCTTACCCTCATATTAAATGTAAGATAATGTATCTGATTGCTTAAAGGTTTTATTGTCAGGACATAAAACTTTTTTCCAAATTATTGTCTTTTATTATTATTATTATTGTCTTTTATTTTCTAGGTTATAAAGTGTTCAAATAAGCAAAACTGATTTGATTTTACCTTATTCTATTGCTCCATGACTAATTTACTTTTATTGCTTCATAAGTGAACTACATGGACATTTACTCTTAGTTCCGAGTGCATTTTTTATGAAAGTATGCTATAAAGTTTTGTTTGAGGAGTGATAAAGCTGAATACACTGGCATAAGTTACAAAGCTTTAAAGAGGCTGAGGCTGCTTTTTTTTTTTTTTCCTTCCTTTATCTTGAAAGCTATTGAGTTCATCTGGAGCATTTCTGTTGTCAGTTTCTGTTTCAGTAATGGACTGGCTGCGAAGAACTCTCAGCTCTAGAACATATTTCCCAGCTACAATGTTAGTCCTGCTTGCCTTAGGGAAACAGTGGAAAGCATATCTATTTACCTGTGTTTCTTCCTAAGAAAATCCATGGCATTTTTCATCTCAGCAGATGTAACAGAGAAATTGTTTAGACCTGAAGTTACTAGAGGGCTTTTGTGCTCACAGATACTAATTAGCTGGAGATTCTCTTTTCTCTAAGAGTTGCTGGTAATATGCTGTGAATTATTTATTAGGCTTTTTGTGAACGTAAATCCACCCAGATGCTTGGGCAGTGGGTACATGTTTTATAAATATGAATGTCAATCAATAAATAAATAGATGTGAATACTTCTCTGTCTAGGAGATTCAGAAAATAAACAGAAGAGCAGGGTTAAAAAAGCTGAAAGAGTATCCTGACACTGAGAGCCATTTTTGCCAAGTTTTATAGCATTTTTTTCCTCAATATTTTCAGACTTTCTGCTTTGATATTTCCTTAAAAGCCGTGCCTGTGCTCTATGGGGCAGGTGCCGCAGTGGCACTTGGAGAACAGCTTCAAACAAATTACATTTAGCAAAGTAGCATGGACATGCTGGTTACAAGGACACACCCACTAAATCACCTCTGTTCAGAATGTTTTACTTTCAAAGTCCAGACGCAAAGCCTCCAGCATCACAAGGAATATTTCATGCTACAGATACAGCCTTCTTTTCTCTGTGCAAATGATCCAAGAGCAGACATGCGTAGTTTAATCATCATTTACAGCTGTCCAACAAATATTCCCTGTGAAATGTACTTCAGGCTACAGGTGGTTTATGAACTATTCAACTATTTTTGACTACAGGCTTTTCTCATGACTCTGGCTCGCATTCACAAAGCGAACAGCTGTGGTGTCTAAGACTTTGCTGACTCTTCTCTCCCCATCCCAGCTGTTTGTTACTGACCCTTTGCCAGGAATTCTTGCTCATGTTCCAGATACAGTAAAACCTGCTGCACCTCAGCTGCTCCACTTCATAATCTGGTATCTTACTTTGAAACAAGTTCTATTGCTAAGTCAGGCTCATGTACAGGACTGTAAAATGGAACAGCTGAGGTACAGAAGAATGCTGTATTCTGTCAGCTTTGCAATAGGGGCCATGCCTTGTTGAAAGAAGTACTGAATTAACTTCCAGAGCTTCTGTTAGAGTTCCCCTGAACAAACATTAGTAACTGTATTCCTTTTAGGTGTTGAGAACTTCTGATGCACTTGGTAGTACCAACTACAGTATTACACTGCTACAATATTGGACAACTTTTTGTCACCTGTAAGATGATAACATACATGCTTGCTTTATGAGTTGGAATTCTCTACTCTTCAAGGAAACAAATGCCCCAAATTCTTTGAGAAGCAAAGATGTATGAACTTACAAACATCCACAGGAAATGGGAAAGTGAGTCAGAATGTTAAAACTTATTATTTTATAGTTACCTTCATTTACCTTAAGCTTAGCTGAAATATATACTGTTTAAGTATAAGGCTAGGGGAAGAGTAGGAAAATAAAAGAATGCCGTAGAAGAAGAAAGGTTACAAAGAGTAAAGTCAAACTATGTGTTTTTTCATAGTAGGTTTCTGAATATAAAATAATAAAGTGAACAGGGGAAAAAGAAAGGAAGAAAGAAACTTCTGCAGGCACTGTTTATTCTTTCTGTGTAAATGAATGATGTAAACGATATTCATGCAAAAATAGCTACTCTGCTACAGCAAATATTTTCTGGGAAGTTTCATGCAAGTTTGTGCTGTAACTACCTGTGCACAAGGGCAAGACATTTGCAACACACATAATACCATGTCCTTAACTGGATTGCACAAGAAATAAAGTAGGAAAGAATTTGACCGAATATGTCTGTATCCGTGGGAAGAAAGTATCTTCTACTCCAAATGATGTCAATCTCTTGCTATACTTCAGAACGCAGAGAATACCCAGGGAACTCAGAAGATAAGAATCAATTGTTATTAATTAAAAAGAAAAGACATCAAAACGAAGCAAAATGTTGAATTAAAACTCACCAAATAAACAGGATAACCAGTAAAAGACACCCAGTTTGCATTGTTTCACTAACATAACATGCAGTAAAGTAGATTAAAGCAGCTGTTGCTTAGAATCAAACTGACAAGAAATTCAAGTGATTTATATTGACAGACATTTCTCCATTAGCAACTGCTTCAGACCTTTTACCCCAAAGGAAAATACAGATGGATTGTGTAATACCAAAAGCACAATATATTGGACTTCACTTATTGGAAATAACAATTTTTTTAATAGGGAAAGATTAATACAGATGATGCAGCTTAATAAGCTTTTTATGAAAACAAATTACTTTTCCTATCATGCTCACAGCTTGAGATATAGGCATGTTGGAAATGTAATTACCCTGATTACAGGGAAAAATGAGAGAATTTGGCTATAATTGCCTGTTAGCTAGTTAATTCTGAACAAGACAGTCACCATAACTACTTTTGTACCAACAAATTTTCAAAGGGCAATATAATACTGGTGATGACTATCTATTTCGGTATATGGTTATTGACTGTGCTTCCAGCTTAAAAGAACTGGTACTTTCTATGTGTGGTCCCATCTTCCAGTACTCATTTCTTTTAGTACTATATCTTTTTATTGACCACCTTCAACAATTGCTCTGTGTTGCATTATAGCTGCATTCCATATTTCCAAAAATTTTCTGAGCAAAAACTTTATAAGGCAAAAACCTTGCTTTTATTTGTTCCTAGAGAAAGCTGGAGGTTTTAAATCACAAAATCTGAGGTGCATTTTATTTCTTCTTAAATTTTTCTTTGTAACTTGAAATTTCACAACTGCTGAATCACAGAGTAGCTGAGATTGGCAGGGGTCACTGGAGATCATCCAGTCAAATCCCAAGCAGGGCCACCTAAAACAGGTTGCTCACGGCTGTGACCAGTTGAGTTCTGAATATCTCCAAGAATGGAGACCCTACAGATTCTCTGGGCAACCTTTTCCAATTCAACTACATTCACAGTAGAAAGTTTTTTCTTATGAGCATACATACCCATACAGATTCATGTAAACATATAGGATTCTAAATATTGCTTAATGCAGTAACCTTTCTAATGAAAATCAGTTTTATTTCTACATGACTTACGAGCACAGCCTTTAGTCTTCTGTTGTTACTCTCGTTTATGTCTCTCAGTGGATTCAGTTAACCTAAGTTGAAATATTCTTCCTTTCTATTCTGAGATTTCTATGTCTGAGATTTTGTACCAGGGAATAAATTCCAAAGCAAATATTCTAGATTTACACTATGTACAAATAGAATTTGCCCTTTCCTATCTAATCTAAACAATGCCTCATTTGCTATCAAATTCTTAACACCAAAATATGATATGATTCGTGGAAAAAATATGTAACAGTTAGCAAATATATTGCTCTTTATTAAGTTAGGGGTTGCCCTCAGATAAGTTTTAAAACATACAGATATTCAATATACTTCTGTAAGGAATCACATGATTTCTGGTTAAGTTTTTGAGTTCCTTAAAGAAATTCTCACCAATTAAGCAATATTGCTTATGGCGCAACCTTTAATTGCACCAGATAATGTTGTTAGGAAAAAATAATAATAAAAAAAAAAAGTAGGAAAAAAAAATAATCAGTAGAAATGCCAAAAATCCCATCTCAGTTTTAATGGACTTTGTCTTGAGTAACAGAATTTGGACTCTAAAACTCATTTTCTACCGTGAATCAGATATTATTCAAAACAGCAGGAGAACTACAGGTTAACTGGTCAATTAAATCCTGTACAAGATCTGATGCTCCGTTACTTTTGCTCTTTCTTTTGAAAGAACAAGAATATTCTTGTACATTTCAAAAGCCAAGACACACTACAGCCACTTCTCTGTTTCCAGAAAGGATCCAACATTTTTCATTAAAAAAAAAAAACAAACCTGAATCACTCTGATTATATCCACTAGCTTCTATTTAATTATTAAATATATGGAGTGAGATTCAACACAATTCAACACACAGCCTATCTTCATGAAATTATATGAGAGAAGTACAAGACATTAAATACTTCATACCATGGACAAGATCCGTCTGAGAAATAAATAAGGAAATAAGGAAAAAAGAAAAATAAAGGAAAAAGGAGGAAAAAAAAGAAAAAAAAATACCAGAATATCTGGATTTCTTATTAGATAGGTATAGATTGTCATATATTTGCATAGCTCTAGGATGGGGCTGTTGCCATACAGTCATATGGGTTTGTGTGTATCTGTACTATCACTGGCACCATCTATGTTCAGTCAGCACACTGGGGGCATACAAAGGGCAGAGGAAAAAGTGGCACTTGATGTGTGCTAGACTGCATTCAGATAGAGACCCAAGAATTCATATTCTGCAAAAGAAAGGTAAACATATGAAGAGTGTACACATTTATGCAGCACACACAGCTAGGAAAGCCAGTTGGCAGCTCTTCCTGCATGTTTGCTCCCTGGGAGAGCACAATAAGCAAGGCAGCTGCACAAGTCTGGCAGTATTTTACACTAAGTGTGGTGAAGCACTGGTCCCCAAAGAGGTGATGGATGCCCCATCCCTGGAAACACTCAAAGTCAGACTGGATCTGGCTCTGAGCAACCTGATCTAGCTGTAGATGTCTCTGCTCATTGCAGGGGAGTGGGACCAGATGGCTTTGAAGGTCCCCTCCAATTCAAATGATTCTGTGATACTATAATTCTCCCACACATGCCCTATCTACACCATTTGCACAGGAAAGAAGAGGAAAAGAAGGAAAACTGAATGTAGACCTATCCATAGAACTGTCCCCTGAACAAAGTGGGACAGCTCAACATGCTTCTCCCTTGAGCATCTAACAGGAAGAAACAAGGTGAACATCCCAGGGGAGCAGACATAGTCCTGTAGGAGGCAAAACTGTATGTAAAGGCAAAAGTCTTGAGGTGAGCTCTGGTCTGAGGGATGAATCGAGGGGCCAGGGAGGCAACCATAGAACTAGTTAACATGGACATGCTCCCAGAGGGAAGCAGCCAAAAGGCCTTTGCTGGTGTCACTGCACATTAACACGGCTGGACAGACTGCAGAGTTACACTTCATAGACAATGTCACAAAGTGCCTCTGAGCACTCCACTCCTGTGCCTTGAAGGCACTCAAGCTGCTCTCACAGGCTCTGTGTTTTTATGTCTGCTCTCTTCCTTTCCCCTTCCACTTCCCCAGCCCATCATAGGCCTGAAGAGCCACACTACAGATACTTGTTTAGTGACTTGTCTGAGGTATTCTAAACAGAACAGAAAATATATCTATCTGAGATTTTAGAAGAAAGTCTCACTTGGAGGCTGGATTTCCTGCCCAGCTCAATAGCTGAAGCCAAGACCCATAGTGCATGTGCACTTGTACGCCTCATGGCTATTGTCCTGAGGGAGAGTGGTAGGAGAGAGGTTAACTATTGCCAGCACGTACAGGTCAAAGCCTTTTGTTGGAATATCTATGCCCCTGCAGACAGGAATGGCTGAGGATTTATAGCAGTCTTTGATAGAGGAGGGGGCTTCAGGGTATGGAGACATAAGGTCAAATTCTTCTCTTGAACCCACGTGGTGGACTGAAGAGCAGAAATCAGACATATGAAATAAAGTCAGGTACTGTGACTCTTTCTCGTAGATAAATATTTCTTTAATTTTTTTTTTCTTCTTCTTTTTTTCTTTTTTTTCTGAGGGTTATTTTTTGGTGTATCCAGCTGTGGCCTGTAGCAGAAAGGAATATCTCATAATGAGCTCTGTTATAAATGGCTCTGAAGCACAGAGTGTTGGAATGCCACTAAAAATATTTTGTCTGTGGCTTTTGCTAAGGCTCAGCTCCTCAGGAAATACTTTCATTGTTTAATGCTGTCATTTTGTACATATCCAATATTTTCTTAATCTGTCACTGGGAATAGTTTATTTATAACAAGCTTATTTTCCAATTTCATGCTGTAAATATGTCTTAACAGTCCTGCCAAAAGCACTAACTATTCACTACAACTATTCAGTTATAAAGATTTAACCAGTTTATTAGCTTTTAAAAATACCATAAGTGTGTGTCAAATCCTCCCAGGCCCCCCTCTTTTTCCACTGAAATAATGGACGTACAAGTTTGGGTCAGGAGTCACTTTGTTGATTAAACAGAGTTATAAAAATGAAGGACAGATCGTGTCTCTAGATTTAGCCCTGAGTTTGTCATTTACAGTTCTTCAGAAGAAAATCCAAGGGGCAGAAAGAATTTACTCTGTGCACCTACTCCTTATTTCTTCCTTACTCCTTAAAATATTGCCTCTATCCTGTAATAAGAACAACTTACGAGAACTGTAATATAAGAAACTTGGATATTCTTACTGAGAAATTTCTGGGGAGACTCCAGAGCCATCATTAGGGCATCTCTTGTTCTCCCCTGGAAGATGTGGACAGAAAGAGGCCTTCTGTTTCCTATTTCTTGGGGTTATTATGCAGATTGCCTGCTAAATTTTATAACTGGCAACAGGTAAAGCTTATAAAATGTGTTTCATATGAGGTACATCCCAGAGTATGTGTTCTGTAATGGGACGCTGTTTGTTTGGGGGAGCCAACTGATCAAAATTAGCTCTCCTAAGAGTCTTGTACTGTTTAAACACTATTAAGTCTATATACGTATGTGAGTGCATGTGTGTATGTGCAAGCGTTTACGCAAAAAATAAAAATGAAGCTATATAGAATACAGAGAACTTGTTGAAACATTCATACATCTGCCAGCAAGCTTGCTGACAGTTTGGGGTTTTTTAATATATTTACACAGCTGTAATGCATACACTTTTATAGGGAACATTTTCCATCATTAACTTTCCAACAGGTTAAGAGGGTTATTCATAGATATATCTACACACAATGAACCAAATTCTGTAAGGGTGTAAATCCAGAGTCACTCTGTTAAAATCAATTGCTATTTTTTTTTTCCATTTTCTTATTATCTGGGTGGCTTGTACCTGCTAACAGCAAGTAATTTGTCCCCCGTGTATCCTGAGATCACGGCACAACTACTGACCTTTTGTACCCAGCAGATAATCTGCTATTTGTTTCTGTGTCACGGTGGTGGAAACGGCCTGCCTGCTCCCTGCACTCTCCCTGTTCATATGCCTTGGCTGATAAGATGTTCAGAATCAATCTTCCTGAAAGCAATGTCCAAAGGCTGTCCCCAGAACTGTTTTTAATTCACAAGGGCTCACTGTCTCACCAGCATCTAAAAAAGTCTCAAACATCCCCAGAATTTATTCTTCCTATCTAGACCCCACATACAAGCTTGACCCATACCAGGGGAAAGATGTCATTGAAATGTGGCTTGTCATGTAGGCCCAAAATTTATCTTAATCCTGCAAATGGAAATCTTCTGTAACTGCTGCAGTCAATAGAAAATGATGCAAGATTTCTGCTGCCTTCACAGAGACTGGAACTTGTTCTTCGTTGAGTAGCTTCTTTTGACTAACAATGTTGGACAAGTTTTTAGAGCAAACTTTCTGTTTCAGCACTGTCAGGAGATTTTTAAAAGCTACCTTGTTGCTTGTTTTAATGTAGCAGCATTATAGCTATGGGGATGCTCTCTCAGCAACTGCTACCCTCCCTTTTCTCTCCAGTGCAAGGAAGTCAAGGGATATGGAGGAGCTGGGAATGACTGGAGATACAGGACATTCCACAGAGATTAAACTGCACTCTTTTTACAATTGCATTAAACCAATTATGCAGAAGAAAATAAACAATGTCATCTAAATAACCTGGGACAAATTCCTGCAATACACGAGTGAACAAGCAGACTGGGAGTTTAAAACTTGGATGCTGCCTAAACTGAATGACATCTCTATCAAAGCAACTTTTTTGTTGTTGTTGGTTTTTGTTGGGTTTTTTTGTGAACATTGGTTACAAAACAGTAGGTTCCCACATCATGAAACATTCCCTGTCATTGCAGGACAATCTGCAAGATAAATACAGAAATCACTGAAGTGCATTAGACTGGAAACTACACTCTACATGGGCCAAATCTCACATATTTCTGCTTTACCAGACAGAGCTACACCCTGACTCACATTTTGAGTTTCTCAAATAGTTGGACTAAGCCCTAATTAGGTTGCTAGCCAGGTAGAGCCAACTCTGAGCAGCCTGACTGGCCATGGGTCTGCATACCAGGCTGATGCCCACAGCTGGGTCTACTCCAAAGCCCTGCTGCATTCAAGGTCCATTACATCATGACTGAATAGAATACCCTGCATGAAGGTGTCCCCATGGCCTGGTTACACATCTGTTTCTGCTACATACAAAGGAGGAAGATTTCCAAAGGCAAGGTTATTAAAGACCATCATGAGGTGTTAATAAACGCAACCATAAATTCCCTCAACAATAATGCTAACTGAAAGAGAAATTCTTCTTGTCATGTTTTTGTATAGCACTGCCTTATATAATATTACAGACTGTAGTCCTGATTATCTTAATCTTAATCATACATCAGTAACTGTTTTCAAATATGATGCATTTTAATGTCCTGTGTGCATTGGACTCGCAACTGTAGGTCTCTGCAGGATGTTCTGTTTACAGAAGAGATTACCAAAAACAAAAATTACCAAAAAAGAAGTGGTGTGGGTTACAGAAAATAGAGTAGGAATGCCCCTCTCTGGAAGTTTTTGCCACAAGTTCATATATAAACAAACCCAAAAGGGCTCGATATAAATCAAGTTATTTTTCTATTACTTCAGTAAAACAGGGGCTCAATAGCTATCACAGCCTTATTTTATAAGCCATAACCTGGAACTAGTTTAAATGTACTTTCATTGCAGAGTTGGCAGTTCATGAAACAGCTGCATTGAGATGGAAAATTTTCCTGTTGAGTTCTTTACCTTCTAGGTATCCAAAGAAAAGTAGCCTTATAAAAAGGAAAAAAAAAAAAAAAAAAAAAAAAAAAAAAAAAAGTAGTTCTTGCTTTTGAATCTTTTGCCTCTGACATTCTTCAAGTCTAAAAATAATAATAATAATAATAATAAAATTTGGCCCCTTTCTATACTGGATACATGGACTTTTGCACCTACTTACAATCACTCATGCATTATCAATGGGGAGAGCACTGAGCTTTTCTCCCTGTCTCTGTTGTCCACTCTCTCACTCTTTTTTTCCTGAGATTTTCGATTTATTGCAGTTTGCAGTTATGCACGAGGGATATAGAGGTGTCACATTTGGCTTCCAGAGCACTGCTGAAAGCTTTACACCTTATTTCTTATTCCTGATGTAAATGATTCGGAAACCGTGTGATAATTTCCTTTATTTATACCATAGTGCTGTATAGAAGTCCCAATAAAAATCAAGGTCCTTCTATTCTAAATGTTGTTGAAATAGGCTGTAGCCATGTGGAACAACACAGCACGAGGAACCTGGAGACAATATAGTTTTGTCAATATGCTATTTGCCTCATTAGCCTTGATAACGTCTTTCATGGGCAAACTCTGTGCTGTACTGCTTCTGGTCTGGGGGCATGTACAGAGCCAGTGAGGACTTCGACCTAGTGCAGCGTGGCAGGTGGTGTGTTGGTAGATACAGTTCCTGTCACAAAATTGTTTACAGTCTGAACAGGTAGGACAGCCAAATGGTGTGTGGAGAGCAGAGGTGCAAGAAGCAGAACATCTACTTGCCACAGCTATCAATTTGCTCCTGTGATTGACTCACTGTGCTCGGCTTGGCTGCCCAATAGGGCACAGCGAGCAACAAACAGCCCTGAGAACACGTCTGAGTTGTGAAACACAACTCAGTACAGCACACTCACACCTTTCCTAATTACTCTGCTCAAATAATCTCATGAGTGGAGTATTATTCACATCAGCACTTGAGGGAAACAAATATAAGCCATTCTTTTTTCAACAGCTCCTGGCTATAAGCCTAATAAGAGATAGCTTTGTCCAATAGCAGGTCTGGGTTACCCATGAGGACCCCTGCCTTGGTGCCCTGTTACTGAGCCTAACCATAGAGAAGAAATCTACCAGAGAAGGGATTTATCACCCCAGGCAGCTGATACACTAGAGTTCATAAGCTCAGGTATAAATTCCCGCAGATAGCAGAATTATACTGTTCCTCAGCTGGAACGCAGACTGACAATCCGTTCTCTCTGGGGTTTGCTTTGCTCCTTGCTGACAGTTGTAAGGCAGCATGCAAAATGTACTGGCTGACAACATTGCAGCAGTAGATGAGTACTATGATAAACACAAAACGCTGGATAATCACCTCTCCACTATATTGCATTCCTGCTCAAGAATTACCTCTTCCCAGATTAGGTATGAAATGTTACCAAATGCCCTAGTTTTCTGTTCTTGCAGGCTTGACTTGAACTTTAAATATGTTTTCTGTAAGGTTCACAAAAATATAAGCATGTGAAGGCTATAATTCATTTCATAGAATTTAATCATCAGCTGTACATGTCTAGTTCTGCTTCAAGAAATGTGAACCACAGATCAACAGAATTCTTATGGCTCTCGTTTATTACCCTATTACTACTGTCTAATAAGAGTAATCACATCACTCAGAGCTTTCTCCGACACTGGAAAATATTTTGTGAGGGCCTAATTGATAGTTATCACAAAAATTGAAATTTAAAAAGAAAAAAAAAAAAGAGAGAGAAAGAGAAATTGCAAAAGCAAAATACTTTTTAAAATTTATTTTGGTGGGGAAAAGTGGTCTGTTCAGAATACATGCCATATCAGCAGAAGTAAAAGAAAGATATTTACTGCAGCACAGAAGACAGAAAAGCTGCCAGTACTCAGCTGAGCATCTGATTTGTGTGTGTGGAAGTACGATCCACTGGGTACAGATGAACTGCTAAGGAGAGTATGAAAAATAGCACAGTTTTCTCTGAGTGAATAAGGAGTTTCTTTGAAGCTTGAATGTGACACATACTGCAGAGCTCAACATAAGCAAAAATCAGTTCTCAGATTATTCTTTTTCCTAACTTTGGATAAACTTTAAAGGAAAGCTGAAAAAAAAGCATGTACAGACAGGTCCACAACCCTTCCTGGACTCTTTATGTTTCCAGGAACAGGTAAAAACGGCCAACATAGAAAAATACCCTGGCAAACAGAGCCAGAATGTTACCTCCATTTTCTCATTCTTCTCACCTACCTTGAGGAACTGACCCTTGGGAGATGGTACTGCTTCATAAAGCTCCCAGCTGAATAATTGTCCCCTGGGAAATATTAATGTGTGGTTTCAATCAGAACAGAGACAAGGCTGCTTTATTTCACACACTAGCAGTTCCAGGCTCAGAGAAGCATAGAAATGTGTGTTATTCCTTCTCTCCTCTACTCTCTTCCAACCAAGACATTCCTGCTGCATTTGACAAGCAAGAGCCTGTAAAAACAAAACCAACCCAGTAAGAAACCCCAGGTTACTTACCTGGGGAAACCTCCAGTAGAATAAGGCCTCTTAATCAAAACTCAGGACTGATACCTCAAAGGGTTAAACCTTTCAGTGGGACCTGGATTTGCTGACACCGTTGGGATCTGCATGTGCTGAGGACTTGGTCAAGCATGTTGCTAGACCAGGCAGTTGCACAGTGTCATCTGCCCTTGGCCATGGGCAGAGTCCCGTTCTTGACTGTCCTATAAGTCATATCCTTTTCAGATCTAAGTCTTTGTAGGAAACAGTAATGTGCATGAATACCTTTGAAAACCATGGGCAGTAGTTTTGAATATGAAATGCTATGCTCAGTGGTGAAAAAAGTATCAGGGAAAGTTTATTTACCTTTATTTATGTTTAATTGGAAAAAGAAATGCATGGTGTCATGTTTTGATTACCTAAATGCTGCAGCTGCATGAAGAGATTTGCCCAGCAGCAGAAGGTTTCACAGACTCTTCCCACCACTTTGAGACACATCCAAAATGAACTCAACACTTGTGATCCTCTTCTTAGTGTTGTTATGAGGTAATGGTTCTCTTACTATAATTCACATCTTTCCAGATGCAATATTTGTATTTTCCTGACTCTGATAGTCACATGAGATTGAAGAACATGAGAGTTTAGTAAATCCATCAGAGTTTAAGATTATGAAGGGTGGAATTTGTTTAAGTGGTTGATTTAAGTTATATATGTTCTGCAGTCTACACTGTAGAGAGTAGCACTCTAACAACAGAAGGAAAACGTGCTGTGAGAAATACTCAGTTTATTAACATCTTTTAGTTTCCATTTGCAAGAGCTGAGATGGATAAACTATTCTGTAAACAGTAAAGTAAAAGAGAGCCTCTCTGTTTATTTCTCTCCTTGTCTACCCTTGCTCAAATGAGATATATTTATATATTCATTTATGCTTATTATCTTTATTCAAGCAACACTCCAGTAAAGGCAGTTGTTCTTGGTATAAATCAAATGTCACTGATTTACACAGCTCTATCACTTTTGAGGTATCATCAGCTGTGGAGTTTATTAGTTTTAAGTATGAACGCTATCTTTGTGGCACAGGGAACAGTGAGTCCTTGATTGGGCCTGACATCCCTGTGTACCTGTGAATGAATGTGCATAGATGTTTAGAGATGTGCAATTGATCCTCTTTAAGATACATCTTGCCTAACTTTTCTAAGGATTAGGTGGCTGCCCAAACTCGGCAAACCTGCCATCACTTGCCCAACCTCTCTCACTGTGATCCAAAGGCAAATTATCTTCCTAGGAAATACAGCACTAATTATTTGCCCAGAAAAGAAATTAATGACTCATCAGCAGTGGTCAACAGGTCCTCATTGGAGGTAGCCAATCCTGAGAGATGTGTTCTCTGTCAGGCTGTAATTTCCATTCTGTATTTGGAGGAGTTGGAGGATGGAGATTTTTATGTTTTGCTTTTTGTTGGTGGTACTGGAAATTTTTATTGAATGTCATGTGGCTGTGAAACTACATCACAAGGTATCTAACTACTCTCTCTGGTGGTTTGAGTATACTGGAACCACTCATGCTGTGTGTGAGTGAGGTACACATCCCAGAGGCACCACTCTGACAACTGTGGTCCTGGCCTTGCCTCTGCCAATTATCAAACTTGTGTCAGCACAAATTAGAAGCAAGAGCATAATATTTCCACCATAGTAAGTCAAAACACTACTTTGCAAAACAGTCTTTCCAAGCAGAATTGCAATGCAACATCAAATAGGGATGCACATTCAGTTTTATTGAGTATAAAGATGAGAATGTGAAAAGGAGAAGGGTTTAATTTCTAACATCTCTGAAACTGAGGAAAGCCACCATGGCAGCCATTCACCATCCATGAAAGATGAGTCATTCAACGTGAAGATGCGCTTCTTTCACAGTTCTGGTGTTATGTTCAATGAAATCTAATGGTCCATTGTTAAGGGCTCAAAGTCATGAGTCACAGTATTCTAATTCCACTTCTCATAAGAGTAGGGTTTACACTATTATATTATCTGCATAATATAATATTATCAATGTAAAAATTCTATGCCAGTGATTTTCTATCAAAAGTATTTTTATATTTGATGAGTACATATCTCATTCTATTTATAGTGTCATATGAACCGGCGGTCTGGAGTTGTAACAAAGATAAGTGTGATATCTTCTGCATGGCCCTTTTGGTCAAGAACAGTTCATCAGTACATCTCTGTTTTCTGAGATCACTGGCTGCCAAGAGATCAAGGGAGGCAAAGCATAATTCTCTGATTTTATGCAAGCTTGAATGACCTCAAAATAAAGCACACCTGCGGTGGATGACATTAAATCTCTTTGGGCATAACAGAATTTGCAAGGGCTGTACTTCCTTCTGGGCACTAGAAGTCTAGAAGCATATCGATGTATCTATTTCCATGAGACCAAAGCACTGTCCACACCAAAGACTTACACCATGATCATATCCTGATTGTTTGCACATGGCAAAATTTCTCTGATTATTATTTTATATATTATATAAGAACCAGCAAAATGGTAGGGAGAATCTGGAAAAAAGAAAAGTTTTACCATCCATTCATCAGGAACCCTTCAAAAGACCTTTGAACATTCCCAGAGAAGAGCTTAGAACAGTCACCAAAGGAGCAGTTTCCAAAAAGTTTCTGGTGTGTGAGGGGAAAAAGGACTTTGCATATTCCTTTTAAATAAACAGGATAGCCATAAAGATACTCTGTTCCACAGTGAGCTCAAATTTATTTTCCTATTGGATCCTATCCAAAGGCTATTTCATGCCATGGAAAGATTACCACTGATTCTAATTTCATTGGATGTTGTCTCTAGTTCCCAGACATTGGTTCCCTGTTGCACTTTTCTTAATGGAATACTTTCAGAGGAAGTCGTGGCCTCCTTCTGCCTCACCACAGGTTTGACTCTCACATAACAACAGTGATTCCCAGAGATACAGAAAGGGAACAGTGGGATTTTTTAATCATTTTTTTGCCCATATGGATAAGTCAGGTTCATTATTTTCCATGCAAGCTGTAAAGCATTGTAAGACAGAGATTTTTAAATCAGCAAATCTTTCAGCAGCTATAATTTCTACTCATAATCTCTACTCAGAGATGTCAGAAAGTGAAGTACTTATATATTTAAGCAGAATAGTGATTGCATTGAGTTAAGTATAGATGTAAGTACTTTGCTGGTTGAATCCTAAAGGTAGAATACATAAAGAAATAATATATCTAATATATTAAAAAGTGCAATATAAAATAAATAAATAAATAAATAAATAAATAAAATCCTTTGATCTCCAGCTCAGAAGTAAGCAAACCTGGAAATGTATGAGAAAAATAATTCCCAGGTTCAATTCATCTTTTATTGTGGATGAAAACACTAGTAATAAAGAATCAGTGATGTAAAAAAAAAAAGAAACTTGGTATCTAATTTAGGGGAAGATGCCAGATGTGAGGAAAATATTTTGAGAGAATGGTTATTCAGGAAGCAAGAGTAATATGACAGATGATTTTGAATCTTTCAGTACACGTTTATTTTTTTACCACATGAAGTTAAACCAAATACATAGCAGTGATTCTGTTAGCTCTTTGCCCAGCAATGTCATAAGCAGCTGCAGGGACTGGGCAGCACAGACGGAGCTCTGCATACGTCACTGGAGGAGAGCATAGCGACACATTAACAGGAGAAAAGCTCTGGCAGTTCCAGAGGAGCAGTCACATCCCTTGCACTAGGGAACTACGTCAGATTTACACAGCAAGACCTCATAGCTCTGAAGGACGTCTTGTATAAAGTCACATGATTTAAACTTTCCACAATATATGTTTGCCAGCGGGACTGAGAGCTATTAAAAGGAAAGAACTGGGAAGTCCTTTAGAGGAAGGAGACTATTTCCCAAGCAGCTTTTTTTCAAAATATGTGGACAGTCGGAAAACCTTAAGTATTGCACTGGCAACAATAGCTAGGAAATTTAATTAAATTAAAAGTTAAGGCTGCCACTGAGTCCTTGGTTGACCCTTTCTTTCTTTGATGTCCTGGGATCATAAGGCATATGCCCTCGTGTATCATGACAGAGGACCTACTAACGGTGCAAATTCAGCCTACCTGCAACTCCCATGTGGCTGTGGATGCCCACTCCTTGGAAGCATTCAAGGCCAGGCTGGATGGGGCTTTGAGCAACCTGATCTAGAGGGAGATGTTCCTGCCTATAGCAGGGGGTTAGAACTAGATATCTTAATGGTCCCTTCCAACTTAAACTATTCCATGACTCCGGGATTCAATAAGAGATGCAGATATAATCAAAGAAACCATAAAGCATGTCCTTACCTTAGTAAGGTAAGGCTGGTAGGCTGAATAAGATGCCTGCTGCATCTATCCGACATTCCACCCATCTGTTACAAACCTAGCTTATGGAAAAAATGGGAAAAAAAAACACTTCCTGGAAGCCTAAACAGTCGGAACTTGGCCATATTTTGTCTAGTCACATCTGTGTTTTGATACCTATCTGTCTTCTTACTAACCCAAGATGCTTCCACGGTAGTCCTAGAATGAAACTACTCCGGAGCCACAGCTGATTATCTTCCTTGATGTCAGACATGAGAGACATATAACAGCTTAGAAGTCTGGGAATGGCAGAGTACCACGAAGAGGAAGAAATTACAGCCTTTGCTGTGTGATTGCCAGCTAGGAGCCTTAGCGGGTCAGTAATCCGAATGTTTATTTATGCAGAGTAGATCTGTGAGGAACCACATGTCTTCATGCTAATGTCAGTGTCAGAGCCATAAGATATCTTGTCACATTAGGAATAGGAGGGGAAGTAGCAAAAGTGCTACAGAAAAAAAATCCTGGGAAGTGCAACTCTAATAAATTCTGCTGCAGTATGCCATCTGCTCCAATGGGGGATCTGTGCTGTCATAAATCTCATTGTTGCGGCTGGAGAGACTGAGGGCATGCAACCCAAATTTGTATATACTGTGTTGTGAGAACTAGATAATAGCAACGAGACATTAATTTGATAAAGTCAGATTATTTGCTAGTAGGAAGTATTTCTTGAGAATGTTTTTCTCACCTTTAATTAATTCATTACATAAGCTGTAGGTGATGAGATTTGTTACAAACAGCTACCACAAATATTGACAAAGAAATTGATTTGCATTCACTCACTGTGTCTAGCTGCTGAGTATAGTAATGTGCTTTCTGTTCCTTTTTTGCAACAAGAGAGATCTGAAGGAATCACCAGGCCTTGGACTCTCTCTTGGGGAAAAGCCAAGATGGAAGCTGAAAATAAACAGGACTAAAGGACCTGGGGAAAAACTGAATCATTCCTGTCTGTGTCTGTCAAGTCTTGCCTGACTGAACAAGAGTTAACAATACCAAGATTTAATGTGATTAATTATGTTTGTTACTAAACTTTCTATTGACTGGAAATCACATTCACGAACAAGGAAATCACATTCATGAACAAGGACTCCTTAAAGGCAGCAAAAATAGACCAAAAATGAGTCTCTGTTCTATGGAATGTCTAATATAATGTCTTTATTTCTACTCCCTACCTTCTCATCTGCACAAAGCACCCGCTAAATTTTACTTAGAACAGGGATAATCACATCACAGGCCAGCTAATTTGCTTGCTCCGTGACAGTGTTCTTTCTGTCTTTCTTCTGTGTCTAGCAATGCCTTGTCCAATGTAACACAGAGCAGTTCTAGAACAAATACCGATGGACTGTCAGTTTAGCATTTGCTTTTTGTCAGAACCATTGATGTGCAGCTTATCCACAGAGATAGTGTGGAAAAATCTTGATATTCTTGTAGAATTTCAGAAAAAAAATGCAAGCTGTTTTAACAGCTCAGAGAATGGCGTAGCCCACCTAGAACTGGAACAGCAGCTAATACATATAGAGCATGCAGATAATTTGTTAGTGAAAGTTTAAAAGTTTTCCCTATTACATTTTAAAGGCCTTTCTTTTCATTTGATATCAGTTTTCACAATCTGCAGACCCAACATTTGAAAATATATTCACATCTTTGTTAGGACAGTAAATAGAATAGATAATGATACTAAAAATCAAGAAGCATCTCTAAGCAAGACCTGAATAACAAATGAACACGCAAACAAAAATCAAGCTCAGAGCTTTCTCTTCACCATTCACAATTTTTCCATTTATTTAGTCCAAGAATTCAGTAATATCAAGTTTTACTTGCAAGAATATTCCAGAGAGAAAGATGTTCTCTCTCATACGTAGTTCCAGTAACTGGTTGCTTATAGACTTGTGAAGGTGTAAGATTGTATGTCCAGCTGTGCCAGGGCTTACATGGGTTGTGGAACTGCAGTTTACCCAAACTTCTTATAGTCAATGCTGACACCTGCAAGAAGTAGATAAACAATACAGTGTGGGATAAGTTTTCTCTATTTACCTCCTACGTCTTTGTCCATCAGGGAGAAGAATAAAGGTCATTATGAGAGGTAGCAGAATTGAAGACCAGGAAGGTCCCACAGTGCTCAGGGAAATCCAGGTCACAACAGCAGGGAAATGCTGTGGAAAGCATTTTGGGATGCTCTGCTATAATAATTTGTAGTCCCTTTCAAAATGCATCTGTAAACCGAACAATTTGTAACAGTCTTATGAGGTAGTTAAGAAGAAAGTTGAAAATGGCCACTGCTATTCTGATGGTATCATATGGGGATGGTCTCACGCTGAGACAAGTGCACAGTGAGCTATGACACAGAGGGTTCAAACTTTTGCTTCATCCTGTAGAACCAATAACTTCAAAGAAAAGGTCTGCCTTGCTGAAGCAAAGTAAAGGGATGCATAGGCGTTCCCAGTATATGTATAGGTCAGAAGAGCTACAATAATACAAAACACATGACAACATCCACCCAAATATTTCACCTAAAAAGATGAAGAAAAATTAAGATATGCATAAAGTGCTTTCTGGTTTTCACTGTTAAAATGTGAGTTTTCCCTGCAGTGAAGTAAGCACACAGTCATACATCATAGCCATTGAGGAAAGCATGTTTTTATTTATCATTTTTATTACAGAGGAGATTCAGAAACAATGGCAACAGAAACAACATTCCATCTTGCTCCTTGAAAGAAATATAGATATTTCTTTCTGTCAGACAGACCCTGGGCACTCACTGAATGAATGGAGGCTTTTACATGCCACCCTGGCATCAGAGGTCTAAAGTGCATTCAGGCACCTAAATGACATTTAAGGCTTTGTTCTTGAAGTTCTGAATCTGAATAAATATGAAGACAGTTTGTATTCTATATCTAATCAGTCAATACACAGGGAACCTAACTAACTGCTATCAGACAAAGCCATGCAGTCTATGCACCTCAGCATTGCCTTGCAGGGCATGGAAGTCCCTTGATAGATCTAGAAGTTGTAAATCCTAAACTAATACTTTTAAATCTTATTCCTTGTAATAGAACCACACAGAAAAGGAGCAGACAGAGTCTTTATTGTCAGCAGGATTACACTGTGTTTACCCACCACACCTGAACAGAAGACTTAAATTTTTATTTTGAAGTCGTCATCTGTATCACAGGCAGATGTTCGTGGAAGCATTTTGGTCTTCAAGTGAAATACTCTGAGGACACAAAATGAAGGCAAAGTTATGTCCATAGGATGAGAAATATGATATTGACTTGATAAAAAACCTCTATTTACTGTCTCGCTATACAGTAGAAACTGTGGGGAAGAAAAAAAAAAAAAAAAAAAAAAAAAAAGAGTAGAAAATATCAAGCTTGCTGAGAGTCAAAGTGACAGGATGGCATAAAAAAAAAAGTAATGCACCAAGATCTCCCTGTCATCTACATAAAGATTCTCAGCTATATGGTACTTCAAAGAAGTAATATCTTTGCCTAAGGAATGAGTTAGAAGATGCACTGCATTCATAAAGGAGTCTTTACTCCCAAAGAGCTCAAGAAAACAGCTGACTCCTGAGAGATGATTTCATGATTTTATGCTGATTCTGGACTATTTTTGTCGTAATCCTATGGTATCCATAGCTAAAAGCTGAAAATCTGTGCATTCCCTCTTAACCTCTTGCACCACATTTAGTCTACTACATCTACAGAGAAGGTCAAAGGGAGATAAATATGACTCAGGAAGGAAAGTCTGAATCAGCAATTCAAACAAACAAACAAAAGAAATCTGTATTAAGGGGTAAAGAGATTGACCTTTAGACATCATAGCAACTTCAACAGAATAGAATAGTCATAAAGCCATCCACCAAATTATTTGGTCTGACAACATCAAATCAAAATGGAATAAACTTTTTTTCTTTCGTTTCTGAAAATCCTTGTTGCTGAAATAAATTAGCTGACTTGGACAAGTTTTAGATAGGAATTTGCACAAAACAAAAGGGTCTACATTTGTCACATAACAAGTTCAGAGCAGTTTTGTGGTTAGTTATCTCCCATACTTTATTTTTCAAATACAAACTTCGAGAGTAAATCCCAAAATAAAAGTTGTACAATGTTACGCATTATATATAAATGATTACATGCTTTCAGATGCAAAGCTGGACCTTAAAAGGAAAATTTAAAACTCTCAAAATTTTTATGGTGTCAGCAGTATTCAAACAAATACATTTTCCATTCAGGGAAATCCAAGTTGGTTCCATAGCACTAAAGCTTTTTATAGGGTCTGCCTTGAACCTACTCCATACAGATCACTTAGTATCTGAAAACCATATGAAAATGAATGAGGAGTAAGGTCTGAAAATGGTTGGCATTGCACGGACTCTTATTAGAAAATGCCTCTTTCTGTAAGTATCCCAAAATATAAACAAAACAGAGAATTACAGAAGGAGATAACATTGAGGAAGCTATTTGTCTAAAAAGTAAGCATATGACTGCAGTATAGCACCTGGTTCCCTCACTTTCTAAGTTCAGGTCTCAAGTGTTTTGCCCATTTTAAAGGCACTTTTTTTTTTTTTTTTTGTCCAAACATTATTCTGATGCTTATTTTAAAAACAACATTGAAATATTTTGCAGTCAAAACACCTTTAAATGGTTTCCATCTCAAATCTTTCTACCTGCCCAATGAGCAAATCACACTGTTTACACATGCTCATGCTCCACCAGAGGACCAGTGGAGAGTCTCAACTGTCTCTGCTTGTAAGAGACCAAATGATCCATGTAAAGAGGTGTGCATCCTATCACCTGGGAAAGCTGTGTTCTTAAGAACACATGCCATCTGTTCACTCGGATGTTGTTTTATCTGTCAAAATACCAGGGGCCATAGAAATGTTGGAGCCTCCAGATATAACAAGAGAGAGAGTGTGTAGCACATGGGGCTAAGACAGCTTGTGTTCCTATTCTACCAAGGTGCAGTGCATAATGCTTTCAGGAAACATGCCAAGTCTCATAATGGATAATTATTTTAGAATATTCTGTTGCCTACCAGTCCTGGATGTCATCTTAATGGCAGCTTGAGAGATCTGTGGTCTTCTACATAATAGGGCAGCGATGCTCATTCTTCTTTTTATACTCTAAATAGGCTTTGGGGAATAACAGATGCAGCTGACTGACAGGCAAACTTTTTACCTCCTTTCCACTCCCTCCCCTCCCACAAGAACTGCTGGGAAGTTATCCATTGTCTCAGTCAGGAAATACAGCAGCTTTTCTGTACCCACACAGGGAATGGCAAGCTGATGGCCAGCTGAGTGAGACAGAGAAGAAATACAAGCACAACCCAAGGGTCTGAAACTTTAACTATCCTTTTGATGGCTGGCTGTTTGGCACAAATGAGAAGCTGCCTGTGAGGGACATGAGTAATATCTTAGCACCACAAACTTTTTGATCATTGTCACCATGTTTTCATTGCGTGCTGAAAAGCTGATGTCAGTGATTGAACCAGCAGGTCCAGTGCAATGGGACTGTTTTTGAGTTATTGACTTAAATCCAGGAGATAAATATTTTATCCTGAGCCTCTCTCTCCTTCTTAGTCTCCTGCCTCTGTTCTACTTTTCATTTCCTAACTCTTTCTGACAAAGAACATTTCCCAGAAAAGGCTTGTACAGTGCCCAGCCCATTCTGGTCTTGCTCTTAGCTAAGGCCTCAAGTTTCTAGCTTAATAAAATATCCAAAACTGTGAACATCATCCTGATTTAAAGAGAAGCATTAAACATTGGTTCGTTTGCTTTTTGGAATATTTTACAATCCTTAAGGAAAGATGTCAGAAAATATAACTGTTATATGATTATTTTTCTTAATTCTGTAAGCTTCCAAATCAGTTAAAGGTGCTAGAGAACACTGTGGGTATGTTTCAAGCAATGCCAGTAGCGCTAGAGAAAGAAGCACATAGTTCAAATCAGTATAGCCCATTAACTAGGAATTTGAGGCTCATAACTGTGAGCAATAAAAGGCTGGAGGCATGATGCTGAGGTGAGAAGGCTACTGAAGGCATCTTTGCAGATGATCTTTTTTATTCTCTGAGGAAAAGAAAGACTTCCTGTGAGAGGAAACAAAAGACCTGAACAGCAGGAATATTTTGGGACTGGAGCCAGGGAAAAGAGTCAGTAACAAAGACTGGTAATTTTGCATGAATTGCTGTTTTGTGTGGCAGAGCACCAGGACACAGCTGGTGTAGTGGTGAACCTGAGGATTTGTATTAACTGTATTGAAATGATAATGAAGTTTCTATTTTATGATTGCAGATGTTGGTGGATTATTGTTATTAAGCTTATTAGTGTAATAGTACAAGTACGAGTTTCTCTTTGCTTACAGTCTTATTTGTTGTAGCTTTGTGAAATTAAATTTAGGTGGCTATTAAATAATTTAAAATATCATGAAAGGTCAATTGAGGATGAAAAAGCACAGAGCTGAAGGTAAAGATGATCAACTAATTCAAATTCTTGAGAATTTGGAACAACTTACTGCCTTCCACTGTTAGCTCAGGACATGCGATAAGCCTTTCTGCACAGTGATCTCATGAACAACAGAAGCAAGAGGGAGACCTGGGGATATTTTATGAATCGTTATAAGAACGAACAGTGTTTTATTTTGCAAAGCAGTTTGTCACTTTGCCTCATCTAAGGAAAAATAAAAAGCAACAAACATCGAATAAGTTGGGCCATCTAGAATTCTGGCCGCCGAATGCAAAGCATCTCAGTGCTGCCTGGACTTCAGAAAGGAAGCTCTGCACGTTCTTGTTTGCAGAGAACTAGGCTGTGTCTGATTATCTCAGCTGAATACCCAGCACAGTAACCGCATTTGAAAATGTTATCTTACCATGTGAGAGACATACTTTTCAGTAAGTATAGAGACCAGGATGTTGTTTGCTTGTTTGTTTAATATAAAGCACATGAAAGGAATGCATAAGGACACTTGATTTGTTATCACAATTTAGGTATATATCAAACACATTAAGATAATTCACTACCCTTATGAATTTGCAGTCTCTATGGCCATTAGACAGAGACTAAGTGATTGGTTTTCTCATCAAGGCTTGTGAAAGTGCAATTATACTTACTTTTATCATAAAAGCTCACCATATTGATCAGCAGACATTGCTCTCACAGACACCGAATAAGAAGAATTGAATGCTAAAATGTGCACATCTGAAAACATGATCACACTGTGGCCAGACACTCGCTACTGATTTTATTAATATTTTTAATCTCTCTGTTGCTCGAGTCCCAGACGCGTGGGGCTCATCTTTAGCCTGGTGGTAAGCATGACAAAAATTACTCTAAGCTGTCTAAACAGCTCCAGCGCCTTGGCTGACCTGAGGGCACGACAACAAGCATGGTTTAGAGGAGCACAGAGCCTGATATACAGCAATCCCATGCTACTAAAGGCCACAGATAATTACTTTTGGACCTCTGCTGATAGAAAGGAATCCTGGAGCACGGGGGGTGGGGGTGGGGGTACAGCTGGGAACTCCCCCAGCACAATCCAGTTGCTGCCCCTCCCTGAGCAGTGGGATTTTCCAAGGCAGCGGTTGCTGCCAAGTTGTACACAGGCCTTGGGAAGCCTGCTCTTGAGTGCACCTCTCCAGGCCTGGGTGAGCAGCCCTTGGCAGCCACCCAGTCAGTGACAGGTGGCAGGGTGCCGGCAGGCAGCTGGGCCATGTGTAGGGTAAGGGCTGCTCCCTCACATGGAAGCCCTGCAGCCCACAAACACAGCAGGAGCGAAGACCGTTCTGGCTTACTAGCTTCATTGCAGGCTCTTGAGCAAATGTGGCGGTGGAGGATTTGGCGTTAGCTGAAGCCCCTAAAGTGCAAGACACAACTTTCAGACAGCCACTCTCTCTGCTATGTGTGATCTGCTGGCTTAACCACAAAATCGTGATAAATGATGAATTCTAGAGTGCTAGTTAGGCTTCTACTGACAAAAAAAAAAAAAAAAAAAAAAAAAAAAAAGAGGAAGAATCTGGATTTAAGACCTTGGAAAAGCATTTTGAACTCTCGTATGTCTGTGTACATATTTTGAGATACATAAACAAAGCAGATATTGAAAATCCAGTCCCTGGCAACCAGAAGATAAATATCTTCCACTTCCTTTTAAGCACAGTAATTGCAAGAGCCTTCAGATGCTCTTTGCACACTATCCTCTCATGAAGAAACTTTAGAATGACAAAACTCTAGAAAAATAACTGCTCTGACGCAAGCCATTCTTTCTCATTTTTATTCAATACTTATCATTCATTCTTATTTTTATTAAATTTTCTTCATTTTATTTCAGCAAAGAAGTTGTTTCAAGTGTGAGAGCTCTAAGGTGTGCAGAAAGGCCAATTAAACTTTTTATATGAAGCTCAGTAGCAGCAGAGTTATTTACATGCAGCTTTATATATGTGTTATGCATACATATATATATAAATGAGAATCCATGCTGTATATATTTGTGCTTTTATACAGGGGTGCATGCAAACTTTTAACCTTCTTCAAAAGGCTGTGATATATTTTCCTTCTTGAAGACAGTCAGAATAAAATAACCATTAATCTCCCAGCACAGCCTAGGCAGTGACAGAGTAAGCTCCCGTATTATGCTGCCGACAAGCTTCCTGGGCTGAGAAGTCCGTTGCTTTCTTGTCCTCTTGGCTGAGCCTAACTATAGACATGCCAACAAGCATTAAGAGTTATAGAGCTTGCAGTTACGACAACTGACTCATCAAGGTACTAAACGACCTGCTTGATTTTGAGCATGGGATATATTTCATTATTTAGGCACAATGTCAACTGATATAGCTGAACAGACATTGGATTATTCCGAAAATGTAACTGGCAGCACTCACTATCTCATTTCACACAGACTACCAAATAGAGACAGCAAATAGCCATTGCTTTCCTGGCCTCTATCTGAGCCAACAGACAAAGAAGCATATTCTGTAAATCTGTGTTCTCAGACTTTTTACACATTAATTTTAATTCAGGGCATGTTTCTGCTTTTCATATGTATAGGCAGTTCCAGTAGCTTTATAAAATATTATTTGCAAATATGGAAGGGGTAGTATTTGGTCGTTGGTATTTTTTTTACCATCAGTGGGGCTGAAGCCATGTTTATTTATCTTTAAAACATAATGATATTCAGTCTATTTCCCAGACACAGTACCAAAGTTTCTTGCCGTCTACCACAGTTCTAGATCAAAGCCTAATAGTGAAGTACTGTAAAATTAGTGATAAAGTGATGTTAAAATACAAAACAACGTATAAGGGAATGATCCTTTTCTTCAAAATACAAAATGGTACACAAAAATGATCCGGCTTGTCAAAAAATCTTGACAACCTGCACCTTCCACTGAAGTATATGGCTGCCAAGAGACAAGTCTGTAAATGATGGTATCAATTTATTTCTTTCACATGATTCAGCACTGAGCAGCAGTTCAGTTCTCAAAACACTATAACAATCAACAGAATAGCTTGTACTTTCCAGATTGTGCAGAAGTCAAAAGTCAAAAGAATGTGTATAATAAACTATAAGCTAAAGTGAAGTGCTTCTGTTCAGTACTTAAGGTGATCCTGAATTTTTATCAACAGAGTACAGTTAATTTAGTATGGCTGTGCTGATGCATAATTTAGATGATGGTAGCTTGGAGGCAAAAGTACCGTGTGATTTCATCATATCAGAGATATTGAAGTAAGGCCAACAGAAGATTCAGATACTAAGCAGTTATGAAAGATCAAATTATATTTGTTAATTTTAGCTGCCTCAATGGATATTAATTGAAAATCTGATGACTACCTTCAAAAGTTGACCTAACATGACTAGAAACAGCATATGTCAGCCTTAATATCAAGTATGGTGTAGGGTCTCTGTCACCATCTAAAATTAAATTGAGAAGCTTAAAAATTGAAATCCTACAAGTGAGTTAAAATAAATTCTTGAAATAGCTATTTCTCTATTCAGTTACCTTGATTAAAGATGCTAGGACAAAAACCATGAACTTCAAGAGATAGAAGTATGTGGAATTATTATTAAAATGTATTTATGAACATAGTTCTACAGGAGATCAACTTATTTGGATACAGTCTTGACTGAGGCACATGCCCAGTAGTATCTGAACTGAAAAAGGGTCTGCACAAGAAAATAACCTTCAATAAACAATCTTTGAAAGTAGAACCTGAATAGCTTCACATTGTGTCACAGAAATCCATGGACATTTGTACCAAACATAGACACCTGTACCGCTATTAATACAGTTGCAACCTTTATTGATGGTTCAGCTCTACACTAAGAGTTAACAGTGACTTCTGTTCTGCATAGGACTTTTGCTTCATTTTCTGAGTGATTGCTTCTGATAAGAGTTTACTGCAATATTATCTTCCCTAACAGGGATGGTGTATACTGTGCATTATTAATTACTCATTGCCCAAAGAAGACCTGTTCGAACTTTTCAGATTGATGTTACAGCATTGTCTGTTTAGAATGGAATGATTTAAATTTACTAAGACTGCAAGAATTCAGTAAATTCTAGCAAGTTGTATTTTCTGAACAAAGTACTTTGAGGATGATTAGATATTAACACTTCTTTTTTTTTTTTTTTCTATGTAAATAAAAGAAGTTAATGCTTTTATTCTGGGTACAATTCAAGATTAACATTATTTTGAAAGAAAAAATATTGCACATTCAAGCACATGTCTGAGAGTTTTATTTCACATATCACTAATGAATGTAGATAAGTACTTGTTAATTATTTGTAGAAAATGTCTGAATTATAATCTTAAGCAAATGCCTACCAAAAAAATTAGTAAAAAAAAAAAAATTAGTAAAAAAAAAAAAAGTGCTAAGAACTGTGGTAAGACATCTGCAAAGTACTGCTTTTTTCAAGACCCAGAGTCCCTCAGAACAGTAGCCAGGCAAACAAGGTAAACAAGGTGTCACAGTAACCTGCATATGTGTTGCTCCCTTAATAAAGAGTTTTCTACAACAAAATGCCTTTTGTGAAATGTTTCCTATACTGATAGCTTAGAATTTTCCAGCAGATGTGCTGAACTCATCTTCTAAGCTTTATTCTGAAAAATCAGCTTTAGTTGGAAAAATCAAAAAGGTAGTGTTCTGTTCAGTTCTCAGTGATTTGATGGTGACATTGCTCTTCAACTTCTAGTTCACAAGTTTTTGTATAAGCATCTTCTTATGACTTTTTCTTTCAGAAATTTTAACTTAGTTTCAGGGATCCCATACGTTTTCTCATATTATTTGCATTTCTCCCAGAGATTGCATTTACACAGACCAAATGGATAAAACTGAATTTGTGCTGTTCTCTTTGAGCACTTCCTGAGGGTTGAGTTTATTTATCTGATTGTGTACATGCAAAATTTCCTGCCACACATCAGTAGAGGTGCCACTTTGTGCAGCTTTGTGAAATGTTAAGTCTAAAACCAGTTGTGTGAAAGACACAGAGAATGAGAAGGAAAAATTCCTTCTAATAACTAAGTACAGAAAAATTGTGGCTGACTTGCAGAAAACTATACAAAAAATGAAATCATGGGAAGTCGTTTTTACTTCAGCACTTTATGTACTTCTGCTTTTACCCCGTGAGGAAGTCAACATATTCTAGTATAATAGTGAACTATTAACATTTAATTTAAGATTATTCATTTCATATCAACACTAATTAGTGTGGTTTTTTTCAGATTTTGGCAGTATTTGTTCTTCGCTGTATACCGACTGTAGGCTGATTGACAGTTTCAAATTAAATACCAGTAGCCCAAAATAATGTACTCCTACTCTCAACTTGTGCTTGAATATTCAAATCTGCAGATGTAGGAGTGAAACAGAAGACACAGAAGTGAAAAAAAAAAAAAAGTAAAAAATAAAACTGCAGTGAGATTCCAGGTGTTGAACTAATGTTTGACATCGGCTCACCTCACTGAAAATGGTTTTCTTAGGAAATTGGACACTGTTATCATCTCCGTAAGAGTCTAGACTTGCAAATACTTGTTTAATAATAATTCCCAAAGAGTGAAACCAATAAACACCCGGGGTAAAAAGCTTTTCTTACCCATTTCATCCTTTCTGTAATAGGCTCTGGATATGCATTTACATAGTTTGTTATAAAAATTAAAGGCTGATTTCTTCAGTACGAGCTTTTAGATCGGAACTAAATCAACAAGGTTCTTCATGCATATACCTCCACATGCCCAAGTGGCTGCAACCACAGGGTTTAGAATATGTTAGTATGTTAATACTAAGTATTGTATATATGAGTAAAATGAGTTTAAGGCCCTATTATTTCACTTGCATGAGCAAACAATTTGTTGGTGTTTACAGACAGAACTGATTATTCATTTTCATTACTGTGTTAGTGCAGTGGGAAATTAGTTAGTGCAATGGAAAATCTGCTTTGAAATGAAGACAATTCATAGTTGCATCTTAACAGCCTTGCACTGTTTTCTTAACACAGAAGAGTCTGTGATACTTAACACTTATGTTCTGTAAAATGGAGTATAATCAGAATGAGAAAATAAACATTTCTCCACCCTTTACATCCAGTCAAGGCCAATACCTGAAGAAATGACTTAGAGACTTAAATTTAAGTCATTCATGTGCGGGGGGCATTAATCAAATGAATGCTACAGCCTCCCTCACTGAAAAATAACTACTCAGGTTGTTAAACTTTAGAGAAGAATGCAGAAAAAGTATCAGGTGGCTTAAGGAATTCTTCGAAATCCATGATCATGCATAAAATATGGAAAAAATGGGTCATTATGTTTCTTAGTTAATCTTCTGCCCAGGCAATAAATAATACTTGGCAAAAACAGGGTAGGATTCAGGAAGTATAGGGAGATTGACACAGTTTGCTTCTCTGAATTGTTCTGACTTTGTTATGGAGGCAATGTCATCTGCATAAAAATAATCTCTAGAAATATATATCTGTAATTCAGTGCTCTCAGAAAGTGCTGGATATTTACAATCAATTCCTTCATCAGGAGAATAAAAAATGAAAAATACAGACTTTTGAAATATAGACCTACAATTTACTCTCTTCTTTGACATATCAATATGTTAGTAGACTAAGAATAGTCTTACACAGAACTGTTGGATTATTTCCTTCCAATTTCCATCCTTCGTTCTAGGTTTAGAAAGTGTGAGTATTTGGTAGAGAACAGAAACAGCACAGATCAGATTACCAGTTTATGTAGCTGACATAGTATAGGATAACAAGGGAGGTATTCTAGTTTACCAAAAATCTTTCTCACAAGTATGGCTAGCCAAAGGATTGATATCTCTAGGTCAGTGGCAGAGTAGAAAGATCTAACACTTGCAAGGAAGTAAGCAAGTAAAAAATCTAGTGAATTGAAAAGAAAGCCATACAAAGGAGAAGGTTTTGGTTTTTTTAAGAAGAGGTTTTTTACTTGTATTTCAAGATATCTTTAATGTAAAACTAGATTAAATTTGGACACCGTCTAGAATTAGAAGGGAATGAAACAGAAACTCAGAAGAAGGAAATAAGTAAAACTGTTGATGTTGTGATGACCAATCCCCTGCAACCATAATGAGAGCCTAAAAGCCAAACAAGTAGGAAGCAAATGCTGTTCAGTGGCCAAAAGTACAGAAAGTCCATTTTTGTGACTCATCATGTGTAAACCAAAGGGCTCTTCTCTTTGCAGTAAATAATACTACAGTGTTTCCATGCTTCACAGGTGAGCCATGATTTGTGTGATGGATGTATGTGTAGTCCAGATATAGACCAGATAGAAAAAAATGAGAGAACGCTCACACTGATTTTTCTCCAAAAGAAGTTATGGGAAACAAAAACAAAAACAAAAACAGATCTAGTAAGAATTTAATGATGTTGCCATTAAAAACAAAACAAAACAAAACAAAAACTGACAGAAAGTTAAGCACGAGTCACAACACAGCACAAAGTGTTTATAAAGGGATGCATTTCAATCCTTGCAGACACACCTAGTGTAGTTTTAAACTTTATTTCAGGTCTTGATTTCAGTGGTATAAGAGGCAGCCAGAAGCTCAATGGAGACTGTAAAATCTGTCCAAGAAACAAATAAATGAGAAGTCCTCTTGTTCATGTTGTCATGGCTGTGATGTTAAGAGGTCCTAAATTAGCCAGCGTATAGTAAAGTGAGTTGGTTGATCACAAAGTAGATATATGTACAGCATCTGAAAATGTCAGTACAGCTGTGACTCAGTAGCCATCTGGCCACAAAACAGTCCCTCTCTTGTGTAAGTATAGTTGTATATTTTATTCATCTGTAGGACTTTTGTAATGATAGGTAGGATGCAGCTTCCAAAAGAATAGCAACAGCTAGAAAATGAGCTGGGAAATTCACCAATTAGCAAGAATTACAGACTTGATATTGTATATTCTTCCCAAGTTCAAAACATTCATGTTTTTGAGTTTCTTTGAGTTTCTAATATTTTATATTCTCAAAACTCATAATCAGAAAGGTTTACTCCTTCCTAGCCCAGACCCTACGCTGATGTGTTAGCATGTCTTTCCACCTTGTGTAGTCCTCTATCAGTGTCCCCAAGGTAAAGTGGAACAGTGGCAAGGCCAATGATCTACAAGCCACAGGTTGAACTAGCCTGAGAATTCTAAGGGGAATTAAGGTGCAATAGGTTGTTTCAGAGTCTGAACTAGTGTGTCTTCCAAGTCTCACACCAGCTGTACACCAGAATGATTAGCAAGGAAAATCAGCTGAAAAATGTGTGCTTTCCTAATCTGTTAAGATTATTCTGAAAATCTTCTTTGTTTTTCCCCAAGATAAAAATACTTTAAAAGTATCAAAAGCGATGAGCTACAGGAATAAGAGCATTCATGTCTCAAGAAACATCAATTCGCAAACAAGAAGTATGAAGATTCACAGAGACTTGCATAGTGAGCCTTAATAAATATTATATTCAGACCTCAAAGTTAACCTAGACTTGTCAGTGCACTTTCTTTGATAGAAGTTTGTATTAGGTTTTGTGGGTTTTTTTTTTCAGAATACATGGTGCAACAATGGGTGTCAAAATTAATAATAAAACATTCAGATAGGGTTTTTTTCTTTTTAAAAGCACTGTCTTAGTTTTCCAGGAAATGTAACCAGATATCTTGTAATAAACATAATTCATCATCATTACACTGACAGGTAGATTTTTTTTAACAGAATTTTTAATACCTTTCCATGAGTCTGCTGTACTAAGAGAGTGCACATATCTTCTTTATTTCATTAAACAGGATTAATCAGGCAATCTCTGATACGTCCCACACATGGTTAAATAAGACCACCACAGATCTTTCTATAATTATAATGCAAGGTAACTATGGTAACGATAGTTGGCAAACCTTGTCTTTTAAATAGCTTCTGTTGCACAGGTTTTTATATCTTCTTTCCCCTCCCCCTTCCTACAGATATTTTCTTATTATTATAACAGGAAGATGTGGGTAATTGTCACAAGATGTACGGATTTCTATCCTCAGCAGTAATGAAGATCATTGCTTCATCAATTACTTTTACCCCAGCGTCTACTTAAAATACATTCATATTTTATATTCTCAAGACTCACAACCAGAGAGGTCTACTCCTTCATAACTTTACAACATCAATTTAGACTCCTCTTTTTATCCAAATTCTGACACTTTCCAGGAGTATTACTGAGCTGAATCAGTTTCAAGCAAGGATAATATAATAACATTTCATGCTTTTTTGACACCTCCATCTAAGAATAAAAATACACTGAGATTTTCCTTTTTCCCTTTACACTGTGTATAGTTATTTGTACCTTCACTCTATTTGAGCTAGTAAAAAGGAAGGTAACTCTAATTCTATAGAGAATGTTGTTGTTTACTATAATTTTGACCTAAAAGGAAGAACAAGGTAAAAAGCTGTTTGATTCAAAGGTTTGTGTTGCCTGTGAGCTGACTTTCTGTGTCTCTTAATGTCTTTTTTTCCATTGACTCATCTTTGATTTTTGGCAGGTTCTGTACAACTTGTTCATAATAACACACCAGTGATGTGATCATACTATCTCTAGAGCTAGTTCCTTTATAGAACAACTTTGTTCTTCTGACTAGTTTAAGACATGCCACGTTTCTTCTATACATCAAATCAATTCATTCTAATCATGAACTGGATGGCAAACTATGTTTAAAAACTTGGTCTGCACATTATTTGCAACCAAAAATAAAAAAATACACAAATTCAAAGTCAGAGTTATAGGCTTTCTCTAAGAAAAGAAGCATGATCTTCTAATTAGAATATGTGATGTGATCTGATTAGTTATCAGTAAAACATTATAATTTCCTTGTCTGTTGGAAGAGTTGGGTTTAGAGAGAGATAACAGTAAAACTGGAGTTGCAGAATGCAGAGATCTGGTAAAAATTAGAAACACAATTTGGTCTGTTAAACTATATTTATATTTGTTTTGTTTTAATAGTGATAAAGTTCCAACACATTAAAAAAACCTGAAGACTATGGTTCAAATTCAGTTCTGATATAAATCTAGAGTAATTCAACTGTAAGCAGTGATGTTCTTCCAGATTTACACCAGCGTAATTGAGACCAGAATCAGCATAATTTATTAAACTGTGGAGGCCGTGTTAGTCTCTCAGTATGTTTATTTAAGTCTCATTAGCTACTGAGAGGGAAATGTATACCTAAAGGCCTGCAATGGATAGCAGGAATAGGAGTAAGGAAGGATTTTCACATCTCAAGAAATGCAGATTGTTCCCCAGGAGAGGGACTAGTGTCCCTGTCCTATTCAATTTTATTTAAGGATACAAAGAGAAGTAGTGACGGTTTCATATGGGGGAATATGAAGTCACAATGACTGTATTAACATATCCTGCCTGTACCACCAGTCTGGCACAGCTTTAGGAGAGGAGGCTGTTCTCCTACCCATGCCTACTTTTTTCAGGCTTGTTGACAAGTGGACACTAAACATATAACTATATATATATATTATTTTTCCCTTAAACTACTCATATTAATAAAAAAATTTGTTAGCAAGGAAATCCACAGTTATATAAAGGTATTCACATCTTCTCTTCAAGTACATACATCTTTATGTACCTGCAAGTTCATACATCTCTTCCCTCCCTCATTCATTGTAAATGATGTTCCTGAGTGGGCAAAGACTCTTTATAAGAAGTGGTGTAAAAGGTACATTTTGCTTACATTCTAGCAAGACTTATTAACCTGGAAAAACCATCTTAATTAGTCTGTTTCAAGTACTTAGATAGATGGAAATAAATGGATGACTTTTTCCTCTTGTTCCAAATTTTGCAACAAATACAGTTCAGCTAATACAAGAGTCTGGCCAAATAAGAAAAGTAAAGAAAATGTATTTTAAAATAAAATTATTTTGCCAAATAGATTGAGTTTATCCAAGAAAATGCTTCTTTCTGCAAGACCTTCCTCGATTCTAAATCAGCATCATGCTTAATGCAAAATTCTTTTTAAACTTTTAAAAGCTGAAATGATATATAATAATGAGAAAGACTACAGATCTCTGTGCGACATATAAAAATGTCAAAGCTGATATTTTGGTTTGGAAATAACAGCATGGTATCTTAGCATAAAGCTGGTGAGTCATCCACATACTAAACATTTGGAAAGTCCAGATGCTCTTGGGAAATTTGTTTTTAATAACAAGAAAGATTTGTTGTTTTTTTTTTTGTTGCTTTTTTTTTTTTTTTTTTTTTAAGTGGAGACTAGAATGATTCCCTTTCCCACAGGTTCTAAGCCTTGTTCACTGAACAAAATTATGCTAGGCACCTTCCATTACCACTTGAGCATGAGTTCAAGTCATGCTGAAGTTCAATCCCAAAGGGACTTTTTTCACACTTGTTTTGACAGGAATTATATCAGCACTCAGGTTGAAATAACATAATCATTTTTCTGTCCTTTGCGAAGTATTGCCACTTAATAACAGGGAGTCCTAACAACACCATTGTCTCTGGGGAATGAATCGTCTGCTGTTACCTGCTACACTCTCAATTCAGCAGATGGACTGGTGGTTTACAACATGACTTTCACATTGCTAAGAGTATAATCGGAATATTACAGGACTCATATGTGTCATGTTACGCTTATTCAGTTCTTACTTTTTCAGTTTACTCAATTAATATCAGAGATGCACAGATAATGGATGGCATGGAATGAGATAAACTTGTTAACCTCAGTACCTACACTGTACTTCTGTTACATTCATCATTAATTATTTCAGCCTTCATTAATTAGTTACTTGAGACAGAAACATAACGTACAGTATTTCGGGCCTGCAGGCTCAATACAAGTAGGTAAGCATGGCCTCACAGGACTGTGCTCAAGGTGTTACACAACCATTGCATGGCTTCCTCAAGCAATTCCATGTCTACTGTTAAGAATGCCGCTATATTATGTTACAAGTTAAGTGACTGTTAACGCCAGGAAGATAAATTTGGAACCAAAACTTTTTAATATTGCATTTACCATGGAATTTGTATTGCCTGTATGTACAAGACTTTCAAACAACCTTCAGACTCAGATTACTGAAGACTATTTTGGTTAACTCTCCAGGAACAAAGTCACTTACTTATTAGGAAGCCAAGTCAACATTTTTCAGACTAACAGCAGATAATTGAACCATTTTTAGAAGCTTACCAGTACTCAGCTTTTGCATTACCAAATTACCATTTTGGAAATCAATACAGAAGAGGTCACTGCTTTTATATAGTGTCATTAGACTCAAACCTTCGTATACCAAAGATGAAATTGAAGCCTTATCTACCAGAATACAGCGTAAGTGATATCGGTATCTCCTGAGTACCCTTAGGATACAGTTAAAGGAAATTGTTTTCTCTGTTAAGTATGAAACACAGTAAAGGTTAAGTTGGTTACTGGCTCGAGGTGACACATTTTTCAGATGTTCTAGATGAGATCGTCCCTGAAATTCTATTCTAGAGGTCAAAGTCCTTCTGTTTTCCCTCCATGGTAAATAGACAGTGACTAACTGAAGTGCAAGGAGAACGTGCAGGTTTATTCGGTGTCTCACAACTGCTTGGAAAATGTATACAGTTCTACTTTAAGTCATTTTGACTGAGGCTGAAGCCAGTGATTAAACAGAACCTGGCAGTTCAGAGTGTGATGTGAATGAATGCACTGAGGGGAGAACAACATTGGCTAAAATGTAAGTGATCACTTGTAATTTCAGCAGAGGAACTGCAGTCATCTTTTAGTCAATGATGTTTATGCTTTATTGTGAAGAATAAGCTTTAGGCAACAGAGTGAGAAATCACTGTGGGTGCAGTGGAAGTAAATGAAGGTTTTCGTCCACTCAAGTGAAGTTCTTATCCATTCAAGATAGATATTGATTTTTATCCTGAGTAGAATAAATTCGGTCTGGTTTCCTATAAACAACATATCTGCTGTGCAGTTATGTTCCTTTACTCTATCAGCCTCTTATTACTCACAAGCTGATATTCAAAATATGGTTGACATAGGAAATATAGAAAAGTAGTAAAATAAAAAAATAAATTTTAAAAATATCCTGACTTAGTGTTAGCAAAAGAAAATACAGGACTGTTTCTCCTATGATGATACTGTCAGCAATTTACTACAATAGAAAGAAACTGTAGGAAGGTATATTTGGGTTTGGTTTTGACTGTGTTTTTTTTATATATATATCTTTCCTTTGCCATATGTTATTTATATCCCGTCCACTCAATCTCTGTGACTTGGAGGACTCCCCAAACAACTCTGGAACTCTGGAGAATAAAAGTAAATCAAAAACAATGGTTCTCACTTTCCTTTAGTCTCCGTCCTTAGGAAGGATGAAAGTCAACTTGTGTCTGTGCCTCATTCAAAATCATTTTTCTTTTATGCTCCATTGTACTCGGAACAATTTCAGCTATAATATGATACATTTGCTCAAAGTCAAGGTGACATAAAACAGTAAGCTTGTTTCATAACACATAAATTCTGTCCACTATAATGTCATACTAAAATTTTGGTCACCTACCTAAAGTTCGTGGACCTATTTATATTGAAATGAACCACCTAAGAAGACATTAATCTATGCAGAATATCTATCAGGAACAAATACAATTCCCGTGATTCCTAATTTATATGTGTGTGTGTATGTGATAGTAACATTATTATTATAATGTTTTCACAACAAAGGTGATAGCATTGCAGCTCAGCTTCACATTGACTAAGATACGATGGTAGTATATATATAAAAGCTGTACAAAACCTACAGAAATGCAAAAATGTTAAGAATCCAACCTAATACATCTGAATTTTGCATCAAAATTTCAGTGATGTACCACTTTAGGTCTGTATAAACAAATACTCCACTAACAGGAGGCCTAGGGTTTGCCACAGACTGCAAGGAGTGTACCTTAAGGCAGATGGTTTCTCTAAGCTGCACCCAAAATCATGTGAGTTCTCATGCTGGCATGTGGTTCTCTCACAAAGGAACAAAGCTGGATATTTATACAAAACTTGGGAATTTCTTGCAGCCCACAGGCTCAAGATGTACAAGTTTTAGCAACTCTTATTCTTTATATCAAACACATGATCACAATGAAGATATATCAGATGTTTCTTAAGCACGTGGTTGACAGGCACCATATGGGAAGTGGGCTCACCCATGTTCTCATTAACTTCAATGGGCGTTTTGTCCCTTGATTTCAGCTGCAGCAGGACAGCCTGCCTTAATGAGCATGAGGAGCACAGACATACTGTGTCCCTAGGACTCTGCTCATTGGTGCAGCTTGGTGCAGGAAACTGTGACCCAAAAGAGATGCAAAAGCAGGAACTTGAGGTTTCTGAGCCATTGCAGCTGCTAGTGAAGATCCATAGCGCAGATACTAACAGTAAGCAGTTCCAGCCTTCTGCAGACCCATCACATTTCATGCAATGTGCAAGACTTGCAGCTCATTCTGCCTAGCAAATAAATGTGCTTTGTCCCAGTTATGCAAGACAAAGCCAGGGGCTCTGATCCACTCTGACACTGTGCCACCCCACTGCTGATTAGCCTGTTCTGTGGCTTGCTTACCAGCTGCTGGTGTCGCAGAACAGACGTCCAAGACGTGTTAACCAGAAATGTGTCATACACAAGGACTAGTCCCTGAGGTCACATGCAGTGTTATGTAGCCCAAAGACCAGGTGTACCACAAGCCACACAGCCCAGCCCTGTGTAACCTCATTCCTCAGATAAAAGGAAATTCAAATGGTCTTTTTCTCTCCTGAAGATGAAGTACAAAATCTCGAGAAATTAGTATGCATAAAAAATACATTCCAGTTGTCTTTTGCCTGGGAGATACGTAAGTAAGGCCTTCAGTGAAAGAAAAACAGGGGGTCAGGGGAGACTTTTTATCTCTGAAGAAAACTGCAAAAAGTCAAAACCAAAAGACACCAGAGATGTGTCCAGAAGTCTTCTGAGAGTTATCTCATCACTGTTAGAGTAACAGATTTGCTTTTCAGCCTGACTAGTATGGCATCTTTTGGGCACAGACAGATGCCTTGCACTGTAAAGTGGATGTATTTCTAAGTCAAATAACTACCTGAATATTTGGACAGAGCACTGACAGATATCTGTGTAGATGCCCCTCATCTGGAACATCCTTAATATAGCTGAGATTTTCCACATTATTGAGACAGAACCTTTTTTGTTTTTTTTTTCAGGATGCTCCAGCGTGCCAACATCTCTGGATGCAAACACTTGAAATGTGGCTTGAAATGCCAGCTTTCATTCCATCCATCAAAACATTATGTATAAACAATTTCATAGTTTTTCAAGATGTATAGCTGCAGTAAGCAGAACTCGCGCAGTTTGCCAGAAACAGTTCAAAGCAGTGAGAGCAAATGTGACAAAATATGTTTGGCATAAAGAACAAAGTCGAAGAGTAGACAGACCTAACAGACCTGTCCATTTTACTAAAAGTGATTGTACAATGTAACTGACGTGATTTATAAATTCTTCCAGCTATCAGAGAAGTTATTCCTTTCGAGGAATAATACTGTTGGGCATATAGCTGCTGAGTTTGTTTTTTTTGCGTTTAGTTTGGGCTCTGAAAATTATTGCTCCAAATACATTGGCTAAGATAGGAAGATTGTCAGCTCTTTTGGTGTCTACTGCTTCTCTCCAGGAAGACTAATCTCTTAAAGAATAGTCTATTGAGAATACTGAGAGCTTTCTTTTATCTTGCACTTTCCATGCTTAATCATATGAGATCAGTTTATCAGTTTTTACTGGCTCTGGAAGTGGCTGTGAGACAAAATAATAAAATCAACATTTTTCATTGTTGCTGATGGATTTTTGGTTACACAGATTTCAGATGACATTGGCTTATATGAAACAGACAAAATCATCTGTATGGTCTCTGGCCATCTCTGTGTAGGAAAAACTTTGGTATGATAGAGGCAGAAAGTTAGCAGAAAAGGGGCAGGAATTTTAGCATTTTAAGATGGCTGAGACAGCCACACTGCCTCTAAGATACCCACACTTAGGTTAACTTCTGGCATCACCAGTGCAGGTTGTTAAAAGCCCTCCAGCTAACACCCCTCAGCTTTCTGCCCTGTCCCATTCTTGGTCTCATGTGATCATGATAGCTGGTGGGGGAAATTCTGGCATATCTGTCTTGGGTGATCCAATATATATGGACCAGAAACCACTCCACATTTCAAGTAGGTCTGCATTGTGAATAGTCATGGGGCAGCACATTGAGGTCAAGACACAGCAAACGTGTCTCTTTCACGTGAACAGTTACCTGCATGCTGTGTGGCTTCAGGTTTGCAGCAGCATGAAAGAAGCTTAAAGAAACCTTTCTGCTTTTTAGGCCTTCCCTAAGGCTGCTGGTGTTGTGCCCCTGCAGTCACAGAAGGTCACCTCTTTGGCATGAGAATCATAGAATTATAGAATCAATCATAGAAATAATAGAACAGCTTGGGTTAGAATGGGCATCAAAGATCAAGTTCCAGCTCCTCTGCTACAGGCAGGGTTGCCAACCATTAGATCAGGTACTAAATAAGATTGCCCAGGGTCCTATCCAAGAGACTGCAGCTGGTCCATTTTTCACTCACAGGTGTACTAGCATTGTACAACATCTATGCACATCTCATATATCACGGGTTTAAATCAGTTTTATCTTTTTCAAAATTAATGTAGAATTTATACCCTCTGAAGTCCCTGCAGGACTAGTAGAAAATCTTTAGCTGTATGACAAACTCAGTGGGTAGCAGACAGGCAGTTACAGTGCAAAGGAGATGTCTGGAATGCTGCCAGCAAAATAACTCTGAGGCTTCTTCCTATGCATGTGCTCAGATTTGCTTCCCACAAGGCAGTACAAGCAGTGGCGGAGTGGGCCGGATTAAGAATGAGCAGCAGTGAGTCACAAGTCGTTGTCAATTCACTGATAAGCAGCAGAGCAGCACTCCACAGTGACAACCTGACACTGCCAGTGATGCTTTTCTGTTGATGAGGGGATCCTTTGCAGGACTGCAGGCAGCTTCACTGCAAAAATCAGGTAGCAGCAAAAAAAAGAGAGAGAGAGAGAGTTTGGCTTTTTCTAGCCAAATGCAATCCAATTATAAAGAGTTCACTTTGTATGTCATTGCTAAGGGAAGGAACAGTCTGTAATGTGACACATGGTGTATCTGTTGCTCAACAGCTAAAGATTTCTAGTTAGATGGTCTAATGATTTTTGGGGGGAGGGAGTTTCTTTTGTGTTCTAGTACATGCATAACAAAAGCACTCCAATTATGTATCTTTGAATTGCTCCACAAAGAAGTGAGCACTCATTTTAAACCAGTTTGCTGGGACCATAGCCTTTATCTAAGCTGAATTTAAGATGAACTGTAGTCTCTCTGATGTCATCTACTAAATAGTGTCAGCCTGGGTCAATGTTTTAGTGAGAAACTTCCAAGAAAATTCTAAGAGCTGCAGTGACTCATTCTCTACCCTCTGACTCAGTATTGTTCTACCAAGATGCTCCTGGAGGTGTTATCTTTCAGATGAGATATGAAACTCAGGTCCTGACCACATACAGGAAGAGGAGATGTGTGCTGTTTTTCACTCTATATCCACAGGCCCTGAACCCACAGGCTGGAGCAGATAAGAAATTATCAGTCCCACCTTAGCTGTTTGTTCCCACCCCTGCTGGAGGGTTCGCAAACAGGGGTGGTACAAGTGGTCTTTAATCTTCTTCAGACAGAGCGAGTTTAAAAAAGCAACAGTAGATGGATCTTAGCTGGATGACTTCGGCTGAGTCAGATAGGGAGAGCACTCGCAGTTCCTCCCACCGAGAGAGCCGGGGGCAGGATGATCCCAGTGCTCGTGGGCGCTGATAAGGGTTCGGAGGAGGAGCATGTCTCCTTGGAGTCTCCTGGCTGCATCCCAGGAAAAAAAAAAAGAGATTCTGCCGTTTGTGTTTGTTTTTGATTGTACATCGTGCTGTTTGTGCCGTCCTGTTCCACGGCCAATCTGTGAGCAAGGAGTTGCTTGTTCAATTAAATGAGTTTGTAACTACACAGACTTCATTTCTGCCTTCTCAGCCCATCTGCCTCTCTCTCTTACCATTTCTAATTTGCTTTTCATCTTTTTGTCTACTGAGCCTTCATAGAGCATTGTGCTACAGCTCTAAGGCTTCTAGCCCAAGCTAATGAGTGGGATGACAGACCATTACAGAGCTGCAGTTCAGTGAACACAACAACGCTCTGTGTTGTTATATGCAGTATTTATCCTTAATAAATAAATAAACAAAAATAGGCTGAAAAAATCCACCCTGAAAATGGAGTGCTACTCAAGCCACAACAGTATCCTAGCGATGACAAAGGTGACTTTTCAACCTTTGTTAACAAATCATTGTGCTTTGTTGCATTGTACAAAAGAAAAGTGTGCAGAATCTCAAGCGTGTTCCAGAACTTTTTCTACTTGGGCAAACTTTACTATTTCTTTGCCTCCTTAACATTTTATCCAGAGCAGCAGTGCAAGCAGAATACCCCAGTTCCTAATGTCTGCAGCACACTGCAGAGACCCATGTATTAGATGAGTCCTTTCTTGTCAGTACCTCAAAGACCAGTCTCTGCCTCACTGAGGAGCCAAGTAACTGTTTACTCTGCCCTGTGTGACTCCTCAAGTAGACAGAAACCAGACAGTTAGCAAATTTTGCCAGGGTCACACTGCCTTTTGTGCCTCCCCTGGTTCAATCTTCATACCTATGGATGATGCATTTCTGCAGTGAGTAATGAAGACTGTGTACTGTACATGATGATTCATTTCTTGAAGTCTGCCTAGAGCTTTAAGATTTTTCATTAACTATGCAATATGCATTCAGCAGATTAGCTAAATGATCTAAATATTATGTAATTAATCAGTAGAGTGCAGGATACCCCATTTCACATTTTGCTGTGAGCAGTTAGGTGCTTTTCCTTTACATTCTTTTATAGGCTACCCAGAGAAAACATTCACTAAGGTAATAAAATAGCTTGTCTAATTAAAAACTGCTCTGATAAAACTAATGTACCACATTACATCAGTTTGATGTCAAACACAAGGCTGATGCAATACAATGATATCCTGCAGAAAGTATTGGTGCAAAATAACTGATCCAGTGCAAAGTAATAGAAAAGCATTTGGTCAAATACTGCTGTCCTTTGCAGGTAGGCAGAGCCCTACTCCAGCTCTGTGTTTAAGGAAGCTATTCATGGCTTCACTGGACTCCAAGGAGGCCTGAAAATTTTTTCCCATCTGGCTCCAGTTTTTCTAAGTACAGTGATATGAATAATGACTGTTTAGCTTTTTTGGGAAAAAAAAATAATAATAATTCAGATTTTGTTTCAGATTAGTTCAGAAACCAAACTTTTTTTATTATTATTATTTTTTCTTATGTTGCTTTGGGAATCTTTTTTACTCCCACAGAAATGACCACAGTGGTTTTTTGTTACAGATACAAAATAGTAGCACTTACTCTCCTTAGTTGTTTTTGTGTGGCTTTCTACTACCTCAAAAAAATGAATATAATTTGTAATATTCCTAATATTCAGAGTTTTATTAGCTTTTTTTGTTTGTTTCTTTCTTTCTTTTCAATTAAAAAGAGAGAGAGAAGAACCATGAAGAATTTACTTTTCTCAAGGAGCAGGTAGTGGCCAGAATTAGCTGTCTCTATAACCCCCCTGAGCCATGACCCACCTCTCTGAGGTTAGTTATTTAAGTAAGTGACAGGAAGACCTTTAAATAGAATTCAGTTTCTAAAGGGAAGTAAATTCCTTCACAGTATTTTATCCTCTCCATTTCCAAGGGAGGCACATGTCTGCCTGAACTATCTTGTACCGATGATTACTTATCACAACTTTTCACATAAGCAGCAACCAAACCCTGTAGCCTAGTTCTCTAGATTTTCCAGTTTTCAATTGTACGTCAAACTCAGAAGCCATGACCTAGCTTTGGTCCAGACCTGGGATTCTCAGTCAGACAAATGGATGGGCCTGTATTGAATAAAGCCTTTCAGAAGATATGTTTTCATAACACCCTGACAGACCCAACACCAAGAAAGGGACTGAATTGCCCAAATGCCCAAATCCACACTATAAACATCCTATCTGAGCTTCCAGTCTATTTAACCTTTAGAGTCAGGAGGGAGGAACAGGCACTTGCAGAGTGTAATTTATCTCATCTGAAAGGAAACATCTAAAGTAGGACAGTTCTTTCCCTTGACTATAAAATGAGCACAATGATGCGTTCAGAGATGTGGGTGTTTACGTTGAGGTAAAATGTCTCATATCTCCATCTACTAAAGGAAGATAGCACAGTTACGTTGATTTTGGTTGTAGTATATTGTACAAATCTTCCACACATCTTCTTTTTCTGCCTATGTGACTATAGTAGCATTTCTGAATGTTTTCATGATACTGTTCAGGCTGAACTTTCAATAGACAATTTGCAAATGGGAGAGAAAGAGTGTAGCTGCTGTCATAGACAAGAAACTTGGCCATCATCAAGTAGAATCTTCTCTGACATCTCTCCACTCACTTAAAGAGTTGCTCCATAAATTTTCAGGATTACAGGGGTTTTTAAGCATTAATGTGTTATTTTAAACACTAATCTGGTTGCCTATTATCAGTTTATTGCTTGCATCATCAGTCCTTTGAGGTTATAACTTGCTGCATTGGAACAAAACTTTTCTCTCAATTTCATGATAGTATTTAATCTGTTGTTAAGCTGGTACACTTTTATAAGGAAAATAAATTACTGGCAGCTTGCAGAAGACAATGAAATAGCTGGATTTTGCACATGACATAGAAGGACGAGGTCTCAGCAAGCCTTTGTCTTCCTTCTTCAGTTGCTTCTAGAACATGTTGTCAGCATCCATAGTTCTTTGTCTTCATATCTCTATCAAAGATTGTAGCAGAAGGGAAGATTTCGAAGGCTCCTCCAGAGCCTCTGGTGCTAAAGGGAGAGGTGGACTTAACTAGGTGATACTTTGCCCCTTTCCCATCTAATGGAGTGGTTGCTGCTTTAATCTCTCCTGACCAATTCCAGCAGGTTAAACATAGGTATTTAACCAGATGCCCGTTGGCAGGTTTGAGTACTTCAGCAGGCATAAATTAGCATAGCCTTACTGACATTATCAAGATGGGACTGATTTACAGTCACTAAGTAGCCTCAGCTGTGTCTCCAAGTGGCCTGTAATGCTCCTCAACCTATCTGTAGAACAGAGAAGCTTCTCTGCAGGAATTCATTCTGACTGCATTTGACAGGAAAGAGTTGCTTTGAATGTTAACAGGTCTGGTTAGCAATCAGAGCCACAGAAAGGTGTGATTAAGAAAATAGATATATACGTTTTTTTTTCTGTCTTTGATGTTTTATTGACTTGCTTCATACGAAAGATGCAGGTGATGGGGTCACAATGTCCTCATTGTCACGATGATTCAAATTAACAAGATCTCAACTTTTATTGGAGCATATGGCTCTTTTTTTTTTTTTTTTCTAATTTTATTTTTATTTTTTAACACACTATAGAAACAGCAGCAATTTCTCTCTTTCACTTGCCTTTCACCCTGCTTTTAGTCACAGCATCTCCCTACCCGGCCTCTGATTCCAACAGATGAGATGTATCAGCAGGCCTATTGCATAGTGATATTACTATTGCTAGAAAAAAAATGTTTTCAGAAGCACTGGATGATGAGCCCCAAAGAATAATTGGGCACTTATAGGTACAGCCTGAATGGAACTTTTACAGACAACTCCATGCTCATCTGGAGAGGCTGCTCAACAGGGACCATATGCAGTGCTCCTGGAAGAAGGTGAATGCTGTTCCTTTCTTAGTTTTACACAGGTATAGAGGTGTCTTAAGTCTTCATTAGGGCAAAAACAAAAGAAGAATAAGATTGTCTGGATCTGGGGACAGGATTATTAATGTATATATTTCACTAATGCTGGTCCAACAATGTATGCTGGTAAATAATGATATTTGTTCTTTCACAGTAGAGAAAAAAGAAATAAACATTCAGAGCTTCTACAGATATTATATTGCATAAACAAACTGAAAGACCTATTAAAAAAGATACTTCATCCACTGCTGTCGGTACTGCACACACAAAAGCAGCACATTGAGACATGAAAATCTCAAACCCTTGGGGTGTCAGACAACAGAATAGTGATCGTCAAGACTGTGTAGCAGAGAAGAAAGAGTCCAGGGGAACACACATCTCCTCTCCTACATGTCTGGGAAGTACATGTACTGCTCAGTAGTTTGCACGTCCCCGAGATAAGCTTAGGTCTGGCAACATTAGAATCTGTGTCACTGCTGTTTATTCCACGGCCACAGCAGTTTTCTCCCTCTCTGTAAATTACCAGTTAGCATCTGGAAAATTCGACTGCTGAATCTATGTAAGTGTCTATGCGAAATCTGAAGAGATCAAAATGGAGGAATGTCACCAGCCTCTGACTTCTCTTTATTTATTTGTGAGAATCACTGAATTATCATGCTTATGGAGAGATCTAGCCACAAGTATGTCAGAGCCTGTCTTTCACCTTTGTGCCATCATTTATCAGTCTAGCCCTTATCGTTTGGCACTTTTATCACAGCAGACATGAGTTCCTCTCACATTGGAGTCCATTCAAGTTACCCAAGAGAGCTCAGTGCTGTGGGCGCACATGTGCTTCTCAGTCTCACATTGCTCCAGCTTTATCTCTGGTACTTGCAGATTCATTCCATATGTGTGCACAAAGCAGGTCAGAACAGACCTGCAGCTGAAGCACATTCAGTGTTTCACACATATCTCTAGCACATCACTGCTCAGAGGTCTTGGCGGCCAGCCTGCTCTTCCCATGTCAGTCACAAACAGCTGCCTATGCTGCTGACACCTGCCACTCAGAAATTGTCTTATCTCACTTGTATGAGTTTGGCTGGTTGCTGCAGAGCCTTAGCCAAGAGTACTGATCTTGAAAAGGCATTTGTGCTGATAGGAAATTCATTTACAGAGAAGTGGAATTCCTGTACAGACAGCATGATATTTCACAACCTGTAACAAAATAGGCGCATTAACATCTTATTTTGTGGTCATGCAGCAATGCTGGAAAGCTCCATCCATTCAAAATACTCCTGAGTTGATTTACTCCCAGAAAGAGAGAATTTTTTCCCAAAATTTATATCATTACCCTAGTCACTTATTCAGCCACACTGAGTATTTGTTACATGTACAGAAGTATATATATGTATATGCATATAAGTATGTATTTATACAATTGCTTCCTACATTTAGAATAAATCACTCATGTAAGCTTGCCTTTCCTGTAGGACATTTTTGTATTGCAATTAAAACTCCTCAACCATTCAGAACTTATTGCTAGGAAGCTGCAATTTATCAGTCAGTGCTCACTCACCTATACCCAGCATATATGTTTGTTTTTTCTCGTTTTAATCACTGCATTACTTGGAATTTTTCCAGCCAACATTAATCAAGACCAAACTGTGCACCCACCGAATTTGAAAGTTGAGGGTATACTTACTTCTATTTAGGACTGCCATTACTTTTATCTGACTGAGGTAAACAACAGAAACTTATCACTATATATCAAAGTTCTCAAAGTACAGTAGACTGATAACATTACACAGCCAGAGTAAATTAGCATATACCAGTAGAGAATGACATTGGCATCTATGTCATCCAACAATGTTTAGCTTCATTAGAGAATCCTTGACCACTCAGCTCTGAGAGATTGATGATGAAGAGTCAGTTTGTCCATCTGGGCATCACTATATTTTTAAGAGTTCATTAAGAGAATAAAATCTTTCAGTGACTCTAAACATTAGAAGAAGAGATCTCAGCTAACACTGAGAACAAAAAGAAAATACAGGCTATCAAAATGTAGTATGATTACAGATCAGACAATTTTATGACATTATCAACAAAGATGTGTCTTAATCTGGTAGGCCTAACTCTCTCCCATATATTTGATCTACCCCAGTAAAAGGCCAATCTGTGATATTTCCTACCCATCACATCTACACTTCCAGGCAGGGTGTAAGGGTTCCCTTTTCTCAGGATGAAAAGCCAGGAAACAGTTTCCATTACCTCCTTTACTACAGAAAAAATCCAGCACTGAACAGACAATGCTAGACTATTTTCTAGTATAAATGCACGATATGTGTGCATGAAACACAGTACAGGATACTGTCTAGAATTTCTCAAAGGTGCCTACACAATAATAAAATGTACATCAACTACTTACTGACAGCTTTCACTGTCTCAGGGAGCACCACATTATTGTCACTATTTTACAGCAGTATCAAATGGTTTTTGGAACAAGCTGCACAGCACTGCTAACCTACAAAGCCAGCAAATATCACTTCACTCACAGAAGAAAAGCATCGATTAGAAATGAACTCAGTATGGAGAAAGATCAACTGAATTCTTAACTCTCAGTATCTGTCATCTTCCTTAGCACTTGGATTTTCTCTTGACCTGATTACAAACAGATCGATAATCTTCTGTTTGTGGCTCCCAGTCTGACTTGCAGGAATTACATCCCGTAATTGCAGACATCAAAACTAAAGGTATGTTTATCTTCTAAGCTCTCCAAGTATGTTTTATCAGAACCATACTTTGAATGGTTTAAATGTTTTTATCACAAGTAAATCATAAAAAAGATTCTCAGTATTTACTTCATGTCCCTGGATTGCTTCAGAAGGCAGAGCTGTACAAGGCCCAGAATCCAAACTTTGTACAAAATGGAAGACTGAAGGTACATTTCATCCCATTAAAATGAAATATGTTTCCATATCCAGACAGTGGACTTGAAAATTTGAAATACTCATCCTTGCCTACAAGTGTCATGAATGCTATGCATTAGCAACAGGCACTAAGAGCACTGGTACCGTGTTGATCTAATCTTGGAATGAGACACGTAGAGACAGTTGGTAGACATTCAAGGGCAGATTTGGGACTTCCTTCATGAAAGCTTGCTGACTAATGCTGCTTCATCTTGCAATCATACAGGAAAATTCTTCCAATCAGTCAGTGCAGATTAAATGACTCCTTCTTTTTAGATGGATTTTAACGTCACTTAAGGAAGAAGACCTTGAGCGGTAATGAATCACAAGTTGTTCTGAGTCAGCACAGGTGTTGAAATCCTGTAATGTCATCCAATAATTGTAACATTAAAAACATTGCATGCCAGATCTGTGGATAATAACACATATTTCTGTAGGGCTGCTCTGAAAGTAATGCCTCCTATTTTTTTTATGCTGGCCCACAACGTCAGAAGCAGATGTTGATGGTATGGCACTAGAGGCTGAACCTTCCCACCAGTATTCTGTTACATTTTGTTGTCATGCAACAGATGTCAGCAGAAGGGCAGTCTAGCACAACGGCATCTGACATGGAAGTGCAGATGAAGCAAAGATGTATCATTGTATTCCTCCACACAGGAAAAATGCAGCTGTTGACATTAATCAATGCTTGCTGAACATTTATGGAGACCAAACAGTGAACACAGTGAAGCAATGAGTGGTACATTTCAGCAGTGGCAACGGTGATAGTGGTCATCTCCAATGGTGCACATTGTTATGAGCACAGCATGCAGACTCTTGTTCTTCTCTGGTGAAAATGCACAGCTAATGGTAGTGAACTATGTTGAAAAATAGCGTTTTGCTCTATCAAACAGTGCTATTGTGTTCTTTGTATTTGTTGTAGTTTTCATGGAAATAAATATGAGGCATTACTTTCAGAGCAGCCTGCGTAATATGCTTTGGAGACAGCTTTATGTAAATACTGGATATTGTGTTTTTAGTAATAGTCAATTTGTATAACAGGCAACCGTGTTAAACAAAAGAAACAAAACAAATGATTATTTTCATTAAACCACCCTAGTGAGAAAACTTGACAAATCACATTTTGTTAACATGACTATAAGAAATCTGCATTTTGACTGCAAAAAATAATTGTGTTAGTGATATCAGCTGTCTCAAAAAGCACGGGGCTATTTAAATCATTTAATCATTTTGTCATACTTTCTGAACTGAAACATTAGTCGCTAGATCAAGGGTTCAAATACAGCTGAGACCTTCAGCACTGATTTAATCTGACTCCCTGCCGACACTGAATGGAAACACATAAATCTCATTAGGCTTACAGTGATTTCCTTCAATCATGAATTTAATAAAGCTGGTTGGTTTATTTCAGTGTGCCAAAAGCTGTAAAGTTCTAAAAGCTAAACAGCTTTCTATTAAGTAAACAGAAAGTCAGTATGAAGGAGTATTAAAGTACATTATACAACACCAAGACTAGGACTTGAGGGATCATTATGAACCCATTATGAAGTTCCCTTTTTTAAAGGAAAATAGCTATGTGTTGCCAATAATGTCTGGTTATCATAACTGGAAAGACATGAATCTTTTATTAACTGTGCAAAGTTTGTTTGAGATTAGATTGTACTTCAACCAGCACAATTGTGGACACCATTAGGAGAACAGACATGTACATTATGTAGCCATCTGTGGTGCAGAAAATAGAAGAGGCAGTGCATTCAGTGATCCTGATTCATTCCAGAATATCGTGGGAGGAGTTTCCACAGCTCCTGGTCCCTAATGTCCATGTCTTCATAATTTAGGAGAACCCTGTCGAAATGCAAGATTCTAGCTCCCGTGGAGCTGAAATTTCCATCTTATATGAAAGCCAACACCAACCTTACTGAAAGCACAGCAGGCAGGACATAGAGAGGTTACAATTGATAGTATTTTCCCCTTAACCTCTGCAGAGAGTTGCTATGCATGTATCTGTGACCACTATATCAAGTAACAACAGAGACTGATACCTTTCTACTGCTCGATTTGCTAATAGCAAGGGTTCTGCACTGAGACTTTTAACTGGAAATTAGAATTACAGATAAGGTTACTTTCTGAACAAACTTTCTGAACAAATAATGCCGCAAATGATACCTAAAAATCTTTATATTTAGTTAATAGAAGGCTCGTTTAATCATCTGGTACATCTTTAGAAGCCCTGGTAAAAACAAAGTGGTACATCTCTGTCATAAAACAGAGCTGCAACCTTAGTTAAACACTGCTTTTCTTTTCCAGAAGGACAGACCTACTGACAGCCTCAGTCCTTCAAAGTTCAAGACCTCAGAAAAAAAAAAAAAAGCCCTAGACTGACAGATTTTCCATGGAAACGTCTGACTCATTTGAATGGAAGTTTTAGCCAAAGCTTTATCAAATCCGACATAAGATGCCATTTGCAGTCTTCTTCATGACAAGCTGCTGGAGCCACTGTCTAAAATGTCCTCAAGTTAGTGCAAAAGAGATAAGAAAAATCTCAGCTTCTTATCTGCTGTGGTGATCAAGTGAGTTGTCCTGTTGTATTAGAGAGCTACAGCCACACTCAGGCCCACAGCTGCTCTGACACAGGTACAATTTGAGATACTGAGGGAAAAAACGATAACCGACATCTTAAATGAGATCTGTGATTCAGAACACAAGTAGATATAGTGCCTTGGTGAATCACAGTTTATACACACACACAAATAACATGTAAGTCTAAGGCCAGACCCTACTGCAGCAGCTGTGTGCATACCATCAGCCACCACATCATTTTATTCCCAAGGCATTTCACAAACTGTCCCCATCAGATCTGCGTGGGTAGTCCATGTGGAGGAGGTTCTTTTTCTTCCTAGTTATTGGTATGGCAACAGTTAGTTACATCTTGGTTGCATTCAGAAAATGATAGAATTTTTTGGCTGGATTACAAACAGGCAAAAAATGTAACAAATGTTAAAAAGTGTTTTTATCAGACCATTTTTAATTGGATAATATCCTACTGCATTATGGCAGAGAACTATGTTTTTTCTTCTCAAATGGGTTTAACTGCTTGTTAATTAGCATTATGCTTGTAATAGCAAAATAAATGTCAGCTTTGTACTAGTGTCTGAAGAGCTCCTGTTTGATGGATGTGGTTTACTTGTTTCTGTAAGATTTAAATAAGCAGATAACTTCTGCCCTTTGAACTTTATCTCTCCTTGGAAACCATGGAAGTAAGCATTCAAGCTAAGTGAAACCCACGCTTCTGTTTCTTCAAGCTGTGCTGATGTGCTGATGATGCACTGGGGCAGATCCAAGAACTGTAGAGCACTTTCTGTAGGCCAACAATCGTAAAAGTCCTTGCAAAGTCAAAGCAGATTATGTGGTTCAAATGTAAGGTCTCTGAAAGAGTTGTGTTGTCTGTCTCATTTCTGCAGACCGCATGTTCCTCAGATCTTTGCTCAGGCAGTCTTCTGGCCATCACAGTCTGAAACAACAGAACGAAACACAAGGCTGCCATTAACTGGAGTGGGATGATACAAAACATCCACAAACTCAGTGAAGGTATCTCTGTGAAGATATAAAAGCTATTACTGAGAGACAGCTACATCGCTTCCCAGCCATACACTGATATCTAGAGTCATCCTTCACAGTAAGCTGTGAAGTTCATGTAAAGTTTCCTTTCCTTACCCAACTGGATTTAACTACTTCTGTCTTATAACACTTAGGAGGAAAAACTGACTGTATTGCAGTAATTACATCCTGAATCTCGAGGTATAGCCAGGATGCATGAGCATGTATGTTTGTATAAGACATTTTATCTTAGTCCCACAAGCTGTTCTCAAATTACTTTCTTTAGAGTGTTTCTATCTGCAAGTAACTGCCTGGCTCTCTGATTCAATCTGTTAAGCTCATGTTAGATAATCAAACTGTTGACTTCTATGTTATGGTTAAGGAAGCAGTTCCTTGTTATTTATGCCTAACAGCTGTCTTTTTAGGCAATACTGTAAAGTCCCCTCAGAATGGATCAGGATAGAATGAGGAAATAAAAACTCTTCTTCTGAGATAAGACATACCTTCAGGTACTGGAAGGCTGCTATAAGGTCCTCCAAGAACCTTCTTTTCTCCAGGCTGAACAACCCCAGCTCTTTCAGCCTGTCCTCGTAGAAGAGATGTTTCTGCCCTCTGATCATCTTTCTGGCCCTCCTCTGAACCTGCTCCACAGCTTCTTGCGTTGAGGTCCCCAGAACTGAATGCAGTGCTCTAGGTGAGGACATTAACACCCAACACTCCACATCTCTAGATACTGTTCCTGGCATCACTTTTGTGATAGAAAAGATAACTGTTAGATGTTATTACTTTGAAACTGTGGTGTTGGTCTGCTACTGCCACAGTCAAAATTTTATGTAATCACATCATTAGTACAATTTCCATGTTTTTCTATCTAATCTTCCCAATATTTATGATGTGGATGTTTTATTTCTAGAGATATGCTCTTCAGTAGATCCAGAGTCTCAGAACATCAATGACTAAAACTCAACAGGTGAATTTAAGCTACGTTCGGACAATGCTATATTTCTTACTGAACACTTGATCATCTCTAGTTATAAAGAAAATTGCAACAATTGTCTGTGATGTTCTCCAGGTATGGTTTATATAGTACTTGCTGAATATATCATTGTTTTATAGAAGACAGCAATCAGAGTGCCTGGTGATGAACAAAAGAAGCTATCCATTCAGTTGACTGGAAATCAAAGGGAGATGATACCTCAGATATGATTTTTAGATTGTTAGAGCTTTTACTACACACGGTAGTTCACACATATTTTCATGGAATAAGAAAAAGTGATTAGACCATGTTGATGTCCTTTGGGAATAACCAAGTGATGGTGAGGTCTTCATATCTTCCTTACCCAGAAAAAAATTGTCCCCAGTTCTCATAAACCTAAGTGACAGACTTGAAGAGGATTTTCTGAAGTTTTTGTCTATGCAACCCAACCCAAATAAAAATATAAAACAGATTCATCACGTTATATTGCTTATAAAGGTACTCTGAGGAGTTATACACCTGATAATGACATCATTTTCTTATGAGTTGTTTGAAAACAGCTTGAGATATGATAGATGACTGTAACTGATGTGCATATATTCATAAAATATTACTCCCTTATTCCTTTTGAAACCATTTACTAATTAGTTGCTTGTAGATCTAGATGGGAACCAAAATTTTATTCCATGGAAAATTAATTTCTACTTCAAAGCAGAATGAAAAATTGGTGTATCAAAAAGTAGGACAAAAAAAAAAAAAAAAAACTATAGGAAGTGTCAAAATAAAATTGTCAAAGTGAAAAATTACCACACCTGTAATTGGAAGAGAAGTTCCAAAGTAATTTGTGCTCACTTTCTCTCTCTCTCTCTCTCTCTTTTTTTTTTTTTTTTTTTTTTTTTTTTTAATTCAAATCCCTAAATCACTATTTGGAACTGAAAAGTATCTTTACTTCAAACTGTCGCCTTGCAATGAAGGGGGCTTTGTTTTGATTACCCCTAGTGAAAAGTAGAAAGTACACGTTAAATTTGACATTTTCCCACAGAAGGTTCCCATTTCATCAAAACCACATTTTCCAGGAGGAAAATTTTTCACATAAAAATATTTCAACCTGCTTTACTTACTTGCCAGGAAATATGAAGCAGTCTATAACCAGCATCTTACTAAATTTTTTCCAACAAGAAAGTTGTTATAATTTTGCAGTCAAAACTTTAAAATGTTCTGTTGACAGAGAGAATTTGGCCAGGAAGCGGAGCAGTGCTTATTATAGCACCAGTGCACAAAAGTCAGTTAGCACACTCCATGGTTATCACATGTTCAATTACAGTGGCAAATTCCAATCATGGGTCAAACATAAATAAATCCAAGAGTTTAAATTTCTGCTTCTTTAAACATTCCAGATGTAGAAGCATAGTTTTCCATTTACTTCACCTCAGCTGAGTTGAATCTGATGGGATAATTAATCCACTTATTGACTCTACAGATATTTCAGTCTGTGTATGGCTTTACTGCTTTGTGAATGTTGATTTACTTTCTAACAAAGATACGAGAACAAAAGGAATTAAAATCTATTTGAAATATGATAATCAATACAATTTTTTGTTAAAATAAAAAAAATAAAAGACTGAAAAAACATAATTTAAATAACACACTTGAGAAATGTTTAGTGTTACCACAACTTACAATGCTACATGAATGGGACTGCTATATAGTCTTATTTGTAATAATATTCTGGATGCTTATTCAGATTGAGCAGAAATTGATGCTCATTCCTCAAGTCTTGGTTACTTCTTTAGTACTTCAGCTTTTGATCTCCCTCACTCTGGGGCTTTTGGGGAATTAACGTCTTCATAATAGTTTGATTTGTCCAAGGCTTCATAAGCTTTTGGCTGCAACAGATCCAGAAAGACCTCTCTGGGGTCTTTCCAGGATCAGATGAGTGCATAAGGCTGTGGCTCAGGTTTCTTCATGACCCAACTCTTCAAATAAAATAGTTTCCTTAGGCAGAGTCATTGGAACAAGTGCTGTAGAAGTTGTCTACTCCTGATTTAACATCTCTTGTCTGTAAGGGAAAGGGAGTATAATTCTCTAATAACAGAGATTTGATTGTACTAAGCAGATTCCTAGTTGCCTTGCGCTGCTTGAGGAGTTCAGTGTGATTGGACATGAGGCAAGGGACCTGACCTTGGAGCAAACTGGAATATCATCTAATTACTACTCTGTTATGTCCACTGCTTCTTTTCTCCCAGCTGTTTCACAAGGTAGGTTGACTAAGGAGGTACGTAATGGTATAACTTATGTTTAAAATATCGTACTATAAGTTTCAAAGAAATTGATTGACTCACTCTGACTAACTCACATTTATATTGCAAATTTTCTGGTCCCAAGCTATCATCTATCTGCCAAATAGCCTTTTTGTTAGGGATCACAAATTCCCAGATAGACTATAAACTGGTTTATAATTAATAAACAATGATTAGTTTGTAATGTAATTACTAAAATAAATAAGTATATGAGATAAATATTTCTGTTACTCTGAACAGCTAACCAAATGTACCACGATAGAGCTTACCCTCAACAGAAAACAATCCTGAAAATGGATTACACCAAAAAGCATACATGAATAACTCCAAAGCATGCAGAAACATGATCAAAAATTAACTGTTCAGAAAACTGGAACTAAATGAAATATGCACCCCTTAAAAAACAACAAACAAACAAACAAAAACCCCTAAGTTTTAAGATTTTTAACTTCAAATTCACATTTAATATTTTAATAGTAAAAGATAGTAAAGAACAGAAGAAAAAACATCCACCAGTATTATTACTAAGACTCACACCACATCAAAATTCAGTGGGTTGATAAGGATCATTTGTTCTAGCAGTAATATCAAAGGACCAAATAAAGTACTTGCAGTTTGGGTCTCATCATTAATTCTTTTTGATTGTTAATTAGACATGCATGGACCACTTAGATCCTTAAAAACACCATTCATGTGAGGAGATTAAATGAGTTAATAATTATAAAATACAATAAATATAAAAAACAGCATTCTTAACAACTGATTTCTTTGCTAAGTTATGAAACATCCATATGAAGCCCTTGTGTAAGTTTACAGGACTAGGCCAAAGCAGAAAAACCAAACAGGCAATGAAGAATTTGGGACCTAGTCAAACTTCGTGAATGCTACAATGTTTTGCAGGCCCCAGTTGAAACCATCAGTATTAAGAAGGGCAAGATGTGGTGGAAGGAAACCAGGAGTGCTTGAAAGAATCTCCCTCTCCTATTAGCACCTGTCATTATCCTCCTACAGCTATCCACTACTTGTAGCCTCAACATGGTTTAGAACCCTGTAAATTTTCTTGTAATTGGCAACTAAATGCCTTTCCCCAGTCATTAAAAAGAAATTGAGAAGTTTTGGTGATTTCAGGACTAAACATTACTTTGTTGAGTCACAGCAGTGTCCTCCTTATATGACCTGAACTGGGCTCCTCTGCTGTTTGCCATATTCTGCAAAGGTGAGACACCAAACTCTTAAAGTGCCTCCATCTATGTATTATTCAAGTGCACTGTTGATAGCCTCAAACGTGACATTTATGAATCAGTTCTCTCTCCAAAAATCATGATGTTTTATTTTTAACTCTGTATTTGCTTTAATTATATGTATGCTTTTTATTCCTTTTTCTGATGCTTCCTGGTGAAGCTGTGGCTTGTATTCAAGTTTTCCTTCAAAAGGAGAAGGCTAGGAAGACTAGCTGTTGTTGTTCAAAGAAAAGTTGAATATCCCAGTTACTGGTTTTCAGGAATGACATCCAATGTCACTCAGACCCAGGACTAACTATTTACAATTGCCATTGCTTTTATAGTAATACTAATTAGTTTCTGATGTCTCTTCTCACTTAGTCTTCAGTTTCATTACCCCTGTGAGCTGAGATAGATTAAAATCCCTCTCTGTCCTCACATTTGTATAATTAGAAGCTATGCAAAATAGAAATGGCACATCAGTCAGATAACTTTAATGATCTCCAGTAGGCTACTGAACTTGTTGTAAATTGTTTCTTTTTGAATTGCAAAATGTTGTTTCAAAAATAATAGTAATAACAATGATAGCAATGATGACGATGATGACAATGATGATGATGACGACAATAACAACATAAATCTGCAGTATATCTAATCATTTCTTATGAGGAATACAACTTGATAAATGTTTCTGATATCTAACTACCTGTACTGAAAAGAGAAAGGAAAAAGAAAATAAGACAAATTCAAGATTGAACTTGTTCTATTTTAAATGTAGACAATGCAGGACTGAAAACTGCTATGTTATCAAAATTCTCTTACTTCCAGCATCTCTTCCTTTCATCCATCCTCAGTTTTCAGTACTTGAACTCCAAACATGTAAAATAAACATGCTATTCCAGTAGAGGCTGCTTTCATAGGCACACAGGTGACAGAGCCTTCACACTTACAGGCTGTTTCCACACTTAAGACCGGCATCAGTGCTTTGAGCTACACTGGCACATTTGGAGTTCATCTTTGATGTACATTACTCCACTGAAATAAAGAGCCCCTAGGGAGATCAAAGTAATCTCCAGAGTCATTCTAATTATTTTTTACTACTTTCAGTAGTCTTAAACACAATATGATTCTACTGCAAATTATCTTCAATTTGAATTTCAATGAAAGCTTTCAGAAACAAAAATCAAGAAAACAATAGGCATCCTGCTGTGAAAAAGTGCATATACACACACAAAAAAACCCTCTAAATCACAAGTGTTATTTTGGCCAAACTCTGTTTGCATAAATGGTTAATCTAATCAACCAGTTTGTACATTATATTGCAACCTTGACCTTTTTTTATCCTGAACATATATATAAAGGGATTTGCATATCTTTCTATGAATCATTTGTGAAGCAGAAAACACAAGACATTGCAACAAATGTAATTGCATTATATCCCTCTTAGGTTTGTGTCATTCTTCAGACTGGGAAAGAAAACAAAGATTCCATTTGGTATTATGGATTTTGAATGGCATGGCATATACTAGCAGGGCAACTCTACTGCACTATAAAAACATATATATTGAGTCAGCATTAACCTGCTTAGATGCTTAATCACATCAGCAGGGTAGCACAGAGCTCAATATGGGCCTCAATAAAATAGTAAAAATATTCTGAGTTCAGTGCTTCCATAACAGGTTTTAAATGAGTAGGAGCAAATAGATGCAAACAGAAGACCCTTTCTATGACACTGCACAGGACAACAAAATAGGAAGCATTAGGGATAAGCTGCAATGAGAAGAAGGAACTCAGTTCCAAACTCGATTTTACAGATTCTCAGCAAACCAACAGTTTGAGAGTAAGAGGATCACCAAATTATAGGCAGAATAGAAATGGTCAATATGCCCTATATGCTGTTTCCCTGATGAATGCACAATAGACAGCAATGTGGAAAGGTTCTCAGGTTACTGACCCCCAACATTAGAATAGCTGAAAGAGGAAATCAATGACTCCATACTGCAACAGGTAAATTACAAAACTATGTAGGACACCTGCTAGTCATTCCAAAGGTCCTAAGAACAATTTGATTGTTACTTGGGCTCCAGTGAAGAGATGAGTGGTTCACATCAAGTGTAAATATACAAGAAATATTTGCATAACTTCTATTGTGTTGCATTCTTTTAGATATAGCTTCCAGAGGGTGAAGGAGGTGAAGAAAGAGGTTTTTTTTGTAAGTTTTGAAACCAGATAGAAGTTATGGTGTTTAAACCCAAAGTCTTCTATGTAAAGAAGAATAAAAGAAAAAAAGAAAAAAGCAGGAAAAAAAAAAAAAAAAGAATGAAATATTTTTTCTGTTAAAACAACAGAATCAATTAAAGATGATTGGTTTTGTGGGTAGTTGTCAATATCATTGTTTGTATTAAAGAAATAGGGAACTCACAGACTGTAAAACAGACTGAGGCCCAGGTGATCTGAACTTTCTCACCCTACCACAGATTCATTGAGCAGCCCTGAGCACTAAGCATTACTCTTACCTTTCTCAGTAGTGCCAATACCACATAAATATAGATGTTTGGTCAGAGAGAAATTTTCCCCAAAGCAAAAAAAAAAAAAGTGATACGAATTGGTAGGGCAAATGTTTGGCTTTTTGGTTTTGTTTTCTGAGAAAATGAGTGCATCCAGAATGATTGTGCACCTTACAAACTTTTAAGTTGCCAGAGCGGTCCGTGATTGAAGTGGTGACATACATAAAGGCTCTCAGATAGCTTTGGAGTCTGAGAGCCATGGAAGAGGTATATAAGATCCATTTACTATCTTCATGCCACTTCCAGTTTCTGCATGGCCTATCTGGACTTCCAGAAAGTATAAAGAGCCCATTATTCTGTGTTAGACAACATAACAAACTCTGTAGTGGGGCTAAATACTTGCAGTGATGTATTTAGATTAGGAGACCATTCTGTCACCTTTATTTCAATAACTGACGTGAATTATAGCACCATTAAACACACTACTGCTTTTCTAAAATCACCTGTTAAATTATGAGCAGTACTAAAGCTTGTGTTTGTCCTTGGAAATCACCAAGTTCCATCACACAGGCATTTCAGAGATCAAAATGTAGCCTGGGAGAGAACAAGGTCTTCTCTCATCTGATCCAATTTGTTCACTGAAGCAAAGAAATACAGTTCTTTTATATTAACTTGTTTGGAAAGATCTGATATAAATGGTATTTGAATCATTCTTTTCACCTTGCCATAGAAGAGAGATTATATTTTGAGTGGAAAATAAATAAATAAATAAGCAAAGTAGGTTATCTTCTGAGCATACCTTCATTCCAGAGTAACACTTTTCAGGACATCTTAATTTATTCCAAAATTACGTGTACAAATGATTCTACTCCTTCTGCTATGAACACGGGAATTAAAAACAAACCAAAAAAGCCTCACAAATGTTAATCTTTAATAAAGATAACTTTTTGTTTGGTAAAGAGTAAGTGTTTTTTTCTCTCTATTTTGTCATTCTTGTTCATTTTATGTTATTGACCGTTAATATTCTGTTTTAAAACATAAGAAACATGAAATGTTTATAAAATACTCAGGTTATAGGACATGAGTAAAATTTAATGTACCTAGAATGAGGCAAAGCATGACATGTGACTGCATTTTTATTTCTCAAGAAGAAAAATAGACAAGGCAAAGCTAAACTACATACTTATGGTCTTGTGCATGCTTTTGTAGTTAAGTCTGTTCTGATGTCTATTCTTTTATACACATACAGTAAATGTGTCATATCACATTTGCTGAACTCTCTAGAAAATGAAACCTGGATTATAAGGATGAGATTTTTCAAAGTAAATTTTAATTGAAATGCACTTTTTTTTTTTTAAGCTTCACGATCACATATATAGCATAATTAATAGCAGAAGTGTCACTCATTTTTGATTTTGCTTAAATAGGGGTGAATTTAAAGCTCAATACAGTAAGTGTATTCATCCGCACAGAATCAAAGAATCACAAAATCACTAGTAGTTGAAGTTGGAAAGGACCTCAAGAAGTCTCATGAAAACTTCATAAAGCAGAAACAGCTTTGAGATCAGATCAGGTTACTCAGAGCCTTAACCTCCCTAATCTTATAAACCTCTAAGAGTGGAGACAGAACAACTTCTCTGGTCAGCCACTGCTTTACTGTCCCTACACTGACAAAGTATTTATCAGGTAGGAAGTTTTCAATTTATCCCCACTGTTTCTTGTCTTGTCAGAGATCAACGTGGAAAGCCTGATTTAGTCTTTTTGATAACTTGTAAGTACTGAGCATGTGAGGGAAAGGCAGCGATCAGATCTTCCTGAACCTTTTTTTTTGGCCAGACTTAGTCCTTCAGTCTCTCCTCACAAGACAGTTGCTCCAGCTCCATGCAACTTGGCAGCCCTTGAGTACTAAGAGGCCCCATACTGGAAGTAACATCTAGATGTGGTCCTATGAGTCTCAGGTAAAGGGGGATAATCAGTTTACTGACCCTACTGTCTGTGTTCCTGTTAGCACAACTCAAGATGTTGCTGGCTTTCTTTGCAGCCAGGGCGCACTGCTGGCTCAAGTTCAGCCGTTAATGGGTTGAAGTAGCTGCATACATTTTGATCAGTCAGTATGATACGTCTTTCTATACATGCCAAAATATACATGCAAATATGAAAATAAGTATGCATGTGTAGGTCTTAAGGTGCAGGCTTCCGTGTTCCTGATAATTCCAACACTCTACTCATATCAACACAAGTAGTGCCAGTTGAGGTCCATGTCATGCTAGGAACACAAATGAAATAGGAAACTGTTTCTGGTTGCATGTGTTAGCTAGCTAACATGGATGGATGCTAGGATGGAGCTAGTAAATACTGTCCTTAGGCGAGGGAAAGGAAGAAGATCACTGCATCAGCAATAGGATTTTATTGTTTCATTGGCTATCAACAGATACAATTAACCAAACTAGAAGTGATAGAAAAAAAAAAAAAAAAAAAAAAAAAAAAACCAATATGGCAAAATCAGTGTCCAGCTATTCCCTGCAGTTACGGTTTTGATCAGAGAACAGTTTATTGACCTTTCCTGTTGACCACTTAACACCTAATCACTCACGGTAACCCAGCCAAGTGATAACCTATCACAGCATTTCTTTGTTCCTCCGGACTTTAAGCATGAGTGGTCACATTCCTTTTTGGCTCAGTTCCAAAGAAAACAGATATTAATTGGGCTCGAAGAATTTCTGTTTGCATGTTTAAAGGTAGCAGGCACATCTGAACAGCTCAAGATGTCAACCACTGAAAAGAAAAAAGAAGAAAAAAAAGAAAGAAAATCAATAATGTGAATTGAAGATTTATGTGAAATTCTGGTGCTCATGCCTGTCGACTCCATCACCAATGCTAATGATAATAACAGAAAAAGTAAACAAGGAAGGGAAGATTAGACTAAGAGGAAGAGCATGCTGGATAAGAATAAGACAAGCATGGAACTACTGTGTTTATACATAGACCATATGGTGCGGACATAAAAACTGTGAGCTTACTTTACTGGTATTTTGCAGCCTGTAACCTCCCTTTCTGATAAGTCCTGTCTACCAAATGTTTTGATTCTCATTAATACTGCACATTCTATTGACATGAAATGTACATGCTTACATTTGCTAGAGTGCGATTCAGCAAACAAACTTTTCTTAACGTGCCCATTTTCTGTAAGGAGTATCTGGAGTGCCTTCAAAACAACACAAACACACACACACACAAAATCTTGCCACTTTTTGAATATAGATATATATATATACAAATATATGTATATGTATATATATATATATATACTTTTACTGGACTTTGATATGTAATATCTATTGAAGTCATTGATTTTTTATCTTTTTGTCAGGAGAAATAAAACCACAATAAACCTTCAGTTACAAATCTAATCACTGCAGACCTAGTGCTTGTCATAGAATACAACTGCAGGGACACATTGAGATTTTTATCTGAGATTACTATGCCTATAAGTTTGAAAGTCTATGTCCAGACATTGGGCAGCCTACCTTTGATCTCTAGACTTTTGTTGCTAATTAGTTTTAATGGTTTCTGAAGACTGAAAGACTACACAAGATTACTTTCAGGAGCAAATTACATGCCAATTCAGTCACAGTGCTGATAAATGTATAGATGATGATGAAATACGAATTGTTTTTAATGAAGCAAGCATCTGGCTTTAATTTCACCATCTAATGTATTGTTTTGTCATTATCCCATCTTTTACAGCTTATTTTAGCAATATCTATGTTGATACTTTGCAAAATTAGCATAATATTTTTTGCCATTGGTAGGCCTGCATTTTCTTCCCAAGAGATTTAGGAGCAGTACAGAATTCTGCAAAAAGACCTTATTTTTCAAATGAGAATTTCTCAATAAATCAGTCTGTTTCCATTACAGTCAGTATTATGCAAGTTGGCACAGTGTAAGACCCTCCTGCAAAAATAAGCTTTTATTCTGACAGAAAGAGGTTGTACATGCCATTTCCTGTGCTGGTCCACAGTAAGAATGAAATAATAGTTCTATCAAAGTGCCATATTGTTGGTCCCTCCTAAAATGGGTTGATTGGATGCCTTCATCTCAGCTCTATTAGATGTGCAATTGAAAATGTCAGGACAGTCGGGTAAGAAATCAGCAGTTTTCTCTGCTAGCAAGTGAATAATGATAATCTAGTGAGACTTTGTGCAGCCTAAACCCTCATAAATCTAAGTCATTGTGGAAGTATAATTCTGAAAGACAAGTTCAGTTACATACAAACTCAAACTACTTCACCAAGGGATGAAACAGCTCCCCTACAAGGACAGGCTGAGAGAGCTGGGGCTGCTCAGCCTGGAGAAGGAAAGGCACTGGGGAGATCTGATAGAGGCCTTTCAGTATTTAAAGGGGGGCTATAAGAAAGGAGGGGAAAGACTCTTGAGCAGGATCTGTTGGGACAGGACAAGGCGAAATAATTTCAAAATAAAAGAGGAGACTGAGATTGGATATAAGGAAGAAGTTTTTTACAATAAGGGAGGTGAAGCACTGGCACAGGTTGCCCAGAGAGGTGGTGAGTACCCTCTCCTTGGAGACATTCAAGGTCAGGCTGGACAGGGCTCTGAGCAATCTGGCCTACTTGTAGGTGTCCCTGTTCGTTGCAGGGAAGTTGGACCAGATGGCCTTTAAATGTCCCTTCCAACTCAAATGATTCTATGAATTCATGATTCTGATAAGTAATCTGTGTAATCACCATGTTAGTTCAGGCTTCTGAGAGCAACCAAAATAGTTGTTAATGGCTTCAATGACTGTAAGGACAATGTGTGAATACTAAGGATTTCCACAACAGACTGTGACATTTTGTCCTGTCCACTTCCATTCCAGCTCCTGTCCCACTTATTTCTAAATCAACAGCACATTTGAAAGATCACCTGTTTCCAAGAAACTTTCTCAATATTACATTATTTTTACCCTTGTGATATAGTGAGCAGGGATCTGAAGCTCCCTCACAAGATATTATCTTAACAAGTAACCTGACTGCAGAGCACTAATGTCAGAAATCTTAGGTTCCTCAGTAACTTGAGAACCTCATCTAGGTCATTCAGGTATATTTCTATATTATTTATTTTATTTCATTCTGCTTACAAGAACACAAATTTCAGTATTGAGAACTCAGCCTACACTGCATATCAAGAGCCTAATTTCTGTTTCCAATGTTAGTCTTTCAGCCATTACTGTGAAGGTGCTTGCTTTATTTTCAGGTAGTGAAATGATGTAAGCAGCTATTCACACTTACTGCCTAAAAGTGCAGGTATGCACAAAAAACAAAGTAACACTTCCCAAAAAAATAAGCTCCAGAATACTGACAATATTCATTGGCAGTTCTACACAATTTATATTGCAAAGCTAAGATATATTTCATCCCCATTTCCACTTAAAAGCACAGGGCCAAATTCAATTAAACCTCCAATGAACGGACAGTAATATGCAAACATTACTCTCATATAAGGCATATAAAACTGTATTTGTTATTACTCCAGTCATTTTTCTTTCTGTCCGAAATCAGTAGTCATTTATTAAAACACTGGTTGTTGTTTATGTCTCTGTTGATCTACACAACTGTTTCTGGATCTATACATAGAAACAAGCTCACAAAGCATTTGGAGTCGATAAGAACATAAATCCATATGCCCTAACAGATATTATACACTTACAGCCCGTAACCATGCAACAAAGTAAGTGCTGTCAATTTCTAACCACAAGTCCTCGTTTATATTTTTAGCTTTTTTTAGAAGACAGGAAAGGTGCGGTCAAAACTGATCAAACAGCAGTTTGCAGAAAAGAGTTCACACATCTGCAAAATGTATTCTCAGTCAGTGTGTGTTTTTTCCCTATTTTCTCCAAAACTAGTGTTCAGCACCAAAAAAAACCAAAAAAAACCAAAACAAACAAACAAAAAAAACAAGCTATTAAAGCTTCTTCATTCCCTGTTTCACATATTGTTGCTTATCAACATGCAGTGTGGTCTTTTTTTCATGGTGTTCCACACACACACAAACTCAGTTTCCTCCTCCCTCCTCCATTCTGCCCTGGAAGGCCCATAACCCCTGAATTTATGGCTGATGTTAGAGATCACATATCTCATTAAAATCAAGAAGCTGTCTTAGGTTAAACATGACTTATTGCATACTGCTGTGGACAAAGGCATATTGGACATTAAGAGGCTGCTCAAGCCCACTATTTTGTATTTGATCAAGTCTCATTTCTTTCCTCATAGCTTTTATAATGACATGTAAATCACGTCAGCTGAGAGAGCGATGTTCCTCCAGTATAGATCAATTAGAAATAGCTTATGTCAGTGAAATGTAACAGCTATAACTACAGTGTCCTTATTCTCTTGACTCCATCACTTCTTTCTGACCATTCTTTTCTCTGAAGTCTAAACGTGATATAATCTCTTCAGCAATGCACACAGTAGCCAAAATTCCCCTTGCCATCACAATACATAGCTTAGGATGCAACTCTGAGAGCAGGGAAATGTGCAAGTGATCACAGCATTCTGATCCCTGGGATAAACACAGAAGGACATGTTCTGGCTACCAGTTTTGATCTATTTGCTTTTACCAAACCTATCTTTATTAAATTTGGCATACGAAGCACTGTAAATCCAGCTTAATCAATCACTTTTGCATCGTTGAAAAGCAACAGTCAAGCCAGATTTCTATGTCAATTTGCATATCTCGCTGCAGTCAGGGTGCCACAATTCACCTGCACACACAGAAAAATGGTTTAACTCATAATTAAAACTGGCACCAAAAAGCAGTTTTTTGTGTATTTTATTTTTTTTTTTCACTCAGCTGAAAAGAAGGTAGAACTGCATCAATCCTGAAACCATTTTCAGGAGGATTCCTACCCTGACAATACAGAGGTGCGAGTGCTACCGTCTGACATTTCAGGCAAGCTGAGTCTGTATGTGACAAGTGGTCAGGGAGGGCTGGCTGACCACGAAGTCGTGAACTTAGGAAACAGGCACAAGATATAAGTGCTAAACAAAAACAAAACAAGAAGTCTTAGTTAGTAGAATCCAGCACCGAAGACGAATCAGCAAACAAAGCAGTCACAAATGGACTACAGATGTGCTTAGTGTGTACCCCAGGTCTGATCCTGCCCTTCCATCTCCCCCTGAGCTCACCACACACCAAGTGGAAATAATGCTAGTGCTCTGCAGAGCATTAACTGTGTCACTTACTTAGTCCAGTGGAAAGACTGACCCGACAATCAATTCCCTCTTTGTCTGGGTGCCTGGGTTTCTGTGCCTTTTCTGAAGGTTAATTCATTTATTGCCCATTTTTCCTGGCACAGCAAACCTAGGCTTCGCTCAGGCTACCTCCTCCTTTCCCTGCATTTCTCAGGTCTGTTTCCCAGCACAGCTGAGCAGGTAGGGCCCTGCCACGATCAGAACACACCCTCTGACCGGAGGCAGGAGGCACACTCTGTCCCCACGTGCCCCCAGCAGTGAGGGCAGCATGGGTGAGGCTCAGCCTGGCCTGGTGGGAGGCTGCACGGAGGCCTCTTACAGCGCCTTGTAACACCCTGGATTTTTATGTATAGGCATAAAAGGCACAATGGAAAAACTCACTCATGGAAAATTATGAAATTGCCTCACTCCATAGGCAGTCATTACCACGATAAACATAACGAGCTGGAGATAGTAACTCACCTTTACACTTTGTTTGAGATAATAATATTCCATATGCCTTCTTTTCTTTGGGAATGGTATTTACAAATTGCTTCTGATTCACTGCTAACCTATGCCAATTTACATCACAATAGCTCTACAGACTTTAGGGCTGCTTTTCCAGTTTGTGCCTTAGTTTTATTTTCTTTAAATTATGCTGATGTCTATTTATTCTTTACAGCTAGTTATAAGAAGATTATTACACGGACTCTGCCCGCAAAACAAATACATTCCCAACAGTAATCTAGACCATCCATTTTAATCTGACCAATTTCTGCCTGGAGCCAGTAACTTCTAGTTGAACTCCAGTATCTCTATGAAGGGGAAAATCAGTCTCCTTTGATAAATTCCAATACCCCATCAGGCTTGCTGATCTCTCTGTCTCGGGCACAGTTGTGTTTCTACCCTCTTAGAATCATAGAATTACAGAATATCCCAAGTTGGAAGGGACTTAAAAGGATCACTGAGCCCAACTCCTGGCTCCAAACAGGATTACCCAAAAATCAAGTCATATGTCTGAGTGTTGTCCAGGTGCTTCTTGAACTCCAGCAGCTCAGGTCTGTACCCACTGCCCTGTGGAGCCTGCTCCATGTCTACCACCCTCCGGTGAAGAACATTTCCCTAACCCCCAACCTAATCAATCCCTTACACAGCTCCATGCCGTTCCCTCAGGCCCTATCGCTGTCAACACAGAGCAGAGCTCAGCGCTGCCCCTCCACTCCCTGTGAGGAGCTGCAGCCGCCATGAGGCCTCCCCTCAGCTCTAATTCTCTGCACTAACTAAAGGACCTGAAGCTGCTTCTCTAGACCTGTCACCATCTTTGTAGCTCCCCTGTGGAGCTAACTCCCTAACAGTTTTGTGTCCTATTTGTACAGTGGTGATGAAAACTGCACACAGTACTCATGGTGAGGTTGGACTAGTACAGTGTAGCAGAACAATTATCCTCCCTCCCCCCCCCCCCAACCAGTTAGCAATGCCATGCTTGATGCACCTGAAATGTCTTGAGTTGGTTCAGGGGGCCATCAACACCAGCACAGGGATCCTGCTGTGAATCCAGTCCAGCAGCATGCAGAGAGCAGACAGCCTCCTCAGTCTGCGTGCCATCCAAATAGCAGAGTGATCAAGGCACTATGGCTACAGCATCGGAATGGTTCTCTTTAACTTCAGACCACATCTGATGCAATCAGTTTCCTTTCAGTAAATGGATGATGTCTGCTTTTCATAGGTAAGAGGTGAGCGTGTGCAGTATAGCAGTGATGTAGGATAGAAGTGGTTGGTACTGCAGGTGGCACTTGGAGAGCTGGAATTACCATAGGCAAGAGTGGAAGCAGGAAGAGCTCTGAGCAGCTGACTCCTAATAAGAGCAGGGTGAAGTCACCATGCACTGTCTGTCACACTTTTTGGGTGCCATCTTAAGTCGTAGCAGATATCTGCAGTGTAGTTGTACACTCTCACACACTCTGCATGCAGTTGGCTGATGCAGCAACACGCAGACTTCATTGCTGCACAACCTTCACTTGTTGAACTGCTGATTTGGCAGATTTCATTGTTTCCGTTCCCACAAGTTCTGAAATCACTGACAACAGAAGAAGTGCTGATTTAATTCTCTCTCTTGTTCTTTCATTAGAAGAAGTGTGGGAAAGTAAGTGACAGCTCCTCACTTTCTACTGTACCCAGCAAGATCTGACCCAGGCATTACAGTAACAGCTGCCATGCCTTGTGCAATAGACAGCAGCAGTAGTGGGTTGCTCACCCTGTTGTAATGACTACGAGAAAGGATCTAGGCCTGGTTTGGGAATGCAAATGCGCAAGGAAGGTCTTGCTGATCTTCACAATATTTCAACATTTTTGTTCTAGACAGCTGTTTGATCTCAGTATTCATTCTGCCTCTCCTGAACCTTGAGATGAAACAAAAGGCACTGATTTACTGAAAACAGGAAAATCAATATAAAGGAGTATGCACACAAGCAGTTATTTTACATTTAAATCACCAGAAAAAGTGTCACCAGAAAACAAATTCAGTACAACCAAAACAAGATGGCAGATTAAATCAATTTCAAATGTTGATATCCCTGTTTGCTCTTCACACGCTTGACCAGAACTAACATGGTGATTACACAGATTATTTGTCAGAATCATGAATTCATAGAATCATTTGAGTTGGAAGGGACATTTAAAGGCCATCTGGTCCAACTTCCCTGCAATGAACAGGGACACCTACAAGTAGGCCAGATTGCTCAGAGCCCTGTCCAGCCTGACCTTGAATGTCTCCTAGGAGAGGGTACTCACCACCTCTCTGGGCAACCTGTGCCGGTGCTTCAACTCCCTTATTGTAAAAAACTTCTTCCTTATATCCAATCTCAGTCTCCTCTTTTATTTTGAAATTATTTCGCCTTGTCCTGTCCCAACAGATCCTGCTCAAGAGTCTTTCCCCTCCTTTCTTATAGTCTCCCTTTAGTTACTGAAAGGCCTCTATCAGATCTCCCCAGTGCCTTTCCTTCTTCAGGCTGAGCAGCCCCAGCTCTCTCAGCCTGTCCTTGTAGGGGAGCTGTTTAATCTCTTGGATCTTTACTGTGGACCTTCTCTGGATGTGCTCCAACAGGTCCATGTCTCTCCTGTACTGAGGACTCTAAGTCTGGATGATTTATTCCAGGTGAGGTCTCACCAGTGCAGAGCAGAGGGGTGGGATCACCTCCCTCACCCTGCTGACCACACTTCTTTTCATGCAGCCCTGGCTTTCTGAGCTGTGAATGTATATTGTTGATTCATGTCCAGCTTGCCGTCTGCCAGTACCCCCGAGACTTTTTCAGCAGGACTGTGCTCCATCCTTACATTCACCAGCTTGTACTGAAATCAGGAGTTGCCATGACCCAGGTGCAAGACTTTGCACTTGTATTTGATGAACCGAGGTTCTGGACCCGCTGCTCAAGGCTGTTTAGTTCTCTCTGCATGGCATCCAGTCCCCCAGGTGTACCAACTATACCATATCACATCAGACTACATCTGATTTAATTGAAAGCATTTACTAAGGTCAGAAATCTGATATCACAAAAAATATGGATTTTAAACATCATTCACAGTATCTGAATATATCTGTATCATTCAAATACACGCTGATAAGCTTTCATCACACATCAATAAATAAAGCTGTTATGAACTCCTAACTCCAACACTGTGTGCAAAAAAACCCACCTCGTTTAAGACCTAGAGGGAGCAGCATGCAGTGTAAACAAAGATGATGTTTGACTATCAATATTTAATGAAAATGTAAAACCTGCCAAGCCAAGCCTAAGATCAGTGTATTTTTTTCCAGCTAAAAGGGAGGTGCTATTCAGGTGCTAAGTAGCAAGTCTCAGATCTCAATCTTGTTCATTTTGGCTTCATGAACAGATGGGAAAAAAAGTATTTTTAAGTTCTTTTCCGCTATTAGAAGAGGGGGAAAGGGAGTCAAATTGGCACTGCCTAGTGACTTTAAATGATTTAATTAATGTTTAGCACATAGTATATTTCAGAAAGAAAGAAAGCCACTACTAATTTAGGTAACTGAAGAGGTGGAGATTCTGAAAAAAATAAAGATCTAACAGAACTGTAAACCTTGAAGTGATTGTGTCTCTACACTCACCTTTGACCTCTTTCTTCATTTCTCTTTCCTTTCTGCCTCTTTCAACTTTAACATTCTTTATCATTTCCTAGGTTAGGAAGCCTTCCACACATTGTCAGCCAAGCAACCCTTTTTGCTTTCAAGCCTTTATTTAAGACCCACAACCTCACTGCACCTTCGCTAACCTACCCAGGTTTTGTTCACGCTTTCTTCTTTGTAAACACTTCTTATGTTCTGCGTTGTCCATAGCTGACCTCTGGAAGATCTTCATGCTTGGAACCACTCTTCATTTATTTTTATTTTTATTTTCCAAAGCATGGAAGAGCAAACCAGAAACTCCAGCTTCAACCTTCTGTGGTGCTTTGAAGGTTTCTCATGGAGGCATTCTGCTGCTCAGGTAAATGAGATACAGCGCTACAGCAGTAAGGGGAGAATGGAAGTTTACTGGGCCATTTTTTGACAGGTATGATATCCATTTACCCAGACCTAACAGTGAACTTTTTTCCTACTTCTTTTCCATTATTTTCCAACAACTCTGTTCCAGGATGGGCAAACTGACAGCTACCCTGTGGTCTTACCAAAACCTTTTTCAGAAGCTGTAAAATACTTGTATTTGTTTTGCTCCCTCCATGTCCTTGGTCTGTCTTCTACAACCATGTAAGGGAAAGCGAGATTTGCATCTTTCTCTTCTCCTTTCCTCCTATCCATATTAAGTATTTTTACAACACAGCTGAGATAATACCTACAGCATGTTGCCAGAAATGAAATACTGCTGTAGGATCCCACAAAGCATGCTTAGAACTTTTCTGTTTTCAATCATTCCACTAAATCTAGTCAGAAGACAAAAATACATAGAATAAGTCAACAATGACTCCATATATGGTGATGGGGAGTTAGTAACAAATAAAACTTGATGAAATAAATAAAAGGAGAAAAAAGACAAATATCTACAGTACTTTGAACTTGGCAGAGTAGTAACACAAGAGGTCAGAGACAATTTCCATGTAGAATGAATCTCCATTTTTAGGAACGTTACAGTAAAACTTGAAGAGAAATGCCAGTTGAAGTGAACTGAGAGTATCCCCAGGAATATCACTTGACAAGCAGAAATGAGGCCCACCCAAGTCACTGCAGTTTTCACTCTGAAAATCCTTTGTCAAAAAAAAAAAAATAGTTGGAAATGCATAGAGATAATTTATGCGAAACTAAAACTTAACATAACATGGACAGATATGAAAGAATTTAAGAATACACAATATTCAGTAAAAGCAATCAAAAGCAAGCAAGAATAGCAAATAGTACAAGACAACATCACCAAAACAGCCAAGAGCCTTCATGAAGCTTTCTGTCCTTATCATCTCATATTCAAATATATTTTTATGTCATGTAAGGTACAATAAAAGAAACTGTAATTTTTTTCAATTTGTGCTTTGTATCAAATATTTTTTCCCAATTCCCAACTCCCAAAAAAGATGGTTTCTATTTTACAGTAAGTCTATCAAGTAGTCATGATTTACAGTGCAAAGTACTAGCATTCAAAAGACCAGAGACTGATTTATGTCACAGAAGATAAGAAAGTGAGACACTGAATGCATATAGAGTCATCTGCAATTCAACATTGTAAAAGCGTGTTCTGATCCAAAAGATTATGGTAATACAGTCCATCTCAGTATCTAGCTTAAGGTTAGGAAGAAAATTTCATTTACTGACTTTTAACTGAAGGTTAAAAGTATATGCATAGATTGCTCTGTAAGTAATGCCTCCAGTTTACTTCCATGGAATCTACAACAGATACAGAGCACAATAGCACTTTCTGATAGAGCAAATTCTCAGCTACAAAACACTAGCCTTCAACACAGTCACCACCATTAGCTGTGATCAGCAATGAAACTAGAGCCTGCATGCTGCATTTGTAAAAATGTGCACCACTGGAGGTGACCAACTGTTTCACGGCTATCTTTCATTGGCTGAAACAGAAGTCTGAAGATGCCAAATCTGGACTACAAATTGGGTGTGTTTGGACAGTCTAGCCAGAACTGGCAATGTGCTCCATGGTCTTCAAACTGGTATGGAGCCTGGCATGATCATGTTAAAAGAGAAAGGTTGTTTTATTCTCTAGATTGACTTTGGAACTTTGAGCCTTCAGCATAGTCACCATCATGATGCAGTGATCAGAATTGAGGGGCTGTTTGGGTGCCAGGAAATCCAAAAGGATCACCTCCCTCATATTTCAAAATACAATGCACATCACTTTACCCACTGAGGGCTGTGTCTTGAACTTTTTCGTCAGTGTACTCCATGTTCTGGTGTTTTGACTCCAGCTTGTAGTGGCGACACCACATCTTGTCACCAGTAATGATGTGATCACGGATACTGTCACCTTCAGCCTCCTACTAGTAAAGTAGGTGCCAGCAAACTTATATAAGGTATTCTTTCTGTTTGTGTGGGCATCTGTATGATCCACATGGCGCAAACACTGCAACATTCCAATGTCGCTGCTATTGTTTTCAACACACTGAAGTCAATATTCAGCTCTGTACTCTGGTTGTGGTCCAATGACTTGTATGGATGAGCTGATGGAGGTGCTGTTCATTCACAGTGTGACAGCTGTGTATAGTCATCTGGAACATGGCTTGTCTTTCGTGTCATTGTCCCCCCTGCTGAAATGCAGCACCTTCAGCCTCACAGTGCTTACATTCATTGTTTGGTCTCCATAAATGTTCAACAGGCATCAATAAATGTTAGTGGATGCAATCTTTTTCCATGTGGAGGGATCCAGTTTGCTTCATAAGCACTTCCATGTCAGACACCATTTTGTCAGACTGCCCCTCTGCTGCCATCTGCCATACGACAACCACAAGTAACAGAATATTGGCAGGAATGTTCAGCCTCTACTGCCATACCACCACCATCCAACTCCGATATCATGAGCCAATCTAATAAAACTGGAGGCATTACTTTTGGAGCAGCACTCATAGATTCAGGTGCTGACACAGCAGATTTCTGTTACATGTTTATCACTGATGGTAACCAATGACTAGCTTTCTCACGCAGCAGTCTCCTGACTAGATTGAGATGGCGTAGAGACTTCCTACAAGGCTCATGACATGACACCTCCCACACAACCGTGGAATATCCTACACTTCTCACATTGCCCCAGCTCTTACAGGGAGCTAGAAAGTGCTGCTACACCTCCGGGCCACACAGGCAGCCCGCAGTGCACATCCAGTCCAGGGGAAATGGAGTGGGTGTTCTGGGAGTAGACCACAGTAAAAATAACAAATTAGAAGCCTGTAAGACATGGCAGTGCCTAAAATCTTTACTGATTCATCTCCTCTATCCTTATGCCAAAACATAAGCAGAGTAGAGAGGGCAGCAGCATTGATTAGGCCTGCATAGATAACAATGTTTGAAATGCTGTCAGCTTTGTTTACCTCAAGGCACTAAATGCTGCCAGCACCTGATGAACAAACCAACTGTTAGCAGCTCTGGAGCAGCTTTGCAGCATTTTGTTTTGTTTTTTTTTTTTTGTGCCACGAGGCTTAGATCTCTAGAAATGTCTGACCCATCTTACTCAAGCAGTATATAGCAAGTCAAAGAGTTAATGGAGCTTACAGTCCTTTATATTAGCCTGCATTTCGCTCAGCATCATTCTGCTTCTGAATTAAACAGCTAGCAAACTATTTGTATCAACGGCACAGAAACAACTACCCTGTCCCAAGTAGCAATTAATTTTTCGTCTCCTCACAATAGCAGAAGAAAGCCAGTTCCACTTCTGGGAAATTTGGGATGAGCAAAGCCTCATATGCTGTTGAGTTGAAGAGCTGAAACAGTCTAAGCAGAGAAGAATGGGTCACAATGGATGACCAAGTACCCACTGAGGCTGTTGGCATCCTGGGTGTTACCTCACCTAGTTGGACATTGTGTTTCCACACAATTAGTTGTTATCCTCGCTTTTCATCAGAAGAGACTGCAAGAACCCAACTCAGAATACTGTGTTGGTTACCTTCAGAATTCCACCAGGAAGCTGCAGGTTTTAACTCCCTATAGAGGGAAACTAGATTTGTGCATCCCATCTACGAGCCTTTCACCATTGGTTTAATAAAAAGGTTATTCCAGGAGCATGAGGTTTGGGACAGCACAACAAATAAAACAGTGATATAGTCACCTAATCAAGACACAGGTGCCTAACTAAAATGTTTGCATAAGTTCAGTTTTAAGGCCTGTAGCAGACTAAAGGCATTTCCCACACTCCAGGTAGATGGGTCCTGACCCTATCCATTCTGTCAGCCACAAAACCCAGTGAAGAATGGCAAACAAGGCTTCATGCTGTCCTTACCTAACCTAGAAATTCTGTTTGTCAGGTTTCATTTTCTTTTCACTTCTATACTGGTTCTCCTCAGTGATCTCAGCTATTGTGTTCATTCTGCTTCAAAGTTGTAAATAAGGAGTATATCCTCCCCCTCCAATCTGTTCTTTCAGGCAAACCTTCATTTGAGTGTTTTTCCTCAACTTTGTTCTTTAGAATCTGAGTCTTCAGCTTGATTTTTCTTTCCCATCATCAAATAAATATGTTGCAGATATTCATCTCTGAGAGGCACTGATCTAAACATAAGTCTTACTATGCAGCTGGACAAAACATTGAAGAAGCATACACTGGTTTTTAGTATTTCTTTTTTTAATAAATGTGACAAATCTGTTCTTATTTTGTTATTTTATGTCCCATTTTTACATCTCAAAACATTGTTACTGAATTTCATGTTCAAGGGGCATTAGATTTGCTTTACTGTCCTATAGCTGGAGGAGGCTATGCAGCATGGGTGTGTCTGCCCCAAAGTCCTACCAGTTTCATTCAAGGTTAAGTGTTTATGTATTTCAGTTGTAATAGTTTCTTTAACTTTCTGTAGGTCATTTCTTGAGGCACTTAACTTGCTGACATATTTCACCTTGGGAATCATTCACAGACATATAGGAACGGATTCTTGCCAGAGAAGACAGCAGAAAACATAGGCTGTATTGTACATCATCATAATGTCTAACAATGTACCTTGCCCTGGGTACTGCCATGCAACATAAGGAGGTACAGTTCCTGACTGCCGTGTTGAGATCTTCACCATCTGGACAGAATCCAAGTGCTATTTTTCAATTTGAGAGTTACTCAAATTGCTGACTGTATATATATATATATATCAACTACCAGTGTTTCTTATAGGAACCAAACCTACAAGCCAGCAATGCCAAAGTAGGATCCGGCTCTAGTCACCACCATAATATCAATATAACCTTTCTTTGAAAGAAGTACGAAATAAGAATGAGCAAATGAAGTTCTGCAAGATCTTTTCAAAAATACAGCTTCATTCACTCAAAGGAGGAGACAAGGATAGCCAGAGGTTGCTTTATAAGCAGCAGATCTAAATACAGGACTTCTAAGCTTATTCATCTTGAAAGCCCTGAGGGTCCAGCAGTCAGCAAGAAGATAGGAATATTTCCTCTTCAAACCACTCAGGCAGACAATCTCCCCTTAACTAAGCTGTCAAAAAAGAGAAAGCATACATATTTATTTTAGCTTCTTTCCAAACCTTTCTGTCTGTCTTTCAGACAAGCTCCATCAGAGGAACACAAAACCCTGCTGGACAAATCTGTTGACCAACTGATCTTCACAGTTGTACCTCATTTCATACAAGCAAACTCCTCCTTCTATGACTATGATATTTCAGTTAGCTAAATAAACTTATCTAGATAATTCCACCAAAATTATAGTTCATGAAAATAGTGAAATACCATGGGAAAGCAAAGTATGATCATAAAACCATTACAGATAAAACAGAGCTGCAGTCTGCATCTGACTTTTATTTATAGAATCATATATATGTAACATCAACCAGTATCAATCAACTACAAAAAATATATATATCAAAATCATCATAGAAATATGCTATCATATTTGTGTTTTAAAAAAATAAAATAAAAAAATAAAAATAAAAAAAAAAATAAAGCTACAAATGTGCACAGATGGACCGAACTCAACAAAGACATATATGACTGTTGGAGATGCTAACATAAAGTTGGGATCCCAAGGGGAATTTCATAAGCCTGTTGATAGAGCAAGCATCGTATACTGTGCAGTGACACAAAGGAGAAATTTAGCTGTTCTGTTGCACTTTGAAGAGAAACTGCGTACCAACCTCACTTTCTTGCAAAATTGTACAAAGGGCAGCAGACATCACTCTTCTGCAGTGGCAAAGAATGTGCACATCCAAGACATTCCTTGCTCTTTTCCTAGATAACTGATCTCAGTATGGCTGTGAAGTAGCAAAACCAGAAGGACTTTGGAAGTGGCAAACAACTGAGCACCCAGCATAGCTCATTTCCAGCTTTGTAATCCCTGTATTTAGCTGAATAAGAATATATAACTTCAGAAAAGGCTTAAAAAAAATAGGATTGCAAATGCATAGATATCCTATTCAAGAGAGATGCAGAACTCAGAATGAGCCATATAATCCTCTACACGAAAAATACAATGGCTTTGGCTCCTATGCTATCAATAAAAAATTGTCCAATTTTGTAAAGTTATTTGTGAAGTTATTTTTAGCGCATTGTGGTGAGAAATATTTCTCATTGTCACTAAACTATTGTTTCCATGGAAATTTTCTCACTAAACTCCTATTTGCTCTTACATAGAAGGACAATTCTTGTGATGTCTAGTTAAATAGTTACAATGAATTCAGGAATCTGGAACAGCCCCAAACTCCCCCACCAGCACATCCAGTTAGAGGAGAAGCCAGCAGAGATGAAAATTTGCCATGAGAAAGACTAACAGGAGAAAGAAGCCTTCCTCAAAGCCTGAGGTTCTTCTACAGAACCACTTCATGGTCCTGCAGACTGAGATGAAGAATGAACTGGTAACACAGAAGTAGTCAAAACCAAGTAAGGAAGCTCCCAGCTGCAAAATAACCACTACTAAGAAAAAGCAATTGGTGATAGTGGTGGGTGATTGTCTTCTGCGGGTTATGGAGGCAACCATTCATCACCCTGATCCACTACCTATAGATGTCTTCTGCTTACCAGGGGTCTGCACCAAGGATGTGACGAGAGGCTGCCAGACCTTGTACATCCCATGATGGACTTCTATACACTGCTGCTATTTCATCTAGGCACCAGTGACACATCTGTGAGCAACCTGAAGAATATTAAGACGGACAACAAGGAGCTGGGAGCAGCAGTGAAGAACTCAATGAGGTCCATCCACAGGTTTTGAGGGAACTGGTAGATGAAGTTACCAAGCTACCATCCATCATATTTGAAAGATCATGGCAGTCTGATGAAGATTCCACTGTCTGGAAAATGGAAAACATAGCCCCCATTTTCAAGGATGCAAAAATAGAAGATCTAGGGAATGACCAGCCACTCAGTCTCATCTCTGTGCATTGCAAGATCATGGAGCAGATCCTTCTGAAGGCCCTACTAAGGCACACATAAAAAAAAAGATGAGTGACTGGTGGTAACTAACATGGCTTCACCATGGGACAGTCATGCCTGATAAATTTGATGGCCTTTTATGAGCAGCAATGGATACAGGAGCAATGGATAAAAAAAGAGTAACTGATGTCATCTACCTGGACTTGTACAAAGCATTTGACACTGTCCGGTGTGACATCCTGGTCTCCAAAGTGGAGAACAATAGATTTGATGGATGGATCACTCACTGGAAGGACACAAAAAATGAAGCTTTAGAGATAGGAAGCGTGTAGATGGGACATTTCAAGCAGACATTTATGTAAAGGTTTGAATCCTTTCCTCCTTTGGTTGTGCTTACTGAGCCCATAAAATCACACAGGTTAACAACTTTCTAAGACTATGGGCTTTGAGTACCTGCTGCACTTTGAAGTACTGTAGAGCTGTGAATGATGGTACTGGTGAGGTTCAACAGCTTCAGCATAGGGTCAGAAAGAGCTGAAGTCAAGGATTTCTTCATCCTTTCTTAAGCCAGAAGAAAGCTCCTTATCACATCCCAAGCTATGCAGTAAGCATCCTAAAAACTGGCATGCAGTGCAGTAAAAGAGGGACGAGTCCCAGCACCCCAGGGTGCATCCCAGCACCAAAGGCTTGTGCCTGTGCAGTAGGGTGCAAACCCCTGCATCAAATTACCAACCTGCGCCTTGTGCAGCCAAAATGCTGGGGCAAGAGCTGAAGCTTTGGGCTGGGAACATTTGTAATGAGTTTTAAAACATAAGAATGCTAAATAGGAAACTCTTATCAGGCCAGAAATACATCAGCTGCTAGAGGATACATTCCCACCTTTCACTAGCTGCAAGACATTAACTTTTCAAGTGTCAAAAGCACCTCAGTGGTTCATATGTGCTTATTATTTTTCTTAACCTTAGAAAAGATACCCATTGGAAAAGATAATGAGCTAAAAAAAATAATAATAATCTAAAAAGGTTCTCAACAAGACACATCAGAACTCAGGCAATTCAATAAAATGGCTGAGAAAGTGTTTGTTTTGTTGTTGTTATTTTCCCCAAATTAGAAAGCAAATGAGACAAGAAACAAAATTAATCTGAGAGCATATCACAAAACAAATACCTTGAGAAGGGCTATTTAAACTAGAAATAGTATTTCACCATCAAAAAGCAACTGCCCTAAACTATATGTAAAATAAAAACAGGCATCTCTTGAGGGAGACTTTTTTTTTTGCTCTATTTTAAATATATGATGAAAAGTGACATAGATATTGTTTGTGTGGAAAACATGATGTGTGCTGATTAGTTAATCATGTAATAATGAGGCTATGAATTTCCAATATGCTGACAGAAATTTCAGTGTTTGAAAAAATATTGCAGAGATGTGTCTGTGAGTTTTTTCCTTCAGCTTCTTCTTTCATTTATTTTTTCCTATGATAACTGAACATATGGAGATTAATTTAAGTGTGGGAGTGACAGTGTGGTTGTCTAATTAATTGCCCTAGAAAATAAAAAATGTTTCTGCCTTACTCAGAGGCCATTTGGCTGAAGTCCTGCCTTACATTACCAAAGTCAGGATGTAATATGCAGCATTCTGATGTAAAAAAAAAAAAAAAAAAAAAGAACAAAAGGCAGAAAAACTTAGTTAAGAAGCTGGCTTAGGTATTAGGATTTCAAGCTGTGCTGTCACATGTGTGTTGGTTACTGCATGTCAGCTTCTAAAAATGACAGATATGAATAGATGCAAGTAAAAGAATAAGTAATTTATAAATGTGTACTCGTAAGCCAATTGGTGTGGTCAAATAAGGCTGGTTTTACTTCTGACCTGTAACAGAGGAAGTTTTCAGAGGAGATAAGGTGAAGCACTGTGCAGTCTGTTCCTCTCGTATGCCCCAGATAGATCTACACTTCTGAGATCTTAAACTTTATGCTTTTTTAACTCTTATTTTTCCCTACTACCAATTTCCCAATAGCACAAACAACCTAGCACTCACTGAAAGTTATCCTGCAGAGGTTTACAATGGCTATGAAAGGCAATTTCCCATTCAGTTCTTCAGAGGCAACAATCTTTTCTTCTGCGTTCTCCTTTTCCAAGGGACATCAACCAAGAAATCAGTTGTCTTGAACACTGCAAGCCTGACAACAAATATCCGGAGTTCAGAAGAACACATATGAGTCCATTAAACAAGCATAAAAAAGGTGTGTGATGGAAAGGCAAGTAGTTCCACCTAAGAATTGGCAGCAATTCAGTGGACAAAACTAAAAGCATATAATACATCACAGAAACCTTTTGTATGGTTAAAGCAAATTTTTTAATTGCAAGGTATTACTATCATTAAATAGGAAGTAGCAATTATATCAAAGTATATTCATGAAAACATATCCCTGTTATTATCTTGTGAAATGAGATTTAATGAATGAACAATATAGGAAACTTGTAATGCAATAAAATATGATAAATTATCTTCATAGATTAGATTTTATCTTTTAAAAATAAAGACTGAAAGCTTTATTAAGGAAATCAGCATTTTAAAATGTAAACAACAAATTGCTCTTATACGTTGTTGATATATGTATTCTTTCTCTATATCATTTACTTCCCAAAGCAATGTGAAACCTATTGTTAGGATATATATAAACTATAAAGGAAAGCAAATACAAGAGAAGACAAGAATAAAAGGAGGATACCTTTCTCCCAGCTGTTTCCTTCAGACTGTTAGAAGTTTGACTCACTATTCTGGCAAGAAAAGCCTTTTATCCATACATCTACTAAGCCAGTATTTTCTAGTACTTGGTGAATCAGTTATTCTCAGAGTTGTTGTACTGACAGCCTATTAGAAGGCTGTCCCCTATTTAGCCACAACAAAAATTTATCACACTGTCTTATAAATGTCCATGAACGTAACTCTAGCTCATCTGTATTCACATGAACCTTCAATGTCCTTCACAGATTACACAAGTATTTCCTCCAACCACTTGCATTTGATTTTTGTAATGTGAAAATTCTCCCTCAACAGGCAAACCTAATTATATTTTAAACTTATTTTTGGCTTTGCAATCAGATAAATAATACTTAGTGCATTGCATGTATCATACCCTAGGAACACTGTAGAATAATATAATGAAAACACAAACTACATTTTATTTCTCCTGTATTAAAAAAGACATTAAATAAATAGCAAAATCTCTTAACTATTCTAAAATAGTTGTATTAACTAGATAGATCCTGCAGTCCTCAACTATATGTACATACATATGGTATGTACATACACAATCTAAAGATAACAATAGAGAAGCAATTCAAAAATAGAGAACAAATAGGCACTATCAGGAAGGAAGAAGTATTGTATAAGAAGTGTAGAGAAACCTCATGAGTCATGTTTAAAAACAATAACAATAAAATAACTCCTTGACTAAAGCCAAGAAGAAATTGACCATTGATATTTATGCAAATCCAGAAATAAAAATGCAAGATCTGTCCTAAAAACCAGTAAAAATATATGAATAATAAATTAAATAAATTTTGGTTTATTATACCTTATATCACTGACAGTTCAAAATACAGATAAAAGGAATTGGAATGTAGGTGAATGTTTAGGTTTATATGATCCATTATTTCTAGGTTTGTGTTCAATTAGTTTTTTATTCCTGTAGGGTGATTATGTCTGAAGACATCCCTGAAAAAAGAAGATGGGTGCACCAGCCTGTGATGAACACCTACAATTCATTCACATAAAGGCTCATGTTTGAGATCCATTCCTGTGTGATTTCTCTTTACTCTCAGGAGTTTATAAATATCTTTCTACTGTAGTAAGTCAACATGTTCACAGTGGTAGGGATGTGTAGAACCAAGACTCTGACTTTTCTTTCTCCCTCCCCCTTTCACTTCCTGAAAGGGGTGAACAAGCACAGTACTTGATCCTTTCCCCATGGCTGCCACAGGTAAAAGCTGAAAGGCCAAACAACAAAATAAACTGGTGATTTCTATTATAGGAATACTTTCTGATTACTGTAACCCTGCTGAAAATGACACACACTTTTGAGGCTTCAGATCAGATATTCCTTGATGTATTTCAGGAGTGCAATAATGTTGAAATATATGAAGAAAAAAACCCATTCTTAGTCTCCTTAAAGCAGAAAATAAGTGCACATGTTTAAATTTTCAAGGGAACAGGCTGGAGTTCCAGCAAATGCTTTTTAATATTGCAAATGGAAAACAAGGACTTACACTCAGAGAGATACAGAAACTCCCTCATACAATTCGAGCAGTATATTTCCTTTTCACGAGTTCCTTTAGGCAATTTGTGTTCTAAACCTGCAAAGGCATGCAGAAGTTTAACTTAATCTACATACACGTTTCTACTTACAGCTTGCAAACTAATAAAAAACCCTCATCTGTTACAGCAATGAGATATATACTCATTGACTTCTCTCATATTCTTTTACTCACTTTTGAACACCCTCAACCATAAAACTAACAAACAAAATGTTCAAAATGAAGCAGAACACATTGAAGGAGAAAACAGACCTGTTGTAGTACACTATTAAAAACATCTACCCCTCAACTACTAGCAAAAAAATGTGAGGGAAAGATAAAAATTATTTGTGTTCTTACCTATCTTGTGTCATATCAACAATGAAAACCCACACACACAAAAAGTGCCTTGGTAACACTGCAGCTCATTTTCTGAATTTTCTGGCAATAGCAACTTAAGAGACGTACCGCATCTTAGCTTTACTTTTCTGCCAACTTAATGTTTCATGTAGGTTTTCTAAACTAATTTAGAAAAAAGGAAAAGAGAGGGGTCAGAAAATAAAGCACCTACACTGACACTATCTGTATTTTGACATTTAACTTCTTAATTAAATCTGATTAAATTTCTCATGCTTTTGCATCCGTTGTTTTTCACTGTTAGCAGTTTTCTAAGATGCATTTTTGCTTGTCTTCCTAGAACAAATTAAAATGGATGGGAACATGTTTGAGGCAGGGAGCGGCAAGGAAAGAAACAATTAAATGTTAAGTAACAAACTGGATTTTCTAATAGAATTTACAGGCATTTTACTGTTGGTCAATCATTTTTAAAGTGTTATTATTTTACCTAAGTACAATACTGGTTTGGAGTATTAGCTAGACATATTTTACACTACAGATTCCTTTTAAAGCAAGTTCCTTATATACATACATACATACATATATATGTATATATATATATGTATATATATATACACACACACATATATATATGTATATATATCTGTATTTACTTATACAAACACACCCTACCTTTGAAGGGGATCCTTGATGCTTTTTATGAGTGCTAACTTTTCACTGCAGGGCACCACATACTTCAATAAAACCACATAAAGTTGGGAGGCAGACAAGCATTCAGTGATTAGACACATCAGAGCTTACACTACAATGTCACTGACATCCCAGTGTCATTCAAAACACAGGCTGTAATGGTGCTGGAATTTCCACACTGTAACTCTCATCTTAAGAAACTCCATGCACTGTAACTCTAATCTTAAGAAACTCCATGCACTACACTCATTATGGGACCCACAGTTTCCTCCTATGCCTTACTTGTTTTGCAACAAAGCTCACAATCTCTTGGGAGTTCAGGATAAACTGGTCACTCAGAAGTACCACCTCACATCTCAGTGGAACTGAAGCCAGCAGCCATGTTGTGAAAGCCTGTGAACATCCCTTTCGTTATAGACAGCTCTACAAGAATCAGACATACTTCATTTATGTCATTACTTATGATTGTGGCCTTTACCCCGTAAGGACTATTCACCTCAATTCAAGTCTCAGTGCTTTAAATACTAAAAGCTGCTAGCAAAAGTTTAATGAATTTAAAATCACTGACAGTGGATTGTTTTACAAGCTGACCCGCCTAATGCTGTATCTTTCTACTTTTGTCTCAGCACATGCTGTCCAGATCAGTGGCCACTTAAAAGTAATGGCTGGTAGATTGTGAGGGTTCATAAAACCATGCAGCCTGAAAGAGCAGTCCATCTCTTTTACCTACTGCTAACCTGAGAGTTAGATGTTAAAACTACTGACTCTTGTTCATCTCCAGAATTAAAAGGAAAGTATATGCAACTGCAGAAATATTCTGAACATAAATCTTATAATGAAAGATACTGCCTTCTGGAGGTTACTGCTTCTCACTGTTGACTGTAAAAGGAATCCCAGGGTTGCTAGTGCAGATCTAGATGTGTCCTTTTAAGATGTATGTGTGAAGATGAACAATTCCCACCCAAATGTTAAGGGAAGAAATATTACAACAAGGTATAAACTGTATAAATTCATCATCTGCGGCATGAGGACCACCGGATGTTCTCGGGTTTGGATTGGCTTGTCAGGAAGTGTGAGGAAGCTGCTAACTTGCCATATATCAGCTAAACTGAAGAAAAAGTGAAGGACAGAGTACTTAAAGGTAAAAGAGACAAAGGGAGCAATGCAAAGTAACAAAGGGTGGGGGGTGGGGAAAGAGCATGGTTTAGCACTTTAACAAGAGGTCAGGAATGTCCTAATGAAAGATCTTCAGATGATCCCAAATTACTTCATCTGTTTTGGAAACTACACCATGTGATTGAGTTCTTGATTGGTTCACCTCTGCATTTCACCCTACATACACTAAACAAGCATGAACACCTCAATCATCCCCCTACCCTCTACTGTTCTTAGACCATAGCAGATGCTGGAGAAAGATAGCTGCAGCCATGTGCCCAGGTTCCATAAGACATGCTCTTGCAGTTAGCTGTGGAGCAAGTACTCCTGCAGACACTCATTAATTAAGAGTTCAGTCATAATATTGTTTTCAACTTATCATAGTTCCCAGATGGTTTAGACCAACGGATTATTGCTAACCCTTAAGAATTTTAAAGAATGCTATATATGCCATAAAGGACATTTATGGCATATGTACATTTACTGCTAAACAGAGTCTGACAGATCAGCCTTGGGGACTTTGTGGTATCCTGGTGGTCTACTCTCTGCATAACTTGCAGTCCAATAGTCAGTGCTGGGGCTTGGGGTCTTGAATGTAAGAGGTGCCATGACCACAGTGAAAGAGACTTAGTTGTGGTTAACATCAAACCGAGTTGTTTTGAGTTAAATACAAAAGATAAACATACGCATATTTTATTATTATTATGGAGATTAATTTTTGAGCCCCTTTTGGTTATCAAAGTATTTTTTAGTAACCCAAGTGTGTCAGTTTTAGTAAGCCCTGAGTATGTATAACCTTTACTGAGTCTGGTCTGAATTGAAAAGAACAAAAATTTTGGACTGCAAACATGTACAAAAGATCTTTTGTATATTTTAACCCACCTCTACCTTAAACCAAATTGCCTTTACCACTGAGTAATACACTGCAGCCTGAAAGCAACCTAAAGTAAACCGACTACTAGATGTGCCCATAACACGATACACTTAAACTCTGGTGGTTCACTACAGGGCTGCCATGTTATCTAATTGACAAAAGGAAACTTAGACAGGGGAAAATCATATTGATTTTTTCTACTAATACAGGACAGAAATATAGCTGTTGTCACAAGCGCTCGTTTAATTTTCTTCTGGTTTATAAGCAACACTAAATTATTTGCAAAAGTTTGTTCCTACTACACTTTGCATTCATTGCTGCAGTATTATCTGATAATTAAAGACAATGCCCTAGTTAAGACTTTACTATTTTTATTACCTATAATCTAATTCTCTGAGGATACTTAGACTTATACATACACTAATGCAAACATTTTATGTAACACTTTTAATACAGTTTATAATACCATAAAATATGAAAGCACAATTATTCTTGAACAAGGCTTATAAAGCTCGTATAAATCCAGTTTTAAACTATGAATGTAAGATAGGTCCATATTAATATTTTAAAAAATGCAGTTTTAGGTTGGTTGAAGATTTTTGTTAGTATCTTAAGAGCAGGTAAGATGATTCAGAGCTGAATCTGTCAACAAAGAAAGCAAATAATTGATTCAAGTAGGTCCCAGTCATTGTTTCTCACTTGAGTGATTAATTCTTGATTAAGGTAGTGGTAATAAGGTGGTGCATTTTTCTGATACTCTTCCTTGAAGGAAATTCAGAGTGGTAGCTATTAGCTCTAATGACTCTTAAATGTTTCAAAACCATCTTGAACAATCGCCAAGAGGCAGAAATAAGAATGTTTGCTGAAGGAACCCAAGGCTTAACTGAATTATCTGTTGTCTTATCCAAAGGACTTTGAAGTAGCATTACTAAGGGACGATTTTTTGTTCTATTCAAGACAATTAACCAGCACTGATGAGAGAAAGGAGGGGCTATATTTACTCTTCCTAAAACTAATTTCTGTGAGTCAGGAGCATGACTCAGGCTGGTCAGTGATGTTAATGTTAGCCTCAGAGAGAGACAGCTTGGTTAACCGTGTTGCTTCTTATCTTTGGGGGTAGAGAGAAAAAAATAAATAAACAAAATGCTTGTCATTTGATCACAGAGCAGAGTATAACAACACTGCAATTTATGAACCAGCTTTTCAGTCAGCATGAATTGGAACAGACCCACAAAATGAGTGAACTCAATGGAGCCTCACAAACATCGGCTGACCATATGCTCTTAAAGATAAGAACACAGCGTACAGAGCAACACACCTTAAAACATCTGCAACAGGAAAAAAAACCTAAAAATAAATATATATATATATATATATATCGTTGTGGCATCATACATGCCATGAGACCTTCTAAAGCTCTCTTGCACCATTCTAACTTATAATGGATACTCCAACTTTTTGAGTCTTGGTGCCTGCCAGGTGAGCTGCCTGACAAATCTGTATCCATACAGAACAATAGCAGGCCCAAATGAGCTACAGCAGGGTGATTTTTAACAAATCCTTCTCTTCAACTGGACCAAAACGTTTCCAGGGCGCCTTGCCTGGTACTTTTTCCATCTTTTAGGAACTTAATTTTGCCATGGGAGAGAAAGAGGACTGCTTCAAACCGGGGAAGTGCTATATAGAAAATGTCCTCACAATAGAGTAGCTGCTCACTGTATGCATTTTTGAGCTCTGCTAGCAGATAATTTGCAGAGTAATAGCACACATACGTTCATCGGACATTTCTCCCTTTCAAAGAGGCATCATACTGTTTCATCACATCCATAGCTCTCTCACATACCCCCACGTGAAGAAGACATTTGTGCAATAGCTGTTCTTTTTCATATTCCTTTGTTCACTTCCGTGTTATCTTCTGCCCTCCTGATAACGCACTAGAAGAACACAAAAGAAAAATAATTAAATCCAGAACGTTGTGATGGAAATGAAAAAGAGCACAAAGCTTCAAGTACTTCGACTTATCAGATGCATTCACAACAGGAAACAACAGGAAACGCGTGATGCACGATACCGAGTTCCTGAATAGTCAAAGAATCTGGAGCTGATAAGAATGCTAACGGGAGCAGATAGATAGGCCTTATAGATAGGCCTCATTCCTAAGGGAGGGGCAATGGCGATTTGGGGATGAATGGGGTGATTTCGTTTTGTTTCACACGGTGATTGCTAGGCTGTATGGGCTGACAATAGAGCAGTTTGACCATGGTGACACCTACAAGATGAAAGAAAGGGGAATTGATTGTAATCAAGTTGCTGCTTAACCTCGTAGCAACAGGAAACAGGATCCTTAGGGATGAGGAACGCTGGGAGGATGATGAGAAGCGGCCTCACGACACCGCGGGGGTGGCAGAGGGCCCAAAGGCAGGGTCCTGGTCTGGGGTGTTCTGTGAAGGCTGACTGTGATAAAACCTTGAGCTCTGTAGACCTGGGTAATTCTTTGAATGTTGGTTTCCTCATGTTTGAACATAAAATGTCTCCTAACTTCTCCACGCCCTGTGGTTTCATCAAACAAATAAAAGATGAAAAAAGTTAAAAAAAAAAAAATAATGTAAAAAAATCACCGATTTCACTCACTCCTCATAAGCTCTGTTGGAAGAGGACTGGTTATAGCAGAGCAGTGAGAAGATATATTTCAAAACCCAAATCAGTATAGAAGCACATACAAAGTAGGAGAGGTCTATGTGCTTTCTATCTGCCTTCTTTCTTGGGTCAAGCCCGTCCTGCCTCTTTGTCCAAATCCAAGGTAGCCATCAGCAAGGCGCAAGCACTCAGACGCTGTCTGCCTCGCTCAATTTTTACCAAGGCCTATAATGATCCAAGCGTGCTCTTTATGGTAAAAGTCTCATGCTAAGCAGATCAGATTCAGGCAACCCACTTAAATTCTCTGTGACACATTTTCTGCCTCTGTAAAAACGTCTGATATCATTGGAGGGCTGGTCACAAAATGAGCTGAGCTATTGTCATGGATGTGTCAAGCCCGGCCTTTCCAAACTGTCTGCAAACCACAGTGAATTTTCCTGAAATGGCAATGTTTCCTCAAAAGTTACACGAAATGTTTCCAGAAATATTCCTTTGTGCACCTCGTGGGTTTTTTTTTCTGCTTAGGACTGGTGACCTAAATAACACGCAATGCTTTCTGCTACTCAGTTACAGGCCCTAACCTTTAGAAGAAACGAGGAGTGCCCATTTGTTCTCAAAAACCATAAAGAAAATTGTAGCTTGACCATTCATTTGGAAAAAATAAAACAACCCAAAAAACAAAAACATTTTGAAATTCCCGTGGAAAAGATTCTCTGGAGTGGAAAAAAATCTCTTCTAAATTTTAATCAATTTATTGCATATTTTTATGCTATCCTCATAAATCACTACAAGAGGAACATTAAATAATTATTTTGAGCCATGAAAAATGTATGCATTCTACTGTAATAGCATCTCAAAGATTAATGCTGATACATATATATATATATATATATATATATCCCTTCGTTCTGTATAGACGGCAGATGGGAGCTTTTCTCATTCGATAGATGAGGAATGGGGCTGCCTACCTTCCCTACAGACAAAAGGAAGCAGGTACAGACACGTACCCAAACTGCAATGCGTTAAACACATCACCTCCTCCTTGGCGGTACCAAGGCTAATTCTGTGCCCGAGAGCAGCAGCAGAGCTGTGCTGAGCACATCGGCGTCTTTCAGCGCTGAGCCGAGAAGTGCCGCTCGGGTGCCCGCGGGAGCCCCGCAGAGCGCTCCGTGCCGTGGACGGTGCTGCGTTGCGGCAGCGCGGCTCTCTGCGTTCGGATCGTTTTGTTCTCCTTCCGGGAAGAAACGCAAGAAAGAATCTCAACAGAGCAGTCTGCGGGATTGTTTACCTCAGTATTGTGATTTTTTCAATTGACCTCTAGCTACGTAGAGGTAAGGCAGTATATTTAGAAACATCCACAACGGGCAGGAGCGGATTGCCGCTCGCTGCCTCTTGATTGCCTCATTGGAACAGGAGGAAAATGTAGCGAGGATGCAGGTAAGAGAGGAGACAATGACGCTCCGCAAGCCACGATCACAGCCTAGCGAGGATGAGTTATTTATCTGCCGGCCCTTGTGGGCCGTTTCGTGCTGACTTCATTCTGTGGTTTAACCCTCTGTGGTCTCTGCAGTAACTCGGAATGCAGCAGCAGCGATCCGGTGGGCTGCTCTGTTCCTCGGCTACCACAGCCTCGGCTCCGACAGCAGAGAACCGAGCAGCGAGGCGGCCGGGAGCCCCACCTGCACCGCGCGCGGCCCCGCTCCCCTCCGGACAAAGCCGCGCCGGACGCTGCCCCCCGCCCGCCCCCCGCCGAAGGATCCGGGCTGCCCGCGCCCCCCGCGGCAGGGGCGGGCCGGCAGGGCGGCCCCGCGCGGTCAGGCCGCCCGCTCACCGGGTCACCCGCCGCACCGCGGTCGGGAGGATCGGCCCACCCCGCCCCTGCGGTCCGCCGCGGAATCCCCGCCCCCCCCCCCCCCCCCCCCCCCGGGCAGTCCCCGGGCCCGGACCCGCCCCGCAGGAGCCGCTCGTGGCAAAGTCACCATCCCCCGGAACCCGCCGGGCTCCATCAAACGCCGAGGCCCCGCCCCGCGACGTCATGGAAACAAGCGCGTCACCTCCCGCCCGCCAGTCAGGGCGGCGCGGGGCCGGGCCGAGGCCAGGGACTCCGCCCCTGCCGGCTCCGTGCCTATCGCGGCGCGTCCCCTTCTGCCCCCCGAGGGCCGCCGCACGTCGGGACCCCCCTCAGGCGGCCGCGCGAGGGGCACCGCCACGTGACGGGCGGACGGCGAGGGGCGGCGGGCGCCGGTAGCGGAGGGTGAGCGGCCGCGAGCGGGCGGGCGAGTGGGCGGGAGGCGCGCTCGGCCCGGCCCCGCCCCGCCCGGCTCCGCTCCGCCCCGCCGGGCTCCTGTAGCGGTCGCTGTGCGGGGCTCGGGCTCCGCGGCGCGCTCGGCGCTGCCCGGTGCGTGCGGCACGAAGCGGGCGGCGGCCCCGGAGCGCCGCCGGAGGGTGAGTCCGGCTGCGGCCGGCGGGGCGGCCCGAGTCTCCCCCCCCCCCCCCCTCCCCAACCCCCCGCCTTCCTCCGCCTCCTTCTCGCCTCCCCCCCCCCTCCCTCCGCGCCGGTGCCCCCTCCCCGCCCCTCCCTCCCTCCCCAATTCGGTCCTGCGCCCCCGCCCCTTCCCCTCCCTGCTCCCTCCCTCCCGCGGCCGCAGGGCGGGGGCGGCGCGGCGCGGGGACCTCGCGCTCGGCGGGCGGGCGGCGGCAGGGGCAGCTTCGCGGGCGCCTCGTCCCGACCGACGGCGGGGGCGGCCCCGAGGTAAGCGCGACGGGCGGGCGGCGGCTGCCGGGGCGCCTCAGATCGGCTGCGTTCGGCACGGCTCTGCTCCGCTCTCTCCGCAGCGGCGCGCCGGCAGGTGCAGGGGCTCGGCGGGGTGGGGGCCGCGGGGCCGGGGCGCCCCCGTACCTCCCGCTGCGCCCCGCAGGAGGTAACCGGAGCGCGCGGCGCGGCGTGACCTTGAGGGCAGCGGATGCGGGGCCGAGCGGGAGCTGCCGCACGGCCGCGCGCGGATTAAGGTGGCGGCCGGGGGGAGCGGCCGTGCGAGCCCCGCGTTGCCGCACCCCGGGAGGGAGGCGGGGATGGAGCGCGGCGCATCGGGGAGGGTGGGAGCGCGCCGCGGCCGGAGCGCCTCGCGCGGTGCGAGTAACCTTTGGATGGGCACCACGTGAGGCCCGGAGCGGCGGTGGCGGAGCGGCCGCGGGTCCGGGAGGAGCGCTCCTCCGAGTGCCGCTGTGGAGCTGCGTTGGGGCGCTGGGCAGCGGCGGGCGGGAGCGGGCCGCGGCGCTCAGGCCCCTGGGTGGCGGATGGTACCGCGCGGGGCTGCCGCGATCCGCAGTCAGCGCGAGTCTCTACCGGCGCTGGACGGGCATTTTTCCTTTTCATTTTTATAATTAAATGGAAAGAGAAGGGAAGGGTGATGCGTAGCAGCAAGTCTTAAGGGGCTTCTTTTTTTTTTTTTTTTTTTTTTTTTTTTTTTTCTTCGCGTTTTTCTTAACGCAGGAAATATCAGTTCCGTGCGGCGTTGGTAGCTGTGTAAATGGATGCGACGGGCTTTCCATCTCGCCGTCTGGCAAACTGCTGTGCATCGCAACCCGGCTCGCTCAGGGAGCGTTCCCGGTGCGGGTGTGCATCGTAGCGCCGAGGATGGGGAGGGGGGGGACGTGCACCTGGGGACATGCAGGGCACGTCCCTGCCGGCAGCGGGTCCCGGCTGAGCTCTCCTGGCATCGTTTGTCACTGACAGCCATTTACCTGGCTGGGGGGAGGGCTGCAGCGTGTCAATAGAAAGCCCCACCACTTCCAAAGGTGCTGCATGCTTAGTGCCCGAAGGTCCTGAGGAGTTGGGGTCCAGATGGTGTTTTTAGGTGGTTAAGAAGACGCTGACTCGGTAAACCTAGCAGCCCTCGGCTCGTGGCACAGTGTGTCACAGGGTGGGAGCTCTGCCTACGGCCGGTGTGATTTATTCCCCTTTCCGTATGTTGGACCTTATCAAGGATTTGTTCCAAACACCACGAATAAGGAATTCCTACAGAAGTAAATTCGTGTATCTTTAAACTGTGGACTCTGTTGGCAGGAATGGCGTCCAGTGTACTAGAACTGCAATACTTATGGCATAATGAATGGAAACTCTCCTAGTGTCAGTGGAAAAAGTGGTCACTGAATTCAGTCAGGGAAAAATTCATGCGCTTAAATGTAAAATTTCTGGTCTGGAAGAGGGTTGTTGGGTCGTTCCATTTATCGCTCTTCTGTTCATTATGATCGCCCACCCAGGTGGGGTGGTTTGAAGAAAACAAGGATCCTGTGTTCTTACAGGCACGTGCGGGTTTTCTCAATCGGTCTCGCTGTCTTGGTGCTGAATGCAGGGCTACTACTTCGATTCATTCAAAAAAAGAGTGCTGCCTGTGGTGCGGGGCATTAGAATGGCACAAGGGGAAGGTAATTGTGTTGGCGGTGTGGCTGCACTCTGTATGCATGCATGCAGTGACTCAGTGCTGCATATTAAGCAGACATTGTGCTTGGGAATTTCAAGCACACAGCAGACAGTGTCGCTTTAGCGTGGGTTCAGATGCTGGTCTTGGTTTCTTACCACGTTGCGTTGCATACAGATAATGGCATAACCAAAGGGTCCCCATTCGCACCACACACAGCTAATAACCTGTGACAGATTCTGCCAATTCAAACACTCTGCTGTCTAATGCTGGAGTCTCATCTAGAGATTGGCCCTTTCCTGCACCGAAGTACAGAGGACATCTGTCAGCTGTTAACATTGAGGTACTCTCAACCAAGCCGTAGGAGCTGAACAGGAAGCTGAGGGGCTGGTAAATACCTTGCAGCTCACCATCATAATGGTCTGTAATTATCATTATTATTATTTTTTAACTGAGTTTATTCAGAAGAGAAGAAGAGCATGACAAACTGGAAGAAACAGTCACGAGATGAAGACATTGAAGTCAAATAAATGTACTTATGCTTGGAAGACTTGATTTTGCCTTTGTTTGAGATCTTGGAGCTGGGAACTCGCTATTAACTGACAAGTTCAAAATGGGCTTGGCACAGCAATCAATGACGTGCTGCAGCAAGCAAGTCTGCCTTGACAGAAGGGTGGACAAGATAACCTAAAGTATCTTCTAACTCAAATTTCTTCCATTAAGGTAGACTAAATATTAATGGCACCAAGCATTCTTTACCACTGAAATGTGACCTCAAGGATGTCTTTTGTTGTTTGAACCGTTCACTTTCATATACGTTCTCCTCAATTTTTGAAGGAAAAATAATGTTAGTGCTGGAAGGAGGCATTTCTTCCTCAAAGTCACCTTTCAGTCTGCAAAATTTTATCTAATGCAGATTAATGAATGGCAGTGATTAGCCCAGAGCATTTCAATGTAGGTTTTATTTTTGAGAAAGAAGGAACGCAGTCTGAATCTGTAGCAGATTATTTTTGTACGAAAGTACCTGCTTATCTTCTTCCAAAAGGATCAGTACAATTATATTCATATATTCCTAAGTATTCCCAGTGTTTCCTAAAATGAATAATAAGGGGGAAAAAAACCCAAGCATGTTAAAAGCTGCTGTTCAGGAGATACAGATCTTTTTGTGGTGTATTTTAATTAAAAACTAGATAAAATCTAGGAACTGCAGTATTGTGCCCAAAAATCCAACATGAGCTTTTCCTACCATCTTGCTATAGTGCATACAATAGTCTTAAATGGGTTTATTTTCTGGTACTCAACCTGTTGCAGTTATTATTGAGGGTGCCATTTTTATTTCTCCTTACAATGTCAACTTATTGAAGAACAAGGAGGGCTGCAGACATAAAGAATGCTGTTGCCTGTGTAAAAAATGGAAGTGAATCTATGATGGCTTACATACAGGAAGGTTATCTCTAACGTGTGCTAATTAATAATTAGTAATCTAATTGAAAGTGGCTTGTCTTTAGGTTTGGATTTCTTCACTGATGCGTAACTAATTTTATTCCTATTCTTTTCCCCTAATTTTGGCTTCAAATAGCAAATAAGATCATGCTCACTGATTGCATGGCGATGTGATAAATAATAAGGATCTGAGATCATGCTAACCTCACCCAACATCTATGTCCATTTGTAAAAAGCAAAACCATGCTTTGCACGTGTCCTGTTTCAGAGATGCTTACAGAAGATGAGAACAAGAACCATTAGTATAGATAGGAAGAATTTCTGGGGACTATCGTGTATAAAGAAATCAGTTGGCAGAAAATGAGGCAGTCTTATGTGGTACAGTTGCACCTGTTCACGCTGAATGTATTTTCAACATAAGTACACAGCACTGTCCAGTTTGTAGTTTATTTCTAAACCATCAAGCTTTCAAATGCAGTTTAAAAAACGAGTTTCTAGTTTTCATGACAGGTTTCATTTGATATGTACAGTAAATTTGAGAGATCTGCCTGCTCAAGCTATTCATATTCCAGTAAACATTATGAAAGTGATTTCTGCTGCCACTTATAAATCTTATTCTAAATGACAGATGACAGCAGGAGGTGTTATTAGTTTAATTCTGGTGAATTGCAAAGTAGGCATGAAGCTTTCTCGGTTGGTATTTCAAAGGTCTGGTGGGAGAAGAAATGTAAAGAAAATGTAGGAGGTGTTTAAAAAAAAAAAAGAAAGAAAAAGAAAAAAAAAAAAAAAGCCAGAAATAGCTTTTAAAAATAAAGGCAAATTACTTTTCTCCAGTAGTAGATGAGATGCAGAAGTATGTTACATGGCAAATAACATCTGCCCTGTCTTTAGGGGGTGAATGGATCGAGGAAGAAGATATACTCTTATGTTAGTGCTGTTGCCAACTGTAGTCTGCAGTTGCGGATGGCCTAAATAACCCTTGAGGAGGACAGGACTGATAAGCTTTGCTGGCCAGTTTTGCCATTTAAAGCATGATTGTTGTGTCTCAGCGCAAGGGTAATGTTGGTTTATTTTTGAATTTTAATTTTAATATAGTTTTGAAGGAAAAATCCAAGGAAGTTCCGGCATGACGTGACCTTCAACTTACGGTTAACTTCTGTCTTCTGTGCATCCCAGTCTTTCAATACTGCTTACAAGCTGGACGCCACCTTCATTCCCAGTGAGCACAGGAAACATCATGTTCTTGAAACGCGCTTCTGCGGAGCCTATCGCTTGTAATCTGCTACCCTTACTTGTGCCCTTATATTCACAGAAAGATAAGGTGGCAGTAGGGAATACAACACTATTAGGTTCTGACCACTTGGTGTACAGTGTCCTGTCTATGAAGAAGAGGCTTGAGATGTACCAGTCTCAGAGCAGCTGATAGCGACAAACTCCATCACATGGCAGGCAGGGTGATTCAGCCACTCGTACTTTTCATATTGTTTGGAAACAGAGGTACTGAGGTACCAACATGCCAACTTTGCTGTTGCTCTTGCTATCATTGGTTCCAAAGAATGCTTATTAATATATCTTTCTTACCACCTTATTCATATAAACACACAAAGCCAATACTTCAAGCAGAAGTCTAACTTCCTGGGACTTAATCTAGGATTCACAGCAGTGTATTATTTTTTTCTGAATGTCTTCATTTAAACTCATCTTTTAGTATTCATTTTGATGTTCTGGATCTGATGATCTTGGCCACCTCTAAAGAATGTACAGCAGTGAAAAAAAATTGAACGTTCCTTGCCCTGGAGTTATAGGTGTGCCATTACATAGCAATCATACAGCCTTTTTAACATCATTTGACAAGTGACTGTCTTGTGTGCATGGTTCTTTCAGGGTTGCTCCTGTGTATGTGCAAATATGGGTATATGCTGCTTATGATATCTTCTTTGGCTCCCCAAGCAACTGCATTTCTAACAAAAACCAAGACTACTCAGGTCTTGTGTAGTAAGAGCTCCCCCCCTCCCCCCCCCAAAAAAAAAGGAAGGGATCAGCTGTGCATGATAGAATAAACTATCAGTCAGAATATCTCCCTGGATTTGAAACAAATTGAAAACAACTGATAGCTCCTTCTGGGGAAAAGTGGAAGAAGAGATGCATCAGCTGTGCATAGTGGAATTTTACTACCATAGAAAGAAATAGCTATAGTGTTCTTCTCTCTCAGTTGACACAAAGAGCTTAGCAGCTAGCAGTAAATCTTGTGACTACTGCAAATTTTCATTAGGAAGACCTGTAAGATAGAATAAACTGTGAAGAAGATGGTTGTTGTTATTCCTTGAAAACTGAGAGAGAGCTTACATGGTGGATCTTCCAATAAATGAATCTTTCAAATCTTAAACAAACTAATTGCTAGTCACCTTTATTAACACTAAGATGTTTTGGTTTGTTTGTTTGTTGTTTCTTCTTATTCTGGAGATTGTATCGTGGCCTTCTCCAGCAGCTATGCTAACGAGCATTTTCCAAGAGACTGCAAGGACAGTGAGACAACCTCTTCTCTGCTTCCCTCTTTGGCTTGTCACCCTGTATAGAAAGTTCGTTAGTGTGGCTGAGGGAGCTAGATAGCTGTTTTCACTTCCACCTTGTTCCGAGCTTCTCTGTAATTTTCTCTTCCTTTTTGCTAGTTCTCAGTTGCCCCTTTGGCTTGCTGCACCACTTGTTCTTGTATCTTGCTCAGAGAATGCGTTCCCCATGACAGGAGGTGAGAGGTAAGACTCACAAGAGGTAAGCAGCATAGTGCAAGTGTTCAGGTAGCTGGTGTGGAAACACGTGTCCTTGTGTATCTGTCAGGTGAAGCTGCTTGCTGGAAAGCAGTGACCTTTTCATAGGAAAGAGGCCAAAGTGGCTGCTCTGACAGCAGATTGGAAAGTCACTGGAGACCAGCTGTCAACTAGTGGCTTTCCAGAAAAAGGTTTGAATTTATCCATAAAAATCTTTGCACTAACTAGAATTTTAAAGAATACTGCAATCTGTTTGCTGTGTGCTTTAGTGACTTCTAATGCAGCAGTGGAGAAAATGAAGAATCACTATTCATACGGTGCATCCAGACTTGCTTTCTGAGGATTTGCTTAGATAAGACTGAGGAGTCTTATCTAGAGACAGTAAATAGAGGCAGTAAATGGATAGAAAACCTGGCAGGTATGGTCAGCCCTTAAGTTATAGTTTTTTTGAATCTCCCCATACTATTTAGGTACTAAGCAGAAGGTTAATGTGCACATTGATTTATTCTTTTTTTTACTCTTTCACTTCAATATAGATGCCATTGCTATTACTGTGGAGTCACTTTGTGCCTAATTGTTTTTTCATGTTGCTTGGATCCGCTGATTTTGTTTTTGTTCTTCACTTGGGAATGAAGTTGGTAGTACAAAACTTTGAAGCCTATGGAACATAATGCAAATCAATACTTAAATTAGAACACTGTCTAGCAACCTCACCCCTGCGAGTTAGTGTAAAACATTAAATGATTTAAACTGGCTAGCAGTGTCTGTGCCAGATAGCTTTCAAATACATCTATCTGAGAAGCTGGAGACTGATAGTTTGAGAGGGTAGGGAAGTTATTAAACCGCTGGTAACTCACTGATTCCAGCTGTCTTCTGCTTTGTTAACAACTCAGATCACTTTAGTTTGTTTTCACCTGCTTCAGCTCTGAAATCCATGTAGTTGAGTGACAGCTATCGTCACATCTGACAGTGAGCTTACTTTACATAGAGAAATGCCTTCAGGTCTTCCTGAAGTCCCATTTCAGCAATGTGTTTTGATAGGTGGTGGATCTGACTGTGATGACAGCAGATCTAGAGGCCTGTTGAACTGGAGCTGTACCTACCTAGAATTTGAGAAAAGCATGGTCTCCTGCCTTTTTTGTTATGTTCTGCTTATTAGTTGGTTTCTGTTAGTGGAGGCATTCTTGAGTGGAGCTGCCCATAAGATGGAGACAGACACTCAGTACACATCAGTTTATAGGAGCTTTTTGAAGTAGCTTTAGTATGACCATGCGTATCTGAAAATAAGTGTATCTAGCAGTGGTAAGGATATAATTTGCTTGTGAGTGAGCAATTTGCATGTGGCTTCCTCTTACCAGCAGTGCTAGTACCAGTACTGGGCAGCAGCTTCTAGAAAATCCCTCAGAAAATGTTGCTTAGGTTGTTTCAGTTATACAAAGTTTGACATCCTAAAGTTACAGTATGAACTTAGGCTACCCCAAAACACAGGAAGTCAGTTTACCAGATGGAAAAATACAACGCATGGTATGCCTGAAGATTTTACTTCATGTTTTCTGGAAAGATATGGCACTGTTTTAATTGGTGAACTTGTTGGTCCTAAACTAAGATGCTGCATTTGCACAGACTGAACTTTTTTGTTCTCGTTCTATTACTGAATTTAAAGCTAAAGAAATGAATACGGAGAACAAAACTATGTTATTAATCTTGGGCTATGTGTTCTGAAGTTCACAAAGTTGATAGTTTGGTCATAAAACCAGGCGATTTTGTTGCAAGCTTCTGATAGGTGTTGCCAGAGGCTTCTCCTGAACGTGGTTGAGGTGACAAATTAGAAAGACTAAGGAAAAGCTTTCCTAGCTGCAGTGGTTCAGAGTAGCTGGAAATGGTGCTATGCATCCAGTATTTGGCTGCTAGGTAGCCCATGTCCCTGTGGGTGGTAGTGGCTGTCCTAGGACTTAGCCATGCCAAGTGCTTGCCTTGCCGCAGGCAAAAAAGCAGACTATGTCATGATGCTGTAATATGTTTCAGCCTATGGAAGGTCAGCAGAGCCATTTCTGCCATCCTATGCCTTGGATAGAACTGTTTCATGTGACATTTGAATCTGGGGCCTCTGGTTGGGGAGGTCTTTAAGGAAAGCCTCAGGCATCTAGGGTATGATTCCTTTCTAAGCAGGCCTACAAAAACACTGGAGAAGGATTTGCTATCAGGGAGTCTTACTGGCAGGAAAGAGCTGATGGCTTTGAACTGTATGAGAGTAGATTTAGATTAGATATTAAGAACTCTTCTCTATGAGATTGGTGAGACATTGGAACAGGCAGTGAAGTTGTGGATGCCCCATCATTGGAAGTGTTGGAGGGCAGGCTGAATGGGGTCCGGGGCAGCCTGATCTAGTGGGTGGCACCCCTACCCCCAGGGTCTGGAATTAGATGAGATCTGTGGTCCCTTCCAACTAAAACCATTATGTGATCTTGCCATAAACAAGTGGGTGTTGGCTGAGTGCAGTTGAGGTCTAACCCACCCAAAGCAGCATTAGGCAGACCATGGTCTGTTTGGTTCAAGAGAAAAGATGTGTTCTCAAGGCAACATCTGAGATTATGTTCTGTTTTGCATGTCTGCAACAAACAGAAGAATCTAGCAAAGAGTATGATAGTTGGGGACCTTGTGTACATGAGGCTGAGCAAGCTGGCTGTGCTGCTTTGAAAGGAGGATGAAGGGCACCTTAATATTGTTGTCTTCTCAGGGATATTGTAAAGAAGGTACAACTGGACTTTTTTTCCTTTTTGGCCAGGAATGAGCAGAGAGGTGAGGAAAAGAGCTTCTGTGGTTGGCTTGTGCTACTGAAATTCGTGCTGCTCTGGGACAGGGCAACCTCTGCCAGTCCATTGACCTTCAGAAGGAGCCACATGCATTGCTTCTGTCTTCTTGTCACTAATTCTCATCTAGGTCTGTTCCCTGACCTTGTAGTCAGGTGAGCGTTAGTGCCTGCACAGGCCAGGGCACGGGGCTATACCTTCTGGCAGCTGGCTGAGTTCGGATATTCCTAAACTAACTGTGAAACCACGTCCTCACTCTTGCATGTGCTTGCTTTTACATGGTAATGTATCTGCTCGATATGCTAATTCATGCTGTTAGCATTGGTAGTGCAATCCTTGCCTCTTGCATAACCACTTCAAAAACCGAAACTAGTCACTCTAGGCCTCTTCTGCTACTGAAGAGGCTTAAGTACTGCTGAGATGAGATTCATGTGACTGTTTTAGATTGTGTCCTAGACAGCTGAATTTGATCTTTTGGCAGGAGCTCTAAATCTTTTCCCAATTTAATATGGGGAGAAAAAAAGCCTACGGTACCCACCTTAGCATTACTGTTCAGTCAGGTGGATCTTACACACAGTGGTAAGAATGTAAACTTTTAACCCCTGTAATTCAAATAACAAATGTCAATACAGCTCTCCATTTGATAAAGTGGGGATGAAGAAGAATAAAACTATAACTGTTTCCTAAAAAGTAAAGTTTTTTCATCTGCTACATGCTATTTTTACTTATTTAAGTATCAATTTTTAGGGAGTCATTAATATTGGAATCGGAAATTATATAGAGAAATTATACAGCAGCATGCTAAAGGTGTTAAGCTTTTCAAGTTAAAATGGAGATAACAGCAGACCTTCATTGATACTCTACGTATATTTACGTGTAGTTGTTGGATATCATTCTACAGCAAATTCCACAGAGCTGTACAAGAAAAAAGTACTCTGTACATTCCAGTGTTTTAAGGAGAGTTTCAGTGCTTTTTTTTGTACCCCGCTTATTTCATACATGAATTGCACTGTAAGTTACTGATTAGAAGTCTTAGCTACTAAAATGTAAAAGGCATTTTAAGTGCAAGGATGTGCTTATTTTTTAGGAGTAATACAGAAGCTTGAGGTGAAGTACATATTGTTGTCAGTGAAACGGTTCTTTGTATCTTCAAGTTATGCCTTTTCTATTTTTTTTTCTTTAAGAAATTACTCATGATACACCAGTTGCAGGATTAACTACATTTCTGGCATTATATTCAACAAATAAATTGCTACTTGAATGTAAATTCCTGGTATTAATCTTGGTTATTGCACCTGTCTGGCTTCTCAGATGTTGAATTCAGCAGTATCTTTTGAAAAACGCGTATTTCCTGAGAGTATGGTTTATCTTGATCCTCATATATATCATCTTGCTTGTGTCAGAAGAAGCAGGGTTTTTCATGCTGTCATTGTTCTGTATAAAGTGTACTGTGCATCCTGACCGTGGTCCTGGGAACAGGACAATGTGAGCAAAAAGGAAGTAGTGCTTAAGTCCTGTGTTTTTAAAGTAAAAATACAATGCGGTTTTCCTCCATGCAAGGGAGAAACTGTAGCTATATGACCTTTAACCATAAGATCTGCAAGGCAGGAACCTGTTAGGTCCACGTTGACTTACTCATTTAACAGATCTAAAATGGAAAAATGAAACTACTTTCCAGTAGTAAATGGGGAGAGAGAGCAGCCATCTAAATTATCAAAGTATGTTTCTCTTATTTAAACCTAAAGCGAGTGCTAAATTGTATTGCTCTAGGGACATTCTTCTTGGCGAGGTAGTGCTGGTGATTAAAGATCTAATGATTGAAAGTGAATTGATAATGATTGATGTGAAGTTTAAAAAGATTGAAATTTGCCTTTTCTTTGGGTGGGTACCTAGAGCTCAGAAGATGGCAAAAGCTATCCATCTGTCTTGAAGCCTGTTCCTCTTTCAGGCCTTTTTCACAGCTACTGCTGTGTCAACTCCATTCAGTTACAATTGCCAACTCCACAGCTGGCTGGTCAATCAAAATGCTAAATAGAGAAGCTGTGCTTTTGCTTCAGAGGATGTAGAAAACCAGATTTGCAACTGTGTGTGTGCCTCTGGGAACACAGCAGGAAGGCTGAGCCTCTTGTTGTGTTTCTGACCAGATACAGTGCGCATCCTACTTTCTTGACTTTTAGTTGTACTGAGCTTCAAGTATCTCACTCTCTGAAGTTCACGTGAGCTGCTTTTTAATATGTGAACTACCAGCGGGATTTAGCCTTCCTATAAACGAGAAATGGCAGAATCCATACAGTTTACCAGCTTAAATTGTAGCTATGTTTTTGGGTTTTGTTTTTCTACTGACACGTTAAGCCATCAGACTTAAGATAATTGTTGCTACTGTTAGAGTTGCTCCTGACATTATTGTCAGATACAGATCTTTGAGATGTGACTACCAGTTGGGGACTGAAAACGAATCACTTGCTCTGCTCGCTGCTGATGTGAAAGCCAGAAGTTCTTAGCTTGTTTTTAAACCAGTTGTGTAACGTTTGCAGGTGCAGTCCTTTTACTGCTTTCACATGAGGTATTTCTTCCACAGCTGGTAAGTAAAATGATGTCTGTACTCCCTCTGCTGGCTCTGCAAAAATAACTTTCTTGAGATGAAATAGCCAAGTAGTACCTCTCAAAGAGGTATAAGTGAAATGCTGACTTAAAAACTGGTTGCAGAATGCAAGAGGAGTTTTCTTGAAAAATGGGTCAACAAGTAGTTACTGAAAGCTAATCAGGTGTCTCAGATGCTATCTCCTGCTATAATGGTAAACACTGGTGTTGTATATACCTTTGTACTTGAGTATGGTCTGTTTTTGTTTGTCACTGATTGGATGGGGCTATCCAAGCCAAAAATTAAACATATGTACGAGTATGCATACATGTGAGCCCAGATTCTGAATTTAGGCTTTGTAGTTATTTTACACTACGTATGAAGAAACACATGAGGAAATGATGTCTGGAAGCCTCTCATGGGAGAACAGACAACTTACATCTTTCAATGAAGTACAGTGCTTTGTGTGTCCATTTATTCTCAGATAATAAATAAAGCTGTTTGTTCCAATTGAAATCAAACATATGCTTGTTCAATTCCATTCTGTTTTCTTCTCTTTTTGGTATTGTTATTATGTCTCATACTACCTTTCTTGTTACTTCTGCTTTCTGGAATTTGGGGGTGATATAACAGTTTTAGAGGACTGAGGGAGAGCCTTCTGTGCCATCCTGGTATGTAAGAAGTCTGGGAACCCTGGAAAAATGAGCTAGATTGCCTTTTAACATTTGTTAATTCAGGATATCACTGAACAAGAACCCCTGAGCCTTACAATGCAGAGCCTGGCTTCTTATTACTGAGTCTGAGGGTGTATTCTGGCTTTTCATGCCTGCAAGGTGCATTTCCTGGAAAACACACAGTCTTTTGTCCAGGCATTTGGTAGTAAAATTCATGACTGTCAAATATTTCAGAGCCGTGAGATTACCATGCAAGCCTTATTTAAGAATTCAATTCTAGTCAAGCACTCTGTCTCTTCCTGCTAGATGTCTCTTTTAGTATACCTGAGGCTGTATCTGCAGGTACCTTTAGGCACTGTTGTACCTAAAAGTGACTGCTTGGCTCTGTGACAGCAGGCAGTTGCTTAGATTTTCACACAGGAGCTGGAACAACTCCTTTTCCTTTCTTTTTTCCCTGTTGGTCACTGCTCACCCTGCTGTTTATCCCACTCTTCCAGTTTTTCCATTTGGACATGCTTTTGTAGGTTAAGGCCCTAGAGTTCAACCCTATGACCAGTCTATCCTGCAGTCAGAATGTAGACTTTCATTGGCATGGTAAATCATTTTTGTTTTTATATACAGAGATGTATTTTAATAATGTTAACAAGTAAATCACAGCTTGCTGACCTGCTTAATAGGGGCTGTAAATTTTGACTTAATAATGCTTGCTTTAAACCCAGGTCTTGTCAGGCAAGAACAGCTAGGAGTTCTCAGTGCACAGGGAAATGCTTCATTTTCTAGGAAGGCCTAATATGGTTTTTACTCCCTAACTTAGCGGTATCTGAAACTTCTCAGAATAGCTTCAAATAATAAAATATCCTAAAATAGCTTTTGTTTAGGCTTTCTTTGAACAGTTTTACTGTGAGATAATTAAGTACTTGAAAATAGTTGCTCAGTGAAAAATGCCTTTGACAGCTAATGTCCTATTTTAATAATGGTTTCTCAACAAAAGAAGTAGTGTTTTAGTAAGCACCTGCTTTTTGAGTTTTGAGGAAGAAAGCTGTCTCAAGATGGTCTGTGTTAATTACATACATGAGGCAACATGCCTCTAACTAGCTTCTGGTTTTGACAGACAGCTGTATAACTGTCTCACAGTTTGTTCCTTCACACTTAGTTTGAACTTGACTTCTGGCAGTAATGCTGCTTGATAACATTGCATGGTTATTTTACATAAATAACTGCTGGATACGTGCTCAAATACCAACAAGATTGACTGTTTATCACTCACTCTCCAAAAACCCACAATTTCATGCTGTTTTGTGGAGATAGAAATTTTAATGATAGGAATGAAGATGTGCAAAAATCTGCATCCCTTAGCAGGGCTGTATCACACTTAGAATCAATTGTTTATTAATAGGCTGAGTTTAATAGAGTCTTGCATGTCAGTTTCAGTATTGACTCTACAGTTGCAGCATACAAAGAAGCATGTAAACATTCAGTATAAACACTTATGTTCTGAAAATGAGCTGGAGCCATTGTCTATAAGTTGTGCTTATAAACTTGTGTAAGTTGTCACAGACAGTTATCTGTTCTAAAGTATCCTTTCCCCTTAGAAAAGGAGAATGCAGCAGTGTTATAGAGAAATTCATAATTTCAGTACTTTAAAACTTGGTTTCCAAACCTGCTTGATGCAGTATACAGACCTGAATATGCACATAACTTCAATGACCTAAATCATAACATAGCCTTAAAACAAGGCACATAGTTATCAATGTGTGAAACTCCTTGGTAACAAACTTCAGTTCTTTTTAACCAGTTTGCTATCCTGCCTAGCGTTAACTGAAGAAGTTTGTAATGCACTGTGAAGTCTGGCAGGCTTCTCACTTACATTTTCTTCCCAAAATCGTGTCTACCTTGGATAGTTTGTTTGGAAACACCTCCAGAGTGATTCTTAATTAGAAAAGTTCTCAGACATATCCAAGGAGGAAGGCAGGAGGCTGCTTGCAGGGAGACATACCTGCATCTTTCAAAATAACATCTAGGACCAAACTGCTAACTGAGCTTATGGCAACTCATGGTAACTTGTGTTTTGAGGTGTTGTATCGTGTTTCCTGGTATCTTGAATGCACTTCTCAGTCACTGTCTTCCAGTGGGGAAACCGTTTTCCTGAGTCTCACTGGGTGCTGGAGGAGGTGCTTGGCTTCTCAGCAAATGCTCGCTCTATTAAGGGGAACTTAGTGGCTGCAAGGTTTAGTTAAAAATGTAATTTAGCTTCTGGCTTTTCAGGGCTGCAACGTGAGACCTGGCTGGTTGTATGGGGGAAAGAAATTGACTGAAGTGTGTTGCAGTCAGACTTGGAATTACAGTTGCTCTGAGGAAGTAATCGAAAGCCACAAGCTGGGCATAGGAATGTTGATTCTTAGAAGAATTTGTTCTTTCCACAATGGCCAGTTGGAGTTGGTCTAAGGTGTAATTGTTGCTGATTGGTTCAACTAAGGCTGTTGAGAAGCTGATACTATGCTTTTGCAATTCCTTAACTTCAAAGAAGTGCTATTGCTGGAAACAGTCTGTCTGGAAAAGCTAAAGAACATGACTGTGTGCACTGCTGTAAAATAAACACTTGTGGGAACTAGCTGTCTGTTAGAAAGAACAAAACAGGTCTGATGCAGCTGAGTCAGTGATGATCTGTAGCCTTTATATAATGGATAGGCTCTTGGTCCTTGGGATAAGCTACAGCTGAATTAATTGCAGTAGTCTCCAGATTCAGATGTCCTCTTTTGATAAGAACAATGTTCCCAGTATTGAACTAATGCTGTGGAGCTGCTGCTGAGGGGTCAGAACTGCCTTAGATGATGCTGATGCCTTAGTATGTGCATCAGCTGTAGCTAAGCAGAAGGCACCAAGAGCATGCTGCTTCTCTGTGTTATTCCTGAAAGCCTTGTGCTTCAGGGGAGTGAGGGAAATAACTGTCTAGTCCTCAGCACTCCCATAAGTTCATAAAATATCCTAAGTTAGAAGAGACCCACAAGGATTAAGTTTAAAAGAGGGGCGTAGCAAACAGCTCTCATATATACCCTGGGATTCTGGGAGCAGGAAAGTCTTGGTGATGGACACAACTACATGTTGCAACTCTTATATAAATAGATACATAGATAGAGATAATAAAAATAATAAATTTATGCTAAATCATCTGATTTCTATTCAACTGTCAAGGTACCTTATCTAGAACCTGCATACAGACTGACTGCAGCAATTTAAGACTGTCCTCCTCTCAGACAGAGAAAAAGGGAAAACAACTGACCCTGACAACCTTCAGATTATGGTTTAGGAATTTACATTTGGACTGCCAGGCATCTCAGAAGAAACAGATCCAGAGAGTAGGTTTCTTTTGGATTTTCATTGATCCATGACCACAGGATATTTGTAGAATTGAGGTTCGTGGAATCATAGAACGTTCTGAGTTGGAAGGGACCCACAAGGATCATCAGCTCCAACTTCTGACTTCAAACAAGACCACCCAAAAATCAGGCCCTATGTCTGAGAGCATTGTCCAGGCATTTGAACTCTGGCAGCTCAGTGCTATTATCACTGCCCCGGGGATCCTCTTCCAGTCCTGACCACCCTCTGGTGAAGAACCTTTTCCTTACACCCAACCTGACACAGCTCCAGGCTGTTCCCTCAGCCGTGTTGCTGTCACAGAGAGCAGAGCTCAGCGCTGCTCCTCTGCACCCTTTGAGGAGCTGCAGCCGCCATGATGCCTCCCCTCAGCTCCTCTTCGCTGGGCTGACCAAACCCAGGTATCTCCACTGCTTTTCATATCTTCCCTCTAGTTTTGTATAATTCTTATGTTGTAGTGCCCATAACAGAATGCGGCACTGGGTGAGGCCCAGCTGGTTATTAAGGTTTTTGAGGTATAACATTTCCCTGCTTGATGGAATAAGGATTGTACTGGAGCTAAACAGGCACCAGTTTGCTTGCTCTTCAGCATTTAGTTGACTAAATCTATATGAGCTGCTGTTTGGCAGTGTGGTAAATTAGCTGTTAACTTCAAACGGTGTCTGGCCTTGGTAGAATAGAGATATGTCATGTGATTTGTTTTGTGACGTGTCGCTTACCTGAAATGACAGAGGGAAAATAGGCCTTTAATGGAGATGAATGATCTTAAAGGTGTCAGCACCATTGTAGTTCTGTGAAGGTGCTCTCAACAGTATCTAATGTGTCTCCTTTAAGGTTGCTGTATCCGTGTGGCCTTTAGGACTGACACAAATAAATAATCTTGTGAAAAATTTTCTGGGGAATCTTATCACGAAACTTGTTCATCTAGTAGCAGAAAGCCTGATACACAAATTTGACTGTATTTTGTGGTTGTGGAAAAATGATTTTTGGATTCTGCTCTGTGTAGGCTGCAAATAGACCAAATTTAAATTGTAGAAAATTATATGACTGAAGTCAATCCTTGGAGCTGGAGGCTTGGGAACACATGTAGTGCTTTCGAGCAATTTGGGTCCAGAGGAGAAGATCATTTTGCTGACCATAATAATAATAATAAAATGCTCTTGATCAGGGAAGTGGTAGGTGGCAATTGTGTGAAGAAGTCAAGAGTAGTAGAAAATCATAGAGTGGATTGTGTTGAAAGGGACCTCAAAGATATCATCTAATTCCAACCCCCTGCCACAGACAGGGTTGCCAACCAGTAGATCAGGTTGCACAGGGCCCCATCCAGCTTGGCCTTGAACACCGTCAGGGACAGGTCAAGAGAAAGACTTAGTAAAGGATGAGGTGCTAAAACTACTTGGAGTGCTGTGTGTCCCATGGGAGTTGGACCTGGTGCAGGACCTGAAATGAGACATCATCTCTTAGTGGCTGAGAGGTGCTATGAAGGAAAAAAAATAAATCACAAGATCATCAGGTCCAACCACAACTATGAGTGGTGTTTCCTGTTAATGTAGATAGCTTTTCCCAGTGCAAAATAAATAAATAAATAAATAAATAAATAAATAAATAAATAAAGGTAGCAGAAATAACAGCAACAGAAGGTGAAAGTCTTGTTCTTTTAGTGCCAGAGGAGAGCAGTCTCTGGATATAAGGTTTACACCCAGTGTTGTAGCACAGCTTTACTGTTGGTCATCTGAGGATGGCTGACAGCTTGTTAGCCCCCTCAGGTTGCACTGATGGGAACTGTAGCTTTGTGCATCTCGTTTATGAACAGTGCTTGCACACTACTTGTCCATGTTGAAGAAATGAACTCCGCCAAGAAAATTTGTTGCCTTGTTTTCAGTGGTGGACTAGTAACTGTCGTGTTGCTCAGTATTACACTTCTGCAAACCCGTGAAACACATTATCTCATTCAAATGGAGTAGATTCTCAGGAAGAAAATAAATAAACATAAGGGAAAAAAACTGGAAAAAGAAATGAAAGACCACTACCAGCATCAAGAGACTTGTGAGTAACACAAAAAAGAACTGCATAGAAGTCATAACTAATCTACATTCGAATTAACAAACTTCAGCTCCTTAGGAATGGTAAATGCAATAGCAGTTTCTGAAAGTGATTCTCTCTCAACTCTTCGGCCAGTTTTCTTGGTGTATTTCTGGCAGAGAGGGATTAATGTGGCATGCAGGGGAAGCTAGTGTAGCTTTCAAGTTATAGGTTTTTCAAGGAGTAAGGCTTTAAGAGTGAGGATAAGAATTAATGGTGTTCTTATATTTCCAAAAGGCTTTTCAAACATTTTTAAAGATGAAAGCTCTTGAACTGGCACATGTTATGGAATGAGAAGGAAATTCTTTAAACACAAGAGCAAAACAAAAGGCATTAGTGCTCATGGGGCATATCCCAACTCTAATGGCATGTTTGGTTTGTTTTTATTTTTTATTAGTTACAAACCATCACTGAGAAAGGATGACAAATTTGAGGATTACAGATGGATGATTTGCTGTGGGATCCTGTCTATTTATGTATTGTTATTACAATTCAGTTGTCTAATAGAGCCTTTGATAGTAGTATTTCTACATAGCAGTTAGTCCAAGTACAGAAAAGCCTTCAGACTTTTCCAAACTATTTGCACTACCTTGTTTGTAATGAATCAGTGATACGCAGAATGACTTTACAGAAGTCCTTATAGGTTCAGTCTCATTAGGCATAAATATTCCCTATCATTCCTGAGAGTAATCTAAAAATTAGCTCTAGGTTTCTTGAATACAGAAAGAGTAAAGTTGGCATGGATTTTTTCACTTTGCCTAGATGCAACTTAGCTCAGGGCTTTTGTTACTTCTTCTTTATCAGGAAGAGCATGGTTACAATCAAAAACACACAGCTTTGCTTAAGAGAATATTAACATGAAAAAAAAAAAGTATACCTTTTAAATGGAGGTTGTTCATATCGGGATGAAATTATGACTGTCTTGTTCTGCCTGAAATATTACATAAATTTTAATTTGCTGATGTTTTTGTTTAAATGGGCACATCATGCTCTGAAACGAACAATGATTGTTTCCAGTATTAGAAACTCTTTCAAGCTGACTTAAGCTTCAGAGAAAAGAAATTTTCACCTCTGCTGCTTGATGTCTTAAGGGAAGGGAGGAAAATAATTGCTTAGACTGAATAAAGCAATTACGGTTGTATACATGTGTACTACTAAGGGGATTAAAAGGAGGTAAATATAGAAGTAACATCAGAATAGCTTAACTCTGAATATACTATAACAAGCGTTAGAGGCGGCAATAATTAAAGAATTTGTTGGGGGAAGAAAAGTTTGTGGGTTTTTTTTGTTTTTGTTTTTAAATAAGTGATTTCTCAAGACAAGTGATATACCAGCACAAATAACTTATAAGGAAGTCAGTGCCTGTGTTGCTGAGTTGTAATTATTGTCAGAATGTATGAAACACATCCAGCTGGTCCAATCGTGAGCTAAGCTTTAAATACAATAAGTAACTGAAATCCATGACTCCAGTTCCAGCTCTGTTGGATGGTGTTTGGCACAGTTGCTGTCTCGCTTTCCTTTTACTTGAAACTTGGCTGCATATAGCAATGTCATGGGCTCAGGATACGCCTCATTTAACACATGCCTGACAGGTTTTGTGACTGGAATGCGTCTTGTAATTTGGGAGTGCAACCAAGCTCTGTAATCTAATGATATATAATCTTAATTAGCAGGATGTCATGTGTTACTTTCTTTTATTGAAAAAAGAAATCGTTTCTTGTGCTATAACTTCTGTCAACTGTGTTTTGATAAACACAGGGAAGTGTGGTGAACTTACTAATGCAAATATTTATCGAGGAATGACTTTCCTGGGAGCCACCCCCTCCTAGTTTTAGGCTATATATAAGTTGCTCTTGTGTGTGTGACAGCACTGTTATCCTGAATAAACATTTTCAGCCTGAAGTGTGTAGGATTAAAAAAACATTAAATCCTCAGTCATCTGCTCAGGACCCAATGGATCTGAAGTAAAGTGAGAGATTGGGCATTAGTAAAGCCAGCACTTCAAAAGAAATAAATAATTCCATTTTAAACAGCAGTAGGTAGGAACCTTGTGATATTCCAGGTTTGGCTTCAGCCATCTGCTGCCTCAGTCCAAATTTTGGCAGCAAGGCTCATCTCAAGTTATCTGAGGAAGCTGACGCACACAGTAAATGCATTCTAGGTACTTGAGTGCACTAGAAATAATGCCTAATGGGAAACAGTCATATCTAGAGGTTAAAACTTTTCCTGTGGGATTATAGTCTTAACAATGGAATTACTTGGCATTATAAGTACTCTTGTCAAATGTTGGCTTTTTGTTTTAGTTTATGATGTCACTGCTAAACAAAAAGAAGCTGAGATGTGTAAATGGCAGTACAGAGAAAGGTAGCGTCAGGGCCTGTGAGGGAAAAAGCCCTTCAAATGTTGGTCAGGGTGAAGGGCTGCAGAAGGCCCCTTGACATTGCTCTGTTGATGGAGATTTAGAATGAGTAACTTTTGTTTCCAGAAAAGCATTTAAGCATGTGTGAGTGGCCTGAAGTGTTGCCAGGGGGGGAAGAAGTATTTGGCTTCTTGTGGTTAACCCAGCATTGCAAGATGAAGTAGAAGAACATGAAAACATAGTGTTTGAAATACTTGGAATGCTCAATGCTTTCAGTGATTTTACACGGTAATGATGGCATGGATTTTATTCTCGAGGACTTTCCAGTACATACCAGTCAGTTGTTCCTTTCTGAACTTTGACCAGTCTCTTCTTACACCTGTTTAGTTCTTTCAGTGAAGTCAAAATCATTTCGAAAAACTAATGATTAAGTTAGGCTTTTGATAAAACAGCTTTTCTGCTCAAAGATTCTTTTCTACTCAAAGATTCTATGTTTAAGATTTTTCTGGAATTTATTTTCCAATTTTATTTCTTAATCAAGCTGTCTTTGCAGTCAGAGATGATGAGGAAGGGAACAGTCTGAGAATCCTTTGCGTTAACGTTGCCAGTTTGCAATGCAGAATTAACAGCATCAGTCCTAATTTGCTAGGTATTACTTCAAAAAGAAATAGCATAGGGTCTTAAAGCAAAGAAAATTGTGTTCAATGACATTGCTGTTACAGAAATGGTGATCACAGTAGCCACCAGCCATCCCTTAGGTAAATGTGGTAGACAACAGTGTGTGCATCCAGTGCAGTCTGGAATAGCAGCTAGTTTTATTTCTGCAAAGTACGTTTGCCTCCTAGGATTAAGCTTCAGAACAAAACAAAATTTGGCTTTGAAAACTCAGCAAAATTCATGACTCTTGATTAATATACTGCTTGGAACGCAATATTTGTAAGAAACTAAACTTGTCAATACAATTCTGCTGGATACATATAGGGCTGAAAAGCTATTTATTTAACAACTACCTGTTCTGAGCAGTGAACAGTGCACTGGCCTTAGGTCTTCCATCTACTTACCACTGCCCTTCATAAGCTGGGCTCAGATGTCCATAGTAGCTGCAGCAGCAACGTGCTGTGGATTTGACTGCCTTATACTTTGACTCCTTTCAGTTGAGCGTGTTTTAACTTGTGGGATCATGACTTGTAAACACATACTGTGCTCTGCGAGCTTTGTGTTTTATTTGCATGCATTTACTGTGAAAGAAGTGAAGAGTTCCTGTAGTCTTCTAAATTGATAGGAGGTCTTTCTCTTAAAAGTAAGAAAACCACACTCCAGAGCAGGATAATTTTGCATTTTTAACGTATTCTCCAGGTCAATTTGTCACTTTTACTTTCCAGTATAATAATATTATGGACAACTTTTTTTTTTTCTTCCTCTAAGAAAAAAGTCATGTGATAGCTCGAGGCTATGGAACATACCCAGTTCCACGGATTTCAATCTAATGTATGCAAAGGCATATTAGATTTTTCAGTGTATTAAAGCTGTTGTTCTTTCTTTGTTTTTTGTTTTTTGTTTTTTTTTTAAACTTTAAAACAGATTAAAATGGCACGACAACTGAAACATATGGGGACAGTTCTTAACACTGCAGCCTCTTGGTATGTAGATCTGTCTGGTCTTCGTTGAACTAATTAGATTAAACAAAGGCTTTAATCACTTTGCAAGCCTTTTCCTATATTACAGCAGCCAGCTTTAGTGTGTTGCTGAAGGTCAAATGCTAGTAGCAGCTAATACTTAAAATCTGAATGCGTATTGCTCATGCAGATGAATAAATTAAATTGAGTATCACAGGATACGTAATTGTTGAAGTTCTGGCTCCTAAGGAGTATGAGTTCATTGGAAATCTTAAGATTTAATTTTCTTAATTCTCACTAAAAGGTTTCCTGATGATTGGTGACTCCTTGGTGAAGCCAGCATTAAACACAAATTGAATAACAGGAAAGGCTTAGGTGGTTCTTTGTTGGTGTATTAAGTCCTGTGCATTTGGGCAATAGTAACTGTGCTACCTTTGACCTCTCCTGTTCACATTTGATTGTGTTGCCACTTCAAACTATTACTTCAAGGTAGTCCTAATTTTAACCAGTGTAGAAGGAGGATTATAGCTTGCTTCCAAATAAAGGGCTTAGTCTTACTTATGTCTATGAAGGACTATTTCTGGAGACCCTTTTTGAAGCATGATAAGCTTTCAGTGCTGTTTCAATACAAACTGTACTTTTTTTTCAGGTAAGAGAAAACTTAACACAGTTTTGTATTCATAATATAAAATATCTCCAAGACACTTTACAGTTTCTTCTAGCTTGGTCAACATGATATGTGCAGATCGCACTGGACAGAGTTGTAGTCTATAGTGTTGTCACGCCGTGGTAAACATCTCTATGAATTTGTTTGACTTTGGCACTTTCTGTTTCAACTAGAGACTCATGAAACGACTGAATTTTTACATGCTGGGAGCAGCTAATCTTTGATTTGATTATTTTAAATTATTGTCTTCACTGCATAACAAAACACACTCGGCTATTAAATGTCAGTTTGATGCAGCTCTACTGGCAGGCAGCCACTGTGACTCCGTATTGGTGAAGCTGTTGCAGTCATGGATTTGCACAGGTATCTGCAGCCTGCATCAGGCGCCTTTACAGCACAGTGTTTTTTGTTGCCCGAGTTTGACATACAGTAGCTTTAAAGTTGCTGCTAGTGTTAAACAAGGGTGTGCCTAATAGCAGACTGACTTCTCTCTCTCAGTCACTTGATATGCAGCTTTAACCTGGACAGTCGTTTATCTTCAGATAAATTAAAACTTTTGATAAGCTGCAATTCATGAAATGGTGTGCAAGCAACTGGTAGTTGTGGTAACCATTACCTGATTTCAAAATAGGAGATATTAGCAGATTGGAAGCTTAGAGTGAGTTGCTTCAGAGCTCGTGGTGCTCAAACAATGTATTTCAAATGGCTGCTGGAAGAGTAGAGTTTAGAACTGGAACATTGATCAAAACTAGGAAAATAATGGAGTACTTTAGAAAGAAATATTAGATGACCTGTTTGCCTTAAGGTATATTTTCTGATACTAGGATTTCAGTGTTTGCAGCTTCCTTCTACGTCGTCACTTTCTTGTTACTGCAGCAGACTGTTGGAACTTGCTGTAACAGGAAATGATTAAATGTTGCAAGGACTGACATTAAGGATATTTCTTAAAGAAACCTGTAGTGATATATTTCAGTAGAAAAGAGTAGAGAAACTAGGTCAGGAAACACATCCGTTCTGAACTTGTGCTTTTATACTATTGAAATGCTTGGCAAAAAAAAAGTAACTATTGGAGTATATTTATTTATTTTTTTATTTTCTCATCTGTTTTCATGTAACAGTTGTTGATGTTTAGTAAAGTTTTATGTGACTTGGATCTGCTCTTGCTCAGAATTTGGAATTTAGAGAGCTTTTGCTGCTATTTCTCTGAATTTTCCAGAAATATTTCTGAACTGCAACATGCAGAGTAGTCCACAACACCACAACATCTGATCTGTGGAATTGCACTGCTTCTGTGTTAATGTAACATTCCTGAAGATGTCTGTGAACCCTGAAGATCTGTTGGTATGTTAGGATACCAGGACGTCCTTTCAGTATAAAAACTGCAATCAATACATATTATATATTAATTATATATAATAGAGTATTGTGCCTTAGTGAAAATAAATTCAGGTGACAGAAGAATGCTTGGGCTGGAGCGTGATGTGATGTGCAGTATGAGTTACTAAGTGATGTTATTGCTCTTTTCACGATGTCACATGCAAACAAGTATTGGTATGGCTTAGGACTCCTCCATCAAAAAGCTTTTCAGTGGGAAGTTAGCAATGACTAGAGCTGTAGCTTTTCCAGCCTCGCATCTGTGCCTGATTTTGGAGTTTTTTGGGCCTGAAGTGCAGAACTATGGTTAGAATCTTGAATTGAGCTTTTCTGGGCAGTTTTAATTCTATGTGAATCAATTTTGATTATGATTAGTTGTTGGACACTGTGTACTAGATACCAGTTGGCCACCAAATTCAACTTTTGGTGGTTAAACAAAGGTGGATGGTGCCTTTAAAGAGCAATCTTTCATATGTGATTCGCATGAGCTCCATCACTTGTAGGATACCGTATCTGACTGTAACATGTTCTGCTGAAGAATAATACAGCTGAAGAAAACTGCATCCTGGCATGTAGGTTAATGGCATTGATATGAGCTCTTAAGCTATTGTAATAGGCTTTTTGTTTATTTGTTTGTTTCTGAGGGTTGCTTGTTTGTTTTGCAACTGACATAAAGAAAGCTATCAAAGTTTAAAATGGAACTTATATGTTAGTTAACTTGATAGTGTAAGATGCAGAAATGTTATATGTATAAATACAATTTTATGCCTTTTATGTCTCATTGGGAAATGGCCATAGATTATCATTTTTCTCAGAATTTTCTAGACATAGGACCAGAAGAACAGCTATAGTGATGCCATTTTCACTCCTGTGTCTGTACCAGTGCTTGTCTTCAGTGTCAATGCAGTGCTGTGACTAGGTGTCCAAAATGGTGGATCAGATGTAGATGTAGCTGATTTTTTTCTGGAGCAGAGAACTGAGACTTTCCAGAACACTTCAATTTCAGGTTATTAGGTGCTTATTTGTACTCACCATGACTGAGGCAAGTGGTCTTCTGACCTGCCAGAAGCTGGAAATCTTTAATTTGTGACTCTTTGCCTTTGCTAATGAACGAGGCCATGATATGGTTAGTTTTCTCTGCAACAATGGTGGAGTTTCTAGATGATATTAACTAAATTTGAATACATCTTGTGGCCTGGTTGGGTGAGGGGTGAGCAGGTGGTTCTGTGTTAGACAAATGGACATGTGGCATCTTGGAGTCATGTTGACTTGGAAGTGCCCAAGTTATTTTCCATCTGAAGCTGGCAATTCTAATGTCTCATGAGGGAATGCATGGTTAATAGTGCTCACCTTGACCTGGTAGGTTGTTACAGCCGACCTACATGATGAGGCTTCTGTCTTCTGTAGGGAGAAGATCTTTATATAGGCACAAAGAGTTTGTGGATTCACTGTTTTGTTAAATGGATACATGTGTATATGCAGCTCAAATCCTCAAATCCTGTGGGTTGGTGTTAACTGGAAGAGCTGACCTTAGTCTCCTTTTGCATGTGCTCAGAAGCGTGCTCATCTTGAGCTCTGAGAGTTCTTTGGTACTTTTGTGATAGTTCAGTATTTGTGACTTGGGAGTATTTTTACTGTGTGTGTTGCCCATTGTGTACGTTCCATACCTCATTTCACTGGGAGCTGATTTACTTACAAGCGTTTATAGAGGTCTGCTGTTGGTGACAAACCGTAGGGATGTACCAAGCAAAATCTAAGATGTGAAGACACCGGCTCTTATGACAGGTTAGGGAGTACAATAACTCAAGGTTATTTTGAGGCTGGAAACATCTATTTTATGCTTTGTCACTCTGCCAGCTGAACACTGACTAAAAACATACTGAGGAATATATGGAACTTGTCCTTAGGCAGAAATTTGTTCTCTAGTCTTAGTAAAATAGGACTGTCTTGCAATGTGATATATTAATCCATGTTTATTGTTTCCCTAGATTGTGCCTGTCATTTGGCTTGGGGAACACAGCTCGCCATGGGACGACCTCAAAGATATCTCTCCAAAATGGGTCTCTTACTTGGGTGATGTGTTTGCTGCCTTGACTGTCTTCATACCCGGAGGATTTATTTTCCTTTTGGAAATATATTAAGTTGAAGTCTTGTTCCTTACTGGAAATTACCGACACTAAAGACTACAGACAAGATGGGTGATATGGCAAACAACTCGGTTGCATATAGTGGTGTAAAAAATGCTGTCAAAGAAGCTAATCATGGAGAATTTGGAGTCACTCTTGCGGAGCTTCGTTCTCTTATGGAACTTCGAGCTACAGATGCACTGCATAAAATACAGGAATGCTATGGAGATGTGCAGGGCATCTGTACAAAATTGAAAACTTCACCAAATGAAGGTATGATGATTTTCACATTGTTACTGAGGAAATTCCACGTAGGAAATGCTTCAGTCAAACTAGTTTGTTGTTTGTTGTTGTTGTTTTAAAATAAGGAAGTTTATAAAAGTGTTTCAGTTACTATAATAATAAAATAGTGTTGCTTCTCTAAGGCAGGTTGATACTTCAGTGAATAAGCAAGGGTTTCCAACTGGTCCAACTGTGCATCATTTTGAATTAGAGACAAAATTGCACATAGGAGGAAGCTTTTATGTAGGAATCCAGATAGGAAGTAGCAGTACGAAGTAGCAATGTTTAACCTGCTATGAATATGCAAGTTTGTGAACTATGGGGTGCATTAAAAATTTAGATCATGCTGTCACAGAACAAAGTTCTAGTAGTCTAATGCAGGGCTAATTAGTTCTTGTGTGTTGTGACCCAGCTTTTGCATTCCTTAATACAGCAACTTTTAAAACTAGTGAAATCTGTTATGTAACTGTACTACGGTACAATATTATGGTATTTCTAAGCCATTTCTCACTTAAGTCTTTCTCATTCACTATTCTGTAATTTTCAGTTGATCTACAAGATAAACTGTTGGTATAGCTTCAGGCACTGTGTGGTACTGTGACCATGAGTAGGAGGTATGCAAAGTTATCACACACTCTTGGTCTCTAGAAACAAGGATCTTTTAAACAAGACTTTGTCATTTCAGACTCTGTAGCATTCTGGAAATGACATTATTTATAAATGCGAGATCTCCTTGCTGAGAGCTTTCCAGAAGTTTTCTTGAAGACTTAACCCTCTTTTCCAGTTGAAATGAAAACCGTGAGTTTTAATTTGTGAAAGAAATAGGGCTCCAGTTTTATTGCTTAAGCTATCTAAATTACATTATCTCATTGAAATCATTTTTTTGTTTAGCTTATGTTGATATCCTGATGTCAATAGAGATTGATACCAAGTACCAAAATCAAGATATTGGCAAATTCTGGTGTCTCTGCATTTAAGCACTCTTACAGCTTTTAACCAGCTTGATGTTGGTAGCAGTGAAGTACTTGCTGTCTTAATTTTGGAGAGATATTGCTTTCTATCCTTCTGAAATGCTATGGAAATGTTTGTCCCCTTGTCTCAAGAACAGCCTAGTTATGCCTAAATGTGGAACCTATTGTAGGGAGCCTGCTTTAGCAGAGGGGTTGATCTCAATGATGTCTTGAGGTCCCTTCCAACCCCTGCAATTCCATGACTCTGTGTAATTCTGAATGATACTTCTCTGTGCATCTGCATGTGGTGTATTTTGGCTTTATCTACCAGATTCCTTAAGTCCAGATTGCTGAATTGATTTCAGAAAGTCAACTGGCTTCCTTTAAACAAATGGCAAGTAGCTAGCTCATATACCTGATGTACTAGTAGACCAGTTTTAGGCTGGCAAAGAAACACTGAAGAATGCAAACTCTGTTTCTCATCATCAGCATTAGTGTATTTGTACAAGCAATGTAACATTCTTAGGGTAAGAGCATTGGTCTCCTGGCACCCTGTGAACTTGTTGAATGGTATTGAAGGTTGGGGATATTTTTTGTTGTTTTGTTTATTTGTTTGTTTTTCCAGTGAGAAGGGAAACTTCGGTAATATTCAAATAATGAGAACTGAACTGGGGGTGAAATTTTGCAGTTGTCTGTGAACCTTAAGGCCTGTTATTACTGCAAACTATAAACATGCATGACCATGAAAAGCACCAAGCAGATGGTGTACTGCAGGATTCGCTTCATGGGTGTCCTGTAATGTCGCATAGCTAGGTACCCCTTTCTGCAGACTGATTCTACTCTACTAAGAACTGCACAATCAAAGCCTTTCCTTTTAAAAGAACTTAACATTTTAGATGTGTTTAACAATCACTAAATTGACAAAAAAAGATACAGCTTTTTCAGAAGTGTGATAGCAGCTCAAAAATTTGGAAGGATTCAGCAGCTGAACTTGATAATTACGTTGGAAAAGGTTAAGATGAGTTACAAATTGTAGAGAAATAGTGATTTGTTTCTAAATCGCTACGTTAATTTTTAGACAATAAGGTTGTCTCAGAGGGGTGTTACTGTAGAATTAATTCAGAAGAACTAAGTCTTTATGCTGTTATTCAAGTTATAAATGTAGAAGCAGAGAAATTTCTAAGGAGAAACCCTGAACAGGACTATGAAAGCTGCCTGGGCATTAAGTTTGGTCATCATGGGTTCGTTCCAACTCAGAATAGTTTATGCTTCTATTCTGTTCTCTGCATTATATTATTTTGAGTTCTCTCAAGTCTTTTGTGTATCTGCAAGGCCTAATGACGCTTCTCCCTATTCAGAAGGTCTCGGTATGATGTGAAATGCTGACTTACATAATTTCAAGTGTCCTCACTGCAAAAGTACTGGTCGTTTTGAAATGGAGTTGATAAGTTCAGTGTGTTATTGCTTGCTTTGAGGCTGTTGACAATGTAAGATAACACCTCTTTTCAGACAAAATGAAGATCAGACCTACTTGATATAAAACAAGAAATAGAAATAGGAACTGTCTTTGACCACTATCACTTTAAATAAATTAAATACTTACACGCTTATGTCACTTTTGTGTACAAACTCAAATAAGTTCAAATAAATCTATGTTTGATGTATCTGCAGTAACAAAATCCTCCCTGTTTTCTGGAGAGAGGCTGCCATCAATGTTTCCATATCTACATCATTTTGATTGTTTACTGTAGTTCCTTATTGATTCTAGGAAATGACTGTTGGAGATGTTAGATTATCCATTTAATATGAAAACCAGTTGTGTACTTGTTGGTTTCCTAGGGTGTTTTTAATGCTTTGACAATCTGTCAACAGTTGGGCTAACTACTGAAAAACTACTGCTCAGAAAATTAGTGTCTTTGTTTTCTTTTTTAAAAAGAAACACTTATAATAACAACTTGAAACAGTAGAGTTGTGAGGTATCCAAAGCTCTACCCTGAACAAAGCAAAGAAATTGGTTCATTTTCCGTCAGAAAGGAGCTAGTGGTGTAAATTGAAATTTATAGTGAAGCATTTGGTTACTGACTATTGTTGAAGCCTTAAACAGGAGCTAAGCATGTGGAAGAACTTGAGTGCATGACTTTGCACTGAATATATTTGGTATTCTTTTATTTTTATGGGCTTAGCTAACTGCTGAAGCATGCAGCGTTTTCTGGGGAATGTTCCTCACTTTTAATTACTGGTGTACTTAAGGATGGTGAGAGAATTGAGGCAGTAAGAAGGATTCAGAAAGAAATATACTACCTAAGCAAGAAGATGGGCATAAAGCCCATAAGGACTGGCTACCTATGCAGTACCACATACATTCTGTGACGGGGGATGTGAAGAGGTGGAAGCTTCAGAGCAGTCACCAGCTGCTGCCCAGATAGAAGCAGCACTGTGGCTGCCACTCACCTTATGATTCTTGGAGAGCTTCAGTGACTTTCATAGAGTTTTATATAATAAATTATGCATAAACATGACATTAATCATATTTTACATTATGAATTGTATTAAACATATCATCAAAGTGTTAGGTGAATTACAGGATCCTAGGATGCTCTCTCTGAATGCAGAATCCATACTGTGGCAGCCAGAGCTGGAGTCCTGGGCTTGTTTGAACTGGGTGGTGCGGTTCAGTCTCTATAGTAGTAGTTCTGCTATATAGAGGTTGCTCTGAAAGTAATGCCACCTATTTATTATCATGGAAAATTCAACAGATACAAAGAGCACAAAGACTTTATTTGATAGAGCCAATTCTCAGCTACAAAACACTATTTTTCAACATAGTCACCGCTGTTAATGGTATATTTTTGCCAGTGATGATCAAGAGCCTGTGTTCTGTGCTCTTGAAAATCTGCTCAGTGGAGGTGGCCATCTGTCATTGATGCTCAAATACACCACCCCCTGCCTCATTGTGCTCTCATCTACTGTTTGGGCTCCATAAATGGTCAGCAAATATCAATGAATGTTAAGAGGTGCAATTTTTTTCTACGTGGAAGAATTTGATTCCATACATTTGCTTCATTTGTGTTCCCATATCAGGTGTCATTTTGTCTGACTGCCCTCTGCTGCCATCTGTAGTGAAATATTGGTGGGAAGGTTCAATCTCTACCACCATACCACCAACACCACCCTGCAGAGGAGTAATAAAATAAAATAGGAGGCATTACTTTTGGAGTAGCCCTCTAGTCATCTTGTCTTGCACACTTATTTACATTGTTTGCGAGTGTCTGTTACTGTTATTTTGTTGTTCCACTGTGTTAAGCACAAGTAGATAGACCTTCATCTTATTGATTATTGGTGGAATGTGGATTATGAAATACAGCAAGCCTGGTTTAAGAATGATACCTAAGTATGTATACTTGATATGTTTTTCTCAGTATTATTATAAAATATGGAGTGACATGTGACTCCATGAATGGAGAATTGCTAATTTTGTCTTCTTACTAAATAGGTTTAAGTGGAAATCCAGCAGATATAGAAAGGAGAGAAGCAGTTTTTGGGAAGAACTTTATACCTCCTAAAAAGCCAAAAACATTTCTTCAGTTAGTATGGGAAGCACTACAGGATGTTACACTAATTATATTAGAAATCGCAGCCGTAGTGTCCTTGGGCCTTTCTTTTTACCAGCCTCCTGGAGGAAATGAAGCATGTAAGTAAATATTTTAAAAAGTAGATACCTACCTCTATACTATTGACTTGCCTTTTCCAGTGTTCTAATATTGTGAATCTGATGGAAGACAATAAGACTGGAAACGTAGCTGATCATTCCTTACAGAGATAATACTAGGACTCTACCTTGCCTTAGAAAGGCAAAACGGGATTTCATGTCATGATCTAGGTTGATTCTAGACATAGTAGTAGGAAAGATGGAATATAAGCAACAGGAGCTATGACCTGTCTGAGATCAGCCAAGCTTCTGTGCGAGTGTCTTGCTAGTTTTGTCTCAAATATTTAAGCAATTTGTAACTTGGTGTTTGTTTGCTTTCTTTAGGAAGTCAGTATGTCTTAATTATTTTTTTTCATGACTTGCACTTTGACACTTGTAGCTGTCCAATTTAAAAAATGAAGCTATAAGTTCAGAACAAGACAGAGGGATCTGGCCTTACTTAAACTAAACTTTAGCAATTACATCTGGTTTGTTGGGAGAAGGGTAAAGTAGGAAATGTTGTCCACCTCCTGATGCCAATAGTCCACTCTTTGCCTCTTATCACATGTCCCTTTAAGAGATGATGCAAATTGGGTAATTTTCTCTATCAGCTTCTCTCGTGTTCATATAAGCATGGATCTTCTTTGTGTGCTACCCTTACTGAAAACAATCTAGTTTGCCATTAAGGCCAGCAAGGAAAATATTTAGCAAACATTCTTCTGTTTGGGAAAACTTACATTTTATGAAGTAATTATCTATGCAAGCCTTCTGCTCTAAATGCTTTAAATCTTGTTTTCTACAGTATGTGGATCAGTAAATGTTGGTGAAGAGGAGGAGGAATCTGAAGCAGGTTGGATTGAAGGAGCAGCAATCCTCCTTTCTGTAGTTTGTGTTGTATTAGTAACAGCTTTCAATGACTGGAGTAAAGAGAAACAATTTCGAGGACTGCAAAGCCGTATTGAACAAGAACAGAAATTCACAGTCATCAGAGGTGGCCAAGTCATCCAAATACCAGTAGCTGACATAATTGTTGGAGATATTGCACAAGTTAAATATGGTAAACATATTTTTTGAGTTGAACTTTATTTTGCTTTCAAAGAAGTATCTGAAATCAACACACTGAATGATTTCTTGTAGGTGACCTTTTACCGGCTGATGGCATACTCATTCAAGGAAACGACCTCAAAATTGATGAAAGCTCACTAACTGGAGAGTCTGACCATGTTAAAAAGTCTTTGGACCGAGATCCTATGTTGCTTTCAGGTGTGTAGCATTTAAAAACATGATTAGTTTTCCATGGGAACAGATTATTTTAAACTGTGATATTTAAATCTAGTAAACTGGACCTTATGTAGGCCGACATCTTCTGCAAAACTTTGTCCAAGTGAATGGATTCTTAACGCTGATGGACATTTTGTGTTGTTGATTATGGCTTTATTTTCCAGATAGTTTTGGCAATTATATTACTGTGTTTTAAGATATCTATGCATAATCTTAAGATTGCATCACTATGAAGTCTGAGAATTTCCTTTGTGCTTTTCATAAAATTGTTGAAGTTTCAATGGAGAATCCAATACCCTCTTCCAGGCACTCATGTGATGGAAGGCTCTGGGAGGATGGTAGTCACTGCTGTAGGTGTGAACTCTCAGACTGGAATCATCTTTACCTTGCTTGGGGCTGGAGGAGATGAAGAGGAGAAGGAAAAGGAGAAGAAGGACAAGAAAAGTAAGCATAGTAATCTTCTTTCGCTAGGAAGGAAGGGGTGAACTCTTGAGTAATATTTAATGGAAAAGTATTATAGTTCCCTAGAGCTAGAGATCTTTAAGTCTTATACTTTCAGTGGGTTCACACACACACAAAAAAGGGTCCAGTGACCTGGAAGTGTACACCATTAAAAAAAAACAAACACATAACAATAACTTAATTAACAACTTCTGGTCACACTGATGAATTAGGGGCTGGGAAGATTATAATTCTTAGCCAGTCTCACTGTGTATAACTTGTTAAACTGCCATCTCAAGTAACTTTAAAGTACATTCACGTCTTGTAACAAACACTTGTTTATGACAAAGAGGTTATTAACAGTAAATCAGCCTAATGAGCATCTAGTTCTGCTTTTAATTGTGTCCTGCAAGGCAAGCTCTTTAGTGAAAAAATCCCACTTGAAAAGGGGAAGTTTTTATCACTGATACGCTGAGCTCATGGATAACTTAAATAGAAATACAACATATTTTGCTGAAGGTAAGCAGACAGTTTCTTCTGTCAGCCCTTTTCTCCCAGAGTTGTAAATCTCAAAGAAGTACAAAATAAAAGAACTTAGTGATGCTTTTCTGTAAAGTTTCCTTTCAGAGGAATAAGGAAATTGTAACCCAGACCATATTAGAGCTCTTCTGTGAAGGGTGAAACAGGATGCCTTTCTTATTTGGAAGGATTTAATCAGCCACTAGTGTTATAAGTCATAATCTTTCATCCTGTCTAAGAATCAAAGCTTGTTAGATGGTGATGTTTTGATGCTAGCTTTCATAAGATGTGTTAAGGACTGAACTTCACCACCACCAAGTTTTTATAGAAACAGTTGTGAGATAAACTGAATGAGAGGGAGTCTGCGAGGGTCTTTGCTGAAAAGTATACCCTTTCTTTCTAAGAAATGATGATGAGAAGCTATATAGGAATGTGCATACGAATCTTGGCTTTCACACTAAATGGGTGTTTATTGAAATGTGTGCTCTGTGTGGGGGTTAAGATTGAACTATGCCTTTTCTACAAGTTCTTTTAAAAATTCTGACCCTTTCTGAAATTTGCTTTGAGTTCAGAGTGAGGTTCAAGCTCAAGTGAAATAGTGAAGACTAGAAGCTGATTTGCAACACTGCCAGGAATTGATTTAGAGGATTTTCCACCTTTTACTCTTCTCTGACAGAGGAGGGAGAAGGAAGTAAGCTATAGTAGCTGCTATGGGATAAGGTGATAGCTTTTACTGATAGTCTGCTAATATGAATTATATAAGCAGAAGTCTTTTTGACAAATAGTGTTTTGATGTATTGTTGGAACTGAAAACCTGCTTTTAATTTGTCTTCCAAGATAGGCAACTTCCTCTTTCCCTCAAGTTATGTGGCTGTTAAAATTCTCCTTGGTAAAATTCAGGTTAAACTAAATTAGCTTCTCTGTGAATGTTAAGGAGATTAAAGTGGCTATCTTTAGTTGGCTGTATATGTCTTGGTTCAGAGTGAAACCATATGTATGTGCAGGGAGTTAGAAGCAATTCAATTGCAGGACTTCTTTCTTGAAAGAGAGAAAAGAGACCTAGGAAAGAACAAATACTAAATCAGCACATAATGAATTCTTAACAAGTCCGAAGTGACATCTTCAGGAGAATATGAGCATGCTGTTTTTCTCATCAGCTGTTCAGTGGATGCTGGGAGAAAACCTTGTGTGTAATAAAAAACAGTTCATATCAGTAGTAATATAACAGTACACTGGAAGTATTAAATGTCAAGCATGCTATCATGGATGACAAGTTGATTTTCTTCTATCTGAGCTTTATTCCAAGTTTTCTTCTAGCTCTTAATCACTTCAGGCTACTTACTTTAAAGCAATAGATAAAATGAAATTGCAGTAAGACTGAACTATTCTGGGTTTTGTTCAAAGTTCTTTGACTTTGTTCTCTCATTTTAAGTTATTGCTAACAGTAACCATAAAGTTGGATTTCTCTGGTCAGGAGAAAAGCTGCTAGTTCAGGGCATTATGTAAACTATCTCACCTGAAAATCGAAACAAAAAAGGGTAGTGACCTTCTAACAAGGTGCATGTTGACACAGTTAGGTTTAGTTGCATTTAATGTTTCATTCATAAATTTCATTCATTAATTTTTCATTATTCTAATGGTCTTCATGATCTTTTGCTGAACTGCTCTTCTGAACAGAGGGAGGAGTGGTATTTTGTTAGGAACTGAACTGTTCTCTTCATTCTTTAATGTTGGTATGTTGCCAACAGATTATGTTCATGCTTGCGTAAATAGGGTTAGCATAGATCCATTAATCCAGCACTGTGCCTCCATTAAGCTTTGGTGTGGATTTATAAATATTTATTTATAAAAATACACTACAGTGACTTCTGCAATGCTGTGCATAAGCACTGATTCTGTAAGTGGAATCATAAAGTTCATTACAGCAGTAGTCAGGTAGACTTGCCAGTGTTGGAACAGAGTAAGTGAGATGGCCAGGATCTCTTGCGTGTCACAGATCCCCTTCCCAGTAGAAGTTTGAGGAAAGCACTTAAAAAGCTTTCCTACAACTAAATCACTACTCTCTTCAACTAAAGACACTTTCATAGGACAGCTGTCTGGCCAGGTAATGCCTTCTGCTGTATTTCCTTTTAGTTGCATATAAATGTTTGTATCAGAGCCTGTGCAAACAAAAAATGTCTGGGTAGTACTTTTCCTGCATGAGACTTCTGCTGTCCAAAAAAAATATGATGTGAGTTGCTTATGTGAGTTAACTTACACTTTAACTATTCATGTTAGCCTTTTGTCTCCCAGTTTGCTTTATAGTTTTTGAAATACAGATACTTGTCTCAGCAGATACTAATATGTCTTTTATGTAAGCCTTAATACTGAGATGGACTCTGCATGGCCAGTGTGAAACATAACTTGTTCCACTCTCTGACAGGCAAAAAGCAAGATGGAGCTGTTGAGAACCGCAACAAAGGTAAATGCATGATCCTCTCTTGTAAGTAATTATTTTTTAAGTGTATACAGTGACAACATACTTTAGTATGAAAATGCTTACTGCATCCTTACATTCAAAGTGCCTAGGTTAAACAATAATCTAAGTTAATCTTCCTTAAAAAAAAAAAATAATAATAATAAATTAAATGAACTTTGATAGTCTTATGTTTACACATTTCTAAAGTTTATTTCTGTGGTATCTAGCTATGCTTTTAAATATTCAAGGATGTTATGCCACTTCTGGATATCAGGTACTACACAACACTCGTGCTAAGCTGCCTGATACAATCAGAATCTGTGTGTACTATTGATTTCAGGGATACTGGAATGGCTAAATCTTATTTGTTTGTAACTTATAGCTAAAGCTCAAGATGGTGCAGCTATGGAAATGCAGCCACTGAAGAGTGAGGATGGTGTGGATGGAGATGAAAAAGACAAGAAGAGATCAAATTTGCCAAAGAAAGAAAAATCTGTTCTCCAAGGCAAACTTACAAAGCTTGCAGTTCAGATTGGCAAAGCAGGTATGCATTACCACTACTCTTTTTGCTGATGCCTCACGTTTACGTGAGAAGATAAGCTGATCAAGGCTAGCTACTGAAATGTAAAATTCAAATACATGTAAGTGTGCCATCATGCTTAAGTGTGCTGGTGGCTTCTCTGACTGCATAATACTGGTAAAATTTTTCCTGATTTAAATACTCAAGCTTTAGTGTATTAGCTTCCGGAACAGGAAATTCAAACTTCATAATGTTGGATTACTGTTACAAAAGATACTTTTAGATAAACATAGCATTTAGTGATGTACTTGGAGAACAATAAATTGACTGTAGAGTTCAACAGGATGTTTCTGATGTTTCACAGGGTGCAATTTCTTTTACTCTTCTTGTGCTATCTTAAGTGTGACACTCAGCTTGTTAACTTTAGTTTTAATTTGTCTTCCCAGTTATTCCAATTTCATTGAACATTGTGTTTACCTGCCATATTTACTCCCAGCTTCAGCAGGAAGTAAGGTATGAAAAGATACCTGCTTTCTCTGCTGAGTAAGTCACCAGTAGAGTCATGGAAGTTCATGCTGAACTCTTTCAATTGTTATTCTGCGTAGTCAGTGTACTTTACATAATGGTCTCTCCTGTTCATAATTAGGTCTACACTTCTCAGTTAATTGAAAAACAACCAACCAACCCCATAGTTTATAGGCTTTTAAGTGAAATTTGTGAGGAAATGCTTGTGTTGAAAGTCAGTGTACCTCTGAGAACTGTCTCCTTGTTTTCTGAATTGCTTGTTTAAATTCTGAGTTGTATCTTCTACAAAGGGAGAAATGTTCGCCCTTGACTTATCCAGAATCTGTATTGTCAAACACTTGAACTATTTTTCTGAAAACTGTTTATTCTCTTTTTAACAAGGTTTGTTGATGTCTGCAATCACAGTCATTATCCTTGTGTTGTATTTTGTAATTGATACCTTCTGGGTTCAGAAGCGACCCTGGCTTGCTGAATGTACACCAATTTATATTCAGTACTTTGTGAAGTTCTTCATTATTGGAGTTACAGTCTTGGTGGTGGCAGTACCAGAAGGTCTTCCGCTTGCGGTCACCATATCATTGGCTTATTCTGTTAAGGTAAGTGGATAGATGGAGAGCAGATTTTAAAGACAAACCCTTTAAGTAAAGACTTGTAAGCAATGTTAGACCTTTACTTGTCTAGTCTTAACTCTCTTGGCTGAACAGTTAAGCTCCCAGTTTGTATTTGATATGAAGTGTGACACTGGCATCTTTGAAGTATAAATGTTACGATAAGTCTGTGGCATAGCTTACTTCCTCCTTTGGATATGCAGGAACAGCAGACTTGAGCCAATGGAGTTCACCTTACTTGTGAAATATATTTTAACATTGTGTTTGGTAGAGCTCAGTCTGTATCTATGTTCTGTGTACCATTTCCTTATTAGTCTGTGATTAGTAACAGTAGTTGGTCTGACACGCAGATGTGGGGAAAATAGGTTGCTCTGTTTAGGAGCTCTTTGGTGAAGCTGATGCTTACTCTGATATGGTAGACTTAGGGGAATCCCTACAGCAACCAGCTGGAGAACTTTATCTTAAAAGATGAGCATGTTCTGAAACTTCTGTCTGAAACCAAGCACTCTAAATGAGAATTTCAAAAATAGGGAGTGAAAATTATGGCTGACTGTTCAATGCTTTTATTTTCTTAGAAAATGATGAGAGACAATAACTTGGTGAGACATCTGGATGCATGTGAAACAATGGGTAACGCAACAGCTATTTGTTCAGATAAAACGGGAACACTGACTATGAACAGGATGACAGTCGTCCAAGCTTACATCAATGAAAAACATTACAAAAAAATTCCAGCACCAGAAGCTATTCCAGAGAATATCATGACTTACCTTGTCACAGGAATTTCTGTTAATTGTGCTTATACTTCCAAAATACTGGTAAGTACGCTTCTTCATTCTAATTAAATCAACTAAAAATGTTCTGGTTGCCATGTGGCAGTCAACTAAGTATAAGTGTATGGCAGAAAACTGCATAAAGTGTTTTGTACTTGCTGTGAATTACTTAACGGTTCATTTAAGGCTGAACTTCACTGTTTTGAACTGATGACTCAAAGGTATGTTTTCTTTCCTTCTAAGCTGAGAGAAGCTTTCTTTCTCTCCTCTAAGGAGAGCTTTTTATTTGGAAGACATCATAGTTTGTTTTGAGTGCTGCTTCAAAGTTGACATTTAACGGTAGCATAGGATTACCAAAATGTGGTGGGAAAATGCAGGTACAGATAAGTTTGAATTTTTATTTCAGAAACTATTAGTACAAATCTGTAGGTTGAAAACTGAAGCAAAACCACATTCCAAAAGTCACTTGATTCAACCTCCATAGGAACTGTTTTGCCAGCAGTTGCGGAGGTGCATCAAGATCACAAGCACTTATGTATATACACAAGTACCTATTTATATACTGATGAAATCTCTTAGGCAGGTGCTCTAGACCCTTCATTTTTGAAGCTGGGTTTTTCCCAGTGTGCTGATGTCTGGGGAGCACGTTAAACTGAACATTTTAGAACTTAGCATTCAGTAAAACACAAGATGTTGTAGCTCTTAACAATGAAAAAAGATCCCTGCCTTACGGCTAATACAGTTGTGACTGAGATTTTTGAGGCCTGGACAGGCAGAGTAAGTGCTCCTGCTTTTTTTTTTTTTCCTACAAACTGCAATGCGATGTTACATATATAAATGCTCAGAAATATCTTCAGTATTCTTTTATGTATGAAAAAAGTCTGTATATTCCATGTTTCTGAGATAAGAAATTGTTCTGGTATTAAAGGGCTGAAAACTGGAGAGATTTCAGAAACATGTTGATCAGGCCATTGCCTGGAAAACAGAACTTGCTGTGAGGCCTAAGAAGCTTAAAGACTTAAGTCTCTTCCATAGAGGCTACCAGGTGATGTGTTCATAGCATATTATTAAGGAATAACTGTTACAGGAGGTAATACATTAATGTAGCAGAAATAATGGCATTCAGTATTTTCAAGATTATTTCTTTAAACTTAATTGTACTTTTAAATTGCAAAATTATTCAGGGATCCAGTACACCCAAGTGATCCAGTTATTTCAAACAGTGGAAACAAACTAAAAAGGAAGGTCAGCTCTGCATTTGATATATACTTCATAGGTGATTTTTGAGCCTGAGAAACGTATTGTAAGACTAAACAGGTGCAGAAGTCACTTATGAAAGCCAGTAGTGTGAGCTTATGACTCATGGGAATTTATAGATTAATCATTGCAAAAGTGAAACTTTCCAACTCAGAACTGAACTTAGAGTTGGCTTCTTTGTTTTCTAAATGCTGTACTCCAGTGGTTCCTAAGTTAACCTTCTAATTAGTGATGATTACTGTTTTTCTTGCAGCCTCCTGAAAAAGAAGGTGGTCTACCACGTCACGTTGGAAACAAAACTGAATGTGCCTTGTTGGGTTTTCTTCTGGATTTAAAACGTGATTATCAGGATGTACGAAATGAGATACCGGAAGAGAAGTTGCACAAAGTGTACACCTTCAACTCTGTTAGAAAATCTATGAGTACTGTGTTAAAAAACTCTGATGGCAGTTTCCGAATATTCAGTAAAGGTGCCTCTGAGATTGTTCTTAAAAAGTAAGAACAGCTACTTGTACTTCAGCACTTCTATTTGACTAAGCTTTGTGAGATGTGAACTGCTAAACAACCTTATGCTGTAGTCTGCAAATTATTTCTGTTGCTGTGTTTATGAACGAGTGCGGCAGTTCTGTACCCTTGAAAAAGCTGCTAGCTTCCTGTCTTATGTCTCTCAATTATTTGACTTTATGCACTAAAATGGGAAGGAGCACTTGAATTACTTTAAATCTAATGCACTGGAAGGCATAAAGCAGAAGTACAGCTCTTCAGTGTGTGAATCTGATACAGGCAAGCCCAACTGTCTAGTTAAACCATCTTAATTTTAAGTGTGGAAGTCCTGGCAGCTGATCCATTTAAACTCTGTCTAGGGTTTGGTGCCTTTGCAAAAGATTACTTTCAGCTTCAAATGACAGTGTGAATTGGTGTCAAAGCTGATTACTTTAATAGGAGATTGAACCTTGAGTAAGAAAGTTAATTGTTCTTTTAGTATGACAAAGCAAGTTATTTCCTTACTTGTCTGCCCATTTCCAGAGGCATTTTGTTTTAGTGGCTAGACTGTTAGTGAGATGCTAGCCACTGGAACAAACCTTAGTGTGAAGAATGCTGTGGTAACTCCTAAGCAGGCTAGGGGAGAAGGCTTGCATGCTTTATGTTATGTTACCTAGGAGCACTAGTTGTAACCAGTCTGTTTTCAGTCCTACCTTCAAACTCTTTCTAGTCTTAATAGTAGCACGTACCATTTTAACTTATAACTTGCTACCAGGCCACAGGATCTCCATGTAGGGAAGTACTAATACAATAAAGAGAGAAGATAATTCTTCTCTTTTTCCATCAGCTTAGTGCTCACAGCAAAAGGTCTGTCTTTCAAGGACTTTCAGTTCCTTTTGATACAGATCTTTGGAATAATGCGTATCTAAATCCCAGCTAGATTTTAAGCCAAGCTACATCAGTAGGTATGCCTACACATGCGTTGCTTTTGCATTTGGGAATATATCTTATTTTGTTGTTAAGCAATTGAACTTTAGAATATGCTAGAACTCATTCAGCTCTGACTCATGCGATTCATTTGGCTTCACATCCAATTTAATAAATAGCGATCTCTAAGAAAGAATGAGAAAATATGGAGTGATTTAGATAGTAGTGGAGGAGGCATAAACCTGAAACTATTTGAGCAGCACCATCTGAGAAAATCTTAGCTGTTTTCTTTATCTTCTGTCTGCCCAGTGAAATAAGGTAATCATAGAGCTCATAACATGGCTTGACAGTTGTGCTGCACATTCTTCACTGTCACAGTGATGACTACTGAGCACTGAAAACGAATATATACATATATATATATTTATATTCATATTTATTTTAAATAATATTAATGAGTCACCTGTAAGTGTAGAAGAAATGCTGCAAAAACTTTTCAAGCAGTTTTTCTTCTTTATTTACACTCATGTCTCAAATATTTTAACTAAAACTTGCTTCAGTTTTTACATAAAACTTACTGGTTCCCATGTGGACATCTCTGTGTACTTGGGATTACTCGTGAGCTCTGTGATTGGTGATAATGCAAGATTTATGCAGTGGTTGCTGATGTTTGAACAGGTAACCCAAGTCAATGACAGACTTTTTGGTTGTAATGAAGTTGCCTATCAGATCTGTCAGGCGTTTGCAAAATGTCATAAATCCTTGGCTTTTTTTCAGTGTCATGTTAGCACTGATTTTTGAAACAAGCTCGTCATGGCTTTGCGTTACGGCAGAACTTTGGTAAAAACTCAAAGGAACAAAATTAAATCTATTGATAAAAGCACTTGTTAACGTTATATTTGTGACATTATTATTGGTAAAGTATCTGTGCTTTCCAGGAAAGCAATGTTTTGGAAGCTTATTGTATTTATGAGATGTGTGCAACTGTTAAAGGCAAGACTATTTTGTTGAACTTGAAACTGTATTAACTGATACAGTTCATTCACTACATTTAAGTACAGTGAGAAGTGGTTACTTCTGGGACATAACTGATTTTGTTTCCATAATTTACAGAGCATTATTTTCATCCCAGAACAACCATCTCAGTTAACAGCTAGCATGTTTTGCAGTTAGGCAGAGATTAAGTGCATACGGAGATGATTATCTGCTAGTGTGTCTGTCTGGCAGAGTAAAGCTTGTGGAAGCTTAAACACATCAACTAATAAGCCACTTTCCACAAAAGACTGAACTTTGGTGAATATCTGTTAACTTTAAACTTCTCTTTTCAGGTGCTTCAAAATACTGAGTGCTGATGGAGAACCAAAGGTATTCAGACCTAGGGACCGTGATGATATTGTAAAAACTGTAATTGAGCCCATGGCTTCTGAAGGGCTTAGAACCATTTGTTTGGCATTTAGAGACTTTCCAGCAGGGGAACCAGAGCCGGAATGGGACAATGAAAATGACATTGTTACTGGTCTGACATGCATTGCTGTTGTTGGGATTGAAGATCCTGTGAGACCTGAGGTAGGTTCACTGAGTAAGCTGCAGTGTTTCTCTTTTCAGTCATGTACCAAGAGTAAGTTTTGCATCTTAAGCATAGTTAATAAACCAAAATCTAATTTCTTGGGGGGAAAAGTTAATGGAGCTACAAAAGCTGATTAAAACCTTAATGACACTTATGCTGTGTTACTGAAGCTCTGTACAAACTAATGACTTAAGGCGCTTACTAAGCAGTGTCTCAGTAGATGGAACAACTGGTCTTTTTTTCTTCTTTAAACTACTCGGAATATTAGGAGTATGGATTAGGATCATATTAGCCATTGTGTTTGCTGCGAGGTTCTAAAGGGGAAGAGGATTTGTCAACTGAGCTAAGAAGATCTGCTTGTGATTGAGGTCTATGGAGGGCAGTATTTTTCAACAGTAAAAGCTTTTATGCTTTAAGGGGGACTTTGTTCTGACCTGCACTCGTGCCACTTCACAGTCAAAGTTGTGGGCTGACAAGTAGTGTGTGAGCTGCAGTTCATTTTACATAAGCATAAATGTAAAGCCAGTACCTGGTATGTTGTAGCAGTCAGAAGTACTGTGTATCATGGGGCTTCCTGCGGTGACTTGGCACACTGCAGCATTTGGAAAATAAAAGGGAAATAAATGAGAAAAATAAAACGAAAAACAACCATCTTCTGCCAGAATAGTCATTTGTGTGGAAAATGATTAAGGTAAGTTACTTAAATTTCTCAAGTGTTCCTTAGCAACAGTACTGATGTTATTTTGGTTTGACTTGAGGATACTTCATTCACATGTCTAGACATGTGAATTTATTCATTTATTCAGTGCTTGTGTAGTCTAACTTTTGGGTTTGTTTGTTTTTTTTGTTTTTTTTTTGTTATTTTTACTTTTTACATATAGGTACCCGATGCAATAAAAAAATGTCAGCGTGCAGGCATAACTGTACGTATGGTCACTGGTGATAACATTAATACTGCTCGTGCTATTGCATTAAAATGTGGTATTCTGAATCCTGGTGAAGACTTTCTGTGTTTAGAGGGCAAAGACTTTAATAGGAGAATACGGAATGAAAAAGGAGAGGTAAGCATACTGACTTACGTTGGATCAGCTGTTTCATAAAGGCTTGTAATTGCAAAATATACCTGGTCATCTTTTTGCAGATAGAGCAAGAGCGAATAGATAAAATTTGGCCAAAGCTACGTGTTCTTGCAAGATCGTCTCCTACTGACAAACACACTCTAGTAAAAGGTAAATAAAAACTATTTGAACTTCCAAGTAAAGCTCTGTTTGTAGAGAAAAGAAGGATTATGAGTAGTGGGAAATGCCAATGAGGGTGTCCTCATATGCCAGCTGGTTCTTTTTTTTCCTTTCCTGAGAGATAACTTATAGATGGTTCTAGTTGTGTGGGTATTATTTTTTTGTATGAGGGTGATAAAATGGCTTTTTCTTTGAACATCAATCTTTGTTGCATTGTATGTTTTGAACTCTAATACTGAGTCCTTTTACTTTAGGTATAATTGACAGCACTGTCTTTGATCAGAGGCAAGTTGTAGCGGTAACTGGTGATGGTACCAATGATGGTCCTGCACTGAAGAAAGCAGATGTTGGATTTGCTATGGTATGACTATTTTTTTTTACTTTCAATATTTTGAGCACTATTATATTAAAGCAGTTTGTCAAATCACTTTCGAGAAGATTCAACACTTGTTTCATGAGCCTAATACACAGCTAACTTAAGGGCATTAACTTCTCTCACACTTAAAACTAATTACTTCTTTTTCTCAGTTTCCCATCTCTTTTATTTGATTAAAAATGTGTTTCTGGCTTTTGCCAGTGAGTAAAACTTACACTGCAGATCTTCAGTCACTTGCAAAGCAAAACTTCTTTTTTTTAATGCAAAGACTTGTTGCAAAATGTACTACTGGAATTCCTGATACTGAAAAATTCCTAAAATGAGATTATTCAACATAGGGTAAAATGACTTGAAGTGGTAAATAGCACACAGTGGCTTTCAGTAAACCTTATATATGATATGGATTAAGTTTATTTACCTGTTTTCCATGAAATGATGCAGAAGAACAGGGAGACTAGGAGGACAAAAAGCGCAAGTTGATGTTAAAGTGATGTTGGTGGTAGTACCAAGACATCTTGTAAATCCTAAATAGAACAGCATATTCTAGCAGCCCAGGATCTGCATTTGTCTGTATGAGTTCAGAAACACTTTGCTTTCTCAGTTTAAATTCTCAAACACCCTTTGAAATGGTAGCCAAACAGAGTCTTAACAGTCCATGAAAATTAATTGCCGTGGATAAAACAAAGCATTTTAATCTAAATTTAGCATGTGTTAAGCACACTTTATTACAGAGACCTGAGCAGCCTATGGTAGCTAAGGGAATTTTATTGTTCTTCCTGAGCTGACCTGAAGGAATTAAACAGCTGACCTTTTGTCTCCTCTCAGTTAGTAGGTGAATTTAAAGATGTTAAAAATTGGATACATAAATGTCTCTTCCAGAGGCAAGGCTTGTGCGGTGGCCTACCTAGAGTGGTGGTACTGAATATTAGGGAAATTACAGCTAAGAATGGTAGTTCCTTCAAAACCTGATCACTGTCAACAAAATAAATTAAGTTGCAGCCCCTTGTGCTGTGTTACATATTTGGATTCAAGTTTAAGTAAGTGGGCTAGTGTATATTGCTTTCCCATGCAATCACAAAATCATACTTAAAGATAACTCTGAGGTTGTATGCATAGCTGTGCAGGTGATGTTTTCGTAGCAAACTGGCATATCAAGAATCAGGATCGTTAAATTTCCTATTGAGTTGTAGTTAGGGTATTAACAAAGAAAAGAAAAAAAGAAAGAAAAGCCCCACCTACTTCAAGTAGATATTACACTTAACTCATAAACTAAGTTGATTTTTTTAGATATGTAGGAGATTACAGGTACTTAAGACCTAACAATATCATTGCATTGCAATGTCATATGCAGTTATACTTAATGTCTTGCTTTTCATTGTCAGTATTCTGCAAAAAGCTTTTGGCAGCGTGCATCACTTTTTCCGTGTAGGTACACGTGCATTTTCCTTCTCCTGGATTCCATGTACCATGTGGACTAAACTGTAGTACTGCACCATCTGGTGGCCTTTAACTTGAACAGGGAGAACTTGCGCAGTGCGCTTTTTATCGTCAGCTTGAGATTTCTTTATTAAAATCTTTTAGGTAAAGATGGGGATTTTATTTTGCATTTTCCATTCTGTAGTAGAACATGGAAGCAAGGCTTGATTCAGTAAATCTTTAGTTTGTTTCCACTGAAGTAGATGAAGACATGATGCATTAAAAATGAACGCTGATATGCTGACTAGGGATGTAACTGTTCCTACTATATACAATAGTGCATCCTGTTGCATTTCCTAGTGTTTTTCCTTTTCTACCAGGGAATTGCTGGAACAGATGTAGCTAAAGAAGCCTCTGATATTATCCTTACGGATGACAACTTCACAAGTATTGTTAAAGCAGTGATGTGGGGACGAAACGTATACGACAGCATTTCGAAATTTCTTCAGTTCCAGCTTACTGTCAATGTAGTGGCAGTGATTGTTGCTTTTACAGGAGCGTGCATAACACAGGTATGTACCTTGATAGTTACAGCTAATAAGTGTTGTAAATATCGTGACTGAATCTCTCGAATTCAACTTTCAGTTGTATGCTAGCCTGAAGAATGTAATGCCCTTCAAAATGTGAATTATAATAAATGCCTTTAATAGCTGTAGTTTGTTCACTTGTACTGGAGGGGCTTACCTTTCTGTCTTTATAGGATTCTCCGCTTAAAGCTGTGCAGATGCTTTGGGTAAATCTGATAATGGACACATTAGCTTCTCTTGCCTTGGCGACAGAACCACCCACCGAAGCTCTTCTGTTGCGAAAGCCTTATGGTAGAAACAAACCTTTGATTTCTCGTACAATGATGAAGAATATTTTGGGTCATGCATTCTACCAACTCGTAGTGGTCTTTACGCTCCTGTTTGCTGGTAAGAACTGGACAGAGATGAAGACTTTAAAATCTATTTTATTTATTTTTTCTAATCTATCTGTGCATATAAAGCCACCAATTTAAGCTGCTGACTTATTGTCTTTTATGCACAGGTGAGAAAATTTTTGATATTGATAGCGGAAGAAATGCACCTCTGCATGCCCCTCCTTCAGAGCATTATACTATTGTCTTTAATACGTTCGTAATGATGCAGCTCTTTAATGAAATTAATGCCCGGAAAATTCATGGTGAAAGAAACGTTTTTGAAGGAATCTTTAACAACGCCATCTTCTGTACTATTGTTCTGGGAACATTTGTTGTGCAGGTGAGTAACTTATTGCTTATGTTGGAAATGCTAACCAACTAATGCTTCCGCAACCAGACATTTTATTTCTGTGAAGAATGGGCAATGTCACACTATTAATCATTAAAAATAATGACATTAAAGCCTTGCTTGACAAGGTCTTCAGGTAAGACCATTTCGAAATTGTCAAAATCAAATGTTGAACTACTTGTAGTTAGTTCTTGAATTTCCTTGTCCCTCTGTGTGATCCCAGTGTTCCAGTCTTTTGACACACAAGAGGCTGTATGTTCCTCTTACAGAAATCAGTTGTCTGTATTGATGCTGTTGCCTTAGGTCTTATTTTGGCATGAAACACTGATGCCTGGGGACCTTTGCTTGAAGCATCCAAATACATAGGAATTATTCCTGCCTGTAGTTTTGTTCCTTTTATCAGGGATTCATAAGGGGCTTATCTTCCCATGTAAGTTAGTTCTGTGTTTTTTCACAGTGTCTTATTCTTTGTTAATAAAATAAGATACTCCTGGGCTTTCCAGTGTCAGGAGCCCTGTTTAATGGCTGATACTGTCTCCTTTGACGCTCGTCCTGCTGCTTGAATGTTTATTCTCCAGGGCAGCGTTTAATTCATGTAGTTCCTATGCAGTGGGATACCTTACTCATTAGGGCCTGTAGTAGGTAAGTCAGTGGGAATGTGTTTAACTTGGCTTTCAGATTTTCAGCCCATCATCATAGTTTGTATGTCAAACTCTCATGCTTATGACTGGGATATGTAGTAATATTCTGTTGAGCGATTTCTGAAATGCTTGTGTTTTGGATATCTGAGACTTGCATTAATAGAAGATCGTTAGTTAACTTGGATCATTAGTTAACTTCCTTCTGAGATGGCTGAACTAAATTTGTAGTGTCAAATACATAAAACCATTTCTTTTTGTATACCATTTGAAGAGTAATTGTGTGCTTAATGAGATAGTAAATCCAGTGTTTTAATGCAGAGTTGTCTATGATGGTCTTGAAGCTCTAGGGAGTTTTCTAGTAATGGATCACTGATACATGTTTAATGATATTGCTCTTCACAGATAATTATCGTGCAGTTTGGTGGAAAACCTTTCAGTTGCTCAAAACTCTCAATTGAACAGTGGCTGTGGTCTGTTTTCCTGGGCATGGGAACACTACTCTGGGGCCAGGTAAAATAGAGTTTTTCTAAATATCAAATCCAGTTGTGTTAATGAATTTGTACTTTCCATGTGAAAGAGATTGTTCTTTTATACCATTGACTCAAAGCTTGCTGAAGGACACAGATGAACGAGTCTACCTTAAGCATTCTGATCTTTGAAGTGGACTATAAATTTGTGGAACGTAACTGTGAATGCTGCCTAAAATTACCTGGGTTAATAGCTAGTAAGTCAGCAGTTAGACATTCCTTACTAATAACTAACTAATCAAGCAAGTTAAAGTCATAACTAGATACTATGTCTGGTTTAGGACAGTTAGAAGGAAGTTTTTCACTCAGAGGGTGGTGACGCAGTGGAACAGGTTGCCCAAGGAGGCTGTGGATGCCCCATCCCTGCAGGCATTCAAGGCCAGGCTGGATGTGGCTCTGGGCAGCCTGGTCTGGTGGTTGCTGACCCTGCACATAGCAGGGGGGTTGGAACTGGATGATCATTGTGGTCATCTTCAACCCAGGCCTTTCTGTGATTCTATATTTACGTTCAGTAATTTTGAAGTAGAAGCAGCTGTAGTTGCCTTTAAATATGAAATTGTCTTCAGGCAGATAAACACTAGAAGAACTTTTGTAAGAACATGAGACAATTAATATGCTAATGTTTCAGTGTATTTAATGTAATGTTGAATGGTTTCCTTGAAAAATGAGAAAGGTTATGTGTGCCCGTCTTTTTTCTTTAAAGATATCCTAGAGTAGCAAGAAATGCAGCAAAACTCAAAAGTTTTCTCTTTAAAAATTCTTCATTTGCATAATTATGGAATATATTTTTAAGCTGACTGCATTTTCATTATTTTCTTCCTTGGGCTTTCTTTGCTGTTGCACATGCAACAGTACTTGTGAGCTTATTTACATGAAACTTTAGAACTCTGTGTAGTTTCTCATTAGTTAATGACATGGTTGTCTAAATTCTTTATACCACATGAAGAGTTTTCCAGTACGGTTTCTTCCCTGCTAATTTGTTATAAAAGAATACCTTTTCAGGGTGAATTTTAGTTGTAAATAAATACATAAATGCATATTCTAAATGTGGGTATCAACTTTTTAAAGAAGGCTTAAAAATTGAATAGAGTCATTCTGAGGTTTAAAAGTAGCCTCAAAGAGAGTCATGGTAGCTTGAAATACCTTTGATCCAAAGCATCCTGGAAGGGCAGAGCTTCCCTGCTGCAGTTCATGCTGCTCTAGTGTCTGATCATAGTGAAAGAGCTTTTGACTTTCTGCTAATAGTAGAAACTGAAGTCATAGTAACAATGTCAGTATGAAAGGCAGTTTATCTTGCTTTTGGAGCAGTCTTTTTCCTCTGCAGCTTCTGAAATGGTCTTCTAGATTAATGATGCTCAAGGAAAGCAGGCTTGGAACTGATGTGGATCTGCTAGATGGGATGTATCAAAAGATGGTTCTCCTTCACTACATAGTTCAACAGAATAGCCCTGAAGGTGTGGATGAAAAGGAAAGCCGGAAAAGACATATATAGCTTCTCTTTAGCTTCAGCTAGATTAATTAATTAAAAACAAGTAGCAATGTAATACAAACAACTAGCAATTTAGTATCTTGATATAGTGGTTTTGGAAACATCGCTGGCCTTGCAAGTGGATCAATACCGCTCAGGTGACAAAAGAATGCCTGCCTCTTCTGTATTTCTGAATTAGCTGTGGCCACTTCTAATTCAATGTTGTTGAGGTCGTGAGAAAGCTTAAGAGTTGTGCAGCCGTTCAGCTATAGTGACGGCTCTACAGTGATACACTTATCCCATTTACATCTTTTTTTTCTTTTTTTTTTTTCTTTTTTTTTTTCCAACTTTGCTGATCATGTATACAGGATATTATGTCAAGCTGTCTGTTATTACGTTTGTTCTTTTTCTTTTTTTTACTTCCCTTAAAATAATAATTCTGATACCTACTTCTTATTCGCTGTTAGTTGATTTCAACAATTCCAACTAGCCGCCTGAAATTTCTTAAGGAAGCTGGTCATGGAACACAAAAGGAAGAGATTCCTGAAGAAGAGCTAGCAGAAGACGTGGAGGAGATTGATCATGCTGAGCGAGAATTGCGTCGTGGTCAGATCTTGTGGTTTAGGGGCCTAAACAGAATACAAACTCAGGTATGGTCTTGGAAAAGGTAGGATGCGGTGCGTGTTAGGAGGGAAATCACTCCTCTCCATCCCCAGTCCTTTGACTACGGTGGCAGTTTTAAATGGTGTGGATGAGACTCTCGAGGGGATATGGATGACTGTACAATCCCTCAGGGTTCTCTGTTCTACTCTAAGTTCAACTCTTCCCTGTATATCTACTGTATTTAAACAAAAAAAAGTGCCTTTTTTTTCTTTACTTTTTGTGTGCTATAGATGGGGATGGTCCTCTCTTGTTCTCTCTCTTTCTCTCTCTTCCTTCTCTCTCTCTCTCTCTCTCTCTCTTGCTGAGCAAGCTGTCACAATCTCTGATTCCTTGCAGATGGATGTAGTGAATGCTTTCCAGAGTGGAAGTACCATTCAGGGGGCTCTAAGGCGGCAACCCTCCATCGCCAGCCAGCACCATGATGTAACAAATATTTCTACCCCTACACATGTAGTGTTTTCCTCTACTACTGCTTCTACTACTGTGGGGTGTGAGTGTGTGTTCCTAAAGTGCATGAAGTTAACATTTCCTGATTCACATACCTAACGTTTCTCATTTTCTCCTTAGTACTTAAACTCATCGTTCAGGCTTTTCATAGAGCTTTTTCACAAAGTGGAGTCCTCAAGGCTTTTTTTTCTTAGAGGGCTGAGAACAGGTGGAACAATTGCAACAAAAGACTTTCACTTTAAAGCTGTGAGCCTGCACATCCTGTGCCTTCATCCATTCGTGTACAGAGGAATGCTTAGGATAAAACAGGAAAACTGTTGTAAATTTTCGAGTATATGCCGTGAAGGTCTCCTTATATGGGTGACTTCTGTTGAATAAGCAAATTGATTAAGCGTATAATCGTAGATCCAGTTCAACTGTCTTGCGCTACACAGAGCACAGATGATACTTGAGGAGGTGAAGAAACGGATGGAAAAGCAATGCTGGTTTAAAAATAAGAACGTAGTTAGAGAACACGGGGCACTAAATGCATTTTCTTTGTAGCTTGTGAGGAACTTCTGAGTCTCTACTTTCTCTGGACTTGTTTGTTTATTTATTTATTTATTTTGCTGAATAACACAACTTTCTCAACACCAGGATTCAGGTGGCGAAACAAGGCTTCTCTTAAATGCATACAGTTCAGAAGAAACGTAGCTCATGAAAAAGAAGAAGGGCTTAAGCGCTAAGTAGTGAAATTTTGTTCACATTTGAAGGGTTTCTTTTCCTTTCTAGGTTCTTCAGACAGCAGTTCATAAGCCATCAGTAGCAGTACAGTTCTTGTCTCACCTCAATTCTGCCCTCTTTATATTGTGCTCTAAGTGGCATTTCAGTTTCAGCCTCCCTCTTTGTAGAAGCTAGAGATTTAATTACTCATATGTAGGCTTTAATTATAGTGTCTGAAGATGTGTAACAGCTATAGATACTAGCTCTCAGTATTCAACTATTGTTGAAGTCATTTTCCATCTTAGTTATGTATTACATGTTTAACTGCCCTCTCTTAACTTCCTATAGACCAGTTAAAGAATTGTTTTTAAAAATAACTGTGAGAAGGCTTCTTTTCCCCACCCCTGCCCTGCTTTTTAAGCTTTCAGATTACCAAGTGGATGAAGACCCTTAATTTCAGGAGCTGCCTTAAATGTTTTCTTCTAATTCCTTTATTTTTATGGGGTTTTTGACATGGCCAGAATTTCTGTGTTAGCTTGCACAAGCTAACTCGTTCTTCCTTGGCGACACAGATACTTCCCTACCCTGCAAGTGAGTGGTATTGAGAAGCTTAGCTCACAAATTTGCATGCCTGAAGCTCACAAAATGAAAAGTAGATTTAAGAGTAAGGATATGCAGGATTGCATCTCCTACTTAAAATGGTAATGAGTAACCTGTATCCCTAACTACACTCAAGAACATTAATTAGACATTGAGAACTCTCTAGAGAGCAACTTCATGCCATGCTGTCATTTGAGCAGAACCTAATGGGTACTGCATCATCTCATTGCATCAAATGACCAATGCAGATACAAAGCTACAATAGTAAAAAAAACCAGCAACAAAAATACCTAGTAGTTTTTGATACTCATTATGAAATACAGCCTTCTGCTATGCCCTCTAGGAGAACATCTTTTGATAGCTAATGCATATTAGTGGCAAACAGACACGTTTGTTCATTGTTGTCTTTTTTGGAGCTGTTAGCTGGAAGATAGTTCACATGTACTGAGGTTGCTACTCCAAAGCAGCTGTCTATCCGGTAAGATTTGGAGTGCTTACTTGCATTCCTTACTATCCTGGTACCTAATATAGGAAGGGCCTGATGATATCACAGGTTGTCCTGTTCACTTCTCACTTATTCAATTTTATAGTTAGCTCTCTTGCCTCGTTATCTTTGAGTAGCTGAAAATAAAACCTGCTAGAAGTTACTAGAAGTTAAGTGCAAGGTAAAATGCTGGTAGTCTGATTTCAACTTTTGTAGCCAGGCATTATGAGGGTCCTTAGGAGGGTTCATAGGATCATCCTGGTCAGTTGTTTGTCTTTATGTGAATCACGCTTTTATTATGGATATCCTTATATCCTTATGATAATGACAGCTCTACTATTAAGCTAAAAATCTGTTTTTCATTACTGTTTATGTTGTAACATACCATCTGCAAGGAATGGAAAACTGGTTCTGTAAGGCAGTCCTATTTCATTTTGCCACTGAAATCAGTGGCACAGTGGGATGCAACATACCAAATAGAAGCATTGCAGACTTTCAGTCTGACACTGTCACTCTTGCTAATTCACTTGAAAAGTGTCAAGAGATTTTTTGCAGCACTCTGGGTTTGTTTAAGTCTCACGTAACGTGCAAACTCTTAAATTAAAAGTGTGCTTAGTTTTTCATGTGATAAACGGTAAAGTGTTAGATGCCTCTGTTACCATTATCTCTCAAGCACATCAACACTATTTCCTGTCTTCTCCTTTCTGAATATTATTATGTATCCTTCCTGTCCTCTTGAAGTGATTTTCATCATCAGTGGAGCTCAGCTGCATAGCTGCAGTATGAAAATGTGGACTTCATAGCTTTTTAGTAAAATTCTTAATGACAGTTGGGGCAGGGATAGGGGAAACAACACCTATTTCTGGATATCAGAGAATGTGGTCAGAACCAATGTGGTGTATACAGAGCTTCTATGGTAACAAACTTGGTGCACTGCTGCTGGGGAATCCTTTTCTCTTTGCACTAAGAGGATGTTTGGTGTATCTTAACTCTTCTGAAGTCAACATTCCTGTCCTTCTTGACCTTCCAGCTCCATTCCTTCACCTGGTATTGCTTCTTTTTTACTACTAAGGAGCTCGGCACATCCCATTTGGAAGCAGTAATCCTGATATACTTTTCAGCTCGAAACAAGTCATCTCGGATGTCCTAAAATTTGACTTACTGTTCTGTAACAGTAAGTCACTCTGTACTACAGAGTTTTGCTCTGCTTCTTATTGTTCTGTGCAGGAACTTTTTGTGTACTTTCCCAAAGACTTTCTCAGGTTACTTAGAGACGTTGAGTATTGAGCAGGCAGAAGCTAACAGAAGTTGGAAAATGTGTTTTGATCGAAGTATTGGACAAAGGCGTCAGTGGCTTGTCATTAAATATGTCATATCAAATCAAGAATGAATCCTGAATTAATGTAGTTGGTCATAGAATTGTGGGGTGCAGGAGAAGAGGTAGATGAGCAGGTGGCTTCATCCTTCAAGTCACAATTGGAAAAGTGTAAATTCCAGTCATCTTGGACGTGTACGTTTTGTAAAACGAAGTTGCACCTTTTTCTATCCAATTTCATATCTAATATCGTTCTGAAATGTTTGTTTGCGGTTTCTGTAAACTTAGTGTTCTGATTTGCTCGTGTTAGTTAAACAATTAAGAGACTTGAAATTATGTTCAGCCTGGGAATTTTATCCATGTGTTCAGTGGAAGCTGAAAACCCAAGTAAGAATCACCTGCTTCTCTTGTATTTAGTATTGCTTGAATAGTCTCTTCCAAGTTATAACCCGTTGTAGCTACATCTTCAGTGTACAACACAGCATTCAGTTTCCTAGTTCTGGTGATAAGCTTCCAAATCATTAAGTAAGAAACTTTCTCCGTTGTGGTAGATGGGTATATACTCGAACATTTACAGCTGTTTATAGTTAGTCATATCCTTTTTTGCATGACTTCGTTACTGTCTGGTCATTGTGACATTGGCTTACACGTGCTTGGCTTTTTCATAGTCAGTTGACATCCTAAATTCCCAGCATGAGAATTAGTAACTCTTTTACCCTTTAACTTACTTTCAGCCTTTTCCACCCCCCTCAGTATTCTATAAAACTCACTGAACATTATTTGATTTGCAAATAAGTAATTGTTGGCCTCATTTAAAGAAATGCTTTGCCCACATTAAGTAATTAAACAATTCTAGCGCCATGTCTGAATTTTAGGCCCGACAGCTTCTTGCAGTACTTTCACAGTTTCTGTTCCTACTTTGTAGACTGGCAGTGCTGTACTGAAACGCTCTTCATTTTTTACAGTTTATTGCAAGTTCCACTGCATCACATACAAATTCGAATCACTCATGTCTAGCTGTTTGTGGACTCAAAGCTCATAAGAACCATGTCATGACCAGTAAATCTGCAGCTCGCTAACGACCTTTTTTCTTTGTTTGCAGATTCGAGTGGTGAATGCATTTCGTAGTTCTTTGTATGAGGGGCTAGAGAAACCTGAGACACGAAGTTCAATTCACAATTTTATGACGCATCCTGAGTTTAGAATAGAAGACTCCGAGCCTCATATTCCCCTTATTGACGATACTGATGCTGAAGATGACGCTCCAACAAAACGCAACTCTACTCCCCCACCCTCTCCCAATAAAAACAACAATGCGGTTGACAGTGGAATTCACCTTACAACAGACATGAACAAGTCTGCTACCTCTTCATCCCCAGGGAGCCCGCTACATAGTTTGGAAACATCACTCTGATTGTAAGCTGAATGTTAACACACTAGCTGCATTGTAAAGAAATTGAAACTGGGTCTCTTCACACTTTATGATGGACAAGATGAGATTCTTGTCTTGGACTTCAACAGAAGACACACTTGTACGAATGTAGATTTATTTTTTTAAACAAAAAAAAGCTTTCTGCCAGACTGGAGGGTGCTTTTCTGGGGGTGGGAGTAATAATGAACTCTGACAGATGAACAGTAACTCGGCATAAGTGACCTGTGGATCATCTGTTGTACTTAAGAATGGTCCTGAACAGTGTGTTTAGCAGAGCTTTAGTTTATCATGATCCTTTTTTGAGGGGAAAGCTGGGAAGGGCAAGGAGGCCCTGGATTGTTGAATTGATACTTTAATTTCTGCTGTTGGCTGTTAATAATTTGGATTATTTATGTTTATAAATGATACAGATCTGTTTACAAGGTTTGTAGATACTTTTTTGTTCCTGTTCATAGATGGGAAGCTTCCTTATAAATGATGCAGAGAAAAATAATAATAATAATAAATAATAATAAAATAATAATAAAAAAAAAAAACTAGTCCTTCAAATACTGCTGTATTTTCAGGAAAAGGGTGTTTCTATTGAAACTGTACTAAATTTTGCCTGCAATTTACCTTGTTAAATATTGTAGATAAATTGCTGATACTAATAGCCAAATAGATAACACTAATGCTTTGTAAAAACATGAGCAGTGGTGTTCTAATGAAGTTATGGCCTCTGTCCTGATTAGTTTCTTAAATACATTTACTACTTAATGGTTTTGAAACAACTGTTTAATTTTTAAAAATTTTGAGAAACTTAACTGAATAACTTTTGTTCAGAACTTAGTAGGTATTGTTTAACGCAGGACATCAATCTGTGATGGAACTTGCTTGAAACATTTCTGTTATCTCGGGCAAAATGGATTAAATCAAAATACATCAGAATCTTAGTCCTTTGTTTTTGTCTAAACATGTTAGTTTTAGTGCTGTCTTGGTGAACTGTGAGTGGAACTGTGATTTTTTTCTAATCTATAAAATCCTTCATGCAGCATGAGGGCTGTTGGCATTTTGAAAGGTTGTTAGTGGGTAGCATACATGTTCTCCTTTTTGTTTTTGAAACTTGTTTGTAAACATGAATAAACCTGCCCTTTTGTTAAAATAAAATTGCAGCGATGGTTTATTACAGATTTTTTATTATTATTATTTTATTTTATTTTTCCCCTCAGCTCCATCACAGGAAACACTGAAAAGTGCTCTCTTGTATTACTGGTTAAAAACTACTTTTAGCTACAATTTCAAGATGGTAACAGCCCCAACTAAAAGTAGTACTTGCGGGTAAATGGAATTGAGGTGGCTGCCTCAGAATGAATGTAAGGTTAAGGTACTCACGAGTCTTTGTTGAGCCCAAAAGATACTCCTTGGCAATTAGTCTGGCCGAGATTCCGAGATGTGCTTATAGATCTCTGTATCCCTTTGTAAAGGGAGGAAAAGAAGAACTGACCGATGGCACCAGTGAAAGTACATTTTCCACTTGAATAATATGCACCAAAACCAACCTGCTAGTGATAGACTGAAAAAGCCACGGTCTGCTTCTGCTGCATTCTTTAAACAGCTAAAGATGGTGGAACAGCGCTGAATTTGCTGGTACATACCACGTTTTCCCGGTCCGTTACTGTTCAGAAGAGCATGACTAATACTGTGTTTCTTTTCAACAGCTCTGTGTCCATAAGCATAGTATTTGCGTGGATCGCTTTGCTTCTTTCCCAGAGTAATCCATAATATTGAAGACTTTTTTTGAAAGAGGAGGCTTGGGAGGAATTACGTTGGTGATGAGGGAGGAGGTTAATGATACTAGAGCAAACTGCAGGAGCGAGCAGGTTAAGGAGACAAGCTCGAGCAGATCTTTTCCTTTGTGGTGGGATAACTTCATGCTTGCGTTTGTTCTTCAATGGCTAATGTTGAATGTGTAGCACTGTATCCCACTGTCAACCACATCTGAATTCAGTCTTTTCTAGTTTACTGAAGGAAATTCGCTGAATTCTAGGCAAGGGGAGTTTGCACTTGACACTTTGTATAGTAACTTCTCCCACATGTTTCTAGCACTTCTCTCACTTCAGATTTCTTACCTAGAGTGCTTGGTGGGGTAATCCTTTTTATGTACGTGTTTTTTCTCTCTACTACTGAAGTCAGATGCACATCGGATTAAAATGTGTAGAGTTTCATTACCCATAACAGTACACCACCGTGAGAGGAAGATGCACTGTATCATAATTTAACATGATTTTTGAAAACAGACTTTAGTTTTTCCCTCTTCTAGTTGTGCTCATGACTGCGTTGTATCTTTTGGAATAAATTCTACACGTAAGCCTTTTGGGGGACAGGGGAGTAAATGTAGGCTTTGTACATCAGTGGTCCCTCTTGATTCTGTTAATATCAGTGTGCTGTTCTTTATAGGAAGTGTAAGTGAAACCTAAATAAGGAAAAGTTGTTGGGGGGGAGGGGGGGGAGGGGATGCTTTCTTTGTGATCTCAAGAAATCATAACATGTTGCCTAGATTATGAAATGGTTATCACTAAGCTACTGAGGCCTTCATTGCCTTTCTGGTTGTAAGGTTTACTTGTCTTTATTGTAACTGAAATAAATAAATGTGCTGTTCATCTCAGTCTGTATGGGGACTGAAATTCTTGAATGTCAGTACAGGACTGATTTAAACCTGAAACACGTGCTTGTTCTATAAAACAGCTCTTACTGCCATGACTTCAAGCTCATTCTTTTTCAAGTTATAAGTGGTATTATGATCAAGCAATAGTAACTTACCTAAATGTAGTTTGAGGCTGACTTTTGTTTGAATTCAGTGTCTTGAATGGGATGTCTAATATATTTCTTCATAAGACAAATCTCAGGACACTTAACTTTGGTTTTGATCTTGACAGGAAGAGGAAAATCCTTCAGCGGGGAATAGTCTGAAGAGAATAAAGGAAACAAATGCTAGAATGTCAAATCAGTGGGAAAACTGTAGCAAGTGTGAGCATCCAAGGATGATGAATTGATACCCAGGGACTCTTTAGAACAATAGGAAGCTTTCCAGAATGTTTCCAAGTGAACAAGCAAATGTAATATTCATATAAGGATAACTCATATTTGGCTGATGGCATTGGGAAGTCTTCCCAAAGACCTAATGTGTTCAGCTTCTGCTAGTAGTGCCAGCTTCTGCAAGGTCTAGGCAATACTAAGCCTTGTGAAAATTAAAGTAGAATGTCTTAACATCCATTCTGCTTTTACAATACAAATGCTTGGTTCCAAAGAGCTCTTTGCTTTTCCCACCACCATACCCTCCCCAAGCAGTGCATATCTTCTAATCTTACAGATTCCAAGCCCTCATTGAAATACCTTAACTTTGTTGGATGGGCCTTATCAGGATGGAGGGTCCAGCTCTGACTTAAACTTACCTTGAGACAGAAGGTCTGGCTTGTTTGTTCAGGGCATGAGTTTTTCTGTGCCAGTCAAGAGCCAGAGAGCTGCTTCAGCTTATCCCCTGACCTGTATATGGAAATATCTAATTGACTTCTTCAGGAGACCACAGCACCAATCCAGGAGTTGCCTTACATGGTGTCTAACCCAAAAGCCTCCTATGGGTATTTAAAGGAGCCTGTATCATTTTAAAAGGACGTAAAGATCTCAAAAGAGTCAAATTGTGCTGAGTTTTTTACTGCTTTTCCAGTGGCTAAGCAGGGTTAAGAAACTTCTAAATAGGTGGACTACTCAGGTATTAAAAATAAATGCATCCTTTTCTTTGTTTCTGTGAAAACTTATTGCATACAAACTGAAAGCTGTGTAAAATCCAAAGCTTAGGGATGGAGAGACGTGCCTTTACAAACTTGAGTTTGTAAGTGAAATGAAGTTTCCTTAAGGCTGCATTCTTTCCCACTAGCTCAGTTATTTGACTCTACTGTATTTCTAGACTTAATGGAAATGGAGGCACAAAATTTGCTGCAGAACAGTAAAATAAAATGAAGTGAATGATTTTTTAAATCATCTTATTTTTGGTAGTTAATGAATGAGTTTGGCCTGTATAGAATTGGAGCAGATAGCTCAAACGCTCCTAAACTTCATGTGAATACCTTCCAAAAACAACTGAGTAAAGTGTTGCTCTTAAGTAAAACAAAAAACAACAACAACAAAAAACCCTACTGATAAACCCCAGGGGATACATTAACTTTCCTTGACAGTTTCAGTTTTACATGTAAAGGCTTTAACTTGTCATTTTCCCTCTTCCAGAAGTTGGTTGCTCTGACGGCTGTAGCTAAAAAGCATCGTTAGATTTAACCTAAACTAGTCTCCAGACATCCCAAAGGTAAGCAGCTATTTGGCTGATATTTGTGAGGAAATGCGCTCATTTCTAATGCTGTGCTGGCAGGAACTGAGTAGTGTGTTGTGCTGTGTACTTCGGGGGGGAACCCGCAAAACTATCAAATATGAACATTCAGGTCCTTGCCAAAGGAGCTGTCAAAAGACACGTGGGGCAGAACGTAGATTGCCTAAAATGGGGAGCTCTTGGAATGGGTGTTTTGGTAAGAAGCTCTCAGACTTGCTTTATGAGCAACGGCACTTCTTCAGATGAGAAGGTACATCTTTGCTCACCAGACATGCGTATGGGCCTCTACATTCTTTCTGGCATTACAACCGTCTAACACTGGGAACCATCATATAACAAGCACTTCTATTAAACTACTAGAACTTCACTACTATTTAGTTTAAAAAGAAAAGAAAAACCAACCACCAATCCTGGAACGTTTATTTGCCATGGTACTTTAATTTTCTAAGAGGAATAATTCCTAGCTTTTTTCCTTTTACTTAATTATCTGGACCATCATAATTAATCTGGCAGGAATGTGGATGTGTCTTAAAACCAGATGTGTTCTCCCTTTTTCTTGCTTCTCCTTCTGGTTTGTCAAAGACCGTCCCAAAGAATCAGTGAAGGGCATATGCAGTAAGAGGTATAATAATGGAGTTCTCCTGTATCATCCTCATGTTTTGCCTTGTGATCCCTGCCTTCTACATCAAGATCTCACCCACTGTCAGTATGCTGGGAAATAACTGTGTGTTGCGGCTCTTCAATTTTTCCAGCAAAGTATTGATAACGTGCTTCAAATTTTAATTGGTGTGAAGGCCTAAAGAATTACATCTTAAACATAGCGTGGACACCCAATGAATATGAAAATGAGTAGTGAATGTCAATTTCAGGCCAAGTATTTTTCCCAGATAGTTGATATAAACATTTCTGTGTGCAAGGAAGGTTTTGGATCTGTCTAAATTAAGGGACCCTCTACTGCTCTTCAGTGCAGTATGTGTAGTTCAGCTCCAAGTTAGGACAAGAGGACTCTGAATTCCTCTTGTAGTTGCCAGAGCCTGCATAGTCATTTGGCTGAGTGGTCATTAAGCACTCACCTTGGATGACCCGCTGTCCTGGCTCCAGCAGACACTTGTGTAACTTTCAGTTGCCTCAGCATGAGCGCCTGGTGCCATTTTAAACATGCTGATGAGCTGCTACTCCGAAACAGAGCAGGAGTCTCTTGTGAGGGATCCCCTACTTGTTCAATGCTGCTGCTGTGGCTGCATCACCTGGAGCAAAATCATACATTGTCAGTCTCAGTACATCACTTCAGGATAATATTAAGCTATCAAATTGGTATGTTGAGGGAATCTGGGGATAGCTGTCAAGCAGTCGTAGCGTTTCTATCTGTGGTGAAAGAAAAACAAGAGTGCAAAACAAGTGTATGTATGTAGAGAAACCACTGTAGGTGAATTGAAAGTCTACAGGAACCAAGGAGATGGCTTCTTATCTAATTTTGTCCTATTCCTTTCCAAGGCTTTTCAATCCTGATGTAAGAACTGCTTTGGTAGGGATTGGAGCGGGTTGGAGAAGGAGTTGCAGAAGGAGAACTTGCTCGTGGGTTAGCTACAGGGAGGGAATAAGGCTTTCTGTGTATGCTGTAAGCTAGCAAAAGAAACCAACTATATTTTTAGAACAAAAACAAAAGGTGGTCTTGAAATATTTATAACAGTTTGTTGTGAAACTCCCAAACTATAATTGTGTTGCAGCTTAAACCTTTCTTACCCTCTTTCAAAAACAGGCAACAATAAAAACCCACAGAAAACCAGTTTGGTTTGTTTGTTTGTTTTTAATGAAGTAAGGACATTTGAGAGTGACTTTGTGTAGAGGTGTCGTAAGAGTGAACAATAGTTGCTTACTACCTGGTAAGGGAAATAAGACCTCTATGTTGGCTTTATTTATGTCAGAGAATGAAGAGAATTTGCACTTGCATCTTAATACTCAGCTGTTCTGTGCTTCAGCTTTATAGGTTCTGAGCCAGACTTTAAAGTATTTTAAGGAATGAACATTACTGCTGAAATGCAGCCATAAGGAGAATCTGTGGATAACATTTGAGATGTTAACTTCCTCAGTATATTTAATTCACTTTCCTGCTGTTGCCTGCTGCTCATTCTACCCCCCAAAATCAGTACTGAAACTGTTCTGTTAAATGAGTTTGCCGAGTATAGGGTAACTGGCAAGTCACAGGCATTATGTTTGGATGAGAATGGAGACCCACAAACCTGTGAGCTGCTGCTCACATTTATCACAGAGATTAGCTGTTGCTGTTCAATGATGAGCTACGCAGATTTTGTTTTATGTCTAATCCTTACTTCTTCTCCTTCCTCAGTTTACAATGCACTTCTTCAGTCAGCCATCTGGGAAGACATTCTGAGCTATAACAAGGGGTATTGAGTTAAACCAGTACTTAGACATTCAAAACAAAGTATTATTCCATCATCATTTTGTGCAGATGGAAGACTATTCAGCAGAAAATAACATTTATTGAAGAAAATTCACAGGCTTTTTTTCCTCGCAGACATCGAAGGAAGGAAGGATGCTTCGTGAGGCAATTAGAGTGAAACCTCACAAAGTTCTACTGCTCTGAGCAGGAACTTGTATTAGATGACTTCCGGAGGCCCCTGCCAATCTGTATTATCCCCCAATCCTATTTTTAAACACTCTTCAGTGACAATCTGTTAAGCTTGGTTTATGCCTTCTAATGTTTGGTTTTTACTCTACAAACTGGATGTGCTCAGGCACTTTGAGGTAGCAGCCTGTAGCACGTGGGAAAGCCTACAGGAAGCTCTGCTGCACTCATTTGGAAAGCGGCTGTTGCTCAAGGAAGAAGATAATTTGTCACTCAGTTATTTGGCTCCTTTGAATCGTTTAAGTGTACAAAGAATGAAACCTACGTCTAAGGGAAACAAAGAGCTGCCTTATTTGCTGATCGATGTGGTTTCATTGCCCCCTACTTGGGACGCTTGCAAGAAGTTGTTCCATTTTCTTGGAGCTGCTGGTTTCAAACACTGGTTTCTGAAAAATACGGTTCTCTTGTCATTGGCAACACTAATGAAATATACATAACTGTTTAAATAAGAAAGAATAGAGAGCGCAAATATATATTTTCAATAATAGAAACCTATAATTTCAATGGAATTTAGAAACTGACTTTTCAGTTTAACTTACAGAGCAGCTGTCTTTCAGGCTTTTGTGTTACTGAGTGAAATAATATAAGAGAATGCAGCACCACCCTCCATGCTTTCTCTTCTGCCTCAAATTACAAAACATGCCTGGTTACAATTGTAGTGTTTCATGTTACAACAACCTTGGGTGTCTCTACTGATTTTCAGTCATTTGCATGTATAATTTTAAATGAATGCAGTGTGCAAATAATCTTGTGTGAATGTAGGAAGCCTGAAGTTATTCTGGTTTTAATGAGTGTGATAGGTACAAACTCTGCCAAATATTCCAACTTTAGGACCTATAGTAAAACTAGCTGGCTGACCGAACATTAAAGTGACCTGAGGTTATTCAAAGAGAAACTTGACACTCCAGCTATTAAAAAAGCTGATTTTCTGACAGTTGCCATAGCAATGTCTTATTTATAACAAAAGAAAAGGTTTCTGAAACTAAAAAGATTTTAAATGAGTATGCTTATAAGATATGTGAGAACTGCCTACAACACTAAATGTTAGCGTACCACGTTCTGGCTCTCTAATAGTACAGAAATTACTTGATTCTTCTTCTGTAGGGACAGTGTATTGCTATGTGTTTTATTTCAAAAGCATTAGCATTTCAATAAATGCTGACCTAAATTCCATAGCAAGAGTTAAAATGTAAATAAATAAATCCAGAATTGCTATTTTTAAAGAGCTTGAGATCAAGCAGCAATTGCCCGGCATTCTGCAGGCGTATCAGTACCTGAATGCAGTTACTTCAGCTTTAAATTTAATTCATTCTCTTGTTTAGAAAAAGGTCTTAGAACAGTGTAAGTCTGAATATCAATTACACGATGTCAGGTTGATACTAATCACTACGAACGACATTTTTTGTACTTCAGAGGTGAAGTTCTATGGGCTTTTTCATCACCGGAGCTGATAAAATATTCCTTGACAACACTACTTTACATGACATTCTTTGTTACTGTCCCCAAAGGCAATCAGCTCAACAACCTAGACCCTCACTGTTGGTTTACCAAAGCCATAGTATCATAGTATCATAGTATCATAGTATCGTGCAAGTTGGAAGGGACCTTAGAGATCATCGAGTCCAACTCCCGGGTTTCAAGCCCCCTGTGTAGCGAAGCGGCGCTTCTACCCCCTGCGCCACAGGGGGGATTCAAACCCCGGGCCACCGGTGTTGCAAGCAGCAATTCTATCACTGCCAGTAGGTGGGTCCCCTGTCCCACTGAGCTGTGGATGCACTTTCCTTAGCTTTCCTTTTGCTCCAAGTACTTAAAGACCTTGTTGTTTTTAACAAAATATAGCAGATCTTTGAATAGTAAATGTTGGAATGTGTTCAGAGGAAGGTAACAAAGCTGCATTAGTGTTTGTTTGCTGTTGCTGTCCTAACATCTCCAAGCTAATGAACAAGCTTTGATACTTGTCAAAGATGATGTCCAGGTGTTATAGGTCTCTTTTGCTATCTAGCTGGAAAGTATGAACAAGATGTAACTCGCTAAGTGCTTTTTATAGTTGGCAATATCGGCTGTTGAGCACAGTTAATTTTCTGTTTCAAGCAAACTGCTCAGTTCAGTTTCAGGAGAATCCTGACCACGTTGCAGCTGATTCTTTCATACTGCATTGATAATAATCATAATCCATGATGCTGCCTTGAGTTTCCTCTTCTGTTCTGCCCCTCTCTTCCTGCTCTGTCCTCTCAGCTGGGCCATTCCAACTATTCCTGTGACAGCACAATGTACCACATCAGAATCTGTTCTGGTTAAACTTTTGCTGCCTTAGCTACTACTGCTACTGGAAAAAAATTCTTGTCATGCTGTCCTTCTGTATGGTTGTTCTGTGGAGAGCAAAACTTGAGCAGAAGGGTTCTCCCCTATGAAACTACCATGCTATTTCAGATCATGTTAAAAGGCCTACCAAGTTATGTAGCATCCATGCAACCACGCACCTAAACGCAGAAGGCAATTAAGCTGGTCAGGAGTGATCTATCCTGGTTACATCTATGATGAGTGTCCTCAAGAACTTTCTCGCTCTTCACACACTTGTGAAGAACCTTGAGGAAGATCAGCTCCACGGTCTCACAGGCCCCTAATTCTCCAGTCCTCTTTTGGCTTTTCTCTGATCAACAGCAGTGTCCCCTGATCATGACCTTTCAAAGGTGTAAGAGCAGAGCAGTCTGGTTCCATAGACTTATATGTATTAGTTTGGTTTAAGTGCTACATAACTGTACCTTCTTTTACTGTGAATTATGTTTCACCCCACAAACTACTAATAGGATTTGAGAAGCTGGAGAAAATGCATCGCTGAAAACCAATACAAAAAGAAACAAATCCATCAAACTTTTCCATGTCCTTTGGCCGTAGGTGGGTCCCCTGTCCCACTGAGCTGTGGATGCACTTTCCTTAGCTTTCCTTTTGCTCCAAGTACTTAAAGACCTTGTTGTTTTTAATATCCCTCCTTCAAATTCCAGCTAAGCTTTGTCTTTCCTAATTCCAACCTTCTGTATGCAAACAATTGTTACAACTGCCTTCCTCTTCCTGACGGTCTATGTCAAATCATGTTTTTCTTTCTTAACTTCCTGTTACCTTATCAACTTTTACTAGTGGTTACTTTCTTGTAAACTCAGGCAGAATGGACAAAGGTGAAGTCATAAGTAAGATTCAGCTGAGTAACAGCTCAGGCATGTAGCACCTCCTGGCAGACGTGATGTGAGAAAGAGAACTTTTGAGGCTACTGTTGTTGCTTGCAAATATACACAGTCGAACAAGAGAAGAGAAAGTCTGATCCACCCTGGCTGCCTGTGTCAGACCCAGAAATGCTAAATTCCAGTACATGTTCTGATAAAATAGTAGAAAGCAGAACTACCATGAACCTATCCAATGACATTCCAAGGCACCAGGTCTGCATCTAGCATTCTACATGGAAGATAAGCTGGAGGAAAAAAGGATGTGAGAACTGCTTCCTCTACAACTTGCTGTCTATCTCATCACAAAATCAGTATGGTTATAGCTATTCAAATCAAAGCTGGCTCTAGAAGCAACTGTCAGTATTACCCTATCTAAAATACTGCTGGGGTTTGCGTGTGAACTGATAGTGAGATGTGTTGAATTAGCTCAACTCTCTCTGCTCCTGTGATGAATTGTTTAGGTAACAGATAATCTGTAATTGACTGTGTGTGGCACGGTGTCGAGTATCATCTTCATAGTTACAAATCCTAGTATGAATGGAGAGCGATTTCTGTAAAATCCAAATAAGTAAAGAAATACAAAACCTGTGCTTTTTAACTGCAAACTGTAAAATGCAAATGTGAAATTAATGGCATAAATGAAAAAGCAATTTCATCTCAGAAAAGACAGCAGAGCCTCTCTCTGCTCTCTCATACACAGTAAGAATACCAGACAAAGAAGAAACTTATGGAAAAGGTGGAACTTGGTAATCCAGAGGTGTTCTTAGCCCAACAAAATGTAGAGGCTGGGGAGAAGCTTGATGAACAAATGATATTTCACCTCAGTGTGACAGGAAGAAACAAGTAATAAAAGAGATTAACTCAAGGTTGCAGGGGCAAATTCCACATTATCTAGCGTGCAAACTTAGTAGAAGGCAGTTTAATCTCAAGATCCTACCTGGTGACCAGCTGACAAGTTTCAGTTTAAGAATAAACAAAGCAATGAGAAAAAATCAAGATGTCATGATACAGTCTTCATTTAGCAAACTCATTAGGTGTATCTACAAAAGCAATTTATATATGCAGAAAAATGCTCTTGATGATCTACCAAAAAAGTTATCTTATAAATCCACCTTTCTATCTCCAGTTCTTTCATCTTCCTCTAAGTTCAAAAGATGAACTATACACCCAGTGGGTGGGAATCAGTAAACAACCACACAGTTTGTAAACATCACAGGAGGGAAGGAGAACCAATGTGAGAAATATTAGGGACACGTTGCACTACTCTGTGATTACTGAAAATACCTTGTTTACTGTTAACAAGCCTCGTAGTAATCAGAAAATATTTCAGTTGAACTGACCTACTTTTAGCAGTAGCATAGAATGATTAGCCTACAAGTTGTGATGCAGATCAGGTTGTTGTTACTAGCTGATCACGTGGTGGCACTGTGTGCTGATGAAACCTGGAAAATGAATCATCCACGGATGTCGTTTGACAGCCTCTCCAAGAGAACCTATGGAATAAAGGCTGCCAAAAGCCGTAGTGCAACGCTTAGCAGCAAACTCCAAACATTTACTGTGCACCAGCATTAGCACTGATCTGATCCTGAGGAGAACTGCTAGCTGCTAGGCTTATTTGTTTGTTTTGGCACTACAACTAAGCATAAATGCTTTACAGGGATGCAAGAAAATTCCAAATTAGATCAACAATTTGATTTAAAAACCACCTGAAATAAGCTAGTCAGACTAACATATCTAAACAGTGTCACTGCACAAACCTTGACATACCTTGCTGACACTGCAAAGTCCATTAACCTTCACCCTGAGCTAGGAGATACATAAACAACATGTAGAATGTTATCAAGGCAAGCAAGAAGCATGCAGAACAAACCTTGGATTCTGACTCAGTCTTAAAGAAAGCTGTGAATCCAGGTACTGGATATACCTAGTATATCTTGCTATAAACTGCCTATAATCTAGAGTTCAATTAATTTGACCATTTAAATTTCAAGCAGGCATCCAAAGCAATGCAAGAAACAAAGAAATGGCTGTTCCCGTCTTCTTCCAATTTGACTCTGATACCACAGAGCAAAACGAAAACCAAGTAGCAAGCAGAAAACGAAAGCAGAAGAAATTCTCTACGGATTTAAATTCAGCAAAGGACAAGAACAATAAGAAACTGTATCTGAAGAAGGTATGACACAAAGCAGAGGTCAAATCTGAAAGAACATCAGGATTATTGAACAGAACATGTCATTAGCTAAGTGAATTTCTATTAAGCCCTCGGTAACCTTACCGAGTAGCCTTAATTAAAAACAACTCTTACCACTCAGAATTTTATCTCCACACACTTTTTTTTCCCCCTTTTTATGTCTCTTGGAGGCTTGCCAGTAATTTCTTGAAGCCCTGAAATAAGATTTTGGAGTCAGACATGAATTCTGGTTCTGATTCTACTGCAATTACCTATGAAATTCTACTGAAATTCCCTAGGAAATGTATATTTTCAGCAGCAGTCCAGTGTTCAGCACTGCACGAGTCTCTGCAGAAATTCAAGAGCAGGTAAAATCCTACCTGTAGAACAAACTGCTAGTCAGACTGGAAAAGTGCTTCACAATCTGTGAATAAAAAGCATCATATGAATACAAAGTACCTGATTGTTCTAGTGACGATGTGCACATCTATTTTTTCATTCAGTCCCATAATTCCCCAAAGTCTCAGAGAAAACCTGTGCATCCTCTCCTGTTTTGTTCCTTCAAGATGAGGAAAAAATCCTCAGTGTTCTTGTCTTTGTTTTTCACTGGCACTTTGTCAGCTACCCACTTTCACTGATACGCTCTGGATTATTACACAGCCTTCAGATCTGAACATCCTTCATTCACTTCCTTATGCATATTTCATAGTTGTCCATCTACGTAGAACAGGAATGTTTTACAAAAGTTTCTGACAGTTTTCTAGGGTCCTGAAGTGTTTTGATCAGGTGTAATTGCAGGTGGTAAAACAAGGTGATTTTCTACATTTTCTGTTCAAATGGAAAGAATACAGTATTTTTCCTTTTGAAAAGCTTAGTCAAGCAAAATGCATTAAGCTTTTATCACTCCTTATATTCTCTACACCTTCACTGCAACATTGAAAATATCACCCATCTACTTTTAGTGAAGTCTGTTTTATAGTAAACGCCATGAACCACCTGCCAACAGGAATTCGGCTATGTGCCTTGAGATGCACGGATAAGCAGACATTTCATCAAGCTAGGTATCTTCACATGGCAGTTCATCAGTTTTCATTAGCTCACTCTTGCAGTTAACAATCACATTATGTTAGATGATGTTGTTATTCAGCTGTACTAAATGGAGATAATCTGCAAACACTGTAACATATGACATCTGGCACACATTTATTCTAATGTTTGCTGCTCTGTAATAAATTCTTCAGAACCTGTTCTAACCTTCATGAACGTAGTAAAACACACAAGTGTTCAGTGGTTTTAAACATCCCTTACCGGGAAGTTTGTTGAAATTGATGATGCAATTTTCTCAGGTTCTGTATGTAATAGAAACAGCCATCATACGACATATCTACTTAAAAAATGTTCTGTAGTTCTAGAAAAGATGTATGCAGGTGCTCTGAAATAGAAATCTGTTTACCAACACATTCATGTTGCTGGCAACATAGCAAACATTACTAGTATTGGTCATCTGTTAAAACATTATGAAAGGAGAGGAGAACCTAACGAGGTTCAATGAAGTGCAGGCTGCTGCACTTGGGTTGAGGCAACTCCAGGTATTTATACAAACTGGGGTAAGATCTCCTTGAGAGCAGCCCTGCGGAGAGGGACCTGGAGGTCCTCGTGGACGAGAAGCTGGACATGAGCCAGCAGTGCGTGCTTGCAGCCCAGAAGCCCAGCTGTGTTCTGGGCTACATTAAAAAAGGGGAGGCCAGCAGGGAGAGGGAGGTGATTGTCCCCTTCGACTTGGCACTTGTGAGGCCCCATCTGGAGTACTGCGTCCAGGCATGGGGCCCCCAATACATAAAGGACATGGAACTCTTGGAGCGGGTCCACAGGAGGGCCAATAAGATGATCAGAGGGCTGGAACACCTCTACTATGAGGAAAGGTTGAGGGAACTGGGCTTGTTTAGCTTAGAGAAGAGAAGGCTCCAAGGAGACCTCATTGTGGTCTTCCAGTACTTGAAGGGAGTGTTTAAACAGGAGGGGGAACGCCTGTTTACGACGGTGGATAGTGATAGGGCAAGGGGGAATAGTTTTAAACTAAGACAGGGAGGGTTAGCTTAGATATTAGAAGAAAGTTTTTCACACAGAGGCTGGTGACTCACTGGAACAGGTTGCCCAGGGAGGTCATAGATGCTCCATCCCTGAAGGCATTCAAGGCCAGGCAGGATGTGGCTCTGGGCACCTTAGTCTGGTGGTTGGAAGCCCTGCATATGGCAGGGGGGTTGAAAGCGGATGATCATTGTGGTCCTTTTCAACCCAGGCCATTCTATGAGATTCTATGAGAAAAAAAAGATGTTCCTTAAAGTTAGAATTGCACATGGTATGCAGGTACTGATGTCATTGCTACAAACTACCATAACAGGAATATCATAGAATGTTACAGAGACTATGATTTATAACAAACATTGGAGGTGACACTAAGGCTTAAATGCAGCTCACAGCATAAGTGCATATTATTACATGAAGTACCTTCACTTTGTTTTTTAAGGTACTTAAGGAGAAACATAAAGAAATGTAATCCCTGAAGTCATTATAAAGATATGCTTCTTTTCTACAAAAATAACTAATTAGAAGGAACAAACAAAAAAAAAAAAAGCCTTTTGGAAAACACACCCATGGTTACACAAATGCTAATGACTTAAAGACAAATTCTTTGGCAGAGCAACTGCCACTCAGCTTCTAATCTAGACAGTTTTTGATTTACGGTGTAAATTACGCTGTTTCTCTTTACAGGTGTTTCCCTTCAGGCACTTGAAGTTCTCTTACATGTCCTTCAGTACAAATACAAGTTATATACTGAAAAAGGAAAAAAAAATCTTAAAAATCAGCTGCAAGCTACTGTGAACACTAAGAAGTATTTTTAGATTATTGCATTTCTCTACCATGCTTAAGCAATGCCCTATAATGCATCCTTCTTCTCTTGCCCTATTTCAAGGACACCTTCAAGAATCAAGGACACCAAAATCATTTGACCATACATGTAAATTTGTTGCCATCTGCCATCAATCTACACAAATATAACACAAATTCTTCAAGGAATCAAAGTTCTTGACACTTTAATCCATTCCACTATGTAGTTATTGAGCTATAGAACCATGTAGATCTAAAACACGTGCCTTCGAATTCAATTTCTACTTAGAAATGCATGTGATTTGCATGCAGTATCTAACTTGTCTGGCTGGAAAAAGAAATCCAATAAACAAATAAATCCAGATTTTTAGTGAATAGCTATAATCAGGGCAATTCAGTAAGTTGCAACTCCTTTTCACTAAAAGATTTATCTTGGAGGTTATGTAATACATCTGGAAATAGAACGGTGATATATATTACAGACATTACAAATATGAAATGCACCATAGCCATCCACATGAGGCTGCCACCGGTTTTAGTGAATTCAAGCCATTCAATATCCGATAACTTTCATGTATTTTAATAGGATTCCTGAGCTACCTCATTAGCAGATTTAGATGTAAAATGTAAATTAATATTTTAATTAAGCTAATAATACTTAAATACTGGGCAATCTGCCATGTATGCCTTGCTTTGATAAGAGCTACATCAGGCTTTCTACTGCTTACTGAACTATGTAACTGTTATGAGCACTTCACTAATATAAAACTCCTATCAACCATCTCCTTCACCTTTTGTGAAGACTAGAAAGCTGTGACATGAAGTGGATGCGTCTTACTACTGTTCTATCTTATGTTTAGCAGCAATAAGCACCTCATTTGCACAGCAAGAAAATCTACACTTTCTGTAGCTGGAGCGTTTTCTGGCTCCTCAAGCTTTGGAGACCAGCTAACAAAAGGTCTGCTGATCTGATCAGTCATGCTATGGAGATAATTTAATACAGTGATGTATGCATAGAGTATATGAATACAAAACAAATATACCTACCAAGTTTTCCCACTAAAAACTTCTATGAGTGCTCTTCAACAAGCATCTGAGATCAAACAATGTTTTTGAAAGTTTCAAGTGACTTTATTCAAATAAACTATCCTGTTGTCCACAAAAGTTAATTTCCAGTTATTTCTGAGGTATATGTGTCTTAAACTATAAGTAACATCAGACATTTTCTGAATTACCCTCACATTACAAATCTATGTACAGGCTTGCAATCCTTTTATGTTCTACATGTTGTTGGTAAATAGATTTTAATGGGACTTCGATAAGAAAATTCCTCCAAACCAACAGCACTCCACAGTTACTTACGGTCTCGTTTCACAGCTTTTTCTTTTTAATACAGCAGAAAATAAGGCAGGAGATTGGAAAGGTGCAAGGGGCAAAATCTGCAATAGTTCTACAACTGCAAAACAGCCCCAGCACAGGAAGGACATGGAGCTCTTGGAGCAGGTTGAGAGGAGAGCCACTAAGATGATCCGAGGGCTGGAGCACTTCTATGAGGAAAAGTTGAGGGAACTGGGCTTGTTTAGTTTGGAGAAGAGAAGACTCCAGGGAGACCTAACTGTGGCCTTCCAGTACATGAAGGGAGTGTATAAACAGGAGGAGGAATGGCTATTTACGAGGGTGGATGGTGATAGGACAAGAGGAATGGTTTTAAACTGAGACAGGGGAGGTTTAGTTTAGATATTAAGAGGAAGTTTTTTGCACAGAGGGTGGTAAAGCACTAAAACAGGTTGCCCAAGGAGGTTGTGGATGCCCCATCCCTGAAGGCATTCAAGGCCAGGCTGGACGTGGCTCTGGGCAGCCTGGTCTGGTGGTTGACCCTGCACATAGCAGTGGGGTTGAAACTGGATGATCACTGTGGTCCTTTTCAACCCAGGCCATTCTGTGATTCTGTGATTCATATAATCCACATGCCCTGAGACTGCTTTTTCTTCCACCCTCCAACAGCTGAGCTGCAAACCCACACCACCCTGGCAAAGTGGATCTCACCCCCCCCTAACACCCAGGGTACACTGGACTTGCCTGGCTCCCACATGCTGCAGAGCCAGCACCAGTCTCTCCCCACTGCCAAAGGCTCATCCCAGTGACCTGTGGGTTCAGCTGTGTTAGCAGCCACTGCTGATGTGATTGCATAACATAGAACTTGGGCTCTCAGTTTAAGTAGCATATGACATTCAAACTATGTATTAATATTAATGTTATAAAGTCCTCCTATGAGATAGGATGGAATTCTCAGTGGGCTGGTGTGTTCTGTTCATCCCTAGTACTACGTGCATTATTGCCTATATAATTATGAAATAATATGTGATCAACGTAATTACACTGCATTGCATTGCAACATATATGCAAGAAAATTACCGAGTTTGTCTACATGTCCTTGAATTCGACACATAATTTAACTAGGTCCTTCCCTATAGTGACTAGGTAACCTGCATAACTTTGAGCTAAAATCTTAGTGTTCCTCTGTATGCACAAATTCTGTTTGGACATACATACACTACTTAGTATCTGAGAACAGCACCACAGGTTATGAAGCAACAGCTTTCTGAGGCATTATGCTTGGAAGATATTTTCTGATGCACCATCTGTCATTGCCATCACAGCATACAACAACCCAATATAGTGGATTGCAGCTGTATATTGCAGAACAGTCATTCTCAACCTTAAGAAGTTAATGTCAACTCATAATTTTATTAAATTATTAGGAGTTTCGGGAATCAGAAAAATCGTTCTAAAAATAAAATCTATGCATGCTAATGGGAAAAAAAAATCCACATAAAGACTATTAGCTGCCAGCTTTATAGCTACAATTATTATAGCTAATTATATATCTGCAACAAGGGAGTACTTCATCTCCTACAATCATGTGGGAGTCCTCAAAATGCCCTCAGGTGAGGGAAAGCAGCAAGGAACAGATTAACTTTGTAAACCCTGAAAGTTGAGAAACTTTCAGCCAGTAGAAATAGTGATATTCACACTCCTTTCAGTAGTTGCAGTTCTTCCTTCACATTGTGCCTATCACCTGGCACCATGTCAGGAATGTTAGGGTCAGGTACAGATTTTTGTTTATTGGCAGTACTCTAAAATGAGTAGAAGATACTGATCTCCTGGAAATACAGCAGACGTGAAGGCAGTAAAAGGAGAAAGATTCAATAAGACTTAACTCTCATTTATCTCAGCTTGTAAATATAATACCAAGTACTCCTGCCCATTGGCTCCCAGAACACAAGATACCAGAAATACTGAGATACTGCAACACAGAATTACGGAAGCAGAGAGTAATTTCTCTCAGAAAATAGAACACACCAACTTGAACTGGTACTAAAGTTGCTTCCCAGGTGTGTACAGCCCATGGGTACTTGGCTGTTTTCCTACTGATAGGCTTCACTCACAGTCAATAAGTCCTAGGAGAAATGGGATAGCTGGAAAACTTAGTAGTGGTAAGGAGGACAAGTGAGCTCACTGAGGATACTGCAGTGTTCCTACAACGTGGCAGAATGTGGGACACTCAAGGCTTATCATTACCAACTTTTTAATGCTAAATTCTTACTGTGCAATAACTAAGTCATGGAAGCTAACACGGAGGGATGGATTCATGTGCTGTGTGGAAAAACACAGTGCCAAACCAAGAACAAATAATGACATAAAGCTGCAGCTTTACTTAGGTCAAAGTTAAAGGAAACGTATTCCACCATTTATGTTTTGAAAACTTCTCTTAAGCTCTGAAGTTGTAAAGTCAAGTAACCAGTATGCACTGAAAGGACTGACTAGAAGATAATAATGGAAACCTTTTGCACATACTCGTGATAATCCTGCTTTTTCCAGCATTTTTGAAATGCTATTTTAAATCTAAACTTCATGGTTAAATATAATTGATTTGGAGCTGTTCTGTAACTGACCAATCTTACACGTTGGCCTAATTACTAACCTGATTCTATAGATGTTTGAGTTCAATGTCAGATGAAACACTGTAAAAATGCAGGCTAGATTAAAAAAAAAGAAAAAGAAAAAAAGAAAATTGCAGTATAAGCTATTTCTTCATGAATGCCTGCACAGTGAACAACAGTTTGACAGCAATCATAGCCCTCCATTTGCCAATTACTGTCACCTATTTCTCCTAGCATAACTATTGGAGCAGTATTTTCCCCTTGAGATTGGTTTCCTTATCTTAAGGATTTGCAAGGCTGCATAATCATTCACACATTCTCTAGTAACAGTTACGTTTTTGTTGTTTAAACAGAACAAAAAGTCTACTTGTGCTTTTTTAAAGCATTGCAGCTGGGAAGCCCTACTGTATCATGGGCCACATCAAAAGAGGGGTGGCCATCAAGACAAGGGAAGCGATTGTCCCCCTCTCCTCTGCTCTTCTAAGGCCCCATTTGGAGTACAGAGTCCAGCTTTGGGCCCCCATCACAGGAAGGACAGAGAGTTGTTAGAACGAGTCCAGAGGAGGGCCACAAAGATGATCAGAGAGCTGGAGCACCTCGCCTACTGACAAAGGTAGAGGAAGCTGGGCATGCTCAGCCTGGAAAAGACTCCAGGTAGACCATACTGCAGCCTTTCAGTATGTAAATGGAGTTTATAAGCAAGAGGAGAACAGACTTCTTAGGTGTGAAAACAGTGGTAGGACGAGGTTTAAAGAACGAGAGACTGAGGTTAGATGTTAAGGGGAAATTCTTTATTCCAAGGGTGGTGAGGCAGTGGAACAGGCCACACAGGGGAAACTGTGGATATTCCATCCCTGGTCCAAGGCCATGTTGGATGGGATCCTGGGCAGCAAGGTCTAGAGGGTGGCAAGCCTGCCCATAGCAGGGAGTTGAAAATGAATGGACTTTAATGTCCTTTCCAACCGCCTGCTGAATTCAAAATTGCTCATTGAGGTGTTACATAGAGTTGTTCTGCATTAATTTAAGAAAGAACCAGGCTGTGTGGGCCATAACTTCCACCAGCTCTGAAGGTTTTGTCCTCTCCCCAGCTCTGCTGAAGGATGAGGCAGATAAAAGCACAGATAGATTTAGAAACAGATGCACAACAACAGACTGACTCCTGACATCTCCTTCATGCACTCCTTGCCACCTAATCCCGGACATAAGCCTTCACGCTCAGCCTTTCTGCACTGCCCAGACGGTAGCTACCCAAAGGCTTCCTAAAGCTTCCCTCTTGTCCTAGCCTCCTCAGGCGCTACAGGCAACGGAGCTGCAGCTGCTCTGAGCACCAGCAGCCAGCCAGAGCTCTCCTCACGGGGCAGCAGGTCAGCACTAGGGCCGCACAGCCCAGCAGACGTTGAGGAGCCCGCTTCACGGGGCGAGCCGTTCCCGGGCAATCGAGTACCGATGGCGAGGCCGCAGGGAGGAGAAGGGGTGCCGGCAGGGCACAGCTCCGCCCCGCTCCGCTCCCCCCGCGAGGCCGCCAATGGGCGAATCGCAGGACGCGAGGCGGGCGCCGCAGAGGAGCTCGGGGTTCGACCGGCCGCGCCTGGAGCGCGCGGGGTTTGAGGCGCCGCTCGGGCGGCCGCAGCAGCCCGCTCCGCCCATGGCCTCCGCGCTGGTAAGGGAACGGGGACCGGGGGCGGTGGAGGGCGCGGGTCTCTGCCACGGCTCTGACGGAGCTCTGCTTTCTCTCAGGAGGACCCGGTCTTGATCCGTCCCCTCAGAGGCCACGGGGCGGCGGTGACGGGTGTCTCCTTCAGCGCGAGCGCCGCGGAGCTCGGTGAGTATGCGGGGCGGGGGCGGCTCCCCCCTCCCGCCGGACTGAGCCGCGCCGGCTGCGGTTCCGGGAGCGGGTCCGGGGGCGGGGCGGCCTCCCGCGCCGGCCGGGCGGGCGGTGAGTCTCTGCCCCTTCCTTAAGCGACAACTTTTTGAGCAAACCACAGGACGGGGGAGGGGTTTGTCCCGCCATGAGAGGGGAGAAGGAGGAGGGGGAGGAGGAAGTAAGCAAGCGAGCGAGCAAGTAAGCGAGAGCGGTGCCGGGGCTGTGTGGGCGGGGGTTGCGCCGTGCCTTTCTGCTGCCCCCTCGTCTCCCCGGCCCGACCTGCCGCACTCCCGGTGTCTGTCCGAGCCCCGCACGGGGGCGTGAGGGAAGCCGGCGGCGGCTCCTCGAGCTCTGCTCCGCGAGGGGCTGCTGCGAGGGGCTGCCATGAGGATCCGGCTGGCGAGAAGGTGGACGTGGGTCCGCAGAAGCTGCGCGTTGCTGGGCTTCTTGATGGTCGCCTACTTCGCGTTGGAGCTGTCGGTTTCTTCTTTCGGTGCCTCCCTCGCCGGGGAGAGCATCTCCAAAGGGAAATGGGAGCGGCGTTTTACGGACGGAGCAGATGAGGCGGTGGATTTGGCTCGTCCGGTTTATGACAAGTCCCCGCCCGATTCTTACGCCCCGGGAGAGTGGGGCAAAGCCACTCGCCTGCAGTTGAGCCCCGAGGAGAAGAAACAGGAAGCAGAGCTTATCGATAAGTATGCAATTAATATTTATGTGAGTGATAAAATCTCTCTCCATCGGCACATTGAAGACAATCGACTGAGTGGCTGTAAAACGAAATCTTACGACTACAGAAAGCTGCCCACAACGTCTGTTGTAATCGCCTTCTACAATGAAGCCTGGTCCACGTTGCTGCGGACAGTACACAGTGTTCTTGAGACTTCTCCTTCAGTGCTTCTGAAAGAAATTATATTGGTGGATGACTTGAGTGATAAAGTGTATTTGAAAACTGACCTGGAGAAGTACATAAGCAGTTTGAAAAGAGTTCGTTTAATACGCACCAACAAACGGGAAGGATTGGTTCGCGCGCGCTTAATTGGAGCTACCTTTGCTACTGGTGATGTCCTGACGTTTCTTGACTGTCACTGCGAATGCGTCTCCGGTTGGTTAGAACCATTGCTAGAGAGGATTGCTGAGAATGAGACTGTTGTCATCTGTCCTGTTATCGACACCATCGACTGGAACACATTTGAGTATTACATGCAGTCAGCGGAGCCCATGATCGGGGGCTTCGACTGGCGACTGACATTCCAGTGGCACTCAGTGCCGAAACACGAACGGCTGAGGCGCAAATCTGAAATAGACCCAATCAGATCCCCAACTATGGCTGGGGGCTTGTTTGCTGTCAGCAAGAAGTATTTTGAGTACCTGGGTACCTATGATACGGGAATGGATGTCTGGGGAGGAGAGAACTTAGAGTTATCATTTAGAGTGTGGCAATGTGGAGGCATGCTGGAAATTCATCCGTGCTCCCATGTAGGCCATGTGTTTCCAAAGCGTGCTCCGTATGCTAGACCGAATTTCCTTCAGAACACGGCACGTGCTGCTGAGGTGTGGATGGATGAGTATAAAGAACACTTTTACAACAGAAATCCTCCAGCGAGGAAAGAAAACTATGGAGATATTTCTGAGAGAAAGCTACTAAGAGAGCGTTTGAAGTGCAAGAGTTTTGACTGGTATTTGAAAAACATCTTTTCTGAGTTGCATGTACCAGAAGATCGTCCTGGTTGGCACGGTGCTGTCCGCAGTGTAGGCATATCGTCAGAGTGTCTAGACTATGTTTTACCAGAGCATAATCCTACTGGGGCTCACCTTTCTCTCTTTGGATGTCATGGTCAGGGTGGAAATCAATTTTTTGAATACACATCAAATAAGGAGTTTAGATTTAACTCTGTAACGGAGTTATGTGCTGAAGTCCCTGAGCAAGAGGATTTCATAGGCATGAGGAGCTGCCCAAAAGATGGATCTCCTGTCCCGGAAATTATTATATGGCATTTCAAAGAAGATGGGACTATTTATCATCCTCATTCTGGGAAGTGCCTTACTGCTTTTCGTACTGCTGAGGGCCGTGCTGATGTGGAAATGAGAACTTGTAATGCTGCAGATAAAAATCAGATGTGGAAATTTGAGAAATGATTGCTAGCGGTAGTAAGAATCACATTGAGCAGAGTCTCCAAGGTTTTTACGTATGCGAGCAGATAGCAACGTTTGATTACATACCTTGGAATGTCTTCAGATGTGTCTGTCCTGTAGCGGTGTAGGAACTATCTGCTGTGGTGAACTATTATGGAAAGCAAAAGCAAATGCTGGGAGTTAGTTTTCTTAAACGGTGATTTACATTTCTAATGCCTTCTATTTTTGTAAAATTTTGACCAATTATTTTCTTATTTTGGTCTCTCTTGTTTATGGGAAAACAAATCCTCTTGAGTGGACTAAGGAGGGATTTTTCTCATTGTTTACTCTTAAGAAAATGAGTGCATTAAACTTGCACGGTAATGTTACGTGCAAGTAAAAGGTTTGTACTTACTGAAGTAAAATTGAGGTTCTTGTATTTGCAGATTCATCATAACAGACATATCTATCGCCCTAAGTTATACTACTGTAGCATGTGATTGAATTGATGTTGATGTGGAAAGCTGCACCTGAAGTCTTGGAATATTCTGCAGTTTTCTAGGGAATTTACATGCTATTAAGGGTTTTAGGGTGACCTCTACCTATAATACTGCATTGAAGAGAAGGAAGGACTTTTTAGTGTGTGGATTTGGGTACAGTTTTGCAGTCTTGCTCCTGTTCTGTAAAACTTAACCTGGTCAGGGTGAGTCTCATGTTTAGAAAAGAACATAGTAGCAGTGAAACCAAGGATGTGCTAGAGGTGCTGCAAATGGGAAGAAATAAGTGGTTAGAATTATGATTCTGCTCGAATGCTCAGAATTGCACTAGCTACTGCTGTTTCTTTGCTATGTATTTCATATTTACATCACTGTGTACGTTTTTCATTGAGTTTGGCTTCGTAGAGGCTCAAAGTTTGTGTGACTGTGCCATGTATCCATTTGTATTTTAATGAATCTTACACGTTTAAGACCGGCAGCAAAGTAGAGGGAAGAAGTACAAAGGAAAAATTGGGCTGACTTATTTTGTGTTACATATTTGGCACCAGCTGTCATGCTCTGCGCACTCAGGAGAGTTTGGAAATAATGCAGCATACACAGCTTCTTTCTCTTCACTGAAGTGTTCTGGGAGGCCTAGTCTGGAGTTGCTGGGGTGAAGAGGGCTGGAAAGGCAAAGGAGAGATCAGATGAAAAGAAGATGTCCTGTGAATCATATAACAAATCTTATTAATGTTTTCTGTGTCTTTGAGTAACACTTTGAGTAACATTGGTTCTAGAATCACGTCACTGATTAGCTTTCAGTGTGATTATAGATTGTAGATGTGACAGATATGTTTTTTTTGAATTTGAAAAAGAAATCTTGATTCTGTGTTTTTTAGCTATATACAATTAAGTTGAACTCTTATCTTAATGTTTTGGGCATTCTAACTTTGTTTGTTTCCTTACACTGAAGTGGTGCCACAGTATAGTGATCCTTCACTCTGGGCTGGTGGGAACTTGAAGTTTGAGCATTAAGAATCTGGATAAAGACACTTGAGGTACGCAGTAGATGCATGTTTGGTAAAGGCGTTGCTAAGTAGAATGGTTAAAGGGGAGCAAGTGAGACCTGAAGTAGGTGAATATATTGAAGATAATAAAGCAAGAGTTAGTAAAGATATATGGTTGAATCTAAGTGATCTTAAAGAATTGAAGGGTTTTGGTGCAAACAGGCTGAGATTGAAGGGGAGCAGAGGAAGAAAATTCAGAGTGGGGGATACATTTGAATCATGCTCAAAATGCTTGCCACTGTGTGGCATGGGTTGTTTTAAGCCTTTAACTTATTTCTGGGAGGTTAGTTCCAACTTATTTTTTTTCCTCTTTTTAGTTTGTTTTGTTTTTCTTCCCCCCCCCCCCCCCCCCCCCCCCAACACAATTTTGGGGTAAAAGGGAACTTCTTTACTATATAAGGGAGACATTCCTGAAAAATTCCATTCCACTGCAGTAAGGAATTATTTTGCAGACCTACGAGTTATGAATCATGTATCAAATTGTAAAAGGCAACCAGTCATTCCGTACTGGAGGAGCAAATCACACAAAGTAGGTGCTTTTGTGAGAAGCTTGCGGTAGGCTGTTAATATTCAGTAGGTACAACAGTAAAAAGGCCTGGGCTCTCCTACATGACTGAAGCATCAGTGGTATATGCAATGCGTGTTTCCTTAGATGAAAGGAAAGAGTGCGAATATCGACTATGCAAATTTTATGCAATTAACTTTTTTTTAGGACTTGACAAAAACTATATTTTGTATAAAGAACTACCTTCATGTTAAATCTGACATTCAAAGTGTTCCTTATCTATTTAAGCAATAAATCAAAGTGAATCTGCCTCTTAAAGTTTAAAAACTTGTTCTGTGTGTACTTGAACCTTTCTTCCTTCTCCCCACCACCTCCCATTCCGTTTTTGTGGTTATTTAAAACATAAATAGAACTTCGAGGACTGGGGGAAATAAAACCAAAAAAGGCAAAAGTAAACAACGTGGCCTAAGTAAACAATCTGGATTTCAGACATAAAGTATATGTTTTCACCCAAATGGAGGAAAAAGTTGAAATGGGGGAAGTGGGCAAGGAAAGAAGGAAAGAGAAAAGGCTTTCCATTCCCAGTTCAGCTAGTCTTGAACTGGGTTGTTGCAATTGTACAGGAATTCTCTAATCTGGCTATTTTCCAGTGTCTGCAGATTCCTGGAAAATCTGAAACTGTGGAAGATTTTCTGTTCTGTTGAACTTCAAAAATATAAGGAGCACTTGTGTATATTTTAAACTACTGACTTTTAAAGTGACTTAAGAAGCTGAATGTGAACTTAACACTGAATAAATGTGAGATTACTCTGAGGTTTCTCTTGAAAAATAAAATCCAGAATGATAATTAAATGTTGGCTAGTGTGTTGTTTTCTTTTTACATGTATTGATTTTCTCTGCCGCTTGTATAAATGCGTACGCTGTACATTGAAAATGCCATGATCTTTGTGGGAGCTATTAAAATTTCCTCATGTGGAGTCCACTATTAGAATCCCAGATGAGTTACTTTGTCAGAGGTTTAATTGCTAACTCTATCTTGAAGTAGGGAGTTTTTGGAATCACTGTTAACTGTGTTTGTACTGTGACACTACACCTTATCGCAGTGTGATTTGCAACGTTGCTGTAAGGTGTGAGATTTTCCTGTTTGTATTGTTGTTCTTCAAATATTCACACAAATATCTTTGTTCTCTATTTAACGTGTAATCCTTGCACTGGGTGATATTGTGCTGAGCCTGTTTCAGTATGCAAAGGGGAGGAAGGGCAAAGGAAAGGGTGACCAAGTGGTGCATTTAGCTGGGAAGGCCTTGCTATGCTTATCCTTTCTGATCTTTTGCACAGCTTTATCTTATAGCCACCACTGGGGTGTTCCAGGAAATGGAAGCTTAGTAGGTAGTTCCATCCTGAGGTACCTTGTGTTTAATTTTCTCTATCCATATATACATACATACATTTCATGATGGAACATGCACTGCAGTTTGAAGATTTCTTGTAGTACTGGTGTTTGTTGCACCACTCCTGATGGAGCTGAAATTGTAGTACACAAAATGTTGGACCCGTGTTGTATTATCAGAGGATATGGAATCATGTATTTTGAATGGAAGCACTAAGTGCTGCCATGGTGGTGTGACAGAAAATGGCAATCAAGCACAGCTCGTTTGGATAAGTACTCTAGTTTGTAAGGCCTTGTTTTCACATCTGCCAGGGCACACAGGTAGAGTCTGAAACTGCACATTAACAACTCCACGTTAACTCAGGATAAAGTATTACCTCTGTTGTAGTTTTTTGTTGTTGTTGTTGTTTTGTTCTTCTGTATGCAATTCCAAATGTCTAATAAGTTAAAGTAACCATCTTCACATTATTCAAATGGAGATAATTAAGTCTAGGTTTCACGTTTTATTCTATGAAAGGAAATTTTTTGTTCATTTACTTGTTACTTTATTTAGTTCACCAGTTTCTGGCAGTGCTGTTGCACATAGTCTCCAATTCAAAAAGCATTCCTTGTCAGAGATAATCTTATCTAGGTAAGTATGATGAGCATAGTTCCTGCTGACAGTTATCTGTACTGTGCTGGAGCACTTTGAGTATTTGCTTTTGTGTCTCAGAACTAACTATAAAATATATAAAGAAAGATGGGAACTACAGATACCAAAGTTAGAGTCTTGTTGGATGAGCAGTTGGGCTTAGGATAAAGTTAGGAATTCAGGGCTTCCATGTTTGAACTAAAAGCCTGAATTGAATGCGCAATAATTGTGTGGGGGCTTTTTGTCATTAAAAGTAGCTAAAGTTGACAATCAGGTGAATCCAGGGGAAATAATCAATTTAGGGTTTGTGATTTCTCCAAAACATGTACTGCAGGTATGTGAAGATGGGCTGTGTTCTCTGTGTTCTCAAGACATGTTCATGGCACAGCTCCCAAGGAATGCTGTGTGGCAAGCTGAAGAGGATCAGTGTGAGGCTGCTGCCAGCATTGGGTGGAAGACCCAAGAAGGAGAGGATAATAGGGAAGTACTTCAGGCAAATCTCAAGGCAGCACAGGGCACTGCTGTTAGCATACCAGACTGAGCAGGGAGCCTTGGTATATGAGCTGCCTGTGCCCAGGTCACCACCTGGCTTTTCAGCAGGACTGTTTCAGTGGAAATGTTTTGCTCCTGAGTCGATCAGTAATCAAACCATAATTCTGAAAAGGGATATACTATGTAGAACTGGGAGAAGGAGCTAAATTATACTGCCTTGGGTATTGATAATGGGAGTCCCTGCATGGCTTGTGATTGAATTCTGCTCATGTTGCCTTGAAGCTTTGAGCTCCATGCTCTGTGAGAACAATGGGAAAAGATTAAAAGACTGTTTCTGTAGCCCCATAAAGACTGTGCTTCTGAACTTTCCTTACCTTCTTCCTGCCGAAGAAGATAAACTGGTGTGGTCAGTAGAGAGTAGTGCTCTTTGTTTCCTTTCTTTTCAGTTGAACCCTTCTTTGCTTGACACTGGTGCATGTAGTGTAAACAGTAACGTTCCAAGCTGTCATGGCAAAGCGTTGAAAACATGGCTTACTCAAAACCTCTGTGAAGTTTTATAACTTATTTTTAAACTTCGTAACGTTCATAGAGATCCATGAGCGTTGTTTCAGATTTTTTTAGTTTGAAGCATATGAAGAGGCAGAATGTTTTCTGTTAAGTGTTTTCTGAATCAGGCATGTGTTGCACAGCCGGATTGTGTGTATGCGTCTATAGGGAAATGTTGACCTCTAGTTGGACTTGAGCTGACCTCTGGGAGATCTGCTGCTCATTCCCTGATGAAAATATTATCAGGCAGAAATTAAATAAAATAAAAGTTTGTTGTTAATAGATTAAATAGAGCAACATACTAGCAGGGATCCAGGATGAAAGGATTTTCTTCAATTATGTTTCCCTGGTTTTATTTAAAGTGGGGTTAATAGCTGAGATGAAGATCTGCCAAGTATTTCAAAGTATGTTTGATTAAAACCTCTAGTTCTAATTAATAAACTGGAAGTCTATCAGATGGATATCTACTACCGTTCTTGAATATGTTATTCAGTGCAATACTTGCCCTTCCTAGTAGCTGGAAAATGTGCCTAGAGAAATAGTGCTTCATTACAGGTCATGAATCATTTTTGTTCACGGCTCACAGCAATAACGAAACACAAAGATGAAGACAAATTGAAAGATAGAAAGTGACCAAAGAGAAAGCATGACTGAGAACCAAGGTAGTTTGTGTCCTTTTTGCCTGTCAGCATTCTTTTAATGTGAAAAATTGGAGGGGATTTTTAAGTGTCACGAACGTATTTGAAATGAACAGTAGCTGATGGTGATAGTTATAAATACCTTGATATATTTAACTGAACAGAGAAAGTAGATTAAGAGGTAGGGGGAAAATACAAGGAGATTCATTCTATGTGCACTCACTAGAGAGTTTTTAACAAGCTAAGTAATGGATTCAGCATCAATCAGTTTCCAGTCAAAATATTTATTTTCTTCATCGATATTCTGTAACTCAGACAAATAGTTGTCTTTTGCGTAGGAAAACCACAGTAGTCAGAAGAAATCCTTCAAAAAAGAACAAAAAAACCAAACCAACCAACAAACAAAAACCCACGAAGCTAATGAAAGATGTGTCTGTGTGTGGTTTCAGGCTGGTGGCAATACTGTTGGGTACTGAGATTGTCTCTGTAACATTAACGCTGATAATGTGAGAGCCTGTGTGCAGGCTGAGCCCTGGAGACACATTTCATCATGTGTGTACATACCACATCCATCAATGGGTGTGAAGGTGCCGTACTAAACATGCCTAAAGACGCATGTTCACGCCGCACAGCTCAGCATACGTGGTGTGCATGCCACACATGTGAATACACCTGTTAGCATCGTGTCTCAACTGGACTTTTACCCAATATATTCCTCAGGATGCCTGTTCACCCATTTCTCATTCCAGTGTGCTGTACCGTGTCCGTTTGTATGCATTCACATTGTGTTCCTCATCACAATTGAGCATGTGTGTCTGGTAAGAAAAGCAGAGCTTGGTTTCATTGCAAAGTATCTTAACCGTTTTTCTTGGCTTATTGAAAGCCCAGGCGTTTGTTTAGAGAACAGGAGCAAAGCAGTGTGTAAACTTGACCTTTGCATTAAATCCAGGACTCTGTTCTTTAATATTCCCTTCTATTATCACACATGACCACAAAACAAATTTTCAAGCGTTACCTCAGACTTGGGTGTGTGTGCAGAAAGCCGAGTTTATGAACTGGACTAAGTTGCACACTGAAGTAGCCTCAGAGTGGTTTTCAGCTTTCATCTTTGTAGTTACATGTTGCAGATGGTCAGATATTATCATTGCTACGGAAGTGGCATTGGTTAGTATTTTTTCTTCTCTAAATGGAGTGCTGGTTATATTGTGTTCCTGGGAGGAGAATGTGCTGCAGATCTCTGATATAGCCCCCTTTCAAAAACTGCTTTGGACCTCCTATGTTCCTTTTGTTTCATTTCTGATGCTTTAAATTAGCAGTGGAGATCTGTATGGGCCCAGTACAGGTGTGGTAACAGGAAGCCAAATGTTAGGTTACTGCCATATGTAGCAAAGTGCTAGCAGGAGGTAATGTCAAGGTCTGGTCTGTGACCCTGCAGGACCCCACATAAGCTGTGTTGGAAGGTTCTTGATCCTCTCCTTTTGCACGCTTAAGTGTATGCACAGTGTGAACTTGAGACAAGAAAAATGCATCAAAAGATGAAGAAACAATTCCTAAGGTACTGTGCCAGAATAAATTGGGGAAGCAGTGTTATAAAGCAGACAAAATCCTTTGAAGTGGAATAAAGAGAAATAGAAGAGTTAATTTGATAGAACTGTTTTCTGCCATACATTTAACACGTGTACAACTTTTTAAGATTGGTACTGATAATAGAAATTACTTTCAACAACTGTATTGCCCTTCAGACTCCTCCCTGAAATAAAATATTTGACTTTAGAGCAGAAAGATTAGGTATTTACATACACCAAAGTCAATTTCAACCTCCTTGGATAGGTCTGAGGCATATTCATGGTAAGGGGACCAAACTTCCTCTGCAGCCCAGGGGCAAAAGTTAGACGTGGGCTCAAAGGTTTGATTTAGTTTCTTTCCCTGGTCTTATGCTTCTCAAATACGGATTCACATTGCTTTGGGAAAAGAATTCTGCGTCCGGTCTGTCAGTTACTGTGCAAGTTCTGAACTCCATTGTTCTGCTCCTGGAGTGGTGTTAACTGGGCTTGAACTGCAGCGACAGAGACAATAAATAGCCTTTATATTCTTGGTAATGAGGTGGTGACTTGAAGAGAGAAACCTGCCTAAGGATGGAGAAAGGATGCTGTTTCAGCACAGGCCGTGGGGAGTCTAAAGGAGGAGCAAGGAATGTGTTTGTAGGTGTCCCAGGAAAACAAGAATGTCACTGCTCGTGTCATTAGCCATGAGATAATCTTTCTGTGAGAGAGCAAACAGCGAGAAACCAGGCTTTAAATTTATTATTCTGTCATCTCTTAAAATATTTCCTTTAGTTTTAGAACTGAAAGCAAGGAAGGACAGTATTTGAAGGCCTGTCAGCAGTCTGTGAGGTACTTATTCATTTTCCATAGTTAATTGGCAGTTCATACATTATTAATTTTAGGAAACATCAATCTTGTCTGTTCCATGTTTTTGACTCCTCCAAATTCTATTTTGGCTTACTTTTCACTTTTTTTTTTTTTTTTTTTTTTTTTCCTCTTGTTTATGCCACTCTAGGTGATATTTTTCTGAATCAAAGACAAAAACAAAAATCACTCAAGTGCCTTTAGTAAAAACTTACTGTGAAATAAAGAGACCAGAAAAGTTGGAACGGGGGTGTGGTTAAACATTGTATACTTCTGTCAGATTTACATCTACTGATACGAGTATTGGAAAAGTCTGGTTCCACGTCTTTTAGCAGAAGCCATTTGGGGAGGAAAATGCTATCTCTCAGCCAAGTCTCAAAGGAGAGTTTAAAGTCTAATATTTTATTTAAGGTTTGCCTTGCTATTATTATTATTATATGCTAATAAGCAGACTTCATTTCTTCAATTGCTGCCAGTGCTATGCTGGTGCCTGAAATAGGCTTGCTGGGAAGAGAAGACCCATCTCTCTTTTTTCTCTTTTCCCTTTTCTTCATTCTTGAGTCTCTAGAAAGTCATTTTACTTCTTCCCTTCCTCCTTCTATAGTAATGATTTTTTTTAAAATGGGAGGTATGTTAAGTTGATAGTGTAATCAACTTGTAAGATGACTGGAAAAACTGAAAGCTGTGCTGTTTTCTAATATCAGACCAAAAAAGTTTACATCACATTTTGAGCTATCCAAATCCTAGTATTGAAAATTGCATTCTTAATTAGAATTGCAGAGTTAGTTATCATCTTTAGATACACATTCTTTAGATGCACATCTCAGTTTAGGTATTTGAAGTGTTAGAAATTTTATCTTGATTTTAAGATTGTCTGTTTCTTCTGAGCTAAGTAGTAGGTGCTAAAAAAAAATAAATACATAAAAACTCCATCTCAGAGAACAAAGTTTCTGAACTTATCATTGAAAAGTTTATCTTGTTTTTAGTGACATTCTTAGTATTTGGTAACACTGTATCTGGATTCATACTCATGATATGCATGATGTTCAGCTTGTTTGCTATATATGTGGGAGAGCTAGCTGTTAAGCATTATTAGCTTTCACTTCTCCAGTCTTTTTATATCTTTGCCATAAACCGGTGGTGATGTTTCTGGCTGCCAAGCTTGTATTAAGGCCAGGCAAATGGAACTATCAATTGAAACCCAGTAAATTCTCCCTCCCCTAATGTCCTCCCAAACTAGCAAGTGGATGGTGAATCCATATCTGTAATCATTTGCTCTGAGTTTTCAAATAACAATTGGCAGACTCATAATATGTTTTAATCATTTCTTGCCAGCTACCTCTTCTTTGGATAAGTGTCTTATGATATGGAAGCTGAAGAAACAGTGCAGAGCTTACAAATTTGTAGGTCACACGGATGCTGTGACCAGCGTGAATTTCTCACCAGAGGGACAGCTACTTGCTTCATCTTCCCTGGATCGTACTGTCAGACTGTGGATTCCTTGCATGTGAGTGTCACTGGGAGGTGCTGGCTGTACATTTCTTTAACGTGTAGTGTGAATATTGGGGCCCTTTCATAGTAAATGTTTATGTTTGCTTCCTACATCCCTGCTTGAGTATTGACAGATACAGAAGAGCACAGGTAGTGTGCTGCTTTACTGATAATTCTTCCAGGGAATAGTTTGCAGTTTAGACACTGTGATGTCAGGAGTCTGCAGGAATACACTTGATAATATATTTCTGGATTAAAGGGTGTATTTCTTTTAGAACTACATGACTGTACTTCCTTTTGGAGAGACAAATGATGAAAGAAACAAAAAGCATTTCTAATGAAAATATTGTACTTGATTTGTCATCTCAGACTTATTTTCAAGCAGTTTGTAATTGTGAGCTCTCCAGGATGATCTTGGAAGGACTGGTGTTGTTTTAATTCTTAAACATTTTGTTGATTACTGTATCAAAGTATTTAATAAATCCTTTTTCAAATACTGCATGGGGGCTGGTACTGATAGTTGCAATAATATTGATCATCTTAAATACGATCGCTTTTAAGTCTGTATTCTAATATTTTTCCTGCAAGTAAGGCAAATATATATATATATATATATATACATATATAGGCAGCAATGATGTAGCCAGTGTGTATTGCTTTTTTTTTTTTGTTTGGATGAGGTGTAGTCTTCCAAGTAGATAATTTGTGTGTGTGTGTGTGTGTGTTTTTAACCCAATTTTTATTTAATGTTATTGTTGTGTTTTTTTTCAGTCACGGCGAATCGTCAGTACTGAAAGGTCATACAGCATCTGTTCGTAGTGTGAGCTTCTCACATGATGGCCACCTTCTAGTTTCAGCATCCAATGATAAATCAGTGAAAATATGGAGTGTTCAGCGTCGACGCCTTTTGTTTTCACTGTTTCAGCACACTCACTGGGTTCGCTGTGCCAAGTAAGCTTTGGTTTTACTCTCTGCAGAGGGGGTTTCGTGATGGATTCTGCGTTCAGAACTCCTTGCAAAATGTTTTTATTTCCTAAAACAGAACTAAGAGAGGAAAAATCTGTGAATGGTGTAAGCTGATCTATCACTAATAATAAGATTATAATAAACCAGTATCTCACAGGCACAAGTTTTGTCTATATCTCCAAATTAAAATCTGAATGTTTCCTCAGTATCAATATGTGCACATAGTAAATTAGTCACTGATTCTTAATCCTTTTACTCTAAAGGACATTTCGGTCTTATATACTGAGTAAGGAACATTTAAGTCATACATCATGGAGTATCCTGTCTCCTTCCACTATCCTGTATATATCTGTGCTCTGGTAACAACTTACTTTGTAGCATTCACTTATGTCTAGTTTCATTATTCATGGCAGAGTTTTCTTAACTATTCTTCAAACAGTAAAAAGGTCATGAGTCAAAATGAGTTAAATTTAAAGGACTTTAGAAGGTAAAATAAAGTCTTTGTACTGAAAGCTAAGATTAACATCCCATTTAAGGCAGAGCAGATCTTCAAAGACAAAAAAAGAAAGATCATTCTTTCATAATATGTTTCCATATTATTGGCAAATCTCCAGCTAAGAGGCCCACTTTAAACATCTTGGAGAAGAAACATAATACTTGTAAAGCCCTACAAAATTCCAAAGTATCTAATCTTGAAAGGAAAAATGGAAGCTGTCGGAAATAGTATGTCAGTGTACGTGGGTAGCGTTCTGAAGTCCTTGTGCAGTTGATTGTTATGTAGAAATAGTAAAGATTAGTGAAATTATAGACATATCAATTTTATTGTTTAAAAACCTAGTCTGCTAAACCAAGGAATGTTTTGATGACAGTTCGGAATTTGAGAGAGAACTCACAGGGGATTATATATGTAGGTTAAAATTGGATGCAAGGTTCTACTTTGTCCTCTTTTGCCTATAGTTTTGTGTAATTATCTCACAGGTATCTGAAATGCCAACCTTAGGTTGCCGTTACTGTTGTTTTCCTCCTTCCATCACTTATGGATCTTAATATTAATCTTGTATTTATTGTAGTTGCCTGTGAAATGGAAAAGCAAAAGTGTAGAGGGAGGTTTACAGTTTTATTACTTCCTGAGAAATATGAGAAATTCAAATGTTCTTTGAATGCTATACATTTTAATTCTGGGCAGACTTTTCTGGTTCCAGTGCTTTGCTGCTTATGTCTAGAATACAATGTGACTGATACTTCTCAGACTAGTAATCTATACATTTGCATGTTCCAGATTTTCACCTGATGGAAGACTAATAGCATCTTGCAGTGAGGACAAATCTGTGAAGATCTGGGATACAATAAATAAAACATGTATTGATAGTTTCATAGATTATGAAGGGTAAGTGTTTCTATAAAACAAAGTGTAAGTATATAGTTCTAATAAGATTAAATCTGTGTTTTGCTAATGTGTGCTATTGAAGATTGGTTGTAAGTTCTTCTACCACCCATATAAGCTAAAATAATTAATTTTAGCATTTTCCTAAATAATAAACTAGCTGCATCTATCCAGCTGTTTTCCCATAGTTAAGAAATAGCACAGAGAGTCGTTAGATTGTTCTTGGATTACTAAACACTTTCATGTTTATTTGGGTTAGATAATGCTATTTAATATTGGAATTCTCAGAGTTCTCTACTTGCTGTTGACAAGGACTGTATTTTGTTAGCTTCAGTAATCTGCCACATCAATGTATGGAGACGCTTATTTTACTTCCTACTTAAAAACTCTTGATTCTTCTGTACCTCAATGCCATTATGGTCAGGAATAGATTTTGTAGCATTTTCTTCTAGGATCTTTGTACGCCAGTATCAGTTGTGGATATCTGAGTCAGTGAGCTGTCCTTTTTAAAAAATATACAACAAATAACCAGATTACAGTCTCATCAACCTTAATGAGTCTATGATTTGTCAGGCACATTTTGTTTACTCGTGCTTATTTAAGTTCTTTGGAAACTCAAGTAAGGTATTTCTCACATACTCCATGTTAATACTTTATTTAAAAAAGAAAAAAACAACAAACACAAATATTTCTACCAAAACAAATAATCGGTCTATTTTAATGAATTATATTTAGGTTTCCAAATTTTGCAGATTTCAACCCAAGTGGTACATGTATAGCATCTGCAGGTTCTAATCATACTGTGAAACTGTGGGATATTCGAATGAACAAGCTGCTACAGCATTACAAAGGTAAAAGCAACATAGTCTGTTGTGTTTTCTTTCGAGTGGGACTCTGTTACAAAATGTAATTTACTTTGATTTATGTGATTTCATTCTTTATTGGAGAAAATACAGAAACAGATCATGATGGCATTTTGTAAGTAATCTTTCTGTAGCCGCATTCTGATTATCCTAAAGTCTTTTTTAGAGTGGGGAAGTAGAAAAGAGCACAGAAATTGTGTATATTTCCTTATGTAGACTTTGAATATTATCTTCTGTAAATTAGTTCACAGAGCAGAAGTTAACTGTGTGTCGTTCCATCCTTCTGGTAACTATCTCATCACTGCTTCTACTGATGGTACTCTTAAGATTCTGGACATCTTAGAAGGAAGACTTATTTACACACTTCATGGACACAAGGTATACACCTTAACCCTCTTGACATGGAGATTTTAATCAGTTCTTCATTATCCTTTTTATTTGAGTGAAAGTAACACAACATCTTGTTATAGTTGAAGATTAAATTTCAGTGGATGGCAAAGTGTTGTGTTAGTATACCTTTCTACAAGCATGTAAGGAAGCACATCACTTTTGGCTAAAACTGTGCAATTAATCCATCAGTATTGTGTGCATGCTTAACATTGAGTAATTTTAAAATATTAAATAACTATGATTTTTTTTTCTTTTTCTGTGTATTAAAATACTATGACTACAGTCGTAGCATTTTACTCTGCTATTTTGTTTTTTCCTTCAGGGACCTGTCCTTTCTGTGGCCTTTTCAAAAGGTGGTGAAAAATTTGCCTCAGGTGGAGCAGATGGTCAGGTTTGTAATACAGTCTTTTGAAATTAAATGTCTTCTCAATGTTTGTTACAGTTAATGTTAATTAGAGTAGGCTGACATTCTTGGCATTTTGTCTAAGAGTGTTTTACACTAAAGATAAATTTGGGTAGAAAAGTGGTAAATGCGTTATTTAAAAACATAAGCTTAACTATGCTAGATTGGATATTATGAGAAGGAGATACTAGGCACTTCTCTACAGGTCATTCTATTTACCCTAAGGAGATGGTTTGTAATAGAAATATTCAGTATCAAATGAGTAATTTCTTGCAAATAGTATTAATTCATACACAATTTGTTTTTCTCTTCTTTTAAAGACACTGCTTTGTTTTCAGTTGATGGTTCAGGTAGCACCCTCTAGAAATGACTTGGAAGCATTCAAAATAAATAACTTTTAAAGAAGGAAAAAAAGTGCACTGTATTTCAAAGAGCTAACAAGGACTGCTAAGATTTGCAAATACTGAAAACATGGAAATACTAACAAACTTCCAATATACATTTTTCAAGCTAATGGGTAAAAAAAAATGTACTCATTGAGCCACTGGCATAATCTTTTATTTTCTTTATTGATGTTTTCATATGAGATTTTTTTTCTGTTTCAGAAAACTGTTTTGATTCTTAGGCTATCCTGAATTGTCCTTATTTTCATAGACACTTTCTTTGAGCTTAATAAGGATTGATATATTACACTGAATGTAAGAGGGAGTGAAGTATGTGTATTGAATTAGGTCATGTAATAGAAGATTCACATGTAAAGCAGTGATGTTGGAGGAAGCCATACTATTAAGCCTAGCAACCTCAATAAGGAATTGGATGGATAGCCACAGCCAGAGCATTACACAGTAACTCTATGTCCAAGTGAAGGCTGGAGATGGGTGGTGTCCCCCAGGGGTCTGTCTTGGGATCTGTACTGTTAAATATCTTTATCAGTGATCTAGATAGTGGGACTGAGTGCACCCTCAGCAAATTTGCTGATGATACCAAACTGAATGGTGCAGTTGATGCAATAGGAGGAAGGGATGCCATCTGGAGAAACCTGGAGAGATTTGAAAACTGGATCCACATGAACTAAATGAGGTTCAACAAGGTCAAGTGCAAGGTCTTGGATCTGGGACTGCAAATATGGATGCAGACTGGGAGGAAAACTTCTTGAGATCAGTCTTGCAAAGGACTTATGGCTTCTGGTGAATGAAAAGCTCGACATGAGCCAGCAATGGAAAGCCAACTGTATCGCAGGCTGCGTCAAAAGAGCATCCAGTAGGGTGAGAGAAGTGGTTGCTACCCTCTTTTCTACCTTTGTAAGGCTCCATCCCAAGTACTGCATCCAAGTCTGCAGCCCCTGGCACAAGAAGGGTATGGAGCTGTTGGAACAGGTTCATAGGAGAGCCACAAAGATGATCAAAGGATTGGATTACTTATAAAGAAAAGCTGAGGGAGCTGGGCTTGTTCAACAAGGAGAAGAGAAGGCTCTGGGGAGGCCTCATTGTGGCCCTTCAGTACTGCACTAAGCAATCATGGAAGATGTTGAACTTGAAATGAGCTTTGTAGCAATCCATCTACTTAAGATTATGTATAGAAGTATGATTTAGTCTTCCTAGAATTTCTGCTTACAGGTTTTACCTTTCTGATGCTTACTTTTTTTTTTTTTTTTTTTTTTTTGAAAAACATTTTTAATAGTTGCCATAAATACTGTTGCTCTTACAAGCAAGTGATTTTTAAGTTAGACTGTGCAAAGTAGACCATGCTTCAATCTTTGTATTTTTCCTAATTCAGAGGGTAACTATAAGAAATCAACATTGGTCTTCTGGAAATTGCCATCTTCTGCTAAGTGTTATGAACTTCTTTTTATTAATTTTTCTCAGTATTTAAAGTATATGGCAGAAATCATGTAAATTTAATTAAATTACTTTCATTTACAATTATTTTGTTACATGAAAGAACAGTATTGTACTTTATGATTGGGTTTCCTGTTCTTACTCTGTTATGTTGGGTAGTCTATCTTCGACTGCCTTAACTCTTCATTCTGTTGACTTACCTCCACTTTTGACCATGGTGTGACTGTTGAATATTGTATGTACTTTGAATACAATTGGACCAGGTCCAGAAAACAGTACCCTGGCACAAAATGAAGTGCTTAAGATTTATGTTGATCTTGACGGTTTCTAATGTCCCTTCAGACTTTCTCAAGTCAAGAAGACTTTCTCTTCTCCAAGCCACTACAGGGGACAAAAAATTGATAGCATGTGACATTTTGATATAGCAGAAAATACTCCAGTATAAACCACTGAGGCAAAAATTTTCTTTGTTTTATGACTGTTGTGGCATTTTTAAGCATCTTCATGGTTCCTCTGTTTTGATTTGTTTTTAAATGATTTTAACAATTTTGAACCATGTATATTAGATGTGAAGTACAAGATGCTATATGGAAGTGTCCGTATTGTAGAATAGAGCAGGCTTGTTCTGATGTTATGATCTATTGGTGCTAACAACGATCAGTGAATAGATTTGAAATAGTTACTGACTGACACGGTGGCTTTTTTACAGGTATTACTATGGAAAACCAACTTTGATTCATTTGATTATAAAGAAGTTCTTAAACACCACATTAGAAGAATACAGACTGATGACCCTCCTCATCTTCTAGATATTTACCCAAGATCACCTCATCTCCATGATGAAAAGCTTCAGTCAGTTGAGGTGAGTGCAGTAAGTACTCCAATATAGGAAACTGGAAACTTACAAACACTATCTGTATAACATTTATAATTAAATTTAGTCTGTGTATACCAGAAAACTTTATGTTGCTGTGTACAATATTTTGAAAGCACCCATAGCTTACAAAGTCATATTAACATTACTAGGCTAGTTGATACAGGCAAATAATCTTATTGAATTCCTTTCATGTTTCTTGTGTAAGTCTAATTAGAAAAAAAAGTGTGTATAGGTGTTAGTCTGGTTTTCTGGTTTCTACTGAAGTACCACACTGAACTGTTGCAGAAGATACCTGAATCTTCAATGAGCAGGATGAAGTAGCATTCTAACTGACATTCAAAAACTAGATTGTCACAAGTTGTCCCTCTTTCCAAAACCTTGAGCTGTTGTGAGAAGATGTTGTTATTAATCTAATAGCTCATCAAGTTTTTCTAGTGATTTTCTATGTTTTCTAGGGTTTTCCTTGGAAATGTAAGGAAGTGACTTACTCTCTTAAAGTACTTGCTTTTCTCCATTGACCGTAGAGGTAATATTGGATGACTAGCTGAAATACAGCAGTCTAAGTTTAAAATGAGGTGAGCCCCAGTGACTGTCTCCTTTTTGAAATAAGGAGCTGTTGAGGGCATTTGAAAATAGTATGTTCAATCAGTAGCACAGTTCCTCTGCAGTATTCCAAGAGATGCACTCCACTTGGTGACAATTATAGAAAGTGTGATTTCCTTTAACATGTTAAAATCCCAGTGCTATCTATTTTTAAACATATATGGAGTTTTCATCTTCAGCATGGTAATCTATTGTTAATATAGTTTCTCATTTAAACTTCAGTGTACTTTCAATTGTAAATATTTTCACAGATGTATGAAATCCACATGTGCACTAGATGGCAGTAGAGATAAGAATATACGGCTACTGCTTGTTTGCCTTGAGAATTACGGTCTATGGAACAAACAACAGTGTTAATCAAATTCAAAGCTAAGTTTCTTCTTAGTGTGTTTGGAGAAATTATTTAACAGCTAGCTGTATCATTTTTCTAAGAAACGTTTTGCGTGAGTCATTTAGAATTTCATCCTTTAATTTTATTAATTTGCCAATTCAGTATCTTATTTAGCATCAGTGTCTTCTTATGAAAGATGATTTTTTGTGTTTCCTTTTTTGTTTGGTTTTTGTCTACTTTAAAATGAAATAGATAGAGTTAATACAAAGGCTGCTGTTGGACTACTGATACAAAGTTGGAAAAGGGAGGTTCATTTCTCTTTGCTACACCAGGCTTCATGGTGATTTGAAAGTCATCTAGTCCTGTGAATTTTGTCTGTGCTTTTTATTTCAAGCCTTTACAAACTAAACGATATTCCTTTTCCCTTAACATATTTAGCACAAGAAGCTGGGCACATTGGGCTGTAAATCTCCATAACTGGCACTGCTTGGCACAAAACACAATTTCTGGCTAGCAAAATATTTGGCTTTTGTGCCCTCTTACAACACATATGTTTACTGAATTTTTTCACATGAGAAAAGATCATCCAAGGGGGAAGGCAGCATCCTGTATGGTGCAGGTTTTTTAGCTACGTGGTGCTGAACTGTAAGGTTTTTTAATGGTGATAATCATGAAGGTAAGTGGTGGTGTGAATGTTGTAGGTATGCTAGCAGTGTGCACTCTGGAAGTCTGTTTCAGTGAAGTAAAAATCTGTGGAGTAATTTTTAAGTCTGTATGTTTCAACTTTAGTGAAGTGGTGTGAACCACTGGCAAACTAGAGCAGACAGTACGGGTGATGCAAACACGACAGCTAAAGCTTTCTATATTGTCTTTATTCGTAGCTATAAACTAGCTCTGGTACTGAAAACCTACTGGCGGCATTAACTTGGTATCCCATATAAGACTAGCTTCACTATATTTCCGCCCTGTGCTACAGTACTAACATTGATTCAACTGCCTGAAGTTGTTCACTGCTCTAAGGACTGAGTTTTGATACAGTATAGATTCTTGGGTGTCTGTGTCAATTAAAAGGAAAGCAGCATAACTTAGCAGTAGCACATGTCAAAACATGTAAAAACATTTTCAATGAGTTATGCAGTTTGGAAGTTTTGTGAAGAATTCCTGCTGTTTGGTATTTCAGCAGCAGCATTGGCCACTCTTTTTTTTTTTTTTTTAATTATTTTTTAAGTTGCATGTTTTTGAGGTAGCTGATCATGGTAAATCTATGTCAAGCTGGTATTTTTGACTTAATTTTTCTTCATTTATAATGAAACTAAACCTCCTATTGCCTAAGCTAAGAATGTTTGAGTCAGTTGTGAGAAAACAGGTGTTTATAAAATACAAATGATATCTCTAATACATGCATATCTGGATTCTCCTTCTCTACTATATGATTGCATTTTATGTTGTTGTCGATCAGCATCCTTCCTTTATTCTTAAGGCTTGTTTTTAGGTTGTTGTGAATAGTAATTCCTCACTGTAGCTTTCAGTCCTATTTCCCTTCTTGTACTGACGTAAATAATGAGGACTGTAATTAATTTTCAACAGGTCAACCCTATGTTTGATGTGGCAGATACACTAACAGTTGACCCACCTGTTGTAGAGATTAGTCCCTCTCCATCTTTTGGTACTTTGGTAAGTTGCCTTCTGAGCCAAAATGAAAGAAAAAAGGAAAGGAAAAAATAATACTATTTATCTGGTGTAGCTTTAATTAAAGGTGCTACTGAAAATGTTTTTTTTTAATTGTCTGTATGTATAAAGTACATTTTTAATAAGTTGTTGATTGTTCAGAGCTCAATATTCTAACTTCTCAACTTAAGCTTGTTTTTCCCCACAGTTCCCAAGGCTAACCAGAAGATGGTGTAATAGTGAAGCTTCCACATTATATTAGTAATTTTATTAATGTAATAAGCAGAAGTTCTAATTAAAAGCCCATGTTAATTCTGTCTTGATATTGCTGATAAAATCTCTGTCTTTTTCTCAGATAATTTTTGTAGCTGTCCTTAGCTAAGGATATAGGATATCCTTAGGATATAATAATGAGAAACCTAAAAAGTAGTTGCCCCACTGATGAGATTCCAGTAGAAATTCCAGTTTTTCTAGGGGAGAAAAAAATATAACATTTCAGGAAAGAATCATAGGATTAGTTCCTTCTAGTGTTAGCTTTTCATATGACATTGTTATAGCATGTGGGAGGAAAAGGATGAAGTGTTTTAATCCTAGTTTTGTAGGAGAAATATGCTGTCCTAGTATGAAGTCCTAGAAGATGTACTATTCTAGATGGTTTAAATGTGAATATCCCTTTTAGTTCTGAACCTGTTCATGTGGAGGTCTGATTTATCTTGAGCAATTTAAATTACCATAACAAGAATTTGTGTAACTGAGGGGTTGATACATGTGAATAGGCAACAGGTGTGGTTTCTGCTGTTTTCCTTTGTTGTAAATGCTTTATAAAAAGGCATGTTATAAGGATAGTTTATAAAATACTTCGAGGTCATTCAGTGGAAATCATGATAGAGGTTCACATCCTAAAAGAAACCTTTTCTTCAAAAATAAATAAACATATAATAATCTTGTTTGAGAGATGGTATTTAGGTCATTCCAAAAGTAAGCCTTCTATTTATTTCTTCGGAAACTACAACAGACACAAAGAGCACAATAACACTATTTGATAAAGCAAAATCTCAGCTAAAAACACTATTTTTCTACATCGTCACCAGCATTAGGCAATTCACATGGATGAGCTGATCAAAACGGTCTTCATTTCATGGTGTGACAGCTGTGCATTGCCATCCAGAATGAGGCTTGTCTTTTATTTCACTGTTGGAGCTGCTGAAACACACCACCTACTGCCTCACTGTGCTCACATCCACCGTTTGGTGTCCGTAAAAATTCAACAAGCATTGATGAGTGTCAGTGGGTGCAATTTTCTTCTGCATTGAGGAATTCAATGACACACCTTTGCTTCAGACACACTTCTGTGTCAGGATACGATTGCCCTTCTTCTGCCATAGAATCACAAGATTGGAAAGGACCTACAAGATCATCTAGTCCAACTATCCTCCCATTACTGTTGCTACCACAAGCTGCTAAACCATATCTTGTAGCTCCTCATCCAGATGCTTCTTGAACACTGCCAGGGATGGCGACTGCACCACTTCCCTGGGCAGCCATTCCAGTGCCTGACCGCTCTCTGAGAGAAGAAGTTTTTCTTTATGTCTAATCTAAACCTCCTCTGGTACAACTTGTGGTCATTTCCTCGGGTCCTGTTCGTAGCCTGGGAGAAGAGGCCAAACCCCTCCTCATCACAGCCTCCCTTCAGGAAGCTGTAGAGTGCAATGAGGTCTCCTCTGAGACTCCTCTTCTTCAGACTAAACGATTCCAGCTCCCTCAGCTGCTCCTGATAAGATTTGTGCTCCAGACCACTCACCTTATGGCAACAAAATATAATGGTATATCAGTGGGAAGGTTCAGTCTCTAGTGCTATACCACCAACGTTCACCTCTGGCACTGTGAGACAAGTTAATAAAATAGGAGGCATTACTTTTGGAACAGTCTTTGTAGCTCTATATAGTTTACGTTGCAGTAGTTGATGTATTATGTTTTCACAATACAGTACAGATCTTTGAGATAATTTCAGTCAAAAGTAATTCTCAGACTGACAGATGTCTGCTTAGTAGACTTGACAGATTGAAGATTGTGGATAAAATTTATTGATTCTCAATTCAAAATATGCCTTGTTCACTACTTCCTGTTCTTGGTACTGACCACAGAGTCCAAATGTACAGCTGCACTGTGATTCTTTGTTATGTGCCTATAAATCTGCCAGTCATTTAATCTCCTTCCTTAATTCATTTAATATGAAAGCAATTTATAATATTTTACGTCCAGAACTCATTCTAGGATTAACTTGACCCACTGCTGACAGCATTCTCTTCATTTCACCGTAGTTGGCTTTATGTTTTTTTTATTACAAAAATGTTGCTTCAAAATTCATATTCGTCTTTTTGGACAGACAGTAATTACTATGTTTTTGTTTTTCTGTTATCTTCATCTCCTATTCAGCATTGGTTCCCACCTTTCTGCATCTCAGTATTCAGTCTGCGTATTTTTTCTATCTAGTGTTGTTTCTGTACCCTTGCAATTCAGACTATAGGCTGGACAACTGCATTATCTTCCTTACACTTTGCAAAATTCTGGCAACCTTATCTGGTCCTTCCTGCTTTATGTCATTTTACCTTTTGGAGTCGTCATTCTGTTCAGCATCTGTGTGTGCCTTACCTACGTCTGTTGTTTGTGGAATAATTACTTGTTTCGTAATTGGGTGAACAGTCCAATCTCCAGGACGTTTTCATCTGAAGCTATCTTGATTTCCCTAGTATGTAGAGGCTTCACGTTTTCTTTCTAAAAATCAAAAGCAGAAGTGAGATGTTGGATTACTTCCCATCCCACCTTCACTGCCAGCTCCCTCCTAGTTACTATTTGGCATTGTGTGAATGGTACTGTGTTTGTGTATCTGTGTGTTAGAAGAAGTCATCAGCCTCTAGAAGCTCATTTTCTTCCCTGATGTGTCACCTCCAGCAGCATCATACTAAACCCCTGGGTTACTCTTTTCCTACTGATTATCAAAGATAATACAACTGTATATTATTTTCTTTGCAAACTTGTCAAGGCACATCAAATCCACTTGTGGTTTCTGGTCCTACTGAAATAACTCTTTTCTAGTCTCTTGCTCTTCAGATAACTGAAGTTCTTTTATCCAGTTATCAGATTATTTTACAGAAGACCAGCGTATACCTACTTCATTCTTTTTCAATCATTTTTGTTTAGCTTAAGCAATTCTTCATCCCTTCTGATCTATTTAGAGAGAAAAAATACAATCTGCACTTGTATATCCTTAAGGATTCTTCTTCATTGTCATTGGAGGTTTAAGTTGAATATCAGGGATAACTTCTTTACAGAAAGGGTTGTTAAGCACTGGAATAGGGTCCCCAGGAAAGTGGTTGAGTCACCGTCCTTGGATGTGTTTAAAAATCTTTTGGATGTGGTTCTCAGGGACATGATTTAGCAGAGGTTGTTAGAGTTAGGGTAATATGGTTAGGTTGCGGTTGGACCTTATGAACTTTAAGGTCTTTTCCAACCTGAGTGACTCTATGATTCTATGACAGGGTCCTAAGGAGAATTTACACAGCATTTTGGCAAGTCCCTGAGCCACTGGTGGTAGCTGTGGTAGTACAACAGGTGTACTTAACTGTTTCTATAGAAGATGAGTGACAGCCTTTTTTTTTAATCACTGTCTTAAGTATTTAAAGAAAGACTTCTCCAGAACAAATGAAAAGCCTGTGTAGGATCTGTGAAGAGTTTCCCCTAGATCCCTGAAAGATCTCCAGAGAGAATGGAAGTCTATACCAAACTGTGTAATGTTTTGTTGAAGCAGAGAAGTATACCTTTTCCTCCCTTCTGTGCAGATAGATTGGAAAGGACATCTGAAGTAATTTCATCTGATCTTCCTCTGTCATTTGACTCCTGCTTTAAAGCAAGGTCTACTTGGGTGAGGTTCTGAAGGGCCTGATCCAGTTCATTTGTGAGTATGTGTAAAGATGAAGATCACGTCACCCATCCAGGCAGTTTGCTATTGATGTTATACTGGTGAAAATATTTCACATAATATGTAGCTAGAATTTCCCATGTTCCAGTTTGTCTGTTGTCCCTAATTCTGTCACAGTGGTTCTCTCATAAATTTTTGGCTCAATCTTCTCCATTATTTATCCATTAGTTATTTTAGGTGGCAGTAATATCTCCGTATGGCCTGCCTTCTCTGAAGCTGAGCAAGCCTGGTTCTCAGTTTCTCCTTGATTTTTATGTGTTTCAGCCTCTTGACCATCTTTCTCATCTCCTTCTGGATTTGCCCAGGATGTCAGTATCTGTCAATGTACTGTCTTGTACCGAGGAATACCGAACTGGGCACAACTCTAGATAGTTAAGGTGAAGCTTTGTAGTATAGCTGTTTACTATTTACAACTACACAGATTATTAAACTCTGAGCAGCTTATCTTTTCAGTATTTGTACAAAGTCAGAAGACATAAGGATAGTTATTGTCAAACCTAGTGAAAAGTATGCTTTCACCTAAGATCCAAACTGACGCAACTTACTTTGTGAACACAGTGATGGGAACATAGTCATTGTGTCAATGTAATATCTTAAGTGTAATTGTCGGTACAGAGCTACTTTCTTTTGAACTGTAATCACAAAAATATTAAGAAATCCTGTCAATATATTGGTATTTTCAGCAAAATAGCTTTGTTTAGCTTTTTTTTTACTTTAGCTAATTTGGTGATTCAGTTACTTGTTTCCTGCATGTTACTGAAATGTATATAAAAACAAGCAAATAAGCCGTATGTGCTACGTAACTAGTTTGCATAACGCCCTGACTTTTCTAATGCTAAGTGTGTTTATATGTTGCAGTTGTTGAAAATGAGGCATGTGCTAGCCTTTCACACTGTGATAATGTTCACAGAACTGGGGTTAATGTTTTTGGGGCTACATGAGTGGGTTCTTTTTAGCCTCATTGAAGACCCTGAAAACATTACTGCTTCTCTCCCAGCCACTCTTTTCTATGTGTCAAGCTTCTTGACATTGCCTTTGTTTTTTGATCTATTGAAAAGGGAAAAATGGAGGTCTTGTTTCCCTTTTTTTTTTTTTCTTTTGGTATGTAAGTCAATACACTCATAACCTCCGGTCCCTGATAAGCTGTTGGGAACAAGCGAAAGTTGATGATGTCTCAGTAGTTTTTACTGACAGCAGCAGGAAATCACTGTAGAGGCTCTCTAGTGTTCCATCCCCTGACCTTGTTCATGTAAACAGGATTTGGAGGAAGCAAAGCAATGTACTGTAATCTGGAAGTCAGAAAGTCTGCACTGGCTGTGAGACGTTTGCTGTTCTTTCTTTTCCAGTGCTAGTTAACGCTGAAAGAAAGATATGCTTTTTATTCATTTGCAGTATGGATTGCTAAGACTGTGGATTAATTATTGGAAGGGGAAATATTGTTCCTGTTTGGTATGTTTTAATCCTGTTGCTATGTTTTAACGTAGGAAGTGATCAAATAAATTCCCTCTCTCCAAAACTTGCAAAATATTCGAATAAAAATAAGAGCATGTGTAATTTTTATTCCTTGAGGCCAGACATTATTAACTAATCTGTATTGCATTTGTAGGAGGCCTGCCGATGCAGTAAGAAGTATCTGTATTCCTTAGTATGTATTTCAGTGCTTAGGTACTTTTGACACAATTTTTAAGGACTGTATTTTGAGTACAACCAAAAAATAAACAACCCCATATAAGTTGTCAAGTATGTCAGCAGTTACAGGTGTGAAATTTGCATCTAGTTCTTCCATCCCTGTGTATGTTAAGGTTTGCAGAACTATCCTTGCTGTGGCAACTTCTTTTGCAAAGATCTTCGTGGAATATTGTATTTTCCTCGCATGCATGAACACAACTTTAGAATTATAACAAAGAGAATGACAAAAGAAAATTTATCTTAAAACCTAAAAACACTGCATGTTTTACTTACTGTACAGCTTCAGATGTATTGTGATTTACGCCCTTTCCTAGCTGTAGCCTTATATGGAAATAAACACCATCCCTCTTCAATAAGTTTAAGCGAAGGGAAGAAGAAGAAAGGAGAAAACAAGAATGTTACAGCTATTATGTAGATTAGTATACTAAACTTTAAAAGAATCTTCCAACACAAATACCAAAAGAATGAACCATTTAGTATATTGAACAGCGAAATCCTAAACTTTTAAATGTCTTCATAGATGTGCAGGCATGTTTAGAAAAAAAATGTGTATTTAATCATAAAAGAACCATGATTTAATAATACTAGCATAAAATAACAAAGATCAAGACACATCAAGGTGAACTCAGTGTTTGCAATAAAAGAAGAATAAGATCCAAGTGGCCATTGCATTTTACAGTGGTGATATTCTACCGCAGCATGTAACTGCAGGTTTCAGGGATAGAGCTGGAAATGTGTTTTGCTGCTACATAATTAGGTAATAATATGTCTTGGTGTTCCCTAATAGGATTCATTATATTCTTTGAGTGAACTGGAGCTTCAGAGAGTTGAGTTTTCACTGGAGGCAGAATTCTGAACTTGAGCACTAGAGAGTGCAAGAATATAAGATTTCTTATACAATTCTTTTTAACCTACTTTCCCAGGGAGGTGTAGCTTCTGAGTTTATGTTGTTTATTTGTCTGCCTCTGTCTCATCTCCCTAATAATTCTTGAATCAGAGTTTTTTTGAAGCTGGAAGAATAAAGAAACTAAGGTTAGTGCAGCCGCTAAATTAAAAACAGGTGGGATGTGACACTCTGAACTCGCTGATGCTGGACTAAGCAGGGACAAGCTGCCGGTGACCTGTCCTGTAAGAGTGTCACTGCACATATGGAGGGAGCTAGAGTAAGGCAGGAAGTTCAGGAGACAGACCTAACAAAAACCCCTCCTCACTGCTGTAAAAGATATAATGTAAAAGATTTAATATTTAGTTTTTTGTTTTGTTTTTTTTTTTGCAAAGCAGTTTAATTATGTTGCCATTGACCCACAGTGTATTGTTTACAAGTTCTGTTGCTGGACTTCTGGTACCATTTTGTGACATAATGGGCTTACTGCAGATGACTTTGAAAACTGGCAGTATTTTGCTTTGTCTGAGGTCTTAGTTGTGGCAACAGCGCAATGCCTCAGGAATGCTTCAGGTTGCTCCACGTCCTTATATTGTTCTTTTAGCAAATCAGCAATTTTCTGGGAACTAGAGGCCTGGAAGTTCCAGGTATTATTTCTGCTTCAACTTCCTGAGATACTGTACTTGTCTGTTCTGACCTTGTCTGCCAAAGTCATGTTTCCCCCCATATCTGCTGGGAATCCAAGCTGTATTCACAGTTCTCACAGCTGATTCTGAGGCATGTAGAAAATGCTTGACAGCTATCAGCCCCCACATCCAATAACAACTGCTTCCTTCCTCTTCCTGGGGAAGTGTAACATCCTCTGAGAAGAACTATCCCCCGAGGAATGCACGAACAGCAGCAAGCCTTTCACACAGGAAATTACTACTATTGCACTTGCAGAAAAGTGTCTCTGTCACTTGGATTGTCAGTCTATAATGAGCTTCCTGCTGACCTAGATGATGATTTACTACTGATCTGAATGCCATTTGTGAATCATTTAGCTTAATGGAAGTAAATGAAGTTAGCACAGTAGCTCTGCTACTGTAAACACCTGTTATAATTTTTTTTTTTTCATTCATTAGCACAAGTTAAGTTTTGAACTTCTTAGTATTAATGGCATTTCAGTAATTCTGAGATCCCACATTTTCTGAGACAGGGAAACAAGGGAGTGTTTGGCTTGGTTCATAGTGTGTGATTCCCTTAGAAAAGGTTACAAGGTTTTATTTTTGTTTATCTTAAGCTGAGTAATAAATTTGTGCCACAGATGAAGTGTGCCAGAAAAGGTGACACTATGCTCTTGACTTACTCTATGTTCTTAAATATTACTGGAGTCTTGAGCACAGCATGCTTTCAAATTAGTTGTACAATCTTGAATATAAAACTAAGTATTTATAATAAATGATTAATGCACGTTTGTTACCAAAGGAAGCGCTTTAATCGTGTTTAAATCTCTTCTTATTTTTCTAAATGACAGTGCTTGAATGAGTGCTACCAAATTCCATCTATCACTGAGATTACAGCAATATCTAAAAGAGGATACATTCTGCTAGTTTACTGTAAGAGTTCCTTGCTCCATTTGAGACAATGGAAACACTGAGTTGCTTAAAGTGGGACTTGCAGAGACTTTTAAAATAAAATTCAGTACCAAGAGCAGAGATGCTTTTCATACTGGTCTCATCTAGTAGATGTTTGATGCAGGAATAAATGTGAAAACCTTTTGGTTCCATCTTCCATTTAAATAGTTTTGAGGTCAGAAATTAGGTAGAACAATGCTAAAGGATGATTTCACAGTCATTTTAACTTAACAACTGTTAATTGCATCCAAGTCATTTCCCTGATCGGCTTAGCTGTCCAAACACTAATACCAGCACAAAGGAAATAGTGAGAAAAATGATTTGGAGATTAGGTAGGAGGTCAGCACTGGCTGTAAATCAGTTTAGGTTAACCAGTGTCTGTTGAGTCCATGTATCTTGTCTCAAGAAAGACCACCTGAGGTGATTGTACTGTAACACATACGGATGTGTTATGTATATGGCACATCAGAGTGCAGTCTTTCTTAATATACAGTCCATTGAGAAGATTTGAGGGAAGCAGGTAGTGGTGGCGGCTTCCTTTTGTTGAGGCAGTAGGTGACTTGGGTCCAGTTCTTCTTTTCAGCCTGCAGAGGATTCAGCCTGCTTTCTTCCGTCTGTGTGGCTGTACCTAAATAGGAGGAAATGAAGACAGAGATTGAATGGAAAAGATTACTTTTCCAAGCCATGATTTGCTCTTACAGGTATTTTCCCATTTCTTACACATTGCTTTGGAAATATAGACACAGAATTTCTGTCACGTTTTTGCCAGTGTAATGTAACAGTATAATACTACCTCTTGCTCAGTACTTTCAGGTAGCTAAAATTACATCAAGGTTACTGTAATTCTTCACTCAATAACCAATTCATATTTGATTTTAACATTTCAATCAGTTACATATTATGATACTATAATTCTTTTCCAAAACATCTACTTTCTAGTCTGTAATTTGATAGCAACTTCATCTCTGCGATCTCACCTTTGAACATGATGCTGCATTTGGATGGTTCAATGAAATCCATTTGCCAAACAACACTGACTTAGACAGCAGTTGCTAGTATATCTCTTCTACATCATCTGTTAATTTCATGTTTCTCATCTTTTTTTGCTTTTTCAAATGGTATTGATTTGCATTATGTTATGTCTTAAGTATTTGCTAGCTATGTTGTAAATCAGCTTTTCAGTATTTTCCCTGACATTATTCTCAAGCCAACTGTGACCTGTGACCACACAGTTATCCTGTTTATCCTTTCTAAATATTGATGGATTGTTAGCTTTCCCATTCTCTTGGTATTTTCCCAGGATATAAGGAAAAAAAAGAAGCAATACCATTAGCCTACCTGTCAAGTTACTTTAGAACTATTGAGTACAAACTATGTAACCCAAGCTTTAAAAATATTTGCGTATGGTGTAAGTTGTTTACCAGTTATTCTGATTATGGTTGAAAACAAGAGTATTTTACCACAAGTGCAATTACTGCATTCATGTTCTTTCTAAACAGGAGGTAAAATTACTTTATTAACCACTTAAAAAACAAAATTCTGCATTGCTCTTTAACATGTCTAGCTATTTAGAGTACTACTGCAAGGATTTATTTTGGTTCTGATATTTGTAAAGTACAACTAATCCTTGAGTGACAGAAATGATGTATGCTAGCTTCCTACATATCTATGTTTCTGATATTTTATTTGAAGCTTTTCCCTTGTTTTGCAGTAATTGTAAGTTCTATTTCTCATATATGCATTCTCTATTCTCCAATAATATGTAAACTTGTGCCAGATCCTTTCTCCCAGTGGGAATACTTATTGATTTCTCTCCTTTAGCTAGCAATCTATTCTCAGGAAACTTATCTGAAATCAGCTCTTTAAGATACCTCTATCAGCTTCCTCTGTCAGACCCCTTAAAGTCTGCAACAAGTTCAAAATGTAGAAATGAGGTGTGGGGACAGCTGGACAGAAATGAGTGGGCTAAAATGTCCTTTTTATTGCTCTTAATTCTAATTGCTGTAGGGTTTTGCTGATGCCATCAGTTATCCCAGTCTGCTGCATTTCATCATTTATAGTTTATGGTCATTTGTGTTATTCTGCTAAGTTGTAAAAAGCAACAATCCATTTTTCATATTTGTGAAGACTGTAACTCCCCAAGAGGAATTTGGCATTTAGGATTGGAATGCCAGCTATTGATCTGGGATTATAGTGCTAACTACTTTCATGAGGCACTGGCACAGGTTGCCTGGAGAGGTGGCATTTCTACTTGGTGTAGGATGATCATTGCTTTCTAATGTTGTTATTTTTCTGTTGTAAGCAGTATTGTTTCTTTTATGGAGAGCACTCCTCAGTTTCCTCTAAATGCTAGACAAATGGTTGATTAGGCTGGTTTTGAAGGATAGTAGTTCTCCCTTTGCAAACTGCATTGCTACTGAACTTAGGTGAGTATTTCATGTTAAAGGTTTGATTTATCCAAATCCAGGGAAATAAAGCATAGCTATTAAGCCTTTGTGGATTCCTTTAGTGGATCTGACTGTGCAGGAAATTGTCAACATGAGAAATAAAAATCAATTGCAAACAAAAGGAAACTAAAAAAAAATATAAAATAATAATGTTTTCTGCCTTTAAAGCTTAGGTAATACTGATAATCTAAGAGTTTAGGAAAAGTTTAGGGAAATATTATTTACTTCTAGCTGCATGTACACAAATATTAATGCACTGCTATGGTCTTTATTAGGCAATTTAAATTAATTTTTGTACTTCTTTGGAAAAAAAGCTTTTTTTTTCCTATGTTTTCTTGACAAGAAAGGAATATGGAACAAATGGTTTGATTTCTACTAGATTTCCAACATGTGGAATTGCTCACTGTTTTTCAGCACTTTCTCTGACCAGCAGCAATGATAACTAAAGCTACTGGGGAAAAGCTGACATTGTAAAACAACATAGCCAGTTTCTCAGTATGTATTTGATAGAACACTGGTAACACACAATAAGATTTATTTACATAAAACTGTAGTCTGTTGTGCCTGTGAACAGAAATGTTTAGTCTTTTATACTGTTACAGCAGTGCTAGATTTAACGTAACTATAATCCTGGTAAAAAAAATGAAAGTGATGAATCAGATCGTTCCTGTAAGGACATCAGGATTTGAATTAATTTGGCGTTGAAGTTTTTCAAAACAAATTAGCAGCTAGTTTTTATTGTATTGAACTGACCTCTTGACCTCTAAAAACTCAGCTGGCTTCAGATGGAATTTGGTGTTTTCATGGCTAAGAAAATGCTATCAGTGAAAATGCATATTTTGCTAAGGAATGTAGTTGGATAGTCTTGCTTGGCGTGCCAGATGTGAATTTGTATCCTGGTACAACCAGCAGCCATAGCTGGATTCTCCATACTACCAGTAGTGATGACAAGTGCATGGAAGAGCAAATGTTTGCTTGCCAGATTGGATCAGTTGCATTTACAACAAGTATTTCCAATTTATATGTTTGGATTCATTTAGCTTGGACATTCTTTTAAGAACTAGAGAAGATTAAGGTGTATAAGAAACAATGAAAGCCTTTGAATTAAATGTGAAATCCTGTACTGTGAGTTGTTCTGAAAGCGTTCTGAAAACTAGAAATGTTTGCTTGAACTTCTTCAAAACAGTCTACATAGTTTGTATTACTGCCTGAACACAAAGCTTCCATTAAAGTTTGCAGATAAAATATATCGGAACAACCCCATCAGATAACAACAGGCAGAAAACTGCAGTTTGACACATGGCAAGTTTCTGCTGTGCTTAATGCTGATTCATGTGCGTGCGAGAGAAGAGAGGAAACGATGAGTGCTGTCATCAGCTGAAACCGAGGGGAAGTTTTTCTGCAGTAGAAACCGATAAAACAGATTGTGATTTAGCATGCTTGCTATTAGTCTACTAGATTAGAGAACTTTATTTTTTGTGGATCATTTATTCATTCAGAAAATAATTTCAAAGCACTAGAAAATATCTGCCTCTAATTATGGCCTACCAAAGATGAATACATACATACATACATACATACATTCCTCCACGTGGTTCACTTTACCATACCCACAATGAAACATTTTAGTCTGAGGCTGGGTTTACAAAATGGAGGAAAAAACAGTGATAACGATGCTGTCATTATTTCCTCTGAGAAACTTCCCATGATTTAAAAAACAAACAAACAAACAAAAACACAGAAAGTCAGTCTCGTGAGATGGGAGACCGCACTGTCAAGTCTTTACTTGTTGGTCTATTTTGAGCTTTAATGGCCTATTTATGACTAATTGTTTGCAGTTGTTTTAATCGCAGTATCAGAAATGTTTTAGTATTAGTTGGCAAATGTGCCATGTGTTCAAAATCTAAAGCATTATTTTTAAAAAGCAGGCCATGCCAATTTTTGTGATTCATTAGGAAGCTTACCAATGTCACTTTTTCCTATAAGCCCATCTTAATTATAAGATCATTAGGGTATTCATTTGGAAGCTGTTGCGTATGTTTTCTGAATTCAAAGCTCTTAGAAGGCTGAAGCCTAATGATTTTCAATTGAGTGACATGTAGACGTGTATTATTTCGTACCTTTTTTCCTTTAAAGGATTTTTTTTCTCTATAAGTAAAGCTGCTCGGGTGCCTTGAGATATGGATGCATTTTAATCACATTCTATTCTTGTACATGATCTGTGAATGTTTCGTGGGAAAGCATTTTGGAATACACAGGGATGATCAGATCACATGTAAGGATTTTTCAGAAATGGATTAAGTACCACCCACGGAGTTTTGTCTTATTTTGCTCAACAGAAAACAAAGATGAGCAATTATGGTTTGCTGTTTATGACATCATTTATAAGCTGAATTTAATTTTCTACTGAACATCCGCTTGGTAATGCCATGGTAATAACTTCCTATTGATTAATTAAATCTGCTCCTTTTCCTTGTTTGTAACTCACATGAGTTTGCCCAAATGCGAATCTATTTTATTACTAAAGGGCTATGAATGGAAACAGTGCATACATTTTAATTTTCTTCTTAGTTTGTTCCAAAGTAACAGTTTTAAATTGTTATCTTATTCAAGTTCATTCTCTTAAAATAAGGAACAGCTCAGAAGTTTTGCAGAGTATCATGGGGTTGTTTTTTGTTTTTTTTTTTTGTGGGTTTTTTGGTATGTTTTTTTGTTTGTTTGTTTGTTTTTAATCATGAGGCATTTTTACAATATTCCTGGCAATTTATGTTATTTTTATGTACTTGAGAACTAACTGTCCCCTAGGACACTGAATTTGCAAAGCAGTATGCCATAAGCAAAGCCAGAGAGTATTCGTTGGTGTTCATAGAATCATAGAATGGCCTGGGTTGAAAAGGACCATAATGATCAACTGTCAACCCCCCAGTTGAAAGGTCATGTGGGCTGCTCCAAAAGTAACTACAGCAGATACAAAGAGCAACACTGTTTAATAGAGCAAGACTCAGCCTTAAAACACTACTTTTCAATGTAGTCACAATCGTTAGCTATGCATTTTCACCAGCAACTGCATGCAGCATTCATAAAAATCTGCACCAGCAGAGGCAACCCACTGTTTCACAGCTGCTATGACAGCATTGTTGCTATGAAAATGTTGCCCATACAATCCGCCTTTCAATGGCCTTAATGGATGGGAGTCAGAAGGCACCAAGTCTGGACTATACTGTGGGTGTGAAAGTACAGTCCAGCCAAGACTGGCAGTATGCTTTGTGGTATTCAAACTAATGTGGGGCTTTTCAAAGGATGCCTACAAATAAATAAATAAATAAACTATCAACTGGGTGTTTTTCAGTGGCACTTTCAACTTCCCTTTTACAGTTGTCTGCATTTCACAAGGCACATGATAATCAAGCACGTTTACTGCTGCCATGGAGAATATATCCTTGAGTTCTACCTCTCTTTCCTACAGTGTGTCCTATCTTACCTGTCTCTAGTTTTCTTGACATCTGTTGTAACTTAACTAGTTAACCTTATACCTAACTTGTCAAATTTAGGTAATCCTAGTTGAAATTTGGCAAGCAGGGAAGATTCACAAAGAGCAGCAAGGTTTTTATAATCTCACTATATTTTTTTCTATAGAAATTTCAATAAGAAGTCCTAGTTAGACTGATTCTTCTGATGCAGATACATGCAAAGGTGCAGTCCTTCTTTACAGTGTGACTGTTTACAAGGTAGGGATTATTTAATGTACGGCAACAATTTTTCTCTTAAATGTCTGAGTGCCAAATGAAGCCTAATCTTCTTCATGTTAATCAGCATTTGAAAATATCTCTGTTTTGTGACTTTGTAAGCACACCAAAAAGCTTCCATTAATCCCGTTTCCCCCAGACCTCAGATATAACTTGGTTAGTCAGAAATAATACAGTGAATCTAAGCTCCTTTAAGAATGTGAATTAATGGCATCTCATGTAACAAGATCTGCAGAAGGAAGATACAGACAATCTTAAGATGCAGTAATCCTACATAATGTACATCTAAAAGAAATCAAACCATTTGCATTCTTTATCTTTTTGTGCTAAAAGGTGACTCCTTCACAATGTACAGTGCTGTGGAATAATCACAAGATGTTTAATAGTAAAAATAAATCGAAATTGATGGTACTGAAGAGAGAAAGGTTAAATAACTCTTTGGCTTGCAATTAAAGCATCTGGTTAGGAGGAGGGAAATTCTGGGTTCCAATCTCTTCTTGTAAGGAGTTTTTATTCTTTTTAACCTATATCTATATAGTAATATGTGAAGTCTTTCATGGGAACAGAACTCACTTTCTCCTGTCTGAATGTTCTACCTACTAAGGCTGCTTTTGGTTGGCCAGTGGCAAAACTGGCAGCATTACTCATGAGAATACCTTTTTTTCCACTGTTTCTTGCCATTAATAGACTGCAGCCTAACTGAAGAAGCATTGCCCTATGAGCCGTGAGTTTGAATAATCTTGAGGACCACAGGGTCCACCCTTGAGGAGGGTTCCCTGTGGTTTTGTAGCATTGTATGTTAAAGTTTGAAGTATTCACATAGTCTCCCTCTACCCTTACCAACCCCATGCTCTGCACTTGTTGGATACGTTTCTGAGAGCTGAAACCTGTTGCTAGCCAAAGAAAGTGGTGGCACTTTCCTCTTTGCCATGATTTCCCTAAAGTGCAAAACCCCTTTACACCAACAAATCTCTTCTTTCAGTTGTTACCTTCCCTAGACCTATGCTTTTCTACTGACTCTCTTTGGTTTGCTCTCATGCTTTGTCAGTCAGAAGAAAAGCCCTGCCAGACAGCATACACAACTTGTCTATTGCTCAGCTCTCTCCCATTGATGTATGTACATGGCACTTAGGGAAAAAAAGATTTTGGAGAATCAGCATGCTGAGTCCAGAGAACAGAGCATATCGGGGGGTTGCAGGATGGCACTGAAAATGCAGAAATACTGTTTTGGATAACACCAGTGTCATTTATTATTACATACATTTAAAACCATAATTATCGTAGTGGTAGTATTTCATCCATCAGTCTATGATCTTACCTGATTCACTGGCTGACTCTACTCTAGAGAAACCATTCTTGACAGAGAATCATCCAACTTGCTTCTAAGTCTCCCAAGCCCTTGGTGACTCATCAACATGCCACTAATTCTGTCTGGTAATTTACAATCTACAAAATTATTTGAGAGACATAGGAGAAAATTTTTTTAATGGCTTACAATGATTTTTAGACTTTCATTGGAAAAATCTATTCAGCTTTACAACATAAATATTTTGCATATGTTCTAGGTTGTGTGTGTTTTAAATACATCAGATAAGACAAATTTCCTTTTTTTTTGCTCAGTAAATGGATACTTTCATCAGCACTCAAGATATTTCAGAGAAACTGCCAAAGTGGGACTACTTACTTTATAATGGTTGCAGATATCACAAATACAATTAGAGATAATAAAATTTGACTGTCTGTTTCTCTCAATTTTTTGCTTATTTTTATACTGTCTGGAAGTAGAAGTTCAGAGAAATTGCAAAAGGATTTAAAAAAAACAGGAAAAGTTTTTTATGAGGGGTCCTCTAAAGAATGAGTGATGATTTACCCTGCCCTGACTCAAAAGGACCTTTAAAACTTAAAGGCACAAATACAGGCAGAAGTGATTGGGAAGATCCTGCTCTTTCGCTTACCCTGAAGCAATACTTATACAGCAAAGTTATTTCTCTCGTGACATGGTGTAGATCTTTTCTGTTTTCTCTTCCTGTTTCCTGAGGAAACTGGTTCTCAAAAAAATAATGCAACTAAATAAACATCTAAAAACTATTTTGTTGTTATTCTTATGAAAGGCAGAAAACTTATACCAAAGAGAAGTTTCGTGCTATGAAGTTTATTGGAACCCTTGTGATCATCTAGTCATGTACGGAATTTTCATTCATATGACTGCTTTGAATGAATGCCTTTGTGAGCTAGTGCTATCTTTTTGAATTAAACTCAGGGCAGCAATAGTATTTGAACTTTAATTCAAGCTCTCATAGTAAAGCATTTAGTTCTTCAATCAAGTATCTGAAAATTGATCGTGTTGAAATCATTTGTAAAGACTGCTGAGATTTCTCAGTACATCATGTGTGATTATTGCCTCATCTATCATGGCTGAAATTACCTCTTAGGTCAGAAGGAGCTGAAGTGTTATAAATTGGATCTGGTACAAGAAGCAAATCTGAAGGCCATTGTGTGTACATGTGTAAAGATTTTTAAAAACATAATAACAGATCCTCTTGTATTGTTCCAATTAAATGAAGACAAGGGTAACTGAATATTTAAATGGTGTTTCTGTATTCAAGGATGATGTCAGCAATGAAGATTTGCAGTATCCCTCTGCTTCAGTCCTGGCAACAAGTTCAAAGAGGAAGTCTGAGAATGAGAGTGAATCAGCTGTGCATAATGTGGACAAGAAAATAGGCATCTCCCCATCCCTGGGTAATGCTCTGGAGAACATTGTGGAGCAGCTGGATGTTTTGACTCTAGTAAGTATGCAAGAACAGGCAGCACTCACAATGAAAAATAATAATTTTATCAATAGTGAAAAAAACAGGAACTGTGCTCATAAATCAGAACGTTAAAGTCTGTAGGGTTGTTTTCGATGGTTACATAGTCAAATGACTATTTTGTATTTTGCCTTTCAGCGAATACTGATTACATGTGTTGTGTGTCCTAAAGCGAAAGTTTCCTGCTACATAATCATGGAGATTATTATTGTATTTTTAACTGTAGAAGAAAAAAAAAGTCACTATTTTTCAATGTGGGTTCGCCAGAAGCCAGTTGTTGTGTTGACATTGTCAAATTCCAGCTTGAACAGTCATGCATTAGTAGGGGATGAACAAAGTAAATTGGCAACGTACCGTTAAATCCTTCTTCAAACTCAGTGCTCAAGATATTGGCTAAGGTAGGAATCTACGCAGTGGAATAATTCCAAGTGTCAGTGAAACAGCACAAATGTTAGTCTCTGTCAGTAACTCTGAGCTGCTTGTTTGCAAAAGCTCAATGCTTATTTTTAGCGATCCAAATTCAGACAATTTATGTCTTAAAACACGACTCTATAGTCTGGAATGTATTAACATTAATCATTAATAGGAGTGGTTAAGATTTTTTTCTTCATTCTTCTTCAATTCGTACGTTAACTGAAGAAATATGTTCTGAAAAGTTCGGAGTTGAAACATCAGTTGAAAATTATTTGTGAAGTAAGATGGGCTGGAAAGAAACTGTCTGCCTGTGTCCAGGAACCTACCCTTCTTGAGGAAGACATTCTCTTGGGGAATGCCTTCTAATATTGTCTTTTTCACGCTATATTTTTTATATCTTTCAAGTTTCTTTTAGGCTTTTGGAAGACATCATTTGGGGTCGCTATTTATGGCTGTTTCTATATTGTAATATAGAGGCAGCTTTCACATAATATTTCTGAGTAATTTTTATGTGCACATAAATATTGTGCACACAGTTTTTTTTTGTCATGGAAACAATTTGAAACCTTTAGACAGTCTTCAGAGATACAAATTCATCATTCTTAAATACAGTTGTAAACAGTGAAATAGCTCGCGCAAAGCCATTTTTGGATATTTTTTTGTTGAGTTAAAGTGATTTTTTTTAATGTTACTGTGTTGCACACTTTAGTAGTACTGTTTGAGTGATATAAAAACAAACTGAAGCTATTGCTACTGTCTTCCTCATGCAGACAGTTTCAATCCTGGAACAACGGCTGACTATGACTGAAGATAAATTGAAAGAATGCTTAGAAAATCAGCAAAAAAATTTACCTCAGGAAAGACAGGAAGAATAAAAGATGGAAATGCACTGCAGTCATTACTATGCTTTCTATTTTCACAAGGAAATAATAAATGTTGCTTCACTGGATTTGATAGTAAGTGGAAAAAAATTCCTTTTCTGCTCATCAATGTAATAAAAACTGAAGAAAGAAATGTATGACACTTTAAACATTGGTTGCAAGCAGACACTCTGCTTATACGTTTAGTAAAGCGTAGCCCAGCCAAAAGTAGTATCAGCCAAAAGTAGTATCACACTGAATGTTTTTAGTTACAGGACTCTTATTTCAGCCTAATAAGATCTTTAAATTAAGCAACAAGATGTATGTTTTTAGATAAGCAGCACTTACCGTGGAAGTGCACTATGCAGATTTTTCAACTCAGGTAGGGGCTGTGAAGGTCCAAATGCCCGTATCTGCTTAAGTGCCAGAAGTTTTCTTTGCCTCTTATGGACTGTCAGATATTTTACCAAAAGCTTGTGACAGTTCATCTTCTACATATTTTAGTGATGATCGCAAGATTTAGTGTAATAACTTTTAGTTACAAGTATGAAGTCATGCAAATGTTGAAGCAGTGATTGTGTCTGCGTGAATTGAGATGCAAGACGTGCAGTGTAGCACTTCTACTCATCCAGCAGAATTCATTTTTTGTTTCCAGTAAACAAGAATTAGCTTCATATTTCTGAGGAATACATCTGGACCAAACACACAGTGATTCAAAGTCTCTATCACAAATAGAAAAGATCCCCATTCTCTAAGGACTTCCTCAGGTGCTCACGTTTCTTGTGCTGTGAATTCTCCTCATCATTTAATGCATTATGAATTAGCCCATAATCAGTAAAGACGTTGTGTGAGTCAGTTTGCCGTGTATAATGAATTTTGGTTTTATTTGTAATAAAAATGTGATTTTTAGAAAGGCATAATTGTGGGTATTGTTCTTCAGTAGAGAACATCTCTGCTTCTTTATGTCTACCTATTACTTTTTGAAATGGCAATTGCAGAACGCCTTTTGTATATCCACAATCAGAAGTAGGTAGTCAGCCCTTTCTGCAACTTCACATTTTGTAGGTTGAAAAATAGGACACTTGAAATGGGGGGAGCATCTTAATCCAATTCTACAACTGACTGTATATAGATAAAGCCCATTTCCCAAGCTGAGCCTCATTAACATCAATAGAATTCAGCTTAAGTACAGGAGTACTGGGCAGACACTGTTGCAGTTGGAGCCAACATAATGAGCAGACAAATGTTCCTTTATAACTTTTTATTTTCTCTGATAGTACACCTTTGGATAGCCAGAAGAATCTCAGTTAGTAATTAGTAAACGCTGAACTTTGCCAACAAATGCTACTTATTTTCAGCTCAGCTTTAAATAGCGCTGTATATTGTGAAGAAACAACTTACAGGCTTTCCAGATACAACTATTTCTAGGCAACATCCTATGCACTGATTTTTTAGTGGAAGGATAGTCTTATATATTCCAATGTGTGCGGCATGACCTTTGATTATGCAATTGTTTATAATGCTATATAATGCAGAGTTATGTAAATGGTGTCTTTTAGGTCAGATGTACTTTGCTGTTTTGCATTTGGAAGTATTCTTGTGGTCTTTGCCTTTTCTTGGTTTCATTACAAGGCACAAAACCATGCAGCTTTTAAAAACGTGGGCTTATTTCTTGCTTTCTTTTAATGTACTACGTATTTTTTTATTTCTATATCAATAGGATTTTTGTTGTTGTTAAGCTTTTCAGGATTGTTCAGCAACAACATATGAAAATATTATTTTTTACTTTATATTTTAATAAAAATCTCTGCTTCTGTCTTCTCTTCTGCTCTAACTCTGCCTTCTGCCTTTGCAGTACATATACAGCGGGAGCATTTAATACTTACGTGTGTGAATCTGGTTAATTAATGTAACATTTCCAACTTAACGTATGGTATTTTCATTCCATCAGGTAGTCTGTTGATACTGAAGTGCTGAAGTACTGAGGTGCCTGACACCTGGGATATCTGTATAATTAGAGATGGTAGTTTGATAAAAGCATGGAGGTATTTTCCTCAAGCTATGAGCGCTCTCTTAAATACAACCTCTACCAGCCAACATGTTTTTTTAAAGGAACTTTGACGTGGGCTATTAGCCTTTTTTCTTGATCCATATAATTTCAAGTAAGGCCACAGGATGAAAAACTTCCTTTCAAAGTGGCTGAAGGAGCTGCTTAAACTCTCAGAAGCAAGTATTCTCAGTATTGCAAAGGTGGCTGAATACCAATTCAACAAAAATAATGGTTGCGCCTGAATGGCACGCTTCAAAGTGTGGTAGGTCCCTGATGTTTGTGAGTGAAAGAGAGAGCATGGCAGAACAAATAGCCCTGCCTGAGTCCCCTGGAAGATTTGCCAGGGGAACAGAACTGCAAGTTCGTAAAGTTTCGTAGCGTTAGGAAGTAGCTTAGCAACTCATCTGAGATAATTCTGCAGAGATTTCCAATCAAAGCCAAAACGCTTTGTGCAAATTGAAAGAAATGCTGTTGGCTGCTGCTGTGTCTTAAGTTCCATTTGTAATTCCCATCAAAGTTGAATCATTAATTTTCATGGGGTTCCTATCCCGAGCATTGTGTACAGCATGATACTGAAGCAATCAAGGAATCAAGGTATTTTTCTGAGTTTTTTACTTTGGATAGCCCTGTGTCATCTCTTTTGAAGCACACGTAGAGGTACTGGACTCTCACCATGGGGCAGACACCAAGTAGCTCATACTGCAACATGGGCCTGGAAGGCACCAATGCTATGAACGTTCAGGTTTTCAAATGCTGGGGCAAAACCGTGCTGAGACATTAGTCTGTGCCATTAATCGTCGCAACCTTATGGAGCAGCGTGACAACTCAAACACTATTCTGGGTTTTCTCTCACTCTCTCCATCTCTCTCTTTTTATTTTTTTTTAATTTATTTTTTTATTTTTTAATTTTATTTTGTCCGTATCACTACGTTCTCCATAAACCTCCACTGTTTACCTTTCGCTACTGCTGCCACGCCGTGTATAGCCCTAGTGTTTTGGAAAAGCAGTTCCTAGAGGCGAATGTATCAGAACAACTCCCCATCTCGTTTATTGCTTTTTCTGCATGTAAGATAACAACAATTCATTGTTTCATTCTCATAACCATTATCATGAGAAACTTAAAATACAGGCTTACATTCTGATTAAACTTATCTTTTAGGTGGAAAAAAAAAATGGTAGTAGACGCATTTCTCCTGGCCATTTCCTTGTGTAGATCCCTGTAGCATGACTTGTTCCGGAAATACAAATTGCCGTCTTTATTTGAATAATTAAGTGTGCTGAACTATTTTTAAGGTAAACAATTGTGGTTTTTTTTTTTCTTCCTATAAGTCTTTTCAGGGGGTTACTGAGTTATTTTAGTTGCTGTATCGCAGCACAGAAACACTGAATGAGAGTAGCTGGGATCAGAATGCATTTCCAAGGACATAGCTTTATGTAACCTGTTTACCCTGTAGGACTTGTAAAAATCAGAAATTCTGTACTCTCTGCCCTAAACAATTAATGAATATGTATGTTCACACTGGATCCAGGAACAGTATGTTTTTGTCAGAGTGCCCCCTCAGGGACTTTTGCACGCTTCGGATGCATAATACAATTGAAGCCGTTTCTTTGTGAGAAAATAGGTTAATAACTTGCCAAAAGGCAGATGTTAATTGGAAAAAGTGCAGACAAGTCCTTTTCTTTACAATGTATACGGATTGTGTTTGTTATGACTCGCATCCAAGAACAGGTGCAATTTCAATTGACTCAGCTAACAGGATGTGCTGAGTGCACTCCCCTCCAATTTTACTATAAATTCTAAATCCAGAGGAAAAAATATAGTTTCCCAACTAGTCAGTGAGTGGTAAGCTGCATCTTGTACCTGTGTTGCAAAACGTATTTACAACATATTACTGAATGTGGACTTAAGTATTTTAGTAACACAAAAATAATGCCCTTGCTCATTCACTAGCGCTGAAGAATTTTAGTGGTGGGAAGTCTTACAAGACAAAATGCGTCTTCCCTTCCAAAGTGTTTATTTCCTAAGAGATCAGTGTGCCCTTGCAGCCCAGAAGGCCAACTGTGTTCTGGGCCACATTAAAAGAGGAGTGGCCAGCAGGGAGAGAGAGGTGATTGACCCCCTCTATTTGGCTTTTGAGAGGCCCCATTTGGAGTTCTGTGTCCAGGCCTGAGGCCCCCAGCACAAGAACAGTGTGGAGCTCTTAGAGTGGGTCCAAAGCAGGACCACTAATATGACCAGGGGGCTGAAGCATCACTCCTATGAGGAAAGGTTGAGGGAACTGGGATTGTTTAGCTTGGAGAAGAGAAGGCCCTGGGGAGACCTTATTGTGTCCTTCCAGTACTTGAAGGGAGAGTTTAAACAGGAGAGGGTACAATTGTTTACATGGGTTAACAGTGATAGGACAAGAGGGGGATGGTTTTAAACTGAGACAGGGGAGGATTAGGTTAGATATTAGGAGGAAGATTTTCACACAGAGGGTGGTGATGCACCACAGGTTGCCCGAGGAGGCTGTGGATGCCCCATCCCTGGAGGTTGGAGGTATTCAAAGCAAGGTACATCAAGTGCTGTCAATGGACTTAAAGCAGAAAGAAAAATTCCTTACTTTAATGTAATTAATGCATTTCCTGCCACAAAGTTAACAACTTGAGCTCTTTACCCTGCCCCATTATCACCCTGCCTTAAAAAAAATGAATAAAACAAATGAAAAGATGCATACACAAGGAAACAATACGATGTGTAGCAGGTCAGAAACAATACAAAAACATCTGGGTGTAGCAGGTTAGAAGAGCTACTGCTTGATATTTAGTCATTCAGATCCACAGGTCTCTTGGGATTGCTTGGCTACTCACATGAATCCACTGAAGCAAGGAGTTTGGTTTGGAGCCATGTGCCCAACCCAACCTCATCCTTGAAAAGTCACTCACCTAAGGCATGCTGGCTGTGAAATGGATGGCTGCCCAGGAAGCAGCTGACTCAGCTTCACCCTGGAGTACTCTGCAGTCTCAGAATCAAAGCTTTTTTCTATGGTGAAACAACATTGGCTCGGACCTCTGCTCCAAAGCCACCCACATTAAAACTGTTCAGTTAGATTTCCAGCTAATAAGGAAAGCTGCTGGTAAAAGGGAGTGTGCATGTTTTTAGGAAGTCTTGATCCTGGTTGATTTTCATACCAGGCCAAAATCTGCTAGGCATCTTTTGAGATCCTGAATGGATTGAGACCTATGGTGTAGACCTGGCAGGACCAGCTAGCGCAGGAATCCTAGAGGAGTGTCACCATTAATGTTGATACTGGATCTGCTGTTGGTGGGATCACACAATTCTCACGTGCCTATAGCTGGACATGCACATCAGCAGACTTGATGCACTTGCAGAGACAGGAGTATGCTGAGGAGAAAAGCTGAGGCTCTCAAGGCCATCTAAATATAGGATTCTGTGACTCAGAGTAGTGGTTAGATTTGCAAGTCCCTGTACTGCTTGAGCTCCTGCAGAGCAGGATAAAACAGTGGAGCCTAACTTCTCTTCAAAGCTGCTGAAGAGAAAGCAATTGCCAGAAGACAAGAAGAAAAGATATCCATTAGGCTTCTTTTCCATCCTTTTGTGCTTTGTATTGCAATGAAGCAGCATCTCAGTATCTCTCAAATTTTTTTCCTCCTCCCAATCCCCAGAGGAAATCCCTACTCTTTTTAGAGAAAGAAAATACTAGAGAGGAGGAGAAGTAGCAGGATCTCTCTGCTGCAGGATTTCACTTGAAGCTTTATCTGGCCACAGTGACGGCTTACGGTGCTTATTGCAGCACTGATATTGAACGTCAGCTCCATCCTAAGATTAACCATCAGAAGCACAGCGTGTCGGCTGCTGCTTGTTGGGACTTCCTGAACAAGTGTCACAGGACAGAAGTCTGGGAAGCTAAAAGTGGTAAAATCCTCTCTGATTTATTTTAAGAGTCAGGTGAGCCGTGCACAAAGGGCCCTGCTGCTTCAAGCTGCCATCATGGTTCAGGGCTCCCAAAATGAAGCATTTAAGATGCAATACACTTGGGTGGCAAAAAGGACAGACTGCTCCTGGCAGAAATTCTTCCTCAGGAGAGCACTTGTCTAACATTTTCGAATCATTCTTTTTATAATTGTGTTCGCCCTGTGATACGTGTTGGGTGCACAAAACCCAGGACATATTGCCAAAACCTACAAAGAGCAACCTGAAAGGGAAAGAGGAGACAGTGTTGGTATCTGGCTGTCAGTAGGTTCTGCACTGATTACTGTGTTAATTCTGGTGCCTAAAATGTGATGCTGGTGCAAAAGCAGGGCTTAGTATGTAAGGCTTGAAAATGTCTGTACTTCACAAGACTAACTTAGCTTCTATGAGAAATTTTTTAAGTTAGATAGCATTAACTTTTCAGTTTAGAAGTGAGCGTAATCAGGCAAAACATAGTAGGTTATAATATTTAATTGTATGTAACCATACTGAGTTTCAGGCCGTACCAATGCCTCTGTACCACTTCACTGCTCTAACACTGCGAGCTTTTGTGCAGCTTCTGCAATCCATTCAGTATTGACCCGGCCTATAAATAGCCACATTATCGAGAGACTGCAAGAGCTTCATTAGAGAAGTTGTGGCAGTCGCTCAGTGCTGAACCCAAAGAGCTGAAGCAAGTAGGTGACACCGAGCCTGAAGCTTCTGCCATGTGGACAAGCCAGTGTCGCTGCAAGCCATCCTCTCTGTTATAGAATCACAGAATGGTTTGGGTTGGAAGAGACCTTAGAGATCGCCTATTCTAACCCCACTGCTGTGGGCAGGGATACCTCCCACCACAGCAAGCTGCCCAGGGCCCCATCCAACCTGGCCGCTTCCAGGGATGGGGCTTTTCTGGATAGCCTGTTCCAGTGCCTCACCAACCTCCGAGTAAAGGATTTTCTCCTAACATTTAACCCGTATCTCCCCTCTTGTAGTTTAAAACCACCCCCTAGCTGCGACTCGCCAAGCACACCATGCTGGTTGAGGTGCCAGTGTGTTTCCTCCCAGACGGCAGCGCGGCACACAGCAGCCTGTGGTCAGGTTGCCACAGCCAGCAGAGCCCGGATGCTGCCAGGGTTGGGTTCCCAGGGCCGGGGCCGTGGGACATCCTGCAGGGCGCTGGGCTGGCGGCGTGGCCACGACCGGGGAATGACTCATTGGCCCAAAGTCACACGCAAGCAGCAGTGCTGTCCTGACTAAATAGGAAGTCTCTGGCTGGAATCAGTGGGACTGCTCACACGCTTGAAGTGCTGAAAATGCCTCAGTCTTGTACGCTATATTCACATAATGGAGAGAAAGAAAGGTTGAGAAGAAACCAATGGCTGATTTTTTTATGAAGGTAGATAGAAAACAAATGTAGCCGTGAAAACGTGACCTTCTGATTCATTTAAAGGTGTACTTTACTGTTTGTTGCACAGCTTTCTGAAATAGAGCCTCTCAGGTCAGGCCCTGGAACTCAGGTAAATGAAGAGTGTGTAGGGCACAGTGCCAGGTTTGCATACAGACCTTATCTGCAGCCTTCTGGATGCTCATTCTGAGGAGCTGATAAAACGAGAGAGGTCTACACTGTCATCCTAAACTGTAAAAGAGGAAATATCACTCATTTTGTCTCTTTTTTTTCCCCCCTTTTTGAGAAAGAAAAATGCTTTCAGCCACTCAGCTATTCCAAGCTGTGTGTAAGTTGCCCGCATTTCTCTCTCACTTCTCTAAATGATCAAGTTAATCATTTCAAAGGGAGAGTTAAGCCCTTGTTGCATAACCTGAGTAATGGGGAGGGAACTGCTGTGTGTTTCTGTGCGATGGATTTGGGAGGAACAGGGAACAATACAAAGCTGGCAATCGGCACTATTTGAAAACTGCTGCTTGGCTTGGAAGACATTACGGATGCAGTAAGGTCTCCCTATTCTCACCCAGTGTCTCAATTCCATTTATGTTTGTTTAAGTTGTAGAATAACAAAGCTGAGCCTTCGGCCCTCACTGTGAAAACAAAGCCAGACCGAAATGCCCGAGGTCAGATTTTTAAGATCTGTTCCACACAGAGAGTCACTGACAAATATGTATATATATCTAATTTGGCTCATTAGCATTAGCCATCGCACACCCACTTTCGTTTTATTTATTACTGGAGGAAGAACAATGCCATAATAAACAGCGCTGAGAGATTTCCAGCAGAACAGGATTTTGTCAGAGGATGCTGATTTGTCGTAAGCAAAGTGTTTCACAGAAGCACATCTGTTTGGGTGAACTTCCGCTGCAGCCCAGGCAGGTTTCCATCACTGTCCTGCCTGACTTCCTGCCAGCCTGCCTGGCCACTTTCCAGGCTCCGCGGCTCCAGGACGGCTCGGAGACTCAACCTGGGATTCTTTCTGGTTCCTTGTTTTTTTCTGTTGTTTTTTTTCCCCCCATCCTCTCTTTTGAAATTAGAGGTAAAAGGTTTTGTAAGAAATCTAAACCAGCCTTTGGTGGTGCCTTTTTCCAGTTGTTCATAATAGTTACATGGGTTAGCCAGAATAGCTCTCCTCCCTGATGGAGGTTAAAGTGCCCTGGAAGTGAATTAGTTTTCATGCCATGTTGAGCTTCATTTCTGAGCGTTTCCTGGCGAACCCGTGGTGCCAGCATCTTGTCCTCCTCCCTATTTGCTAAACACTTAATTGCGTTACAGTCTCTCTGAAGCAGCAGGGCCTTTCAGCACTGTCTCCTTCACTTGCTTCTCCCAGCCTGGTCTCAATACAGAGGCTGCATCTACCTCTCATGTGACTTCTGGACACTTGCAGCTGCTGGTCATCGTGGTGGACAACAGGTGGTTTCCTAAGACCTTGGGCACCAGATTTACTCTAGAAATCCACCTCAGTGGCTGGCTGCTTGTGTATTAGCTCTGCTGCTGCTTCCTGCTTTACCTGCCCAATTTTTATTGGAGATAGGGATACTTCCCTGCACTTCAGCCTGCACCCCCTGGGTGGCTGTTTTGGGTTTTTCTTTACAGTGGGGTTATCCGCAAGCAGAACCCTGTGAAGAAGTGTGCCCAGGATCTTAGACTTCATAGATGAAGCAAATTCTCTTCCACCTCTGAGCTCAGGTTGCAGGCAGTCAACTTTAGCTACCTTTGTACTCCAGGCTCAATACTTCTTTCTATCAAGCTCCTGTAGTCTTTTCTCTTTTTCCCTCCAGACCATAAGTTTCATCACTGTCTGCACTCGGGTTAACTTGGCCTTGAAAAGCAGCTGACTAAGAAGAAGCATTTGGTCAAAACTGAGAAGATCTGGTGAGTTGAACTCTGGAGTTAATTTAGTTTTGGTGTTACCATGCTGCAGAATCTGTCTGTAAACAGCATTTTAGAACCCATTAGAGTATCTCATTTTCCCAGATCTCTCAGTTTTAATGATATTTTCTCAATCAGGAAACCCATTACATTAGAAATTGGATTGTCCAAAAGGCTTGTGCAGCCACCAACGTCAGCCTGTCAGAGGTGGTCAGGAGATGTAGAAAGATTGGAAAAAGAAAGTCATGTATCACAGTGCAGTTTTCAGGGTGATGTGAGCTCTGCCAGACCCCAAAATCTTTATGGAAAAGGCTCAAAGTGTTAGGGGCTTGAGTGGAAGGGGAAAAGCCAGCTGACATTGAATGTGGCCACAGATAGGAAGAAGACAAATGTGAACCCCATTCTGCTTTTGTACCATCTCTGATAATTAGGTTGAATGGTCTTCCGAATGGCACCCACAGCCTCTGCCTCCTTCTGCACAAATGCTTTGCCCCTTCCCATACTGTCTGTCCTGCTGTAGCCCGTCGCCTCTTTGCTTATCTCTTCCTCTCTCTGTGTTCACCTTCTCTTCTCTCCCATCCTTTTCCTTCAAAACAATATGTTGCAGCCACTCATAGTGCATTTGGCTGAAGTCTCACTGGGCATATCAGGAACTTTTCCAGATTGCTCATGGGTGGAGTTTCCCAAAAGCATCAGTTTGGTATTAGTGTTGTGCAAACAATGGGCCTGTCAAACAGCAGCATGAGGCAACCTCAGAATGTGGTGCCTCCCTGCAGACCCCCACTTCTGCTGTGGATCACCTCACACAGCACAGACACACAGCAAGAAGTGACCAGGAAGGAGCATAACCACAGCATAGAAGGGATGGATCTGGCTCTTGAACCTTCTTAACTCTCAGTGAGCTCACACGGCTTGGTAGCTGCCCATTCAAGAGGCTGTGAAGAAGCCATGGCTGCTGACACAGTTCAAAATGGCACTGTTTCAAAGTTGTGTGTAAATTACCCAGCTTATTTTTGCCAGCTGTCTTGGGATAATGAGATGTATAATAATGACATTGTGAACAGCCACTATGGGACAGTTTGCATCACTACATTGTCTGCAAGAGGATTTTAGGTAAGTATTGCAGTTTATACAGAACTAGTATGGCTTGACATAGAGAATTAGCTCATCTGGGAGCCTTACTCCTGGTTAGGCAAACAGTAGGCAAGAACTTCTACAATAAACTTAAACCACAGACTGGGTGGTAGCCATTGCTTCCTACATTTCTTTTTGTAAGAAGCAGTTCCCACAATTTTCTTGAACTTTAACTGCCTTAGGCTACTTTTCCATTCTTGGTACACATTTCAGGACGAATTTTTCAGGAAATCTTCAGCTTTTTTAGAGAATGGCACCCTCTGCAACTTTCCTACAGATTTTTATCATCAAAAATAGTATGAAAATCTGATGGGATTGAACCAGTGCAGAAGATGCTTGTTCAGTTCACTGAAACCCATCAGGGAGGATTGCCCAGGTCAGACAGAAAGCAGACACTGAGGCTTGTTCAGCATGGAGACAGTGGGGCAAGGACACAGAAGAGATCTGAGCACTGAAAAGTGCATGAGGATGCTATGAGATACCGAGGACTTAGAAGCAGGGCCAGGGAGATTTGTATTGCTAGAAGTCAAGTTTGGGAGTAATGGAAGAACTGATCCTGGTCCATGACAGCCTATTTCCCAGTGTAACTTGTTGCTTGGCTTAACATCTGTCAAACAGCTGGTTTGATGCTCACTCCAAATACTCGTTTTCCCTGTGATGTGAGTGAGGGTGGAGAATAACACCCTGCTACAGCTCTTGGGTGCTGTGCCTGCTCAAGAGGCAAAGCCAACGTGGTGAACCTGAAATCACAAAGAAAAGTATCTGGAACTGTACACTAAAATAGTGTTACTAAGGCAGCTCTGGAGAACTGGATTTTATCTCTGCATCTGTATCATCAACCTGGCAGCTGTACTCTGTGTAGGAAGCAGTGGGATGGAGGTGTGAAAAGGATGGTAAGGAGGGGGATGTGAAACCCAAAACCTGGAGACTTATTATAAGTTATATGCAAGTGTTTGGGATCCTTGGTTGAGATCTCAGAGATGCTACAAAGGAGAAAAAAGGATTTGAAGCGAGAGTCAAATACTGAAAAGCAGTGCTGTGATTATAGGTCCGGTCAATAGCTTTTATGTCAACAGAAGGATGAAGAGGAGTGGAAAGGACCTTTGGAAGAAAATAATTAGTTTGGCATTGGGAATGTGAAAAATAGAAATGTGAAAAGCTACAGATGAGGCATAAAGGCACATTCCCTGCTGTCTTGCCTGAGAAAAAGTTTCCACTCTCTATCTAGCTGTGGTTTTATGAACCATAGACCATGTTTATCCACTGCTCTTCCTATTTGATTTATAATGGTGAGTGCATCCTTTTGCATTTTTTTAAATCAATTTGGTGCCTGCAAATTGATTTGCCACGCGAGCATCCTCTCCTGCTCTCAGTACGCTCAGGCTCTAATGAGCAGCCCATGCTGCCTTACCCTCACATGCTCATGGCCCCACAGTCTCCTAGGCATTTTCCAGTCTCCCAAGCATCCTGCAGCACTTTACCCTTGCCTCCGTCTTCCAGCATTGCTTGGTATCACCTCAGCTGTTGTGCCTGCTGCTCTGGCCTGCTGTTCCAGCCTACCGAAGGCCACTAGTCCCACCAACCTGCAAGGTGCTTCCCCAAGTGCATTCCTCACACATGGCAAGCTCTGGGCCTGTCAAAAGCAGCGAGCTCAGCATGGTGGCAATGGAGGCCTGAGAGCATTGCTTTCCTGACAAGCCCAGCACTTTCTCTTCAACCTGTATCCAGTTTCCCAGTTTGCTTCCTGTCAGAGCCGCCTGTATGAGGTGCATTGCTTGGGGGCTCCCATTTCTGGCCCCCGCCAGCCCACCTGGGATCCACCTTGTGGTTGGGAGCAGGACGTTCAAGTGGAAGTCTGAGCAAAGGTGAAGGAAGCCTGCTCAGTGAACTGGAAACTCCCACACTGTGTTGTCAAACACGCTTGTTCACTGGTGTGTAAAAGGGAAGCTGAGGAGAAATGAATTTGAATGCCTTTTAGTTGGGATTATGGGCATATGGTGCGGTGCCATTTGTTTTCCTCTTCCTGCTCTGCAGTGGGGCTTTAAGACCTTCACACATTTGCCTTTATCTGTCATGTCAAAAGGGGAGACAGCGAGAGGCCTTTTTTTCTGCCCTTCTGTGAGGCCATGCTCACAGCCTCTCACTTCACTCTGCACTTTGCCAAAGGAGCAGTCCTGATTTTCAGCACAAGTGTAGCCAGATTGCAGAAGTGGATTAAGCAGCTCCAATTTATTTTTATTAAACTTCTCAGTGGCTCCTGGCAGGACTTTTGCTATTTTTCCAACAGCAGAAGGGGACGGATTTGAGGGGAAAGGGTGGACATGATGTCCACAGTGCCACATGCACACAATGCACTGGCAGCTGGATGGTTAGGTTTTATTGTTACAACAGTATATTTAGTGTTTTGTATGAAGCCACTTAGGGAGCTACTTCCCTTGTTGTACAGCAGTTTGTTAGATGTAAGATCTAGACATGAGCCTTTAATTATGCCTAGCATCTCCGCAAAAGCAATTTCAGTTCTCTTCCCTGCCTCATACAGCATCTTGGGATGCTCTGCAATTGAATGTGAACAAGCTATTGTTTAACACGGCTTTAAATCATCACAGAAATGTTCTGTAGCATCAACTGGGAACGCCTGCTCCCATCTGCCCTGCTCATTTCTCACAGTCACGCTGGGAATGAAGGCCAATAATCACAGAAATTTTGTTTAAAGGTTAAGCACAGAGGAGTGTATCTTCATACGCCATGTGAGTTAATTGCAGGTGAAGATGTGGCTCAGAAACACTTAAAGAGGAAAGTACAGACTGATAGCGAGCATCTTTCCCAGCTCTCATGTAAGCATCTTTTCAGTCACTTTCCAAATATGTATATTTGTTTTTCAGAGGACTTGTAGGAGACTTAAAAGCTAATGTTCTCTTCAGAAAACAAAAGTCTCTGGCACTGCTAAAGACACTGTGAATCTGCTCCTGCCCCTGACACAAGCTCTGCGGCCGACTGTGAGCAGTCACTGTGTCAGGGCATCACAGCCTGACCTTTATGCTAAGCCTGTAGTCTGAACAAAAGTCAAGTCATTCATTTTTTCTTCTGAAAATACGTTGTTAATGGTTTTAACATATAGAAAATGTATAAACCATTGGCTAAATGTAATTCAGTACCTCCTATATTTGATGCTCCTTTTGTTCCAACGTTTCTGTTTCAAATAATGCTGAAAAAGTTGTATTACGTTTACATCAAAGGAAAGCTGTGGAAGCAGAAACACGAATAACAACATAATGTGATTCTGAACAAAGAAACCTGTGCTGGAATGGGCTACGTAGAAACACATGTATGTCATTGTAGCGTATTGCTAACACATGTGGGGGTCATCTTGATATGCCCGGGAGCAGCTGAGAGCCTGGTTTGAAGATAGATAAATTTGATAGAATCTGCTTTGATTGTACAGTAACAACAACCGCTGTTTACATCTTTATAGACTGCTTACCACAACTGGTCATGTGTTGTGCTGTGCAGGTTTCCATATACAACAGTGCTCCAAAGGGAGAAGGTAAAGAGTATGTAAAGAGGAGTAAATGTGAAGGTAATAATGATGATTATAACTTTCCAAAACCAGTTTGTACACATCTTAAAAATGATTTTAAAGCAGTTCAGCAGCTTTTCTTCTGGAATCTGTGATATTGCCTGTTCTTCCAGTAAAACATGGAATGTGTCTAAGAAGCCACCGCTCTGCATGGGAGTGAGAATGCATTTGTCCAGTGTAACTGGAAGGCACTGGCTTCAAGCCCTTAGTTCAGAGTGCTTCTGCAGGAGCACTGGTAATGGTAATTCAGACCTTTTTTGGAACTGATTTAAGGTTCTATACTTGCTACACAGAAATAGGTGTACCTGATGCTTGGATTTGTTTTTTAGTACTGCTCATGTTTTGCTTTGGTTTTGCCAGATATTTGGAATCCTGCACAGACACTGTCTATGACTTTGAATGTATTCCTGCTTTTCTCTGCTGCAGCTCTGGGCCTTGTCCCACTCTCCTTTCCAACATCACCCTGTTGACTGCTGGTCTTTAGCACCAGATTTTCCAAATGCTCATCAGCCATAATATTGCAACAGGTTTTCAGCAGTGGGCAGCCACCAGCTGTGACATGTACAGCCAGGCCCAGATTCTCAAAAGAATGTGGTATACTGTCCAAAATCTGGTCCCAGTCATGAAGTGCTGCATTTTCCAGTAGGAGTGAAAGCCCTGATATCGGGATCAACCCGTTTCTGCACAGAGGAACCTTGGCTCAGATGTTTGCTGTCAAGATGAAGGGGGAAGGAAGTGCCTTTCAGACATGGGGATTCTGCTTTGTGGTGTTTGCTGCGCCGCAGGACAGCAGAACTGAGAACGCAGCTGTTACAAAATGCTAGCTGCAAACAGGAGGAATCCGTAAGTACAAAATACATTTTACATTAAGGAAGTCACATGTCTGGCCCACTGCATTTAGTGACTGATACGAAATCAGCCACTTCAGTTTGGCACATTATACCTACACAAATTAAAGCAGGTCTTTAAACTGTAAGTCTCTAAATTACCTTTAGCAGATCTACAAAAGGTCTCCAAGAAAACAAGATTTATGTTCATTATTCTGGGATCTTATGTTTCCATCTATAATACCACTGAACGGTGTTTAGAGGTGCACAAATTCAAAACAGATTTTAGAAAAAAAGCACTGGAATAGAATTACAATCAGCATTGAAATGGGAGTTTTGAAGATCATAACCACTAAATTACTTGTAGAAGTAGGTTTCTTGACCTTCTGCCACACTATAAACGTAGCTGAAGGTAAAATCAAGTGCAGTGAAATCACTGAGTGTGGGATTATGGTTATTCAGAGGTCAGCTGGCCCTTCTAATTTGCCCTCAAAAACTACACTATCTATTTTGAAAACAATGTTTAGACTAACCCCCAATATATGTTAAAAAGACAAACAAGAAAGCATCACTCACACAAAAGTCACCAAGCCAAAAACAAGCAAGCAAACCAAGACCCCACCAAGACTCTGGTGGTAAGGTCACTGCTTAGGGTACTCCCACAACCTGCAGACAGACAAAGCTGTGGGAGATCAACCATGGTGCAAGAAGACATGGCAACACTCCTGGGCCTTGTCTTGGGACAATCTCATGCTCTCCATTTGTATCTTGGTGCGTTGCTAGTAGGCTCAGGCTCCCACAGTCCTTCACAGCAAGTAAATACAGATGTATCATGCCTGAACATTTCCATAATGTTCCCCACATACACAGACAGTGCCTGAAACCCTGCCCTGCCAAGGTCAGTATTAACATTTGTCATTAACTTTGGTTCAGGCAGGATTTCCCTCCTGGACACACACCTCCTCCAGTATGTGTGTGCATGTGAGTGTATGTGTATATACAGAAGCTTTACAGTACAAGGCACTTAGAGAAAGGCATCTTCTCTCTTTAAATGTTTTTCTTTGACTTGGTATTGCATTAAATCAGACCTTCACTATCAAAGCCACAGTTTCTTGTGATTTAATGGCATTAAAGAGCCCTTCTTGCTGGGAGCTCTGCAATAACAATCAGGCGGGAGGAAGAGGAAACGAGCTGCGTAGCACACTCTGTACCTTCCAGCCACCAGCTATTGTTAGAAGCACGTTGCTCCAGACAGAGTGGCAGCAAGGCACAGAGTGGGAAGCAGGTGTAACCTGCCAGGAACACCAGTCTAGCAAATGCTGTTCTTTAATTCTGATGAGTACCCCTCCTTCTCATCTACATCATTTGAAAGAGATTTTGCATTCTTAGTGATCAACCCTTGAAAGCTTAGATAATGCCTCTATGGCAAACCAGAAGCTCATTTTGTCATGTTAGTACTTTGGTCATTCATCTGCAAAGTTACTGATCTTTTCTTTTTTTCTTCTGCTCCCTGTCATAACATAGCATTTTAGATGCAACGCTTGGATCCCAAGAAGCATGTTTCCAGATGCTTAGCTGTAGTGTGGACTCTTTATAGAAGAGAACAAAATCTCTCCTCCTTGCATGCCCTGCCTATCCCATTCTTTTTATTGTATATTATTCAGAAAGAGAAAGCCTGACTAGCGGAGGCTGCCCAGGCTCCAGCAGGCCTAATGGAACACTTTGTTCAGACCAGGCAAGTAAAGCTATGCCCAGCATGGCTGGCTGGATTTGGACTGCTGCTGGGTGACCCAAGACCAGCTCAGTTACCACACCCCCAAATTCACCTGCAGTGTGTTGCTAGAGAGCCAGTCTGCCCTTGGCAGGCTCAGAGCTGCTCTCAGTCACACACTGGGAGAGTTCATAAATATCAATGTGGTGGGCCCAGCCAGGGCCTGCAAAACCAGACGCCTACAAATTTAACCCTTTCCTTCATTTAGTGTGGGAGTTACTGCCCTGCAGTGCAATATTAAAAGCCTGTTTGTGACCATGTTTAGTTCACCGTGCTCTTGATCTGTAGTCTGTACTAACACCTTGTTTTTTTTGATACCTGCCTGTTTGCTGAGTGCTTGCACACTGTGCAGAGCAACATAAATAAGCGAGTCTGGTCAAGCTGCTACACTGTAAACAAGCATGATGAAAAGTCATGTCTATACCTGCTACATCCCCTCATGACATTGTCTCTGTTCTGTGTCCTCCACTGAGGCCTGGAGATGAAGTACTGCCTCCTATACCCTCACTTATGAAATGCATGCGCTGGCCCTCCTCAGGGATATACATCAGCTGCAGGGCACAGCTCAGCCAGGGAGTCAGGAGACCATACAAAGTCCAGGCATTTTCGATCCCTTACTAAGCATTTTCTCTGCTTGTCCCTTATATATCTTTCTCCCTACAGCTAATGGTCATCCTTTACCATGGCATCATTAGGGGGAAGATGATCCACCCTTGTTTCCTTCTATCTCTCATGCAGCAACTTCAGCTCCAGTAAGACTTCTCCAGGCTCTCTTCAGAAGCTGGCTCAAAACACTGCCAATGTCCCCAGGTGTCTCCCCCAGCAGCTCTTTCACAGTTTTCTCATCCTCTTCCCCAGTTGTTCTTGTGTCATTCACAGCTGATACTGCCTTCTTCCTAGTAGCCTGACTGGAACTATGCTAAAAACCAGTGAGAAAAAGAACTCAGAAATGGGCTTTACACCAGGGAAAACTCTCCAATTCAAATAGTCCCTTTGCGTTTGGGAAGAAAAATACAATTTATATCTCATTACCTCATGATTCCCCCTGTCATTTGCACTCCTGAGCTCTGTTGCTATTTTACACTTGCTGCTGATACATATGATTTAGCCTGGAGCTGCAATGTATAGATTCAGATTGTGGGAAAAAAAGCTGCAGACTCTGTACTAGTAGTCAGCTGAGCTTTATTTTACACAGTGGTGACACTGGACAACAACAACTTAGGTGCAGTTTTGGACTTAACAAGATACATTTGTCCCTGCTCTGTGGTAGAAACCCATCCATCTGTGTGCCTGAGCGCTGTCATTGTCTCCTCCTTTATCACTTCCCACTTGTGACATCACTTTGTCTAGTTAACAGCAACTTGCCATTTACAGAGCCAAGAAACTAAGAAAATGTTCCAGTTTTCATACCAGGAAAGGCCATAAGGTGCATTCTGCATATTGAATGCCTCAGAAACTGGTTTTGTGAAACTGTAAGCACCCAAAATGCAAGTGCGTACAATCCTATTCTAGCTGCTTGGTGTTTTTGCTTTTGGTGCATTGTTTTTGTACTCTAATAAATCTTCTCACATTCTGCTTTGCATCTTTCCATCTGGCACTGCTGATATCAGATTAAGGAATGAAGAAGGAAGAGGGCAAGAAGCTACACCCATTAGGAACTGGGCTGGTACAGTCCAGGCTATAGTACATAAACTCCTTAATATAAAGTCCAACCCCCCCCTATAAAGAAAAAAAAGTGCCCTTGTAAGAGCAACAGACTTGTCTACCTAATTCTTACAGAGGCGTAATGCTGCCAGCTGCTTTCATTGAGGTTGTTTCTTGTCATGGGGACTGAGATGCTGCTGTGTGAGGGGGACAAACAGTGCCCTGGAGACAATGGTTCCTGAAGCTGAGCTGGCTGTCTGGGGGAAAGCACCATGCAAATATGCTTATGCTGTCACCAGAGCTGGACAAGTCACAAAGCAGAATGGCTGCATCCCTACAGAGCTGAGCCCAACACCATCAACTCAACATAGAGCTGACTGGGATGTGAGTCTCTCCTGACAATGAAAGTACCTGAAACACAGCAGAGAAACCCAGGCTATCTTCAGAAGTCTGTTGGTGCCTCAGCCCTACACTTCAGCTAACTCTTCTCCAAGCCCCTGCAGCACTAATGCCACCGCAGTGTGTGTCCCTTCTGCAGCCAGCATGCTGAGATGGTAAGGCAGCCATACCTAACCCCACTGTGAAAATCAAAGGCAATTGCACCTGCTCTCTCTAATATTTCTGTCACCATGAGTATCCAACCTCCTGTAAAGGAAATCCATATGTCATCTTGTAATGTTAGGAAAACAGACACTTAGCATAGTAACCCGTACATTGACTGTTCTATCATCATGTCTTGCTGCTCCAGAACAGCAGATCACAGATGACACATATCGCCGGAGAGATGCTAACCCTTTCCCTGTAGCTAACACTTTCACAGTATTGCTTTAATGTTAGGTTTGTCAAGAGCACTTTTTTATGTTCTGTTCCCAAATGTCAATGATCAAGAGGAAGAAGGAAGACGAGTGCTGATGGTCTCTGAGTCCTCCCTCCCTGAGTATTTTGAGCATTTAGATGGTAGAACACCTTCCTCCAAAGCACTGTATGCCGAGATTAATGAAACCTTTATGTATTTTACAGATCTGACTGGGAGAGAATTTCTTAAATTCAGAAAAAACTTGACACTACTGTAGCTTGTCTAGGTTGAAAAGAAAACTAATTTCAACATGTTGAAAATCCCACTAACGTGGAAATTTCCAGTTCTAATCTGCTCTGAAGATCACACAAATAACATACTTTTATGGCAGCAGATCAGAACCGCATCATTCCTTTCTTCCATATGGCAAGGATGATGCAAAATAATAGCTGGAGTGAGAAAAAAAAAATAAAAATCTGTGACTATTTGAAATACAAAGAAGAAGAGCTTCATTGAAACGATCTCTTTGGAACATCATCCCTCCTAACTCAGAGCTCCTCAGCCATGCATTTGGCACAAGCTCTGCTAGGGTTTGCTTCTGCACTACTGACAGCTAGAGATGCAGAATCTCAGATGCATTTTTTTCTCCACCAAAAGCAACTGGTGTAAAATCAAACTAGTCCTGTGCTGTCTGGCTTGAAGTTCCTCTACAGAATATAATAGCTGTCCTACTAATATTCCAGTATTTTCTTTCAATTGAGTGACTGGGTGATTAGAGAAGAAAGAACAAATTTGTGAAGACAAGGATTTTCCCTCCATGCCAGCACCAGGCTGGACCTCCCCATGTCCCATGAAGGCCATAATGGATGACAGTATCTCCCAAGAGGCTGGTGGCATTGCAAAGGGGCCTTGCCTCCACTGCTCCAAACAAGGAGCTTTTTACAGCAAAACATCTGATATGAATGGCCTTTTTTGTATGTGAAGAAAGTGTGTGTTTCCAGGCATGTGCAGGGCACAGAGATGGCAGCTGCTGAGGGAGCAGTGCTTGGCCAAGCTGGAGATCCCGCTGGGCAGAACCAAAATAGTACATGACCTCATCATTCATTAAAGAATAAGTTGTCCTACACTACGGGCATCAATCCTCCATGACTCCTTCACAAGAGTCTGGGGTGAATGCTTAATTCACGAGAGTTGAATGTCCACTGACACATACACAAAAAGACTCATAGGGTCTACCATTCTAAAAAATGTAACAAACAGAAGCTACTAACTCTTAGTCATTATAAAGTGATGGGGGAAAAAACATTGCAGAAATACAGGCAACTGCCCTGAACTTGCCATTTTTTTAAACATAAGTGAAACATTTTCTTCCACGATAGATCTTGAGTGAGGCTGTTTCTGTTCTGCTCCTTTGACAATTTGTGAGATGAATTGGACACCTGGGATATCTCACCCTATTTGCATTCATTTCAGTGAAGAGTTTAAGGCATCTCTTTCTTAAGGAAAAGGAATTATTTTTTTTCCCCTCCAGCAAGGTACTTATGTATCTTCTATGGTTACTTTACCATCTTTTTAAGATCAAGTCATCACCAGCTTGAAATGTTTACTTAGATTTATTTTTTCTTAGACCAGAGCAGGTGAAATTATGTATATCCTTGTCCAAAGAAGACACAAACATCCTGTAAGAACAAAGTTCTCGGGATCCTTCATAGAAATGTTCACACACACACTAGCAAAGAGGTTTTGTGTTCTGTGTGCATGGGTAGTTTGGAAGGTATACAGGCAAACCAAAGCATGCCATTTTAGATACTTGTGTCATGTGCTATTGATCATGCATGTGAGACTCTGATAATTATGAAACCAATGGACAAAGCACCCGGCACTGCTATCCATCTTGAGCATAATAAAAATTCATTTAGTTTTAATTTCACTTCGTGGAAATTAGAAATTTCCCCAATCATTGTATTGATTATATAATTATTATTGTTAAGTAGTACAGTTCTGAAGGACACTGCAGGCCATGGAAAATGATCAATAATATGTTAGATGGGAAATCATGTACATTAACAGTGGTGAATCATCCTTCACTGATAATAAAGGAAAGAAGAAAATGCAAGTATATTTTATACTGAAGCAGTGACTACAGTAACCCATGCCCAGAGAGTGGGGTTGCCTGAGAAAGCTTGAACCCAGATCTCCCCTGACCCAGGCCAGGCCAGGGGGTGCCCTGCAGGGCACTGAGCACACAGGGTCCTGAGCACAGCGTGACTATGAGATGTCCCATGTGCAGAAGGCATCACTGCCTACAGAAGACAGAGCCTTGGGGCAGAGACATGCTGGCATCTTCACAAAGGCAAAGTACAGGCTGCTGTCTTATCTTTGCTTACTTAGAAAAAATGGACTCTGATTTGGACTACGCTAAATGGAGATACCTGAGCCAAGCAGCCACATCCCATCCCATCTTCCTGAGAGGCCACCAGCAGACTGGGAGCACTAGGGCAGCTGGCCATGGGTAATGACAAGCAGCTCCTCCTCAGTCTTCAGGCAATACCCAGAAGAGGGTGGAGACTAATGTCTTTTCCATCATCTGAAGAGCTCATGCACATGAGCTTTCCTCCCCTCCTCCCCTCCCAGGAGCACCAGCGCCTCTTTGAGCACTGCCTGGCAACTGTGGCAGCCCTGTGCTGAAGGACACAGGGCCCCACAGGAGACAAAGGCAGCGTGAGACACGTGTTGCCAGGAATTTAGGACTGCTCCTGAGGAAAGCAATCCAGAATCTTCTATGAAACTCGTGTTGGTTTCTATGAGGCCATGGAAGTCGTTGGGACTGCGGCATTTCTTCAGCACCCTCCTTCAGGAGGAGCCACCTCAGGGCCGACAGCCGCCATGCAGCGGCAGGAAGCCACACCACTGGTTTGTCCTTCTGCAGGGCCATGCCCTGTGCCTGAGGGCTGGACCTTTTCCAGTCATGGGTTGTACAGCTGCTGCAGAAGCTGCTTCTGGCCACATGTTAACACAGGCTGTGGCAGGATGTAATTTCAATGCTGAGGCAGTGCTCGACTTTAGAGCACAACAAAGGGGACAGCTGCTGCATGGGAGCATTCTGTATGTACCATGATGGCCGATGTCATGTGTCTCTATATGGTGGCATACAGGCTACAATGGGAAAACTGCTTAGGAGCTGAGGTCTACACATTCTGCCAACAAGCAGGGGTTGTCAGCATGATGAAGTCTATCAGTATCCTAATTCTTCAAATCAGCATTTGGTTTTAAAATTCAGCAAGACTGATGGAGCCAAAGCTTAGTGGAAAACACAACAGATGTCAAGAGATTCATGCTAAAACTGGAAGAGAGCTGTGTGAAAGCAGCACCGGTGGGCTGAACTGCAGTCATTTCACCTTCAGGAAATAAAGTTTTGCACTAGAAAAAACACTTTTGTGGAAGTCTGAAATGACGTTGCTTTACAGCCACTGAAACCTGCGGAGTGCTTGCTGCTGTCCCACAGCCTTCACTGGAAAGGACTGGAAGGAAGGCACAGTAAAACCTGGAGGCAAGTGCTGCTCACAGCTGCCCAGACATTGTGTTTGCACAGGGAATCTGTAGCAGGGATATGAAGTAATCGTTCTCTTCAGTTTCCATATCAGGTTTTCAGATCAGCGCTCTTCCCAGCCTTTCCTCCTCCGGGCTGCTTGCAGTGTGGAGTGCTCTTTTCCTGTTTACCCTTACATGCCTTTTTATTACCAGGCAGGATTTTTTTATTTTTTTATTTATTTTTTTTTTAAAGCACACTCAGGCGCCTGCTTGTTTTTTCTAAAGCTCTATGGGGATTTGTTGGCGTCTTTTGTAGCAGGTCATCCTGTTTTCAGACCAAGTTCCTGTCTTGTTAAAAACAATCATTTCTGGATGTCTCCGTATGGCTCCTGTTTTTAATCATCCTGAGTCCTTGAGCCACGTAGTCTGCACCCCATTTATGTAGGTTGTGTTTGTTTGTTTGTAGCTTTAAAATAATTTAAAAAATAAAAAAAGAGGAAGAAAGAAAAGGAAAGCCACTGTGGCACACTCAGGACGAAGGCTACAAGTCGCAGACATAGTGGCGGCGGCAGCCAGCCCCCTTCCCACTGTTGACAGTGCCCTTTCCACTGTGGGTGGGAGCAGGCTGGCTGCAGATGTTGGGAGGAGACCAGCCAGAGCAGTGCTGCTGGGCAGGGTCTGTGCTCAGAGCACCTTGCTGAAAGAAGCACATGGCAACAATCATAGAATCACCAAAGTTGGAAAAGACCTCCAAGATCATCCAGTCCAACCATTCACATGCCACCAATATTTCCCACTAAACCATGTCCCTCAGTACAATATCTAAACATTTCTTGAATACCTCCAGGGATGGAGACGATGCTGTATATGGCTTTAAAACCCATGGATGGACAGTAATAATGCTAGTCTAATCCTATATAGCTTGTTGGCATTAAATTTAATGTTGAGAGAAACACCCAGACGACTCTCTGCCATATTCCAACTGTTTTAATTCTTTACATGCCTCCTACAATCTGTAGCAAGGGCAACTAACAAGAGTGCATCCATGTAGCCAACACCTCATGTGATGAGGGGACTGCTGTTCTTTAAATTACAGTGAGGCTGTGATGGGCATCCTTGTGGCTTTCTTTGAGACAGAGATAGGAGATGAGCCTTTTGGTAGAAGATAGTCCCGGTCATGGGAGGGCAGCTAGTGCTTCTTAGCTAGTCCCCCTTCCAAGCTGGTGGCCAGTTTGAAAGTTAGAATATGTAAATAAACCCCAATGATCAGTGATAAAAAACATTTGAGTGTTTAACAAGCATACTTAGTAACCTTCACATATTAATAGAAGGGGAATGATTCCACAGAAGGTGGCATGCCTTGCCTTAAGCTGAGACTAGAAGTCCAGTTTCTTTTACCTCTCCCAAGAGGAAGGGCTCACTCTGTATGCTGCTCTGGAGCTCGTACTTTCCAGCCTCCTATCTGCTGGGGAGTACTGCTATTACAAATGGCAAATAATAAAAGAAAACTAATGCATTCTCCTTACTGGCTCCCACATATTAAGGGGTCTTGGCCCACCTCCTTGGAGCCATTTACTCACATAGTGAAAGCTCACTTTCAAGGGTACCTTCCAGAGTTTTTATGTACTGTGATGTTCCAGGAGGTGATGAAACATGTTTCAAAATATGTATACTTAAAGGTGTTGTGGCTTGCAGGTCCATCAAGAGAAACGGTATATTATGTGATTTCTTATGCTGAACACTCTTGCAAAATGATCATAAATCAAAGCTTCAGCCTTTGGTAAATTGACCCCTGACAGTTCTTATACGAAGATGTTACACAATCCCTAACCTAAATGCTTTGATCTCCTAAGTCAAAGTCAATATGTCCAGCTGGATAAATAGCATTAAGCCCAGCACTCTTCCTGTGTAAGTGATAAAAAAATTGATGAAGTCCTGACTTGCAGAAGCACAGGTGTTTTAAATCAATGGACTACAGTTCACCAAAGCTATTAATACCAACCCTGGAAGTCCTGACTGGAAGCAAAAGAGCTTTGTAATTTTAATGCACCTTAGTTCAGTACTGGAGTTCAAATGAGGTCATTTTCAGATGACCACAAACACTGGGATGGTGCAAGTCAGTTAAGCCATTTGCTTTAACTGGACTAGAGGCAAAGAGCTGAGATTCAGTCTCCCTGCAGCACAACAAGGTGAACTTTCCCAGATGTATCTGCAGAAACAGATTTACATTCCTGTTCCTGGTCTCTGTCCTGAACAGTCCTCTCTTCCTACACATTAGACGTGTCCCCCTCCCTCCTTTTCTCAAGACCCTCAGACTTTCTCAAAACTCATTTATTCTTCTTGAACTCCAAACTGACTATGGTAAGAATGTCTCCTTCCTCCTCCCTGTGTTATCATCATAGGCCCACAGCCCCTCTCCCTGGATAACAGCAGAGCTCAGGCAGGTTTCCTGCCCTACAGCTTACTCACTTCCCAGCATCAATAATCTATTACAGATACTGCCTTAGTGCCCATTCCCCTCCTCCCCAATAATAATGAAATTCTTGAAAGCTTGAGATAAATATCCTGTTACAAAACAGATGATCAGGATGAATATTTCTTTCATCCTCTAAGTCACTACTTGTGGGGGAGTGGAGATAGTCTGTTTAGCCATATGGATGGTTTTCTATCATCCGCAAATGTCACTGACAGCAGGGCAAAAAAAAATAACAAAAATTATTTGATATGATCTTTGGATTGTGTCATTTATAACCCCCAGTTCTTGGGAGGTAAAATTCACCCTGGCCCAAGGGCTACTCCATAGAAAATACTGGCCACATGTTCTTATGAAAACCCTGATAACAGATGAGAAATTGCAGAAGAACATGGATCTTATGCTGAGAAAACCCTTGGAGGAAATCTCCGAAGGAGTTGGATAAAGGGCACAGGGCTGGAGCTGCACAGACCCACAAGACAGAGGCTGATGTAGGGAACATGTTGGGGTCACCCCTGCTTGGACCTCACTGTGCCACAGTTGGACCTGATCCTCCCAGCACGTCTTCCCCATTTCATCTCCGCCGTCTATGGTCAGAAGTTCATTTTCTCCATCTTTCTAAAAGAGATGTGCTGAATGCAGCTTAATGGATTACCAGTGCCCCTGATCGATTCCAAGCCCTGAGAATAAAAAGCTTTTGGTTAATTTCTCTGTAATTTTGGACTCATCTGCCTTCTAAAGCAATATATTTTTGCAGTGACTCAGTTGCAAAATCAATGTGGACTATGCTTATAAAAGAAAATAGGCAATCAACATCCTGGGTCCTATCCCAGGCACTGCTGATGCCTTTATTATGTCAACTAATCTTAAAAAGAAACTGCTTTAACACCACTCATGGGGAGGTGAGGCACTGCCATTTAAAATGGGTTTTGCTGCACACACCACTGTTATTCTAACAGTTGTGAATTTTACTATTGTTCCTTGCTACTACTTTAATGCTACAGTTATTATTTATTATGGAACATATAAATGAAGAGAACTGGGTCAATTTACCTACAGTTGTTTTCCAACTAGAACCAGAATATCTGCTGCTCTGTTTGTTTCCAGTCCAGTTGCTAGCTTGAGAATACTGATCATCTTACTCAGCTGAGACAAAGAGCAGCCAAGTGATTGAATCAAGTAATACTTCCTCAATGCAAAGTGGCAGATTTGCATCTGACAATTATTAGATTGTAATCAGTGTTTTCCCATAGCAGCATATCTCTAAGCTTTAATGATTAATACGTAGCCTTCACACATTTATTTTTGTAGATTTTCAGGGGAAAAAAAAAAAAAGAAGTCCAGCTAACAAAATCCTTCAAAGAAAATACCCTGTTGTACACTGGGGTGCCCTGGCTGTCAGCACTTAGAAGCTGACCAATGTGGGTAGCTGACCTCCCCCTACGCAGATGTAAGAGTCCGTGCCCACCTGATGTAGCAAAGGCATTGCGTGCGCTCTCAACGAGTCTTGAAGGAGTGGGAGCAATTATTTAAAATAATTAGTTTGTGTCTGAACCTAAGAGAGACAGATTTTATCAGTAAGCATAGAGAGTTCTTGGTATGCAAAAACTCACGTTTATTTGCCTCCAATTTTCTCTGAGTAACTACGTGAATTGACACGGGTGGCAGTTGAAAGCACTGAGCCATAGTGAAGAGTGCTCTCATCCTCAGTGCTCACTGCAGAAGACTTAGTTCCTTTATTTACTTTGTACAAATCCTGGAGAGGAAATATGAGGCACTGAAAGTCCCTTTGTTTTTGCTCATTGGATTTAAGCAATTCCTCCTGCACACATCAGAACAATGAACCCCTTCAGTCCACCAGGCTGCGAGTGATATAAGGGCATGGATTCACACTGCAGATCTCCAGAGCTTTCCAATTTTTGGAGCAGCAGTTGGACGACTGCAGCAACTGCAGATTCAAACCTTGAGTTCGCTAATTTCAGAGGCAAGTGATAAAATGAACCCCCTTATGCTAAGAGTCTAAGCTGGCATGAAATATATATTAGTATGCTGGAACATCCAACCTTAAGTTGTCCTCACTAATTGGGAAAATTGCTGTCCAAAAATAAATTAGTTGGAACTCAAAGAACACAGGTTACCTCCGCGATTCCTCATCATGTACTGTCACTGGTAGAGCCCTCATCTAACATACTTCCAGTCCAGGCAAGGATTTGCTAACAGTGGCGATGTATGCAAGCACCTACACATGGATCCTGTTCTGCTTCCATACCCAGAGAGCAAATAACACAGCTCTTCTCTGGGGCTGACTCCGGGAAATCTACTTTTTCAGGTGAAAAACATCCTACAGTTCTTTTCTTGACTACCCAGCAGCCACAGCCTAATGTTGTTTTCCTGGTTGATCACTCAGGCATGTCAGCTGGATGCCCAGCACCACTCAGATTTATGACTTGCCTCATCATGGTATCATGTAGAAGAACAGACAGTGTTTCAAGGTCATGATCACCTGAAAGATTTAATACTTAACCAAGAAAAACAAAAACAAAAACAAAACAAAAAAAACCCAACAAAAACTCCCTTGGTTAGTTTGATGGGAGGTTTTTGGTCAGAAAGGCACAGCTTGGATCAAACAAAAAAGAATGCAGTTACCTGGTTTTGTTTCTTTCCTACTTGATCTTTAGAGAGAAATCTTGTCTGAAAATGTCACTTGGACACTGATTTAGCCTGACTAATTTAGGTATCTTGCTCTTGGGAGACAAACCAGTTTTCCTTATTTCCCTGCGTAATACATGCAGAAGAGCAGTTGCCTTGGAACTGAATCCACTGTATGTCAGTGGGATGCCTAGCCTATTCACCTTAAATATGGGATGTAAGGCATGACTGGAGTTAGCAGGGGGGTTGCACTATCATTCTGTAGCCCAAAAATTATGTAGGCAAAAAAGTAAAAAACCCAAAAAACCCAAAAACCCAAACCCTTAAAATAAAATTTAAAAAAAAGGTGTTGAGGTGGGTGTGATGATGAAAAAGCTGACGGGCCCTTACATTCGGTGGCAGCAATTAGCTCTAACATAGTAAATTCCAGGCATATGGCATGGCAACTTTCGCACCCTCTTATATGATTTAAAACGGTTCTCACAAATGTTCGTCTCACTGTAACTGTGAAAAATCTCCTGTTTTCTCAAGAATAAAACTGCTCCAATATCTTGCCCTGACAAGTGACGCTTCAAAAAATGCCCCAACCCCTCCAAATCCATCTAAGGCAATGATGTGTGTTTAATGCAAGAGAACAACTATTAGAATATTTTTGACTGAAAAGAACTCAGTTAAGCTGCCAGAAATGTCAAAAGTTCCTTGCTACCCTGACACTTACGTAATTGTTCTGTGAACACCCACACACCGGAATAGACCTACTCCACCAAAAATTGCAGGGCTGACTCACTGAGCGTTCCTCTACGTATCTGAGAACCCAACCATCTAGGATACATCATCCCCAGCGTAATTCCAATGTGATTTCCCTGATTCAGTAAAGTTACAGTTCACTTGGGGGAAAAAAAAAAAGGGATCATCTCCTTCTTTAGGATCTTGCCTACGTATGGTGGAGGAAGCAGCCAAGAAGGGCAGTGCTGTGGGACCAACTGGAAAGGAGGCAGGCTGCTGCTGAATCTTCATCCTTGTTTTCTGCATGCTTCAGAGTCCTATTTGGTGTCTCTCCCATTACAGTTCTGATGTGATTCAGAAATGCTTGACTTCTCCAATCTGATAGGGTTGCCACATGAAATGAGCCAAATTGAAACTGAAAGAGAACAAAAGAAATAACTAACTTTAATAAAAGATTCTGAAGAAAACCACTGTGAGAGAGCAGAGAGGCTTTAATGCATCACTGGAAAGCACAGGGGTGTAGACATCTCTACACTGACCTCTTGTCAACACACTCAAAGACAGATTTATCTGCACAGTTTAGCCAGAATAGGGAACTTTGAGAAAATGTTTTATACTTTACAGCTATACTATAAAACAACTCGGAGTAAGTAATAATTTAATCTAATTTACCTTTGTGGTATGCCGATGACACCAGCGCACCAAATGAGTAACATAAACTGTGACCACAAAAAGCACTGTGGTCATCATGCCATGGTGCTCTGACATACCAAGTGACCACCTGGTATTTAGGTTGGACAGTTCTACCATAGAGGCCTCATAAATATCTAAGCATAAGTAAAGCCAGGATAAACAACAGCAAATTCTCATGTCAACACTGACAGAAATTACACTTGTACACACCCAGTCTTCAAGGTTGTGCTGTGTACTGCAAAACTTCTAAATGCTGAAACACAGATGAAGAAATAACTACTATACCCAACTATGCCCATACTTTGAGATATATGCCTTTTAAAAGGATAGTACACCTTAAACATGTATTTTTCTAGTAGCATGCACAAATCAGTACTATCCCAGACATGTTCAATTTCTACAGGTTTCTTGCACCAAGAAAGGTCTTTCAAGCTTCCAGAAAACAAAGAAATTAGTAGAGAATAAGGTGTGGTGACTCCTTGAGATCTTTGTAACTTGGCAGTTTTCCTCACATCTCTCACTACCTGTTTACGTGTATGGGGTGGGAGCATGGTGAAGCCTATCAAACTGAACCAACTGAACCAGAAAGCTTGACTCTTCGCACTAGTGATGCCACTGGTGCTTCAAATTCAGCATGCGGTTTGATCTTTTCCTAACTGAGAAGAACATTTTAGCACCTAGGTCAGACCATAAGTTTGGTCAGTGCATTTACACCATTTGGTGCAGGTCCTGCCTCGCCCATGAGAGGTCCCCACAGGGGTTACACCTGTGGAAAGCAAAGCAGACGTGCTAAGTGCGGGCTGCATGTATCAGGATATGCATCTGTCCACTTCCCTAGTCCTGCAACATCCTGGAGCCAAACTGTGTGCTCAGCTCCAGGAGGTTTCCAGAACACATTCCAGAGACCATATAAAAACCAGGCAGAAGAAATTGAATTGTTCATGCCTGGGTTAGATTCCTAATTGCCTCTCTTTGGAACCAGAACATGAGATAGCTGTGCTACATTTCTTTTCCTGAATATGCCTGTGCCAGGATGAAGATCTTTTTCTTACATAATTTGCTGCCCTTGCTCTGCTCCCTGCACAGCTGATTTAAACTGCATTGTACAGAGACACAGGCTTGATGATGCCTTCTACAGCCTAGAACAAGCCTTCAGCCATCCCAGGGGCAGGCTTTATTCCCATGGTTAGAGTGAATAACTAGGGAGGGATGTGGGATCAGGGAACCTTGCAAGTGCAGAGGAAGATAAAAGTGTAGCGTTGGGAACAGAGTTGCTTTCTACACTTGCTTGATGCTGTCAGGTTTGGTTCCCTGTGGGATGAGTGAACTGGAGGAAAATGGGACAGGGTTAGTGCAGTGACATGCTCCAGCAAAGGCACTATTGCTTCCCCAGGTAAGCCCACGTGCTAGTGCCTAGTAAGCCCTTCTGAACACATTAAAATGGGCTGCACTAAAAAGATTACAGCATTTTCTCAGCTGTCTCATCTGTGGTGATGTGCATGCCTGGTATAACGTTGCCTGAATAGCAGGCAATGTCAGAGATAAAGACACCAGAATGCAAAGCAAGGGAACAGACTTAGGACATGGCTGAGCTCTTTGGCACTGGCAGGGAAATAAAGTAAGTACACAGTTGTCCCTGTGCAAACCACATGATATCCCTGCATCGTGGAATGGCATTTCTGAGTAGGGATTGCTGTTTTCCTCAGCAAAGGTAACAGAATTATATGAATCCGGTTTCCAACATGTAAGCTAATTTACTGACTTATTCCCTGCCACAGATCTTAAGGGAATATCAGTATTTTCATTCAATCACTGTCCTGTTCTTCCTTTTAAAGTTTGGTCTGCTTCTCCTTTTTGCTTCCTTTTTACAGTTCATTTTTTATTAGAAAGCTTTCCAATTAACATGCAATTATTTGTAATTAAAGCATACAGCCTTCTGTTCAAGTCTATTATTTTTAAGACGGAGCTGCCCACCTGCGCCACGTTTCTGTTGCCAGCAGAATGTGAACCACCATGAAGTGATACACAGGTGAGTACCACCAAACCTAGTGCTACCAATTAGTACTGGGGGGAAAAAATAGAGGAGGAAAAACAAAGGAAAAACAAAATAATGAGTGGAGTGCTGGCCTGCATGCCTGGCTAACACACTGCATGCATGCTCTGTGCTGCCTTCTTTGCCCTCCTGCAAGCTTAGTTTCATCCTCTATAGCAGAGAGAGAGCCCTACCAGCTGTTACAGATCTGCTGTGGAACAAGCCTGCTCAGTCTGCATGCCCTGAGGAACAATTTGGGGAACTCAGGTATGAGCTCCATTCAGACAAGAGTTTATTTTGTACTAACAGAAGTCAAAAGAAAACAAAGCCTCTTGAATAAATGCATTTCCGTAGTAGCTGTTAAGTATATTAAAGTCATTCCAAAGTAATTGCTAATTATATTGCTTTATTACAAGGCACAATTAAATATGTGCTTGAGGTCATCCAGCTATTTGCTGTTTCAAGGAAAGCACTTGAGTCAAAAGGATTTCCTAAATGGAGTCATTCAGTGTTTTATTTCTCCGACTTCAGGAATTATTCTAGAATGTGAATAATTGGACATTGAATAATCAGTGAAATACTATTTCCATAAATTGTTTGCGCTTTACATAAAACAAGCAACATGCTTCATAGGACACATTTGTTCTCTCTTTGCAGCACCCTGCACGGACCATATTGGCACCACACGTGCTGCATTTTATGTCGGGTTTGGTCTGGGATGAGTTGTGTGTTTCTATTTCCAAATAGATAATTCACACAAACCAACACAGTTAATTCTCACTTCTACTGAAATTAAAAGGAACTGAGAGAGGGATTCACACCTAAACCCAGAGGTGAGACTCACAGGCTCTAAGTTAGGCACCTATTAAGAGAAAGAACAAGTCAGAAAGTGAATGTCTAGCTTTTAGCAATCAAAAGCTGAATGTGAATGCCTGCCACCACAGGCCGGTTCAGTCAAGGCTGACAGTCATGATCTTCAAAATTCATGGCTAACTGTGACATGTCAGTGGAGAAATACATTTTCATTACACTTCCCAAGCACCTGCACACCAGCATTAAGCTGAACTCCATCTCAACCAAAGCCCTGACGCCAGCACATTTCATGCTCCTTGGCCTCCTCCACTGGGTAATCTTTGCATTTACTTCACAGACATAAAACAGTCCTGAGACAGAGGGTCCCCCCTGCCACTTTGATTCAGATCATCAGTGAGAGCTGGAAAACCAAGGCTGGGGCTCCTGCTTTCATAAATACTTATTTCTGCCACATGGGGAAGGTTGGATCAAAGGAACAGAAAAGCCTTTCCCATTCCTGTTTCTTTCTTTTTCCTTATAAAAAGGCTACAGTCAGATTCCAGGTCAAGTGGAAAAGAGGTGTGAACCTGCATCTTTAGAGGAAGAAAGCACTTATGAAAGGAAAACGCTTTCCCATCCTTTCTTCCCTCTTCAAGAAGAAGCATCAGAGGATGGCTCTGCCTCTCTGTCTCACTGTCCCAAGTCATGAAGTGGCTCACAGTGGCCCAGTTGGCCCAGTTTCAAAATGTCTTAGGTATCTGCATTTTTTTGGTCCTTCTCTCTCCTATTACACTATGCAGAAAGTCCATCTGCCAAACTCAAGGTTCTTGTTACAGGAAAGGAACTGGCTAAGCAATGCTGAACTCTAATCTCCATTTTCCACTCTCGTCTGCATCATCTGCAGTCCAAAGGTCAGCCAGATAGGCCTTTTGTGATGAGGATGCCTTGAGCCGGGATGAGGAGGTTTCATTCACAGCCAGGGAGGTACAAAAAGAAAAACCAAACAAACAAACCTGAACCACCCAGAGATGAACATCGCAGGGTTCAAAAACTGCCTTTGCCTTGACTGGAGTAACTATGGTGAACAGGAACGAGCTCTTCTTACTGCTGAGGTCCTATAAAGCTTTCTGGAAGCTGAAGGATAAGTGACCTGGTGATGCTTGGGCCATAGATCCGGTGCTTGATAAAGCAGCGCATGGTGGCATGGTCCACTCCTGCATGCCCTCAGTGACCAACAGGTTAAAGTGGTTCAGACAGAAAAAGTGAGGGCACACATGCATGTGAACACAAAGATAACAAAGCACAATATATCTTTCACTATCCCCCAGTTATCTTCAGCTGGTGGGTGCTGAGGGAGGTCCTGGCACAGAGGGTGTCCCTTCTATTGCATGTGTTCAACTCCACCGCAGCACAGAATCTCCTGTCTGGCTCCCAGCTCTGAAACGCCACCGTCAAACTGTTGCCATGCAATGAGCTGGCAGTAGCCATCATCATAACAAGTCTGCCCCCAGATCCACTTGGGAAACACAACTCTCTTGAGCACGCTTCATATCAATATTTATTGCCTTCATTTATCTAACCTTAACATTCATAATATTTCAATCAGATCTGACAGTACTAATGATGAAAATGGCTTTAAATGCTATCACTATTTATTGCTGCATTACTACTAGGCAGGTAGCTCAATGGGTTTGATAAACTGCTTGCATAACACGTAACTTGCAGTTAAAATGCTGAATGACTAAGAATTTTATTTTAAACTACTGCCATCAAACGTCACTGAAAATGCCCTGAAGATGACAATCTGAATGTATTTTCTTCCTAAAATATTATAGTCAAGGCAAGTTTACCTTATATGAATGTGGAAGCATTTGATAGAAACACACGTCTACATATATTTTAGTTGAGATGATATTTTGATTGTTTTTTTCAAACCCAAACTCTGAAACACGACTCATCTTGTCTGTGTTGTTAAAAAAGAAAGAATCAATGCACACCGTAAGCCCAGGAACCATGTCAATTAATAACAACACGGACTACAAACAGCAAATTGCATTTTATCATCGCATCGAGCCGGCTGGGACTTGCCACAGTGTTATACTGAAATTGCCTCCATCTCCATCTCTCGGGCCATCACTTGATCTCACGCTTGTTTGTTTTCTAGGTAGACTTATTTTTACAGCGCCAGCTCCACAGAGTTGGCCGTCATGGCCAAACCCTTTACCTGCGCTGAGCACAGACAGCGCTCAGTGACAGGACAAGCTTCACAGAACGCTTTCCAGCCTTTCATCCGGGCAGCACGGGCTCTGTCACAGCCCCGCTGCGGGGGCCACCTGAGTGCCGCGTCCCATCAGCATCACGCGTGCCGGCAGCGCGGGGAACGCGGCCCGCCTAACGAGAAGGATTAGCCCCCGCGGAACGACGTTACCCCCGCGCCGGCAACGGGATTAGCGTTCAGGCCGGGCTTCTCCCGGGTTATTTTCGCTGCTGGCTTTTCACTTACCCCCGCGGCTAAGCCGCTCCCGGTCGCGCCCCGCCGCACTCAGCCCCCGGCGCCGCTACGCCGTGCCCCCGCGTCCTTCCGCTGGCAGCGGCGGGCTGGGGGGCGCCGGGACCGCGTCCGCGGACGGCCAAGGGGCGGCACGACGCGGGAAGCCGGGGCCGCGGGGGAGCAGCGGGGCGAGCCGGGAGCTCACCCTGCGTGAGGATCAGCTGAGGACAGGGCCGGCAGCCCGCCCCTTGTGACAACGGAATCCCCCCTCCCCCCAGCGCCCTGGCTCGGAGCAGCGGTCGGGGGGGACGTGGGGCTGAGGGAAGGGGCGCGGGGGGAGGAGGGGGGCAGGAAGGGGGCCAGGAAGGCGCCGCCGGAGCCCCGCGGAGAAGCGGCAGGGCCGGACCGGGCCGCGCCCCCTCACCTGCCCCCGCCGCCCCCACCCGCTGCGCCGCGGCCGCCGCTTGTTTGCACTCGGCTTATCCGGAGCGGAAATTCCTTTCCGTTTTTGTGAATGACAAACTCATTAACAATTCATCAACACAACCTGTTCCAGCCGGCCCGTCGCCGCGGCAACAGCCCCTTCCGCGCGCCCCCATTGGCTGCGCCGCAGAATGTCTCCATTGAGCGCGGCGCGGCCGTGCCCATTGAGAGCCGCTGGGTGAGAGGAGAGCGCTCCGGGCAGCGCCGGCACCGGGGCGGGAGGGAGGGAGCAGCCCCGCTCTGCGCCGAGCCGGGCAGCTCTGCTCGGAGGCACGCTAATTGGATTTCATTCACTTAGGGCGGAGGAAAAGCCCAAGGGCTCGGGCTGCAGCGGCGATTAGGCAGGTTCATTCAGGGATTCATTGACAAAAAAAAAAGAGAACGGGCAGCAGGCAGCGCGCACGCACACGGAGCCGCACACACACACACAGACACACACACACACACACGCAGCCGCTGCTCCCTCCCGTGGCTCCGCCGCCCGGCGCGGGGGAGGCGCGGGGGGGCTGCGTGATTCACTTCCCCGGGGCGGGGGGAGATAAGTTGTGCGGAGTTGCGGGGCCGCAGCCCGGCCGCACGCCCCTGTGAGAGCGAGGGGCGCTTCCCGAGCCCGCTCTGCGCCCCCCGTCCTTCCTCATGCTAGATACGTTCAGACCCGTCCCATTCGCGTCGGAAATGGCGATTAGTAAATCCGTGGCGTGGCTGAACGAACAGCTGGAGATGGGCAACGACCGGCTGCTGCTGATGGACTGCCGACCTCAGGAGTTGTACGAGTCGTCCCACATCGAGTCGGCCATCAATGTGGCCATCCCCGGCATCATGCTGCGGCGGCTGCAGAAGGGCAACCTGCCCCTGCGCGCCCTGGTCGCCAGCAGCGAGGAAGACCGCGAGCGCTTCGCCCGCCGTTGCGGCACAGATACGGTGGTGCTGTACGACGAGCACAGCCGCGACTGGAACGAGAACACGGGCGGCGAGTCCGTGTTGGGGCTGCTGCTCAAGCGCCTGAAAGATGAGGGCTGCAAGGCGTTCTATCTGGAAGGTGAGCGAAATTCTACGGTTCTGTCAGAAGGGACCGGGAGGGCCCGGGCACTGCACGCTGACAGCCCGGGCAGGGGCTTCTCCCTCTCCTCGCTTTGTTTAAAGGGGCCCCGGGGGCTGGAGGGCTGCGACGGGGAGAGGGAAGGACGGACAGACGGACGAACAAGCGGACTGCCGTCCGCACAGCGCCCCGCAGCGCGAAGCGGCTCCGGGCTGTAATCCCGGGCGCTCTGAGCCTCGCGCCGCAGCGGGAGATTTCGCTAAACCTTCATTCGGGTCAGTCAGTCCGTCTGCTGACAGTGTGGCGTTTTCCTTTTTTCTTTTCCCTGAGACTCGAGGAGGTGGGGAAACAGATGTCCCTTTGCACACTGAGCTTTCCCAGGCTTGCCGTGATATATGTGTATCTATCAGGTTGCGATTTTTTCCCCCTTGCTTTCCTCCCTAGGTGGTTTCAGCAAGTTCCAGGCCGAGTTTGCCCTGCACTGCGAAACGAACCTAGACAGCTCATGTAGCAGCAGCTCCCCTCCTCTGCCCGTCTTGGGCTTGGGAGGCCTTCGAATCAGCTCAGATTCCTCATCGGACATCGAGTCTGACATTGACAGAGACCCCAATAGTGCCACCGACTCGGATGGCAGCCCGCTCTCCACGAACCAGCCTTCCTTTCCCGTGGAGATCTTACCCTACCTCTACTTGGGCTGTGCCAAGGACTCCACGAACCTGGACGTTTTAGAAGAGTTTGGTATAAAATACATCTTGAATGTTACCCCCAACCTGCCCAACCTCTTTGAAAACGCCGGCGAGTTCAAGTACAAGCAGATCCCCATCTCAGACCACTGGAGCCAAAACCTGTCTCAGTTCTTCCCCGAGGCCATCTCCTTTATAGGTGAGACCCTGTTCTTTGCCAGCAGCTCCGTGGTGAACAGCAGAACCCCTATGCCTTTCTCAGAAATCAAACAGATTTCGGGTGAGAAGCGGGAGCAGCGTTTCTCCCAGTCTCTGGGGGATGATGCTTCGCTTTCTGCTCTTTAATTTTATTTATTTATTTATTTATTTAAGCCGGCTTAAAGGGGTGAAGGTTTGTTGAGGAGAAGTGTGCCTTGTGCAGGCTGCAGCTGCATACCTGGCCTGGTGCTGGGAATTCCTCCCTGAGCCGCCTGAGTAGAAGCTGGGGACTGAGCAGTGCGCAGGATGGGGTTATTTTTAAATCTCCTCTTAGGGGAGAGGGATAAGGCAAATGAGCCCCGAGCTGGTGGTGGCTTATACGTCTTTTGTTGTTTCGTTGGCTTTTTTTTTTCTTTTTCTTTTTTTTTTTTTCTTTTTTTCTTGAGGTTACTGGAGAGCAGCATAATGAAAAGAAACGTTCTGGGGAATCTAAGTTTAGCTTTTAAATGCAAGTTACTCATAACTGGCATCCCTGGCAAATGTATAGTAAGGGCTTTAATTAAATCCCACGGTAATAATGATCTACCTCTCGGGCGCGGTGCCCCGGCCCTGTGCCGCTATCCGCCGGCTCTGGGAACGCGCTCCCGTGGGCTCGAAGCGTCCGCTTTCGCCTCCCCGTCAGTTGGGGGAGGGCTGAGATCGGGGTGCGGTGGGGTGAGCACCGTATTATCTGTTGGGAAGCTGTGCTGTAATCCGGTTGAATGATACCGGTAATAGTGGAGAATGTAGGTAATCTGAGCCCAGCAGGAAGAAATGTGGGCTGGAAGCCACAAAGAAACTAATCTCCAGGCATTGTAATGCATTTCCTATTACAAAGGAACCCATTTTCAACCAATGTTGACATCCTGTTCCTCCTAATGGGCTGTCCCCTGTGACTTCCCTCATTCTTTTTAAATGCCTGAATACCTCCATTGTTAGCTGCACAACAGTTGGAGAATAATTTAATAGACCTTTGCAGTCTGCTGGTCTGTATAAAAGGCATTCAGTGACATATTGCAGGATTTCCATGCTGGGGCGAGGGGACTAAGAATTTAAAGCAAATCTCCAAGCGAAAGAGTGTCTTTTAAAGCTGACTTTAAAGCAGTGTCATGTGGCGTACTCCCTTTGTCTCATTCTTAGTTTCCTCAGCTCTTGGGCTCCTGTACATGCACTTGGTGGGGGGATTCGCCTCTTGTCCTGATTTTAAGCCGGTGGAGTTAACTCTTGCGTGGTACTGCCGCTGAGATCAGAGCGGCCCTTTCTCTTTACCCGATGCTAATCTCGTTTGTATGGTGAGATCGTTTTCTGAGCCCCTGTCTGATGTGTCCTTCTCTGCCTCTTTGCGCACAGATGAAGCGCGAGGGAAGAATTGTGGCGTCCTGGTGCACTGCTTAGCGGGGATCAGCCGCTCGGTCACGGTGACGGTGGCCTACCTCATGCAGAAGCTCAACCTGTCCATGAACGATGCCTACGACATCGTCAAGATGAAGAAGTCTAACATTTCGCCCAACTTCAATTTCATGGGTCAGCTGCTGGACTTTGAGCGGACCCTGGGACTGAGCAGCCCCTGTGACAACCGAGTGCCCAACCAGCAGCTCTACTTCACCACCCCTGCCAACCAGAATGTCTTCCAGGTGGACTCCCTGCAGTCCACGTGAGCTCTCTAAGCTTCCCTTCTCCTGTCCGTTCCATGGGATCATTCCTCACTGGTTTCTCTTTGGCAGTGAAGAAAGAAAACACAGCTTTCTCTATTTTCTGGCCTGTGGCACTGCAGAGCAGCAGCCGGCGCAGGCTAGAAAGGGTCACGCGGCACGGAACCGGCTATTGAGGCGGGAGGGAAGGCGATGAGCTCTGGGAGGCCATGGAGGCTGGGCGCAGGTGGCCACGTCCCACTGGCTGGCCCTGAGGACTGCAGAGGGGTGCAGTGGGGCTGGATGGGCCAAGCACGTGTTGACTGGGACTGCCCCGCTTCCCTCTGTGCTTCTGGATCTGTGACATAGGTTCTGTCTTCAGTGAAGACTGGTTATGTTTTGTTTGTCACTTTTTAATTTAGAGGAGCCAAAGAAAGAGATTTCAGCGTAGTGTACTTGGAATATTTCCTTGCCAGGAGCTCAGTAGTGTTCTACTTGATCAATGTAAATATTTAATCTTAAGTCGATTTGCAGCTTTTTTTTTTGTTGTTTTTGTTTTTTTTTTTAATTCACATGTATTCAAGAAGTCAATCCAAGGGACGCCTAAGTTTTTGTTCTCTTCATAAATTCTGCTTTATTTGTTTGTTCTTTTTTTTTTTAAACTATGGCAAAGAACGTATTTGCAGCATGCTCAATCTTAGTGTTCAGCTGAAGCAAGCTTTCCATGGGGAGAATCAGCAATGGTGAGAAGTTTGCAAGTCATGTTAGTGAACAAGTACAATCTCTTCCTTCATATATTTTTCTTGTGGTGATTTTTTTTTTTGTTTCTCACACTCCTGATGTAGTTTCCACATGATATATAATTATATATTTTTAAATTAAATTAATTTTTTTTTTTGCCTTACCTTTTGTAAATAGATCATCTGGGAGGAGATTTGTCTTCGAGTGCGAAAGATTTTTTTTTTGATCACTTTTTAGAACTTTCAGATGTACTAAACAGTGCATTACCTCTGTACAAATTCTTCAGGGAGCTTCACCTCAAATGCAATATTTGCGTCTTTTTTTTTTTTTTCTTGTTTTTTTTTTTTTGTATAAAACTGGAAGTATGTGCGAGCATTTGTACCTGTGTGTACGCACAGTGAACCTGCACACGGTTGCCAATAAGGGAGAGTCTAATTCACGGTGTAAAAGTTTTAAGATGGAGTTTATTATAAGAATGTAAAACCTTAAATTATTAATAAATAAATAACTATTTTTGGCTATTGAGAACCGAGCTGGTTTGTTTCTCCCTCGTCCCTCTGTGTGGGTGTGGTTAAATGGCACATGCACATATGGTTCTGCTTAAAGGTAATTGTTTTCAGCTTTTGTACAGCCCCTGAGACAATAAGGCCTTGCTTTGCCATTCAGTCCTCCAGTCCCTAAATGAACAAAGCGTACAGGCAGAGTCCTTGCCTCCCTTTGGTGAAGGGAAGGCTGCTGCAGGCCTTTAGATTAATCATAAATCCCAACACCCCTCTGCTACCCCAGGGATTGATGCACCTGGCCCTGGGGCATAGGGATCACTTTTAGAGCAAGAAGCTGCTGTTTTCTTTGCTCTTTTGTTTATTAACAACTGAGGGCAGCTCTGTGCCGCATGACAGGAAGTGGGACTGCCATCTCTTTATCTGCATGGCAGAAATTCATTTCCAGAGCCCCATCGTTGTCTGCAGTCAGTCCATGGTTATTTGACTCTGTCAGACCATGCTGCAGCTTAGCAGGTGAAGGCATAGAGAAAGCATCCCTGTGTTCCCATGGTCACCTCATACCCTCTTCGGCCCCTTTGAGCAGCCCTGTCTCAGCAGGGGGGAAAAGAGGGGTAACTGCGGTTATAAAACTTCCTGTAGTGATTCACTGATGTCCCAGGGAGCAGCAGCCCAAGGTTCCAGGCTCCACGCGTGGGACAGGGGAGATGGAGGGCTCTAGGGCTGGGCTGCAGCTGAAAGTTCTTCACAGTTCTGGGCAGCCAGAGCACATCCCGTGTAATTTTAGCAACTGCGAGTATGTGAAATGAAAGGCATCAAAACATGGGAAAAAAGTGAGTCAGTGTCTCATGCAGTAGTGGCCTAGATTGAGTGCATAAACTGTGAAAGTAGAAGTGGGTTGAAGTTAAGCTTGGCTTGTGCTAATCCAGTTTTGAACGGTTTCCGCTCTTGGCATTCCCTGTGCTGCTCTGTTCAAAGTGGAGATTTGCAAGCAGCTCTAGCAATTTCCTGTCCAGCTGCAGCTCAAGTGACTCTATTTTTTTTTTTTTTTTTTTTTTTTTTTTAATATGGTCTGCGGATAATTTTAGCCAGTTTCCTCTTTGTGGATTATTAATCTGCTTTCCTTGTAGAAACCTACATAGCTGCATCCCTACTGTTCTGCTGAAGTCAACAGATGGCCTCGCCGCCACTTCCTCTCGCTTCGCTGTGGGTTTGTTGTCAGGCCACTTCTGAAATTAATAGTGTTTTCTGGCCAGCTGCCACAGGCCATTACCACAAAGGGGAAGTAACACATCTGAATAGCAGGAAGTCGGGCAGGGTCACCCTGTGAGCTGAACCTGTTGAGCACAGCCGGGCCTCTCTCATTCAGCAAGTGTCAGGCTCCCTGCCCTCCCTCCCTGTTCTGATCAGCTCGCAATGCCTCAGCTGTTTGCTCCCAACAAATATTTCCGGCTAGTGGATTGCAAATGTTAATTGTGACTAGGTAGCCGCTAAGGTGAGGAGGTAAATAGCAGTGCGCAATGAGGCAGCCGATGGGAGGGCCTTTGCTTTCTTTGCAAGCTGCTTTGAAAAGTTAGTGCTCACAAGGGCTTCCTGCTTCCTTCCTGCTTTGCTGAGTGACTAACGCTGAGGGGTAGTTCTGCAATTCATCATTTTTCAGGACAAGCAACCGAGGGAAACCAGCTTTGCTCACACACCCTGTGGCAGTCAGGCAGAGAACTGGCTCCTGCTGTAATTTCTCCTCAAACAGGCCCTGGACCAGGGCTGTTGGTTAGAAACTGAGGCTGAGGGTGAACCAGAATTAAACGAGAACCTGGTCTGACCCAATTTTGCTGGGGCTTTTTGCACTTTCTCATGTACCAGCTCTGAATTACAGATGGTTTGGAGGGAAAAGAAGAGTGGGTGTTCCCCAGCTCTACTCACTCCCGCTTGTCTGTGCCCCAGCAGTGTGAAAGCAATGGCATGGCCCACACAAGCCCTCACTGGCTTTCCTGAGGCTGGGATCTGCTTGCCCTGCAGTCCCCTCCAGCACTTGTTTCCCAATAACTCATGGCCTCTCTGCCCTCCCTTGTTCCAGGC